>NC_060119.1:40521540-41721540 GCF_021461395.2 Schistocerca americana
TGTTCTTTTTTCCATTTCCAGGAGTGTAAGTTACTTGAACGTATGGTAGCCCGTCGGATCACTTGGGTCCTCGAATCTCGGGATCTATTGTCCCCTTACAAGTGTGGCTTTCGAGAGGGAAGATCTCCAATCGATTATTTACTTCGCTTGGAATCCGCAGTTCAGCAGGCTTTTTCCCACCGCCGTCATTTGGTTGCAGTGTTTTTTGACCTTCGCAAGGCCTATGATTCGGCCTGGCGCCATCACATCTTACTAACCCTTCATCAGTGGGGTCTTCGGGGCCCACTGCCGATTTTTATCCGCCTGTTCCTGATCCATCGGTCATTCAGAGTTCGAGTTGGTACTGCTTTTAGTTCTCCACAGACCCAGGAGACGGGCATCCCACAGGGTTCTGTCTTGAGTGTCCTTCTTTTCCTCATTGCTATTGATGGACTTGTGGCCTCTGTCGGTCCCTTGGTCACTCCTGCCCTGTATGTGGATGATTTCTGCATTTGGGTTAGTTCCTCCTCGATGGCATCTGCAGAACGGCAGCTCCAGGTGGCTATACGGCGTGCCTCTGCATGGACCCACTCACACGGGTTTTAATTCTCTCCTTTAAAATCGCGGGTGGTCCACTTCTGTCGCCGTACTACGGTCCACCCTGATCCAGAGCTCTATCTTGCTGCACAACAATTGCCTGTGGTTCCACAGTTTCGTTTCCTGGGTCTTCTTTTCGACAACAAGCTCACTTGGCTGCCCCATATCAGACTCCTGAAGGTAGGATGTTTCCGTAAACTCAATGTCCTTCGCTTCCTTGCCCACTCCTCTTGGGGTGCGGACCGTACCCTCCTCCTCCGTCTTTATTGTGCTCTAGTTCTGTCTCGTTTTGACTATGGTTGTCAAGTTTATGGTTCAGCTGCTCCTTCCACACTGCACGTGCTGGATCCAGTCCACCATCGTGGTATACGTTTGGCCACCGGTGCCTTCCCTACTAGCCCTGTTGATAGTCTCCTGGTTGAAGCTGGGATCCCCCCCCCCCCCCCCCCTTTCTGTTCGGTGGTCCCAGCTTCTGGTGTCTTATGCCCTCACTATCCGTTCTCCTCCCACTCATCCTTCCCATTCTATCCTGTTCCCAAACCAAGGACGTCGCCCACCCGACTCCCGCCCTCGGGCGGGTTTACCGGTTGGGCTGCGCCTTGCATCTCTTTACCGTGATTTTCAGCTTCCTTCTTTGTCCTGTCTTCCTCGCTCCCTCCCCTCCACCCCTCCTTGGTTAGTTCCTCGGCCTCGAATATGGATGGATCTCCGCCATGGTCTGAAAGATTCCATCCCCCCGGTGGTGTTCCGTGCCTTTTTCCGCCAAATTTTATGGAAGTTTTGGGATACTGTTGTTTTTTACAGTGATGGCTCTAAATCTGCTAATCATGTTGGGTATGCCTTCACGTCCTCTGTTGGAACGGAAAATCATCTGCTGCCACCTACATGTGGGGTGTTTACTGCGGAATTGATGGCAATTTCCCGGGCCCTTACCTTTATTAAACAATCCCAACACAATCGCGTTTTGTTATGTACAGACTCGATGAGTGGCCTTCTTGCTATTGACCGGTGTTTTTCGCGCCATCCCTTGGTCTCTGCCATACATGACCATCTCGCTGATACTCACCGTGCTGCTTGTTCTATTGACTTCCTTTGGGTACCTGGCCATGTGGGTATCCCGTGTAATGAGCTTGCTGATCGTTTGGCTGGAGGAGCAGTTACTTACCCCGCATTTTCTGTAACCCCTCCTGCAGCGGATTTACGGCTTCACATCAAATCCCACTTCGCACAGTCATGGGCCAATTCTTGGGAGGCTACTCCACTGTCTAATAAACTTCGTGCAATTAAGGTGAAACCAGGCCCATGGCATTCTTCCTTTCACCTCTCCCGAAAGGACTCGACCACACTGTGTCGTCTCCGCATTGGCCATACCAGGCTGACCCATGGTTTTCTTTTGCGTGATGAGCCACCCCCGCTAGGTGGTTGTGGCGCCTTCCAGTCAGTAGCCCACATTTTGGTTGAATGCCCCCTTCTTTTGGCTCTGCGTGTTAAGTACAGACTCCCCCACACTTTACTTTTGATGTTGGCTGACGATTCCCGGATGGTCTCCCTGGTTCTCTGTTTCCTCCGGGAGAGTGGTTTTTATTCTCAGTTTTAAGGTTTTTAATCTCTCTCTGGTGTTGGGGCAGGGCAGTGAGTGTTTGGGTGTCTCCCACTGTAGGTAGTGTTCAGAGATTCCCGATTCACCTCACTGACCGGAATTCTTTTTCTTCCCCTTTTACTCTGTTTTTACGCCCTTTTTTTAAGGCTTGGTTAGTCTTTCTATTCCCATATGTACTTTGTGCATTATAGCAGTTGTATCTTTTAAGTCGCAGGTGGTCTTGCCTATGCTGCTTCAGCATAGTGTTGGGTTCGTTTCTCTTGCCAACTTCCCTCATTTATTTTTTATCAATGACAACGTGACTGCCCTTTTACGTTTTTCCCTTTTTCCGTTTTATTGTCCTGACTTTTCTGAGATGTCCCGTTAGCAGAATGGAGTATATTTGAAACAAGGGACTGATGACCTTGCTGTTTGGTCCCTTACACCTCAAACAAACAACCAACCAACCTTCCAGCAGTGAGGCTGACATGAAGTCTGCCATGCCATTGAGGTTGATTTGAGAGACCGCAGTTGGTTTTCTGTCACATTCAACAATTCAGTCTCCCACTGATGCATGATGCATCTGTGAGAAAATGGGATGGTGGCATGCAACAGGTGGGACATTGATGGACAGCACAATCCCAACATGCTTCCTTGGTGACTTTGTTAGCCATGTTGTTGTCCTGTATCACGATGTGGCCAGGTATCCAGCAAAGGGCTACCTCCTTATCACAGTGTTGGAGCCACTGCAAGGAGTCGTGGATGAGCTGAAGAGCTGGTCGACTGGATACATTTGGTAAAATGCTTGCAGTGCACTAAATGAGTCAGGACACACAAGAAAATTTGTATGATGATGGCTGTGAACCCTCTCCAGTGATATCAATATGCCATATAATTCCAATTCATAATTTATAAATTCTTCCGAAAGACACACTTTAAAAACCCTATCAGGGAAAACAGCAGAACAACCGAGGACATTCCCTTGCTGGGATCCATTTGTATAAACTATGATTAAACTGTAGTACATACTTACAATGGACAAAAACAAAGTTATAAAAACATAATCTGGAGTCCAAGTTTTCTTGTACTGCGTAAAGCCAAAAATCATTTTGGGCCTCCGTAGATGCCAAAGCGGCAATGCATTCCATCCTTTGCTTGGTTGCATGGAGCCAATTCATGAACAGCCATTCAATGTTTCATCGGACCACTGAACTAAATGTGATGACCGAGGTGACACTGAATTTTTTCAGCACCTGGCGAGCCACAAGGATATGTCGCCGAATCCGGAGTGATAAGGGGTACACTCTGGTGACTCATTAGGACGCTACAGTCCTTGCCTGGTTTCCAGAAAGGAATTAATATTGCCTCCTTCCAAGTCGTGTTATACTGTCCATCAAAGCAGATCTGATTGAAACAAGAGAGAAGCTCTCCTTTCACTTCAGGGCACAGATGACGAAACATGGCATAATGGATCTCATCAGGTCCTGGAGGAGTGTCTCTGTCTGCAGACAAAGCTGATTCACTTCCAACATGGAGAACTGTATGTTGTAGATTTCTTCATTATGCAAGAAAAAACTGAACTTCCTCATCTCTGCAGCCCTCCAGAATACTTGAAAAGCAGAAGCTTGTCTGGATAACATAATAACAGTTTAGGTTTCAGCTGAACAATTGTTTACTATGTCTTCTGGTGTGTCCACAAAGATGCCATTTCTTAACAAGGTCATAAGGGGACGTGTACTACCCTTGATGAAATCCGCAATACTGATTCCCAAATTTGTGCAGTGGAAGTGGATTGATTAATGGGAGTCGTGAATTCCCTCCAGGAATCTCTTCTGTTCTTTTGTCATTCACGAGGCATGTACTCATGCAGATCTGAAGACATGAAGGTTTTCTGTAGTTGGACAGTGTTTGAAGTTCCACAGAGCTATTTGTCTGGCCCAACTGCCAATCGACAGTCGTCATTACACCAGGTTAGAGGCCACTGTCTGAGATGGTTACTAGACCCAGGAATGGACTCTGCGGCAGCACATAATATCTCAGAAGTGATATCGGTCACCATCTCCTGTACACAATACTTTTGTTCAGAAATAACATGTTGACTGCACAGCAACCAATTTCCCTTTGTAGCATCCATCTACGTGGTCTCCTGTCAGCCAACACCCTAGTTGGCAGGCAGATCCACACTGGTAAGTGGTCACTAGAATGTAAATCTGTAGCCACTTCCCACTGAACTGAGTCTGCAATAGCTGGGGAACAAAAACCAAGATCAATCGCTGAAAGAGACCCTATACCTGTGGGAAAGTGTGTCACCTGACTTGCATTCAGAAGGCAGTAGTTCTCAGAATGGACGGGTTGCTCTGTCATCCATGCCATGGAGCAATTAGGAGCCAAGGGCCATAGCACATTGTGTGCATTGAGGTCTCCCACAAGGAGGAAAGAGATTGGGAGTGCCTGGAAGAGTTCTACTGCTGCCTTTGCATCCAATGCATCATTAGGTGGAAGGTACAGAGAACACACTGTGATATTAAAGGGTGCAACAACTTTCATGGCAATTGCTTGAATGATCATGGTAAGGGGGACAGGAGAGGAGCAGCATCTGTTCTCAGTGAAAAAGTGACTCCACCTTTAGCCCTCTCTCCAGTAGTATTATCCTTCATGTATGAGTGGTAACCCTGTAATACAGGTGTGTCGGTGACTTTAAGATGCGTTTCTTATAAGCAGATGCAGAACGGTTTCTCCTGAAGCAGGGGCTGTAATTCTGACAAATCTGAGCGACGCTGTTGTTGTTGTTGTTGTTGTTGTGGTCTTCAGTCCTGAGGCTGGTTTGATGCAGCTCTCCATGCTACTCTATCCTGTGCAAGCTTCTTCATCTCCCAGTACCTATTGCAACCAACATCCTTCTGAATCTGCTTAGTGTATTCATCTCTTGGTCTCCCTCGACAATTTTCTCCCTCTACGATTTTTACCCTCCACGCTGCCCTCCAATACTAAATTGGTGATCCCTTGATGCCTCAGAACATGTCCTACCAATTGATACCTTCTTCTAGACAATTTCTGCCACAAACTCTTCTTCTCCCCAATTCTATTCAACACCTCCTCATTAGTTATGTGATCTACCCATCTAATCTTCAGCATTCTTCTGTAGCACCACATTTCGAAAGCTTCTATTCTCTTCTTGTCCAAACTATTTATTGTCCATTTTTTACTTCCATACATGACTGCACTCCATACAAATACTTTCAGAAATGCCTTCCTGACACTGAAATCTATACTTGATGTTAACAAATTTCTTTTCAGAAACGATTTCCTTGCCATTGCCAGTCTACATTTTATATCCTCTCTACTGCGACCATCATCAGTTATTTTGCTCCACAAATAGCAAAACTCCTTTACTACTTTAAGTGTCTCATTTCCTAATCTAATTCCCTCAGCATCACCTGACTTAATTTGACTACATTCCATTATCCTCATTTTGCTTTTGTTGATGTTAATCTTATATCCTCCTTTCAAGACACTGTCCATTCCATTCAACTGCTCTTCCAAGTCCTGTGAGGTTTGCTGATGACATTGTAATTCTGTCTGAGACAGCAAAGTTTTTATTTCTTCTCCATGGATTTTAATTCCTACTCCAAATTTTCTTTTGTTTCCTTTACTGCTTGCTCAATATACAGATTGAATAACATCGGGGATAGGCTACAACCCTGTCTCACTCCCTTCCCAACCACTGCTTCCCTTTCATGTCCCTCGACTCTTATAACTGCCATCTGGTTTCTGTACAAAGTGTAAATAGCCTTCGCTCCCTGAATTTAACCCCTGCCACCTTCAGACTTTGAAAAAGGGTATTCCAGTCAACATTGTCAAAAGCTTTCTCTAAGTCTACAAATGCTAGAAATGTAGGTTTGACTTTCCTTAGTCTATCTTCTAAGATAAGTCGTAGAGTCAGTATTGCCTCACGTGTTACAATATTTTTACGGAATCCAAACAGATCTTCCCTGAGGTCAGCTTCTACCAGTTTTTTCATTCATCTGTAAAGAATTCGTGTTAGTATTTTGCAGCTGTGACTTACTAAACTGATAGTTCGGTAATTTTCACATCTGTTAACACCTGCTTTCTTTGGGATTGGAATTATTATATTCTTCTTGAAGTCTGAGGGAATTTTGCCTGTCTCATACATCTTGCTCACCATATGGTAGAGTTTTGTCATGACTGGCTCTCCCAAGGCTATCAGTAGTTCTAATGGGATGTTGTTTACTCCCGGGGCCTTGTTTTGACTTAGGTCTTTCAGTGCCCTGTCAAACTCTTCACGCAGTATCATATCTCCTATTTCATTGTCATCTACATTCTCTGCATTTCTATAATATTGTACTCAAGAAGGATATCCATTAAATTCCACTGCAACACAGAAGTGCCTGTGGAAGCCATTGTTTAGGGATGGTTGTCCTTTTCTTTCTCCATCAGAGGTATTGATTTATTTTGGAGGTCAGGGGGAACTTTAGCAGGTTCACGGCTCTCTGGTTCCTCTGACTGGAGGTCCATATCCTCCACAGCATAGTCCCCATCAGAGAGGAGGGGAGCTTGCTGATCCGAAGGTGTAACTACACTTTCTTGGATTTGGAACAACTTTTCAAAGGACATTTTTATTTACTGATGGTAGAAGGTGGTTGCCTGGGTTGCAGGAATGGCTTAGTTGGCTTCTTATGGTGGGTAGTAGTATGTGGCTTAGGTGGCAAGCCCATTGCTGATGCTTTCGAACAACTTCAGTTTCATGTGGAGCATTTCCCCCACAGGTACACTCACAAATGCATGTACTCATACTTGAACCTGTGGTCTGAGTAAGTGTGATGGCATCACACTTAGTGACTGGCATCTTAAGGGCTGAATTAACAGATGTAGCAAAGACCCAGAGGTTGTGTAGCATTGAAAGCTCTTTTAGCTTCACCATAGAGTATGCATCTCTTGACTTTCAATTCCTGAATTTTCCTTTCCTCGTTGTAAACCTCATACATTCTGCTCCACACTGGGTGACCCCTGGGGAAGTTTAGACATTTCAGAGGAAGTGTACAAGAATGGCCTGATTCATGAGCTGAGCCTCCACAATTGCTCCTAACATCCCATAGTGGTATGGTCAAATTGTTGACATTTGTAGAATTACATTGCGTCAGGAACAAATGGGTGAACCTTAAGACAGATATAGCCTGCAAGGAATGTTCTGCTAATTCTGGAGTATTAAACATTAGAACAGACGTTGCTGATTTTTCCAGTTTTCCATTGACTCTCTTCTTACAGTTCTGCACTTCTGTGATGCCCATATTTTTCCATTCATCATGTAACTCTGTGGGTTCCACTTCCAAAATATTAGAGGAGGTTACCACACCCCTACTAAAGTTAGGGGTGTTATGTAACTCAGACTTGACTGGGTAATCAGGTAAGGCCTTACATCCCAGAAGCTTAGATACTTGGTTCCAAATAGCAGTTTCAACTAGAAGTTGTTTCATTACAAAGTTGTTTGACATTTTTTGGAACCCAGCAATACCTTCCAATGCCTTATGAATCTAGAAATGGGAGACCTTCACAAAGGTTCCACCTGTTCGCTTGATTACAGTGGAAGTGTTATGGCACACTAATGCCCTCTTAACGTCATAATGAGACTTCTTTTTGAAGGACTGAGCTATTTTGATGAGTGGGTATATGTATTACCTGACAGTACACCTACCCTGTGAGTAGTAATAGTTTGATGGGACCATTCCATAGGGATGCTAGGGAAACAGCTGTTGACACAGGCAGTGGCCTGCATGCTAGAGCAATCCTTATACAACTGGGCTGCAGCAGGTGTCCCAGAGGTTGCCTGCTAGTTTTACCTCAACAGCCACTCACCTCATCAGAATGTAACACATCTTGAGGGTAAGGTTTTTTTTTTTTTAAATAGAGGTATGAACTTTCCTCATGGTCCAGGTGGTGAAGCCATGACCCCCATGCTCCAAAACACACAACATTCCACCACTGCACCACATGGTGGTCGCAGAAGCATGCCCGGAGCTGTGGTGATAGAAGGCTGGTGGTACTTACTAGTCTCCAGCTAAGGAACTTCAGATCACCAAGCCCGTACTCAGCACACAAATGCTGAGCCCCTGAGGGGTGGCCAAATGCATGCCATGATGATGGATAACATTGAGATAGCATAAGAGAGACAGATGTACAGATGCATAAATAAAACACCCGTAGTCTAGTTTTGAATGGACAAGGGACCGGTACAAATTGAGGAGGGTGGTTGGATATGCATCCCATAAATTACCATTGACGACACATAGGACACTGGGGGATCAAATACAGTGGGCTGCCACTTAAGACATGTAGGAGGACCAAGAGAGATTATTATCAAGCATGAGCCCAAGAAATTCCATAGTTTTAACATACAGAAGAGTAACAGATCCAAGACTTAAGGACAGTGGAAGAAACCAACTGCAACACCAGAAATTCATACAAATGGTTTTGTCAGTGGAAACACAAAAGCCACTGTCAATGCTCTATGAGTAAAGACAATTGAAACAACACTAAAACCACTCAATGAGACAAGTCCATGCAGAACTGCAGTAGATGGCAAAATCGATAATGAAAAGGATGCCAGTGAAGACTGGCGGGAGACAGACCATTACAGGATTAATGCTGATATCAAAGAGGACGATGCCCAGGATGGAGCAATGAGTCATACCATTTTCAAGGATAAAGGTGTCCGTCAAGGCAGAATCCACAAGTACCTTGAAAACTCGGGCTTTTAAAAATTCCTGAAGGAAATGGGGCAAGTGGCCATGGAAACCACACGTGTAGAGGGTACAGAGGATACCAGTTCTACAGCAGGTGTCATAGGCTTTCTCCATCTCAAAAAACATGGCAACAGTCTAGGATTTCCACAGAAAACCATTCATGATGTGAAGTACTGTATATTCAGTCTCTTTTGCAGATGAACTAGTTTCCTACAATTCTTCAAATAAATCCAAATCAAAATGTTGCCTTCTTTACTAACATACCTGTGTTAATTCCATTTCATATTGCTTTGCAACATTATGCCTAGATATTTAATCAACATGGATCATGTTGAGTGGCCCATTTCATAACTGCAGCAGTGCACCAAAGTACACTGTTTTGTCCTGCGAGTTTACCCAGCTTCTCTCTAGATGTGACTTATTCTGAATTTCCCCTACACTCTTTAGACAGTTAATGAAACATGGAACTGCATGTAACATATACACAAACATACACAAAAGATATTTAACTAGATTGTATCACCACCATCCATAGTGTGGATAGGAACTTTGACTGCTGTGTGTTCAGGTTCCAGATGAGTTGATGACTCTTTACTCACAGCTGCAGGAGTCTTGGCTTCAGTGACACAGCTTGAGGCTGTTGCAAATGGGCTTACTATGGGGGGGGGGGGGGGAGGGGGGTTCATACATGGGGATCTGTGGATGTCCAGCACGTGACCTCTGTCCCCCCAATTGGTTCACAACTGTGGCTGCCCTGGGTGCTGCCCACACTGAGGTTGACCTCTCATATGTGGTTGGGTAGGAGGTGGTTCTGAGTTGATGCGAGTAGCAAAATTCTGTCCCAGGGGTCGATCACAGTGCCTGTACAGTAAGTCTGTCAACTGCAGACATCACTCAAAACTTGTTTGTCAGAGACCCAGAGTCAGATGCAGTCACCATACTCCATAGGTAGCTTCTTGGCTTTCACAGGGGGTGGGATAACATGCAGTTGCAAGCACCAGTGTTAGGCACACATTGGGGCCCTTTCTGGATATGTATACCAAAGAGGGGAAGCAATCCAGTGTACTCATTGTGTGCATACCAGGAGAAGTCAATCCAGATGTGGGAAGGTTGTTCCCAGATGGCATGAAGTGCACAGGGTGCAGCCAATTGAGGGGGCTGGATCATGTTGCAACTAAGGATGTGTGTTACTTTGGACCAGAAGAGATTCTTTCTGGATTCAGATGGCTAACTGAAGCCTTAAAGACTGCAGTCTTGCTTGTGAGATGAAGATGGAGCTCACAATCTGCAACATTATTGGCAGAACTGACTGAGGTCCTTTGATTCAGAGCCTCCACTCATCTCTGTACCAGATATTAAAATGGTTCTGTGGCCATGTAGGCTGCAGATTCATTGACTTGCACCATTGAGTAGTGAGATTCTGGGTTCTGCTTTCAGAAGTAGTTTCTCTTTCAAATAAATGGAAGTAGATAGTTCTACGGGAATTTATACCTATGTGTATGAAAACTTTGTAGTTCTTTCGAGATGCTTCTGCTGAGCAATCCTGTGGGCCATATATTTTGCTAAAGCATTTCTTCAACTGGTGGGTCTTGATTTCTGGACAAATATCTATTGTGGAATTTGGCACAACAGTGTTTTGTAGCAAAGAATTTCCTATAACAAGGAATGCAACTTTTTTGCTGTGTTTCTCTTTACTGAGATGTTTTGAATTCTTTTTACTGTATGTTACACAGCTCAGCTGTATTGCAAAGATCTGTACCCTCAAATACCTTGAGGGCAGCAGTGTTGCCTCCCACCCCCGTTCCATCCAGCCCTTCACTTCACCCTTGCGGATGATTGTGGCATAGTGAATAACAAATTGGATTGGGTGCAGACTTTACTAAATTTCTTGGATGAAAGAATGATTATAACTAGGTTACTACACTTGTTGGGGAACACTTTGAGTGAAGTAGCAATGTTACAAAAAGCAGTTCACCATGCAAATAACTGATGATTAGGTCCTGAGCTGTTACTACCATAACAGTTCCTAGCCACAAAAACTACAGCGTGGCTGAACAGTTGATTTGCAGCACATAGGTGAGTTTACAGAATGAAGATTTTCGTTATTCCACCACTTGTGGACTGATGTAATCTTGCTTCATCTGTGTTCATTCCATACTTGGAGTGATTCACAAAAGTGAGTGTAGATGCACACCTCCAATACTTCATGGTACATCCTTTGCAGAGAAGTAAAAAGCTATGTGAAAATTGGTATGGGTAAAGACACAAGAAGTGCTGCTAATATAGGAAGGAAAGGAGACCTATGTGATGATGTCAGCAGAAGAGTTACCACAGTGTGAGGGAGTCCCACAGTTTGCCTTATGTAACAAATCCAGAGAAGTAAAGTTGCCACTCACCATATAGCAGAGATGCTGAGTTGCGATAGACACAACAAAAAGATTCACACAACTGTAGCTTTCGGCCATTAAGGCTTTTGTCAGCAGTAGACACAGACACACACACACACACACACACACACACACACACACACACACACAGCGAGGAGCAGCACCAGTGCATGATGGGAGTGGGGACTGTGTGGGAGTAAGAGGAGGCTGGGGCAGGGAGGGCGAGGGATATTATCATGGGGGTGGCGGACACTGATGTGTTGCAGTTTAGATGGAGGACAGGAGAGAAGGGGCAGATAGGGGGAGAGGCAAAGTAGCACAAAGGAGAGAAATAAAAAGAAATTAAAAGAATGTGTGTGGAGGTAAAATGACAGCTGTGTAGTGCTGGAATGGGAACAGGGAGGGGACTGGTTGGGTGAGGACAGTGACTAATGAAGATTGAGGCCAGGAGGGTTACAGGAACATAGGATGTACTGCAGAGAAAGTTACCAACCACACAATTCAGAAAAGCTGGTGTTGGTGGCAAGGAACCATATAACACAGGCTGTGAAGCAGTCATTGAGATGAGAGATATCTTGTTTGGAAGAGTGTTCAGCAACAGGGTGGTCTACTTGTTTTATGGCCACAGTTTTTCGGTGGCCATTCATGTTGACAGACAGCTTGTTGGTTGTCATGCCTACATATAATGCAGCACAGGGGTTGCAGCTTAGTTTGTAAATCACGACTGGCTTCACAGGTAGCCCTGCCTTTGATGGGATAGGTGATGTCAGTGACCGGACTGGAGTAGGTGGTGATAGGAGGATGTATGGGACAGGTCTTTCATGTAGGTCTATTACAGGGGTATGAACCATGAGGTAAGGGATTGGGAGCAGGGTCTGTGTACAGATGGACGAGTATATTTTGTCTGTGGGTGGTGGAATATCATGGTAGGAGGGGTGGGAAGGTTAGTGGGTAGGGTATTTCTCATTTCAGGGAACAACGAGAGGTAATCGAAACCCTGGTGCTGAATATAATTCAGCTGCTCATACCCCTCTAATAGACCTAGATGCATGACCTGTCCCATACATCCCCCTACCACCACCTACTCCAGTCCGGTCACTAACATCACCTATCCCTTCATAGGCAGGGCTACCTGTGAAACCAGTCATGTGATTTACAAGCTAAGCTGCAACCACTGTGCTGCATTCTATGTAGGGATGTCAACCAACAAGCTGTCTGCCCACATGAATGGCCACCGACAAACTGTGGCCAAAAAAGAAGTGGACCACCCTGTAGCTGAACACGCTGCCAAACATGATATCCCTCATCTCAAAGACTGCTTCACAGCCTGTGTCATATGGATCCTTCCCACCAACACCAGCTTTTCTTAACTGTGCAGGTGGGAACTTTCCCTGCAATACATCCTATGTTCCTGTTACCCTCCTGGCCTCAACCTTCATTAGTCACTGTCCTCACCCATTCAGCCTCCTCCCTGTTCCCATTCCAGCACTACACAGCCGTCATTTCACTGCCACACTCAATCTTTTAATTTCTTTTTATTTCTCTCCTTTATGCTACTTAGCCCCTCACCCTCTCCGCACCTTCTCTCCTGCCCTCTGTCTAAACTGAAACACATCACTGTCTGCCACTCCCACCATACTATCCCTCCCCCTCCCCACCACAGTCTCCCCTTACCACCACCCAGTCACCACTCCCATCATGAACCGGTGCTGCTCCTCGCAGTGTGGTTTCACTTCTCTGAGACTGCAGACGTGTATGCAAGTTGTGTTTGCATGAGTGTGTGAGTGTGTGTGTGTATGTGTGTCTACTGCTGACAAAGGCCTTAGTGTCTGAAAGCTATAATTGTGTAAATCGTTTTGTTGTGAATATCGCAACTTAGCATCTCTGCTATATGGTGAGTAGCTGCTTTCCTTCTCTGGTATTGTTACATTCCATCCTGGATTTTCCATTGTTAGACGTTTGCCTCATGTGGATGATTCAGACTAAGACACAATTATGTTATGTGTAACTGTTCCTGGGCAAGGCAGAAGCAGCTGAATAATTTAGAGAAGTGTTGTTGCCACACCTTTTTTTCAGAACATGGGCATTCATTTAGTTTAGTATCACTGTTTCCTTAGAAAATATGAAGTAAATTGTTACAAGCAATGAAAGCCAAGGATCATGACCAGAATGGATTTACAAGATATCAGATTGCTAATTAACGGTAGAAACAGTGACATTGTGGGCAAGGCATTCTGTCTCCCAGCTACCATCATGGAGCAGCTCACATAATGTGACACAATCTATGTTGTATTGGCCAGAAAAGGCCACACATTTGTTACCAACCCATTACCTAACCTTCCAAAACAAGACCCTAAACCCAGACCTACATTCGTTAAATTAATTCAAAACACAAAAAAATCCTTCAGCAGATAGAACAACATTACAAAAGAGGACTCCACGGCATCATGACTATAAGTGTACAGACTTAGAGTGCTGTATTAGTTTGCTTGGCTTATGGCAGGTGCAGTCTGCACAAAATACAAGACCTGTACACCCTTCAAACTGCCGGTATGTAACATACTTGCTGACTGGTTTATCAGTAAAAGTAATAATTATGTAAATTAGAGTTAGAATAATAGGTTACCTGTTATATGAGAAAAAATAAGCGAGCTTGTGAACTTTAGACTGCTTTGGAATGGTGCATGAAAAATTAGTTTAAAGGAGAAACATTTATGTACAAAATGTGGAATTATGGTACTGATGACACACACTCACAAATTACTGTGTTGAGTAGATGACCCTTTCTTCAGCTTCTGCTATTGCAGCATACTGCCATTTCAATTTTTGACTCTTATCACAGACTGATGTCTATGTAACTGATGTCTCCCCACCTGTTAGGCACAGGCTGTGACAAGGATGTAGTTATGTAAACCCCATTAATAAATTTCCTGTAGAGATGGTTCTGAATGGAGCAGATCCAAAGAGGTGTCAAGGGGGGTCACGTACCATCAACCAAAACAATATTTTTGTAAAAGCTTTTATAATATCTTAAAGTTTTCTGAGCTAAGCTTTGTCAACTTCAGCATGTGGATGAATTCATGCCTGTAACCTTGTCCTTATGGACCATGAGGCCAATGTTGCCAAGTGGTGCTTGGCAAACTAATTTGTAGCCAGCACTACAAGGGGTTGCAAGTGTGGTGTAGTTACAGCCCTTATTGCTCATAATAGAGAAGTACAGACTGTGTGCAGTGGAGCTGCAAAAAGAATGGCCAGCAAATGATTTGCCTTATTTATTGAAGTTCTTGGTTTCTGAAAAGTAAATTGAGTTATGTCAAAAATTTTTGGTAACCTATAAGCAGGTAAAAAGATGTGGGAACTTTATCACAGATAAACTTTATCAAACAGAGGAGACAGCAGTGGACTAGAAGAATTTCTGAAGAGATATTTATATGGAAATTTGTTTGAAATTAAGTGAAAACCCTGACTGTGATGGCGTTATTTCCAAAAAAGACTTAAGCTATTCTGAGGAGTACAAAGATGGTGCTAACAAGAGTCATAAAAGGAAAATATCCTTCCAGGCACTACAAACTACTGTGATTCCTCACTGTAATTTACAGTCATACTTTTAAATCATTCATTGTTCTCTTATGTGACCTGGAACAATGTGATATTCGCAGACTCTGACATATATTTCTATGTGCACCCATTTCAAAGGCATCTGGTCGTCAATAAGAAGTTCGCTGCATGGCGATACATAGCATTCAAAAAATTTTGATAATACGCAGACCACATCTGCAGTAATATATTAATGATAAAACGTTGTGTTCAATCATTTAGTGTGGGTTAATGTGGAGAAACTGAGTTTTTGCAGAAAAACACAGATTCAAACAATGATATCTACTATGGTACAGGATGCTATGTTATAACAAAACTTTTACCTCTCCCACCATCAAAACTAAAACACTGTTGTCATTTCCTGTACAAATCAGCTGTTACACCATCTTGCTCATGACAGGTGTTACCAATGAACAGTTCAAGGTAACTGTGTGGATGTCACTATAATGTTTTTCAGAAAAGGTTAAGCAAATCCACACTTTCCTTATGTGCAACTGAAGAGTGACAGCAGGTTACAGACATACCACACAACCTACTAATACTTCACCTGGCCAATTTAGGTGAAAGAATGAACCTACTCTATGAAATTTGAATCTAATCTCACAAATGTGCATCCTCAAATGACATTTTGTTGGATAACTCTGGTCATTTAGAATGTTTCCATGAAAATTCCATCATTTACTTATACAACCACAGCCCAAATACTGATAATGAATAAAATACCATATATCTCATCCAATCAGTTTCCTTGTCTTTATTCATTAAAAATCATCAATTCAGCAGGCCATATATTTTACCTACAATTTTTAAGTTTAATTTTAAAATTAAAAATATTTAATATATAAGCCAAAAGACAGCAGCAGTAATTTCAGTATTTATTAGGAAGGTGTACTTTGTTTATATCAAAAAATTATATCTATTGTCACTTTTATCAGTTGGCAACATGGCAATGCTCCTGTGTTTATGCATCATACAAATAAAATGTGTTGTGCCATAGTTTTAATGGAGAAATTAGGAGCAACAGTATGCAGAACAGAAAGTAAGTGCATCTAAAGAGTAATGTACTGTAGACATACAGCTCTTGAAATATAATAGACAAACAAATTTGTTATTTTGAATGGGGCAGCTGCAGCACCCAAATTGAAGTTAATTTCTGTAATGATGTGCCAACTGATGATTTAAGTATGTATTACACCAGTTGAAGATGGGTTAAATTCTGAAATGTATGTTGCTACAAATAAAAGGTCATACAAAGTGGCTGCTTACTACATTGTTTAAAGCAATAATGAAATTTGTTTGGTTTAAGGCTACACACTATCTTCATTGTTTTCAACACTGATCTCTGAAATTTACCTATCTAAAGAAAGAACTGGAATGGATATGTTCTAGAAGGCCTACAGTACATCAGAAAAACAATATCTTCAGGCTATCCAGTGAAGACCACTTCTGGGAAATGTTCCAAGTAGACTGATGCCTGAACACATGCACCGTGAGCTGTTTGCAAAACTGTCTCCTGATATTCTGAACAAAATAGCTACTTATGTTCTCAGTAGTAGACACAGACCTTCTAGCTTGCCCCTGCCTAGACTTCAATCTACTCAATTCTCATGACCCTTAATCAATAGAACCTCTCAGTCCAGTCCCCCCCACCCGAGCATGCACCTGTGCTTGCTCTCTCTCTCTCTCTCTCTCTCTCTCTCTCTCTCTCTCTCTCTCTCTCTCTCTCTCTCTCTCTCTGTTCAGAGGCTAGGCACAATTTCAGTTTCATACTTTTGCCAATCAAATTGATAGACAACTGGAAATGTGACAACATTTAAAAAGTGACAGGAGTGCCAGTTTTTGTTTGTGTACAGTAACAAAATTTGATACAGAATGAAATTGGAACACATTTCTCGTGGATGAGTACTGCTTACTTTTGAACTCTAAATGGGCTGCAAAATTAATTGAGTCAAAGGAGCAGTCAGATGACACCTAATGAATCTGGTGTATTGCTAGGATCATAAGAGGTTTACACTTTTCTTTTAGTACATGTCTCATCTAATTGGTGTAGTACTTTAGGAGCACAGATCTCAACTTTTCTGAATGACAGCAGTGACAGCCCATTGGTACTTGGCATTAGAAAATGATTTTTCAGCTCTTGCTGTGTCAAGTGCAACTTTATAACTTCTGAGTTGATAAAAGAATGCATTAATGATGCTGCCAATGTTCTGCATCCACTGAATGCAAATTGGTTTGGAATAATCAGTCCTTCTTGGCATGAGAGAGCAGTACATGCCAGAGAAGTATGTGAGGTTATAGTTCAATTCATTTATCTTGGCGGCTCGCGCATGCCCGCCCAGACACGGGAGATTGCAGCGTTGCCAGTTGTACGCGCCAAGAGAAGCAGCGCCGTAGCAGTGTAGTTCTCAAACTTACGTTTAGGGGGGAGCGCGCAGTTTATGAAGTAAAGCCACCACGGCAGCATTAAACCTTTCGCTGCTACAGAGACGTGCTCCCCGCATTCCACGCCGTGCGCGATTTTGTAACCACTGCACTGCTCGCCTGTGCAGACACATAGTGTTCCGACTGCTTTGACACACTTATCATTCGATTTCACAAAAACTATTTGGCCCAAAAATTTGATTTTGACACATCTTCTTGACTGATACCTTCCCCCCATAAATGACTTAATTTTGTTTCGATTTTCAACGCAGTTATATTGCAGCATTAAATGTAGTAAACCATTGCACGAAATTTTGAAGAGTTTGCAGAGGTAAAGTTCATAGCGTATACTTTCCGTATGTTCGATTGTAGTTACCACAATGTTGAGAATGAAATGTGGACAATATACCTAAATTTCATATAAAATTTACTGTATAACAACATCTCATTTAATTTAAGTACCAGATTGGTGTCGTATGTAATATTGAGAAATATTCCGTCTTTCGCGACTGTAATAAAAGTTTTATTTACACCAGGCGCATTTGACTTTATTTTAAAGCACTTCAGTCAATCAAAAGGAAGTACACAAAATACGTTAAACAAAACTGTGGACTTACAAAAACATTAGGACTTGAATATACTGTGTATCAGTGCTCTGGGCTATGTCAAATATAATTTTTGTGTGTGGCACACACAAAAAGCATTTATTTGCTAAAACACTGATCGGCCGACACAAACGTTGAATATTGTGTTACCTCAGCACAAAACTACGAAAGGTGACTTGGCAATGGAGGAGACACAATGCTGTCCAATGAAGATGCTTCAAAAGAGAAAAACGCGTCTGGTCTAAATAAGACGCTTATTACAGTTGCAGAAGAGGAATATATTTCAATACCATTGGTAAAATTGCAACTGTGGAACAAAAACAAGAAAGAGAACATGAGTATTATTGTGTATGTGCCTTACCCTTCATTGTTGTCAATCGCTGCGATAGTCTTCTGCATCGCTGTAGTCAGTGTCGCAGTCTGAATCATCAGGTCTTAGAGTTATGATGATGGGTTCAAGCAGATTGTCAATTACAATTTCCCTGTCCATGTCCTCCTCCTGTAGCCTTTGTGCATGCCGAACACATTCAGCCCATGCTGAAGAAGTAATTCTGTCAAGTGCTTCGTGCAGAAGCCTTTCTGTATCGGCAATTTTAAATGTCACGTTTCGTTCTGCGACATACCCTTTCACTTGTGCCCAAATTAACTCTATCGGATTGTATTGGCAATGGTACGGTGGCAAACGCAAAACTGTGTGTCCATGTTCCTGTGCAATACAATCGATTTCGTAAACTTTTGTGCGAGGCTTATGAAGCACTACAAGATTCAACATTTCAGCACGAGTTTGGTTGGCAGTATGTGGAATATTTTTACTTGCAAGCCATAACATGATATCGGCTTTTTTTGTACTTGTTGTGGGTGTCTTGTCAACAACAACAGAGTGATAAGTCGCATTGTCCACTACAATCACCGAGTTTGCAGGCAAGTAAGGGAGAAACTGATTCCTAAACCACAATTTAAATGTCTCAGAGTTCATTTCGGAATGATAATCCCCTGAATTTCTCTTTTTTGCCCGGAACACTAATTTGCTTTCTGGAATGAATCCAGAAGCAGAACCAGCGTGAAGCACAATTATTCGTCCACCTTTACCAACTGGTACTTTAAACCCACCCGAACCATCACTCATTTTCCAACACGCTTTCCTTGTGTGATTTTGGTTCACCTATGTTTCGTCCAAGAAAAAAATGTTCTTATTCCCGGATTTTCTTACTTCAATAATATGTCTTAAAAACTGTGCCCTTGAAGCAGCGATATCACTATGTTCCATTAAAAACTTTCTTCCGTCATTTGTATGTACATATTTGAATCCAATGTTTTTAAGTATTCTATTCATTGAAGTCATGCTACCTTTAAAATTTATGGTTTCACGCATTTTCACAGTGATTTTTTTTTACAGTAGGAAATTCGCCTGTGTTGTACATGTTGAGCACTTCTCGTCTTAGAACACCTTTGTTGAAATTATCTAAATTAGTTACAGTCCTCTCACGAGTGCGATATTTCCCTGGTGATCTGAAGAGTGGGCTTCCACAGGTCTCGGTAGATAACTTTCCTTCATTGGCAATCCGCTGAAC
Source organism: Schistocerca americana (assembly GCF_021461395.2). Classification (NCBI taxonomy): domain Eukaryota; kingdom Metazoa; phylum Arthropoda; class Insecta; order Orthoptera; family Acrididae; genus Schistocerca; species Schistocerca americana. Next base: position 40,541,038 of record NC_060119.1, read on the forward strand.
GGTTCTCAAGCTAATGCCTGTCGCTTCTGCAGTGCGTTCCTGAGATCTGGCGACATCCGTGATAGGTCCACCGTTTTCTGCTTCGCGCTTGAAAAAAGCGTGAATCCGGTAAATTATGTCCCTCGCCTGTTTATGGAGAGTTTGTCGCTTACCACCATTATCAGCCATGACAACTTGCAACAAATGCGATAAAAATTCACCAAAGAATAACTACAATCACATTTAACACTCGCACTCGCCAAGACATTCCCAGCAGACCTTTCAGAAAACTACTGAACACTCATTGGCTGTCAGCGGATGCATGACGTCAGGTGCGTAGAACGAGTCTTAAATCGACCGCAGTCGTTCATGGTTCCAACTATACAGAGTGTTCATTTTAATTGGAGACATTGAAATATCCGCAAATCTACACATCGGATCAAACAAATTTATAACTAATTTTTTTTTGACTCAGAGGGGGACATCCAATGTTACCAAATTCGACGAATTTGTAGTCAAATTTGTTATAATTGGATGTCCCCTTCTGGGAGGAACTAATTTTCATTAGGATTTCTTTTGGCTCTGTGTGTCGTTTTCAAGAGATTTCAATGTCCCCATAAAATGAACACCCTTTACAACGTAAACAGTGTTTATAAATTGGGAAATATTCTATCTTTAGCAACTGTAACAAAACTTTCTTTATACCAGAGTCATTTCGCTTTTTTCTAAAACGTTCTGATTAAAACGAAGTTGGCGAAGTACACAAAACTGAATTTTGGACGTAATAAAACATAAAACTAAAATATATTGCCAGTGAGGCACAGTGCGCAAACATTTTGTTTTTGTCACAACGGACAGCAAATACTTGCCAAAACATAGATCACTCGACGAAACCATTCAATATGATGTTGCCAAAGCAGCGAAGCAAAGAATTCCGTCAGACAATCAAATAGCTCGGCAACGTACGAGCCGAAATTCTGCTCTAAATAATACTTTTAATACTGCCGCAAAAGAATATATCTCAATATGAATAGTAAAACAGCGACTGCGGAAGGGGCGATATACAAACAAAACGGATAACATGAATATTGTATGTGTGCCTTTTCGTTGTTTTTAATTGCTGTGAAAAGAAATATTGGAGGAGAAAATTACAAAAACTGAAAACTTATTATGATTATAATGAAGCACAGGAAATTTCAAAACATTACATGCAAACGAATAAAATTCATTAAGTAAGACACTTCGCTATTGTTTTTAAATAAATAAAATATTTAGTATGCAACAAGCCTTGAACTCAGAATCTTCCGATTAGCAGCCCAACACCTTAACCATTACGCCAACGCAGCTACTCATTTCTGGCATCTCCTGGAGCACTCTAAACGTTTGCAAAATACCGACAAACACTGTTTGGGTGACTATGAATTACTCACGTTGCGTCGAAGTACAATAGGAAATAAACAATTACCGCTGTTCTTTATTGCGAAAACGCGGTTCGTGAGACTGATACAAACACCTTTCCTTGCTATCGCCTGAATTAGGAGGCTTATTGTTTGTTTGGTTTAATTAATTAATAGAATATGAAGCAATTGGTGTAAAGAATGCTTTTTCCAAACTTTCTATAAAAGAAAGTCTGCTATCAAGACATTGCTTTTGTTCAATTACTTCATTTATGACTGAACGTTTCTAAAATTAAAGACACTCGTCCGTGCTCTGCACTGCAGTCGAGATCTGGCAACGTCGTTCTCTGTTCATTGGCTGACTGTGATTTGTGACGTCAAATGCGCAGAACGAACCTAAACTCGGCCGCCAAGATATATGACGCGCACCTTAGTGAAAGAAAAGTACAGAGGAGCAATGATGCAGGTGAGAAGTAGTGTGGGCATGACAAAGGAGTTTCCAGTAAAAGTAGAGTAACATCAATGATCTGTGCCTAGTCCCTATCTCTTTGACCTGATTATGGATGTCCTGGTGAAAGATGTGAAGAAGGAGGCGCCATGGAATATGATGTTTGCGGATGATGTAGTTCTTTGTGAGCAGAGCATTGACAGACTTGAGGAAAAGCGGGAGGATTGGAGGAAGCCACTAGAAGAAACAGGGATGAATATTAGCAGGAGAAAGTCAGAATATTTAGCACTGAAGGATGTCCAGATGAGGTCTTGCAAGATCCAGGATGATGAGCTGAAATCGGTCTGCAAATTTAAATACCTGGGGTCATACATACAGAGCGACGAAGGACTGGAAAGCAAGATACAACACCAAATAAATTGTGGTTGGAGCAACTGGAGGAAAATGAGTGGAGTGTTGTGTGACAAGAAGGTGAGCATTGGGTTGACAGGGAAAGTGTACAAGTCAGTGGTAAGGCCTGCTATCATATACGGGGCAGAGACATGGCCAATCACAGTAGCCCAGGTAAGGAAGATGGAAGTGGCAGAAATCAAGATGCTGAGGTGGATGTGTGGGTTAACAAGGAAGAACAGGATTAAAAATTAATTTGTTAGAGGAGCTGTGAAAGTGGGACCCATGGGGAAAGAGATACAAGAGAGCAGACTAATGAGGTATGGACACTTACAAAGAAAAGGGGAAGAGTATATCAGAAACAGAGTTGAAGATATAAAGATTGAAGGTGCAAGAAGGAGAGGAATACTGAAGATGAGGTGGAAGGATAAGATATCCAGGGACCTAAGGGGGAAAGGATGGAAGAAGGAAGAGGCAACGGATAGAGTACTATGGAGGAGAAGGATCCAGAAGATCAATGCCAACCCTATGTGACATGGGTCAAGGCGACGATGAAGAAGAAGAAGAAGAAGACAATGTACGACATCTTCAGGTGTGCAATAAAATTCCTTCATGCATCTGAAGTCTTGTCCTTCATGACATTAGATCCACATTCCAACGTTCATGTTGCTACAATCATGGGTTGTATAAGCAACCAGTTAATCAAAATTACTACACAGTTAAGACTAGTCAGTTGCTTCAGAGTATCATCAAAGCTGTCAAACAATCTGCAATGTTTGTTGTAGCTGTGACTTATAATATAGTGTAAAAATATTAAATAAAACATTTTCTGAATCCAGCAGGTAACAGCAAGAGCATGTAGGTTTCCTTGAACACACATCTGTTGAAATCTTATTGGAGCGAGTACACTGACGGAGGCATTTTATTACGTAATATTTTGAAAATTAGAAAGCTTCTCTATCTTGCCATTTGTTAATACCAAAAGACTGACTTAACAGTAACACACCAGGTTACCAAAATGCACTTTAGTGTAAGTAGATGACAAAGCAGAAAGGATGGCATCATGCATATCTTCATGACTAGTAGTTCAGCCCTTGAAGTATCATCTATACAAGGACACTATTGAAGTTGTTCAATATATCAAAGATGCCATTGACTCCAGACCTCCAAATGATAAATCAATATTACAATAGAGGAGAATACTAGAAAAGAGATAGTTGGAAATGTTCAAGTAATCTAGTTAGTGACGACAGACTGTTGCTTTCAAAAAATGTTTCATTACAGCAATAAAATCTTTCTTTGACTTTGTTGAAAGCCAAAAGTACCATGAATGCCAATTATAGGTGAAGTTACATGTTAAGTCAACATTACGTGTCATCAAAATCAGGAAAAAATGTTTATAATAATTCTATGCTGTTTGGTTTAAGTATCTTACCAACTAGCATAAGGAGATGCACTCTGTTCCTACTTGACACCTCAACATTAGCAACATATATCCTATTCTTGTATCATTCTGCTACATCAATTGCTCAGCTACCACACACAAATGCTACAGGTGGCATGTACAATGACACTGTTATGCCTGACCTTTTGGGCTATTCAAATAATTTGGTCAATGCTGTTCATGAGATACCTGCAATTAATACTGCTGCAAAGATCTCGGTATGGAAGTATGATACAGAAATACTGACCACTAATTTCTATCCAGAGCATTCACTTCTGCCCAACACCATGTCGTGTATCTCTTCCATACACTTCAGTCATGGTTCAATCCAGGAACTGCCACAACATGAGGTCCAAATGATTGGAAAAGAGCACAAGTAGTTCCAGTTTCCAAGAAGGGTCGTCGAGCAGATGCGCAAAACTATAGGCCTATATCTCTGACATCGACCTGTTGTAGAATTTTAGAACATGTTTTTTGCTCAGGTATCGTGTCATTTCTGGAAACTCAGAATCTACTCTGTAGGAATCAACATGGATTCCAGAAACAGCGATCATGTGAGACCCAACGCGCTTTATTTGTTCACGGCACCCAGAAAATATTAGATACAGGCTCCCAGGTAGATGCCATTTTCCATGACTTCAGACTGGTCAGATACAGGCTGCCAGGTAGATGCCATTTTCCTTGACTTCTGGAAGGCATTCGATACAGTTCTGCACTGTTGCCTGATAAACAAAGTAAGAGCCTATGGAATATCAGCCCAGTTGTGTGGCTGGATTGAAGAGTTTTTAGCAAACAAGACACAGTATGTTGTTCTCAATGGAGAGACATCTACAGACACTAAAGTAATCTCTCGCATACCACAGGGGAGTGTTATGGGACCACTGCTTTTCACAATATATATAAATGACCTAGTAGATAGTGTCGGAAGTTCCATGCGGCTTTTCGTTGATGATGCTGTAGTATACAGAGAAGTTGCATCATTAGAATTGTAGCGAAATGCAGGAAGATCTGCAGCGGATAGGCACTTGGTGCAGGGAGTGGCAACTGACCCTTAACACAGACAAATGTAATGTATTGAGAATACATAGAAAGAAAGATCCTTTATTGTATGATTATATGATAGCGGGACAAACACTGCTAGCAATTACTTCTGTAAAATTCTGGGAGTATGCGCATGGAACGATTTGAAGTGGAATGATCATATAAAATTAATTGTTGGTAAGGTGGGTGCCAGGTTGAGATTCATTGGGAGAGTCCTTAGAAAATGTAGTCCATTAACAAAGGAGGTAGCTTACAAAGCACTCGTTTGACCTACACTTGATTATTGCTCATCAGTGTGGATCCGTACCAGGGCGGGTTGACAGAGGAGATAGAGAAGATCCAACAAAGACCGGCGCGTTTTGTCACAGGGTTTTTTGGTAAGCGTGATAGCATTATGGAAATCTTTAACAAACTCAAGTGGCAGACTCTACAAGAGAGGCGCTGTGCATCGTGGTGTAGCTTGCTGTCCAGGTTTCGTGAGGGTGCATTTCAGGATGAGGTATCGAATATATTGCTTCCCCCTACTAATACATCCTGAGAAGATCACAAATGTAAAATCAGAGAGATTCGAGTGCACATGGAGGCTTTCTGGCAGTCATTCCTCTCACGAACCATACATGACTGGATCAGGAAAGGGAGGTAATGACAGTGGCACATAAAGCGCCCTCCGCCACACACCGTTGGGTGGCTTGCAGAGTATAAATGTAGATGTAGATGTAGGTCATGGTAAGTTACCTGAGCTGGTTGGTTAAATACACAAATCAGGATGCTTTGCCATCACATTTTGATTTTACGAGTTGACTGACTCACCTCCATTCTGATGTTGGGATTAGATTAGACAACAACCTCATTTCAGCAGAATTGCATGCACACTATGTCTGAATATCACATTGGCCCCAGTAGCAGAGAGGAGGTGATACACTTTACAATACAAAGAAAGGGAATCTGGCTATCTCTCACTACTCCTGTGGAGACACCATCAATACTAACATTGTTCAGGATGCATACTCTTGCTGTACAAGTTCGTGAATCATCTCAATTATGAACTGTGAATCAATGCCAGGATTAACTCCTGTCTCAAATACTGATTTTGTATGTTCAAAATCTGGCACAAGGGGAGTGTGGCAGAAGCCAGACATTTTCTGCATGTGAGATAAACACCCATTGTAAAATTTGAAGAGCTTTACTGTTGGTGTTTAATGAGTTAAATCTGATACAAAATTCGTTTACATTTGAAAAATATTGAACACTGAAATGATATTGACCAATGGATAGCCATCTGATACATGTAAATCTTCTACTACAATACTGACAACACTCTGCTATGAAGTGCTGTGCCGAGAATGAATATAATGGCACAGTCCAGTAAAAATTCAGACATCTTACCTGGCAACTTAGGAAGCAGAGGAAAGCAGGCCAAGCTGCAGTAATAGAGTGACATTTCGTTTTGGGGAGACGGTTGATATTATAATTATGTCCAGATTATGGAACAGATTGCTGCATACCATATGAGCTGGGCTGTCTGAGAAGCCTATGGAGCAAAATATCTTAGGAGGGAGGTGCTGTCATTCTGTTTACCATAAACAATTAAGCAAGAAAGTGTAACTCAGATGAAATAGCAGTATGCTGATGCTACGAAATACAGCAGCAAGAGTGACTGGAAAGTAAAGTTGGGTCATCATGGAGCGTTCAGGAAAGCTGAGCAGACGGACAAAGCAGATCAGATGCATAACGAACACATAGCAGCCTCCCACAAGAACTACTCATTTCCAGTACAGTTATTCATTCTGCAGCAGAGCAGGCTGGAGGAGCAACCTATGTCAGTATGCTGTCTACTTGTCAAGCTGTCTATGTGATTCTGTGGAACAGCAGGACCCATTGTGGAGACTGATGTCGTTTAGTGCAAGTTGCATAGAAGTAGTGTAGATGTAGATTGATGACATGCTCCAGTAAGTGCATGTCAGAGGGTTCTTTGAACCATGTTCACATTTTTTCTCTACCGTTCCACTCTCCAGCTGCATGTAGGAAAGACAAACACTTAAGAGAGTTCAGTTTCCACATGGATACATTTAAGTTGTTAGAATTGTTGAATTGAAATTTCTCCGTACTTACATAGGTGTCAACCAAATATTTCCACATTTCTACGTAAATCTAGCTTCAATGAAAAAAGTGTTTGTTTAAATGGTTGCCATGACAATTATCATATCAGTGATTTTCTCTCCGCTTCACCTCCCCCCTCCACCCATTTCACGATATTACAAAATGAAGTGTCCTTCTTTAAACTTTTTCAGTGTACTCAATTAGTCTTATCTGATAAAGATCCCATAAACCACAAGAATACGTTGGTGTCTACTAAATGTTCTAGCAATAAAATGCAGTCTTTGGCTTGGCTTCTAAACAACATTATCATTTCAATTTAAGTTGTTTGTAACTCAAAAGCCTACGTATCTAGTAGAACAGACTACCTTTTATATTTATGTGGTTTCCTGTGTAGTTGAAATTTAACAGATTTATTTTGGTACTTATGTGAATGACCTCACACTTTTTATTTATTTATCTTTTTTTTTTGGGGGGGGGGGGGGGGGGGGTGTGGTATCACATTTCCATTCTTCACACCATACAGATATTAAGATTAAATAATTTTGCAATTGATTTTAATACTGTGATGTCTTCCTTGGATGGCAAATATCAGTATCAGCTGCAAACAATTTCAAAAGGAGTCCTCCTAAGTCATTTATATAGCTTGCCTCGAGTGAGAGAATGGCCCATTATCCATGGGATATGTGCAGCTGGTGGCAATGCTCTTCCTTCCCATTGCCCCATAAAGTCTTAGGCAGGCTGATGGGCAAAGCTGGTTGGGACCAGTGAGTGTCTACTGCATTTTTCAGAGCTCTGCAGTCTTCTAAGAACCAAGCTTCAATAATTCAGAATAAGTTTTAATTTCTTCCTGTTACTAGATAGAATTGATCAGACTAGGAGATGCATGTATTTAATTCAGATGTTTGCCACATTTCTTTATATGAGCTATGACCTCGAGTCCAAACACTACATTGGTTGTTTAATTCAATACGTACCTGAGCCAAAATGATCTAACAGTGTTTCCATGTTCACTAACCTCACTGATACATGGAATATAAGTGACCAGTCAATTTTCTAAGAAATCATCGCTCATATGAAACATGTCCAGTGAGAATCATCTTACTGCCTCATTTGTGAATTTTATGTAGATTCATTTTAAGCAAGGAAAGTATGCAGATATTTTCGCAAAGGTTCCAGTGATACCATTCAGGAGTATGTAGGTCTAATATTTTAGATTTTATCATGTGTTGAGTGATAATGGCCAAAAACAGAACAAATTTCTTTGTGTCCATACATCAGCACCAGCAGCTTGACCAGTGTACATTTTGAAACCTTTATATCGTGATTATGGACTGCTTTGTAGATCATCGTTCAGTTCTTTCTTGAAAGAGCAGAATGTAAAGTTAATCAGAGCTCAATCAGTAAGGAATTCACTTTGTGAATAGAAAGTTTGGAAGATTCTTCAATAATTATTATAAACCAGAATATAGGTGAAAAATTTTTCAATAACTTATACTCCTGCTATTCCCAATTCTTGTCACATATATGATGTAAGAAGCTGTTGTAATCATTAAAATGGTAAGTTTGTTTTGTTATGGGAAGGTCACTTATTAAATTAGCAATTTCCCATTGATCATGACATTAACTTTGAGATCAAGTCGCATGGCATTCATGTTGGATAATGTGATACTGATGCAAGTATCTGTCGTGTGACAATAATTCATTGTCTATTAATTCTCAGAGCACAAGTGACAGAACAGCATTCGGGCATCTCAAGTGTGCACGCGACAACTGGATGTATCTTAGTGTTGCAGACTGAATGCCAAAAACACAAAAGTTAATCAAACTAGATTAAAGGTTAAAAGCCATGATCTGTCATACCAAATGGGAGGGGTAGGCACCAAAGTGTTCAAACCTGTGCAGTATAAATGAAAGATGAGACATGAAGGTAGGTAATACTTCACATACCAAGCCTGCACAGAATATACCCAGTAACTGAGGCACACTTTCAAAGTGTCGGCTGCATAGGACTGACAGGTCTGGTGCCATTACACAGCCGGAGCTGATGCTGCTGCCACTCGCCTCAGACAGCGTGTACTGGGTGGGTGCTTCTGCCACTGTGCTGGAGTGTAGAAAAGTCAATCATTGCACTTTATCAAAAAAAAACAGTTCTGTGTCTTGATACTGTTTCACTAATGCCCGTGGGTGTCAGATGAGAATCCACTCACCACACCTGGTGTGATGGTTGGACAGCCTCCTGAACCCAGCCAGCCCTCTGAGCCCAAGTGATCAATTTTTTTACGGTGTGAGTAGCATGGCTATATACTTCAGCAACTCTGCAATGGAGCAGTAGTATTGCATGTGCAAAGGAGCAGTAATGTAACAGGAGCCCATTAAGATTTTGTAGCCATTAAAGAGTGTTGGCAAGCTGAGCCGGTACAGGGAAAAGCCTCACTGAATATCATTAGCTGCAACAGGATTTATAGGCATGGTAATTTGGTGCCTCTTTGTTTTGGATAAATTCACTGACAGTGTATCAGTATTTATTCATGATTTGAAAGCTGCCCTTAACTAACCATATACAATCATATCTCATCAGGCCGGTTTGCAAATTTAAGGTGGAATGGTAACTCAAAGATACACATAATGTACCTTGAGAGATAGATTAAGGAACAGGCATCTGAACAGATTATTAAAAGGCTTTACCAACTGTATTGCAAACGGTTGAGTTGGACACTTTCTAGAGAACAGTTGAATGGTTTGTCACTGAAATGAAATCAATCAGTAGATGCATTTTCAGACATAATTACGAAGGTCAATACACAATCCTAAGCATTAAGGTAAAACGCCAAAACTGATAAGATTTATTCTGGTGGAGGCTAGACCCTGGATGTATTTTTTACGAGCATTTCCAGGCAATATGTTGCAACTACATGATATAGGTTGTGTGGAGTAAGAGACAATGATGTGGTGTCATTGGGATCAACATGGCTCAGTTTCATTGTTGGTGTATGAAATTTTCAGGACCAGATGGAATTACTGCCACTCATTGCTGATGGGTACTGTGTTGCCCCATATCCAGAAAATGCAGATCAAGGACAACAGTCCAGATGCAAACGACCACTGCTAGTGTGACATTGTCACAAGTTTCAAGTATAATGCAGGTGATACCAAATACACTGCAGATGTGTCCACTGAAGTTCAGTTTGCACAGTATTTTACCAACAGATACAGAATTGATAGTCTTGGTGACCTATCAAGTGAGATGATGAGTGCTGTGGAGCTGTTGGAATCCACTAAAGAGATGAATACATTGTATATTTTCTGCGTGGTAATATAGCAAGCGTAAGATAATAGGTCGAGCTTGTATAGTCACGAGGTGTGTGGATAACTTCAGTTCAGATGAGGTCTGTCTGCCAGGGAATTAAACTTGGACATCCTGCGGGATGATGATTAGGTATGTCAAGAGGAGACAGTCCCACGCAGACTGTCAATCCATCAACATCACATGAAAAGGTGATTCACTTTGTGCAGACAGACAGAACAGTGGTCAAAACTTCACTGTGATGACTTAGACCTTTTTAAATTGTGGTGGACCATTACCAGCAACAACAGCTATGCAATGTATGATACCAGTGGGTAGTGATGGACAAATTCATGGGAAACCATACAGAATCCTGAAAGATCTACAGCCAATAATGTAAGAATTGCTCGAGCAATAGGTTGCTTATGGGATTATTGAATGTAATGATAATCTGCATGGTGCATCTGTTTTAATTGTTTCCCAAAAAAGTCATCAATTGGAACAAGGAAGTATAGCTTTTGATTATACAGGAGACCCTGGCCATCATCTATGGTTTAATGTACTTAAATTGTTACTGGCATGGAAGAAATTATTAAGATGTGACAGACCATGCTGCATTGAAGTGGTTTCTAGGATTAAAACACTCTTCAATTAGATAACCACCAGTAAGCAGAAAGGCTGGAGTACTGTGAGCAATGAATAAGAGCACTACAGAGTGAAAGAAGGAACTTTTGCTAACACTGACAGCCAAATTTAGGGAGCAACCACAGTCTGTGACACACAGAGGCTTGTTGCGCAGAATGACTGTGGACCATGCGTGGTGGTACCTGCAGCTTTCTAGGAAAGCACTAATGCAACCATATGACAATTTTTCGGTAGATCATGGAGGTTGAATACCAACTGAGCGATGAGTAACCATAAACTTTTGGCCAAGGACCAGAAGCAGGAGCCGGATTTTAGAAATGGTATGATGTCCTCCTCCTTGCCGTGTCCGGCGACAGTGACTCCATCAGTCTTCTCTGTCCTTGTTGTGGTAGGCTCGGATGTGGCTCGCGAATCCGAATTTCGCTTTGAATATCATGTTGCATGGAGCACAGTGAAGTTGACCAGCAGAGTTGTAAGTATACGTGTAGACAGGCTTGAGCTGAGATTTTCGGAGCTCTCTTTTAGCATCCAGGTCCATTACACGCTTTTGCTCGAATTGTTCGATTCTCTTATGTACAGTTGATCGCCACTCCGATCGGCGCAATGCTAGCTCCTCCCAACGGTTGCTTGGGATGCCACAGGCTGCAAGGTGGCGTTTAATGGTGTCTTTATATCGCAGGTGTTGACCACCTTTCCTCCTCTTCCCGCACGAGAGCTGCGAGTAGAACACCGCTTTAGGTAGCCTACTGTCATCCATGCGTACTATGTGACCACTCCATCTCAGTTGATGTTTCATTATTAAAGCTTCAATACCAGCCAGTTTCACGCGGCGCAAAATCTCCATGTTTGGGACACGGTCTTCCCATTTGATGCACAGAATTGATCTCAGACATCGAAGATGAAATTTATCTAGCTTCTTAATGTCAGCTTTGTAACAGCACCAGGTTTCCGAGGCATAGAGTAAGGTGGATAATACTAATGCTTTGTAAACTGCAATTTTTGTTTGTAGTTTGAGATCATGTGATTTCCATACTCGGTCATTAAGCTTACCGAAGGCTGAGGCTGCGCTGGCTATACGCGCTGCGATTTCCGATGTCAGGCTGTTGTCACTTCTAATTTGGCTTCCCAGGTATTAGAACTTTGACACATTTTGCAAGGGTTTGTTATTTATCTCAATACTAGAGTCATCTGCATTAAGACCTCTAAGTGGTTGTTTAAGAACTTGCGTCTTAGTGATGCTAATGGCTAAGCCAAATCTTCTGCAGGAGGCATCTAGCAGGTTTATGTAAGTCTGAAGAGTTTCGCAAGAATTAGCCATCATGCATACATCATCCGCGTAGAGAATCTCTAAGATGGATAGTTTGGTTACGCGACTTTTTGTTCTGAGGCGAGAGATGTTGAAGACACTTTTGTCTGTCCTTGTGTCGAGACTAATTTGATTACTACAGGCTTTGGTCGCGTCTCTCATAACAACTGCGAAGTAAAGTGAGAAGAGTGTGGGAGCCAGAACACAGCCTTGTTTTACACAACATGTCACGGGAAACTGTTCTGAGAGCTTGTCCTCATGGCGGATTTTTGCCATCATGTTTTCATGAAACTGCCGAATCAAACTGACAATTTTGTCAGGGCACCCAGTTTTCTTTAGTATGATCCAGAGAGCTTCCCGTGGGACACGATCAAAAGCTTTTTCCAGGTCTACAAAGCACATGAACAAAGGCCGATGTTGCTCTAAACTTTTCTCTTGCATTTGTTTGACAACAAATATGGCATCCACTGTGCCTCTGTTTGGGCGAAAGCCACACTGGGTCTCTGGTAGCAGTTTTTCTGCAAAGTGTGTTAACCAGGTGTTAACTATGTGGGCAAGGACTTTTCCCGCTGCTGACAGAAGAGAAATGCCCCTGTGGGAGCTGCAGTCTGATATGTCACCCTTGCCTTTATAGATCTTGGAAATACAAGCATCTTTCCAGTCTTGTGGAATCATTTCATACTCCCAAATCCTTAAGATCAGAGCAAACAATGGTTTCTTGATGTTTGGCCCCCCATATTTATATAGCTCTGATGGCAAGTTATCTAATCCTGCTGTTTTGTCATTTTTCAGCTTAGCCAGTGCTGAAATGAATTCATTGTAGGAAGGGGCATCCGCAAGTTGTTCCTCAACTGGCAGGTCTTCAAGTGCTTCTATGTGTGGAATATCGGTTGTCTGATGGTCAGGATTAAGAACGTCATTAAAATGTTCCGCTCACCGAGACAGGATGTCACTCTGTTGCGTCAGCCGACAACTTTTATCTTTGTTATAGACTGGTGCTATCTTCCCAACTCTTGGACCAAAGATAGTTTTCAGGGACTCAAAGAATCTGCCCGTTTGGTGTGTGTCGGCATATAGCTGAATTTCATTTGCTTTATTTGCCCACCAACTGTCTTTGAGAGCACGTACCTTCACTTTCAGATTGTAATGCGCTGCTCTACGCTTGTTATCATCAGGGGTGCGAAGAGAGGTTCTGAAATCATTAATTGGCTTTCTGATCTCTGGATCTGAGTCGTCAAACCAGTCCTGGTGCTTCTTCTGAGGCTTTCCCAAGACTTCTGAAGCACAGCCACGCAGTCTGCTAGCGTATGCACTCCACTGTTCATCTACAGGGGCAGATTCAGATATCAAAAGGCCATCGACACCAAATTTTTCATCCAGTTTTGCTCTCATAGTCTGATCATTGGCCAAGATTTTGCAGGACAATTTTGTTGGTATTTTGTGTGAAGCTCGGCGTGGTGCCTTCAAAGTTATCTTTAATTTGGACCTCACGAGTCGATGGTCTGTCCATCCCTGAGCGCCTCTCATTGCACGTGTGACCAGTACGTCACCAAGATCTTTTTTCCATACTATCACATAATCCAGAAGGTGCCAGTGTTTAGACCGCGGATGCATCCATGTCGTTTTATATTTTTCAGGCAGACGAAAATATGTATTTGTCAGACAGAGTTCAAACTCGGCACATAGAGTTAGAAGATCCAAACCATTCGAGTTGCATTTTCCAATCCCATGGCGACCGAGGACTCCATTCCAAGCACTGAAATCATTCCCAACACGAGCATTAAAATCACCAAGTAACAGAAGTTTATCTGCAGAAGGAATATCCCTAAGGACATGTCGGAGGTCTTGGTAGAACTTGTTCTTCTCTTCATCCGGAGATGGCAATGTAGGTGCGTATACATTGATCAGGTGAAGATATTTCTTGGATGCCAGGTGAAGTCTGAGTGTTATTATTCTGTCACTGATACCTTTTGGGAGTTCTGTTAGTGAGCATGCCAATTTATCGCGTATGGCAAAGCCTACCCCACTTTCCGCCCTTTCAGTGGATGATTTTCCACTCCAGTAGTAGGTATAACCTCCGAGCGGTTCACATAACTGTCCAGAGTCACTAAGATGTGTTTCACTTATGGCGGTAATGTCGATGTTATATCTAGCCAATTCCCTTGCGATAAGTCCTGTCTTTCTCTCTGGGCACTGATTATGGTCATTATCCTGTAAAGTACGGACGTTCCAGACTCCAATCATTAGATATTTAAGGTAACTGTTTATTTTATTATTCTTTTGACCGCATATGTTAGTGAACAAGTGACCGCAGTTTGCCACTTGTGCTGGGTTGAGACGGGCTACGTTTAGGCCACCTTTTCTAGGCCCCTCCCTGGATTAGGGAAAGCAGAGCGATCCTAAATAGGGCTGCTTTGTCGTCTGACGAGCTGCCGAACCAGTCCTCCCGTCTCTCACGAGTACCAGAACGACCATCACCGTCTGACCGCCTAACGTGCAGAGCACCAACTAAGGTTCAGGTACACCAAACCCTTGCCTCCAAATTAGTACTCCATCGCCGCAGGACTTTCAATGCTCATAGTCCATTGAAACTTTGCCGGAGTCATCTGCGCGTGAAGCTATTTAAAGTGGACAAGCAGTTGCGCAGATGCAGATCTACTCTCTCGTCCTCTGCCTCTGAATGGCAGTGGATCGTAGGGCCGATACAACTGGCAAGAGGCAGGGGATGCAGTGAATGGCCATATGCCACTGGAAGTATCCTGACATACGCCCTTAAGGCACATCACAGGTGCCTTGCTTCGTCGGTACAGAAGCCGTGAGTGTTTACCTATCGATATTACCCGCCTCCTACACCGATGAAGAGACTGACAGAAGGGAAGAAGGAAAGGGAAGGGACTGGAAGGGAAAGGGAGGAAAGGACGGTAGGTCGTTGTGAGGCACACTTCGTCAGGCTCCTCTGCTGAGACCTGACTGGCTAGGTTGAACCTGCCAGTAGCCACGCTACCACCGGTGTAGCTCTCGGCATCACAGGAACACGCAAACTCTCCCACCCGCACGGACAGTGCTACGATAAGGTGGTGATGGTATACTGTGTGCACAACATGCCGATTTCAACCTATTATACAGACATCAACTGCAAAGTTTGTCAGAAGCATCCAAACAATTTGAAATAGTGTGGATGGCTGTTGCCTGATAATTTATGGAATACCAGGTGCTACTGAAATTTCATGTTGCTGACAATAATAACAGATGAAGCTATCAATTTTATGTCTGATTTGATGAAAAAGTTATCAAATTTGCTAAGCATTCACAACCTTAGGACTAGACCTACCCTTCAAATGGAAGAAGGCAGCATTTTCATCTTACAATTGCCAAATTTTACATTTTTTGGTGAACACCAACCAAATGACAAAGGTGTGACTCCCATATGCTGTATCAGCTTAGAACTGTAAAAGAACACAGCAATAATGTGCTTTCACCCTGTCATATAGTGTAGTATATGGCAGGAAGATGCCTTCACCATTTGAGGTAGTAAAGCCTTTATTAGGGAGAAATGGGGACTCAGCACAATATTTTTAGAAACTTCTTCACTATCTGTAACAGAGGGTGAAGAAAAGCGATGCTCAAGCATCAGGACCACACAGGACAGTGCGTCAGCAACCTGCCTCAGTTGGACAATGGGTTCTGCAGACGATGATGGGTTATGTCATCTCTATGGATCCATTTTCTATGAAGAAATACCTCTGCTGCTATGCATTGAGTCATGTTATAGGACATTGCATATTGGCCAGCAGTATGACTATCTTAGTAATGGATATATGCGCACTTTTGGAAAGGGGGAAAAATTGACACACATTTCTTTCTGCCAGATGGTTTGATCCACATCCTAGATACTCGGGAATATATTTCTATTGGTTCTATCCTTCAATAAGTGAAGAGTAGTAGAATCGCTACAGTATCAGCTGCCTAAATCAGGAGTATTACTTGCCAGAAAAATGGGACACCACACTTGCTAGTAATCATTAGAAGTTGAGACTGTTGCTTCTTATATTTAAAAGAAGTCTCAGAATTATCAAACTCTTAAGTATGAGCTGTTACTGGCTCTAAAATTACATGGTAAAGAAAACAATAGATTTGATGTGTACAATATTTGCTTCCATACTTAAGGACTGTTTACAGTCTTCAGTGTCTCCCAATTCCCTCAAAGTTTGCAAAGTACTTCCAATATTTAAATTAGGAGACAGTCCTGATAATAAGACAGTCCTGATCAGAAGACAGTCCTGATCAGAAGACAGCCCTGATCAGAAGACAGCCCTGATCAGAAGACAGCCGTGATCAGAAGACAGCCATGATCAGAAGACAGCTGTGATTAGAAACAACCCCCTGTTTTCAAGGGCATTCTTGAGAAAAAATAAAGTTTTTTCAGAGGCGGAACGAAGTTCACCGGGTATAGCAGGTCTTAAGAATAATATGTTATTTTGTTTCGCCATCTAAATTATCTCTGGTCTATAAGAATAATGCATATGTGTAACACAGTGTATACATGTAACACAATAGCCATTGTTGGTGGTAGCTCGTGACACAAACAATAATAATAACTGAAAACTGTGTAGGGAGTGAGAAAAGGCTAAGGGGGAAGTGCGTTTCTATGGTAGATCACTTGGATTTAACAATTGCAGCCAATACACAGTTCTTCCATGAGCATACAAACATAGCAGCAACTTTGTGTAGAAACGTGTTCGCCAGCATTATGAATTAGGCCAAGCCCACACACATCGATTTTTATTGTAAGTAAAAATATTGTACAGTTAAATTCTTGTAGAGGAACAAAGGAGAGCAGAGGAATTTCTTTGTCCTACTAAAAGAATTTGATTGTATGATATATTTCCATATGATAAAAATCAATGCATGTGCACTAGGCCTAAATGTCGGTTTGGCAAATGTTGCATGCTACCTAGGTGAACTTCTCAGTCTAGTTATGTTGATTTAAAGAGGGAAATTTGAGTCATGCCTTTTGGTACATTTTCTTCAATTGACTATCTATTGAATATCATTGGTACACATTTGGAGAGGATAACTGATCAAGTGATAATTGATCAGTTATCGACCGGGGTTGAAATTATTTAATTACTAAAATTGCTATTAAAAATGGGGGTTGGTGATAGAGGGGTGAAAATTTAGGGTTTTGTGTATTTTGTAATGCCACACCATAAAAAAAAATAAAAATAAAAAGTTCTGTCCAAAAAACAAGAAAATTTTTTTTGGGGATGACCATTCTTATCACTTAGGGGTATGAAAAATAGATTATGAGAGATTCTCAGATGTACCAAATATACATGTAAAATTTCATTAGGATTGATCGAGTCGTTTCAGAGGAGTATGGCACTGTGACACAAGACTTTTATATATAAGGAGGTGGATATTCTGACTAATCAAAATTACAAACTGTTATAGTATCTGTCTCAGAAGTTAACATAATACCTATTCTAAATGCATGCCATTTGTTCATTGTTAACAATTTGATAATGGAAGGACAAATAAAACAAACGAAGAAAAAAAGTTTTACATTAATTTTCTGATGGATTTCCTTTATACATTTTTCACATAGCAACCCTGTCATCTGGGGTACCACTAGTTTTTACTCATCATCATCATCATCATCATCATCGCACATCTGTGAAATTTATATCATCGTGGTCACATTTGGCTGTTTCTTCCTAATATGTTGCCATTTCTGATGATGTGGTTACCTTGCGATCTCAGAATACAGCTATTTTTATGCATATACGTATAGGATTATGCTTCTATTTTGACATATGTTACAATATGTCTTGCATCCAAAGATACTGCCAATGAGAGAGTGGTGAGAAGACAATGTTGATCCAGCATCAGAGACATGGTTTCATTCCCGTCATATGTCACAGTGACTGTCGACTACATGGCATCATGTAACACTTACGTATGCCTCTGTTCCTCATCTAGACTTTCATTTTCTCCTGCAGAAATGAATACTCTTGTTGAGTTCTTGTAAAATTTTACAGTCAAAACTCAATTCCGACTACAAACTGATTCAGGCAAACTGCAATTTAAACATGTTACATGTTCCTAAAAAGCTGAAGCACGCAAGATAGATTCCAATGGTTGGCCAATAAAACAATGTAATTTGCTGGCCATGCGCTACTCCCCTGCCTGTACTAATCAAATTTTCACCTAAGCTGATATCACTGTAGAAGGATTGGAAGAGGAACAGTGTTGTGCTTGATCAACTGTTAAACACTGACTTGTGCCCCAGAAGATATTGCAATCATATGTAACAGCAGCAGCAGCAACAGCTAATACATAATTTAATATCATGATTCAGTTGAACTGTCAAACTTCCTCTCGGCTTCCATCTTCTGACATCTATTGGTACCAGCTCTACATCACGTCTTGAGACTGTAATTTATTCTTGCAAATGCATTTAATATGATCTATTTCATTTGTTCGATCATTTTTTGTCAGAATGTCAGCATCATGTTCAACAGCTGATTAAAAACTGGTAACATTTTTATACAGAATTCTAATACATGAACAGCGACCGAATTTATCATTTGCAATGCACTTATCAAATCATTACAGTCTCTCAATCAAAATATTGATCCAGTTTCAGAATCCAGTAACTTTTTTGAATCATAACATTTCTCCTTTATTTCAACATGGTATCCATACATGTACGAGAACTTCTACTCTGAACCTGATCAAATACAACAAGAGTCTGTAAATGATACAATATGGCACAGTTTCCTCCCACGTTCCAGAAAATAGTCAAATTTTATGCAGAGCAACATATTTTTGTAGTAGCTGTTTCATAGTTTCTCGCATATCACTTACACAAGCAATGTCTGAGTTGTCACATGACTCTTTGCATAGCGTTGATAGTTTATCAAGGCACTTCGGCATATCGTGATATCTTGAACCTGTTGGAAGTCGAGTTTTATTTGGCCACCTCTGTCCTGAATTCTTCAAAATAAATTTCTGTGTGACCTCAATAGCCAAAGCTTCATTTGTAAATGTAAGACAACCACTATATATCCTGTTAAACAATGGAAAAATGTTGACCTTAGCAGCTATAGCTTTATCAGTGAATATAAGGTGACTCTTTATTTTCCAAAACATGAAATGGGGAAAAAACCCTTGCCTTATAATTGTCTGAGATATCTCACTTACTTACATACGTCCAATTACTTACCTTATATGAAATGAGCAAAGCATTTTGTAACACCACAGCTCTTATGCTGTATGGATTTATTTTTATTTTTTATTTTTTTTTTTTTTTTTTTGCTTTATTTAATGTTACATTGTTGATCTTCTGTAAATGTGATTGAATCGATAACATAAAATTGTGTACTGTTTTCTTTATATAAACTTTGATGTCATGTTTTGGTTCTATGCAAAGTAGTGTATCTGTAATTTAAAATCTTTGTCCCATTTGGAGGGAACAAAACTTACTGTGTATAATTGTAATTTTGTGTGAATAATTTGTTTGTAGAAGTGTCAATATGTGAAAATGTTCTGTTTTATTTAATGTATTTGTTTGCTGTTATGTAAACTGCTGACCTTCACTTAGGTTTCTTAGTTATTCTGTATGTAAAAGGTGTAGTGGTTCCCCTCGGGAACAGAACTGTCTAGCGCGCACAAATTGTGGTTGGCCTAGGTGGAAAAGGTGGAACTGATAGTCAGTCGGAGACGAGCCAGCAGTCGGGGACGAGCCACGAGTCGGGGACGAGCTACCGGTCGGGGATGAGCCACGAGTCGGAGACGAGCTACGAGTCCGTGCACTGCTATTATAAAGGTGCATATTGTGCTGATTCAGAGAGAGGCTTTTCCTGCTTCTTTCCAAGGCCTCGGATGGATGGATAAATAGCTGGAACTATTCTGGAATTTGTATCTGTCGTCGCCGCCAAGAAATGACAGAGTCCAGCAATTCTGTCCACGAATCCACCTACCAACATGCAGTTGCCACCACGTTGCGCAATCATTGCAACGTAATACTATAGTAATGTACAGTGAAGGATCAGCTTAATGGATGTGCTAATGTGCTGAAATATAAGGTAATTTGTATCTAAATTTATGTACCTACCTTGATTTTCTCCTCATCATAACACCTCTCAGGTTCCTTTCCATTTGAACTAAAGTAATTACCGAGTGTCACTACTGAAAGAACATTTATGACCAGAGTTTTGCTAATTAATGCCTCTTGAACTTAGTAAAAAGAAAGTTAACGTTAATGTGGCAATAGAGTGAGTTAAAGTAAATATTATTTTTCAAAATAATTTTCCTATTAAAACTGCTATTTAAAGTGCTGTTGCTAACTTCAATATTAAAAGTTCTTAAGACTGAGGCTTATAAGGCAAATGATCACATTATTGTCGGTAGTAAATTCTAAAAGGTGAGTCAGTTTCTTGCAATTTGATCAGTATTGTGTTTCGCTGTGGTAAAAGTGAGAAAGCTGCAGTTGTGAAACATTAAATATTCATGTTTGTTTGTGTTTCTTGTGTATTAGAAGTGCTTGTTAATAGTAATGTTATAAAGACCATTCACTTTATGTAAGCCTGAAAGTAACAGGGTGTTTCGGTATCTCTTATAATTTAGCAAATAGTTTGTGCTGCTCCAGTTGTTAGCTTCAATCTTAAAACATATGTGTGTCAGAGTTCATTGCACTCGTGTGTGGCTAAGTCTAGGTTGAGTTTGTCCATTATAATTACTTATACCTACTTTTATAAACGAGAACTTTAATCTTTCTCTTTCCTAATTAGGCTGGCGACCGTTTCCCTTATTTTATAAACAGTATAGCTAGGCAAAATTTTGTTTGTTACTATACAAATATTTACGTAATTCTGACTTTCATTTCCGATGAGCCATCTCCGTTAGGAACAACACGGTCAAACTCACAAAATTCCTCTCAGAGGGTAACACTGCTCTGTTGCTTTGTGCCATAGTTGCTTCTACAAAATTGTTTTATGTTACAACCTGCTTCTGGCATTGAGGTTATGGTATAACAGTAGCAGGTAGGAGTGTTATACGTGGCGACCGTGACAGGACGTTGTTCAGTTTGCACCTACAGACGGAAAAAATTAAAAGTAGTTAACATTTTACTAACATAGAGTGAACATAAAACGTCCAGCGGCATGAACCTGTACATTAGCTGACAGATCTAGTAGTGAAAGTTCAGTTTAAATTATAAATAAAAGGTATCAGTACTTAATAATAGCTAAAATGGACAGGAAACTAGAAATAAATGTAGACACGCGAGAGCAGAATGCAACCGAGAGCAGTTCAGGCAGCACACCAACAGATGGCATGACGCGTGAGTTAAATTACGTACGTTATCACGCAGACGTTAATAAACAGATCGAAGCTATGTGTATAGCGCGTACTAAGCAAGACAATGTAGGCGATGTTGTCGAAGACAGTGGCTATGCTGATGAATCGAGGGATATGTTTGAATCACCAAAAACTGAAAGGAAAGTAGAACTTGAACACGAAAATGTAGCAGGACATAAAAGTGAAAAGAATTCAGATATGATAGAATTGTTAAAAATGTTGTCTGCACAAATTGCAGCACAGGGGCAACAAAATGAAGCAGAAAATGACAGAATCAAGGCACAAATTGCAGCGCAAAATGACAATATCAATGACAATATCAATGACAATATTAAGGCACAAATTGCAGCACACAATGACAATATTAATGCACAAATCGAAATGCAGATTACCAGACTTATTAAACAAATTGAAGAAGTCAACTCAAGGGTAGGAACAGTGAGTAATGAAATTAAAAGTATTAAAAGCGAAATTACTGTCATCAATGGCAATATTGCCAATGTACAAGGACAAATTGATGACATTAACGAAAGATTTGACCCTGAAGTAATTAAAATTCAAGATCAAATTGAACCCTTAGTCTGTACTAAGGTTGACGAAAAGGTATTCGGTATTAAATCCTAAATACAAACCGAATGTAATGCAGAATTTGCACAGATTAAACAATCTGTAACAGAAACAAGCAGAGCTCTAACTAAACAGATTCTTACTTGTGAAAAGAAGTGTGAACATAACACTTCACAAATCCAAGGCAAAATGCATGACTTGGAAAGAAAAATACAAACCGGACCTACACATTTTACTGAAAAAATGCCTTTCAGTAAAATATTAGAGGGCGAGGAAAAATTCGACCCAGCAAAGAGGCATAACGGATGGCACCCCCCTAGACTTTGTAAAGAATTGCGAAGGAAATTTTCCTGAATATTTGTCTGACCAGGAAAAAATTAATGTTGTAATCAGTGCATTAACGAGAGAAGCAAAAAGGTGGGGGTTGAATCTTGATACTAGCCAGATGTCTTTTGAAACTTTCAAACAAACATTTATTGACGAATACTGGTCAGAACAAAAACAAGACCAGTTGTGGTGTGAATTTCTAATGGCCAGGTTGTATGACATCAGAGGTAGGCAAACCATGAAAGAATTCTGCGAATCATGGTATAGAAAACTGATACATTTGAAGGCTAGAAGAACTGAAGCTGAGATTGTTTGCGTGCTTTGGCAGAAACTGCCTGAGGATTCGAAACGATATGTTGGGAGTACACACAGAAGTTTTTCTGCGTTCTTGGAAAGGGTAGAGGATGAAGATCACTGGCGAAGAAATCGCGAGTACCATCCCCATAATAACAAAAATTATTCGTGAGAAAGTAATGACCAAGCTGAACGACAGGAAAACGATAGATTTCGTGTAAACACGATTCATAGAGGTCGTGCGAGAGGTAGAGGAAATTATACAACGCGCGGCAGAGGATACATAGCACGGAATCCCCAAACTAGAGACGAAATGGAAAACTAAAAACCGCGTGTGTTACGGGCCGGATTCACGCGGAAACCGGTTTTGGGCCCAAAGAAAAGATGCCAAATATTAGATTCGAGAAGGAAAGATGTAAACTACGGGGCAGGAAGGTTAAGGGCGCGCCTATAGCAGACGGGCGCGGAGTGATACATAGTGGCGTTCCCAGTGCGAAGTCACGTGACCGTTCGTGCTCGGGCCAGCGGTTGCCGGAGCAGCGTACATTGCACTTGGCAGCAGACACAAATGGCAGACGTCAGAACAAGATGGCTGCCGTAGAGAGAGACAGAAGAGGCGGGATCGGACACTTCCGATGGCCGGTTTCAGTAGTAGATGAATGTAGAAATGAAAATAAAGTTAATATGTCATATGATAATGATAAATCGGTATCGGAATCGTGTGAAAAGACTTTATTAAAGAATAAAAGGGAGCCAGAAAAGGCGAGTGACAAGGAGAACATTTGTACTGCTAATGATGTGTATGAGGTAAAAGATGTAGATGTGGGGGAGGTTGTGATGAATAAAGTGGAAAGGAAGGTAGAATACGCCACGCAAAAGACGTGTGCTCAATTAATAATAGGTGAAAATGAGGTAGAGGAGGACGTTAGTAATCATGACATTATGAGCAGTGCAGATGAAATTATTGTTGATGGAAAGTTGTTTAATAGTTTTGATGCAGAAGGGTCTAGTAAGAATTTTGCACGATTACCTGAAAATGACAGCATGGAAGAAAATGAAATGAAAGTTATTGAAGTATGTGATGATTATACTAAGTATGAAGTTAAGGCTGAAATCGTTCAAAGTGATATAACAGAAGTGACTGACTGTCCAAACGATGTGCATTGTGTAGAAAATGGGTCGGAAAACGAAGTGACAGAAACATCTAGTGATAATCTGCCTC
This sequence comes from Schistocerca americana, assembly GCF_021461395.2. Lineage (NCBI taxonomy): Eukaryota > Metazoa > Arthropoda > Insecta > Orthoptera > Acrididae > Schistocerca > Schistocerca americana. The sequence goes on from NC_060119.1 coordinate 40,564,844, forward strand.
ACTGTTTAAAAGTTGCCTTATTGCCGAATCTGATGACAAAAATGAAATCAGTGATAGTTCAGACGATGAAGGATATATGAATACAGATAAGAATGAATATAATAACTTTCCCTATTGGTCAAAAGTCGAGTACTTAAGTGAATCTGATAGTGAGGAAAAGAGTAGTGATGACTCCAGTGAAGATGAATTCTCAGGTGTAAATGAAAGTGAATATACTTTTACTGAAAGAGGGTATGAGAAAATTAGTGACATTTTTCCAAGGCAAGATACAGAAAGTGAAACTGGGCCAAAACCGAATGAATTATTCAGTAATGTAACACAGTGGCATAATTTGCAGGAACCTCCAGATGATACTATACTGGGGCAAGCCTTAACAAATGTAATGAAAGAAATAGATTTACAGATACCAAAAGAACCACCTGTTAAAATGATAGCAGAACAAGTAGTGATGTACCTTGCTAAAGACTTTGAAATTCCAAAACCTAAAAAGCCACCCGATGAAACAAAATGTTGGCAAGATCTGAATGGGTTAGTGAAAGATGTAGAAGATAGGAGGCCTAAAAAGCTACCAGACTTAGTAACTGTTTTATGAACCATAAAAGACTGCCTTGTTAATAAAGTGACTGGGGGCAGGTTGCTGTATTTGTACATAATTTTAATATAATGCATGACTTTATTATTATTATGTCTGAGTGTTACCTGGAAATGAATTATTGTTCTGTTGATCTTCAGGCCTGTGGGAGGTTGTTGCTTATATACTGTAGTGTACTGTTTGACTTTGCTTAGGAAATGTTTATTTTCAATTTAATACTTACTGTTGCCAGTCTAATCATAAAGGCAGGTCCATGTAGTGTGAGAAACCTGATAACTTTATGACTAATGATGCTTATAGTAACTTAACGAGAGTGCAGAGAACTCCAAAAGATAATAATTTATTTCTCTTATAGTTAAAAATCAGAAAGGGCTTCTGTTTGCATTATGTGGTTTACTTAAAGGTACATGTCCTCAGACGATTGTTGATAACCCTCAGGGGGCAATGCACTCTTTGCGTTGTCAGGTGCCTGACGAGCACCAGGGACCCGAGTCGTTGCTAGCACTACTTCCGTTTCTTTTCGTGCTGCCAACCTTCCTCTTCATCATTCAGAACTTTTACTATCTTTTTTCCTTCTTCTCTATCAGAGTGTATTGAATAGTGTGGCAATGATGTAAGATATTGTGTATTGTTTGTGGATAAGTAAATAAATAATTACATTGGATACACTAGAAAATGGCAAAGAATAATGGAAGCATAGTGGGTATTGTAAAGAGAAAATGTAATGGAAAAGTAAAGGGAAAAATAGATGAGAAAAGAATAGCTTACTGAAAAGAAAAGGTAAATGAATGCCATAATATGACTAAATGTAAATGTTTTTGAAAATAGGGATAAATATGATATTGAAAAACTGTATGTTGTTTAAAACTGTGGAAATGAACCTGGCTAATGTGTGTAAGATAGATATGAGATGTATATGTCTTGTGCCACAAAAAGAGTTGGCAGAAATCACTTGCAATAGGATATGAAATTATTGTCCTGATCTTGATGTATGTAATGACCTAACTGTGTGTGAAAAAAGCAATGGTAAAGGAGTAGTAAGAAATTCTTAATCCTGACGTGAGCCCAAGTATGACATTTAAAGTTTTTTTGATTAATGTATATGTTACCTAATGTTGTCACTTGAAAAGAAATGGTTTTGTTGCCAGTGTCTAGTTACTGTTTCAAAGTTGCAGGTTTTATGTTTCATACCATTAAAGCAAATTTTACCAAAGATGTGACAGAATGATGAAAAACTTGGAGATGATGACAATAAACTGCTCAAAAGTATGTTGTTCGGCAGCAAAACAAGACAAAAGAATAAGAATGCTGTGATTCTGAAGCTAAGGATTACAAAATATGCTATGTGAGCAGTAGCCAAAGGACTTGCCATTGTGGGGCAAGAAGTTGATAAGTGGTCACGAACTGCCAAACCTAGAGGATGGGGCAGTGTGTCAATTTAAAAAGGTGTTTTTTTGTGTGTTCTTAATCTAAATTGTGTTTTGTGTCTAAATGTTATAGGTAAAGACTGCCAAACCAATAATGGGCAGAATGTGTAACATGGACTGCCAGTGCTGAGGCAAGCAGTGAACTAAGTTTGGTTTTTTGAGCAATATGTTATTAACTGACTATTCTTATTGAAGTCAGTGAAAAGTTATTATAAAATATATATGCATTCTTATTTAAATGGATGTAGATGTTTTGATACTAGGTTTTTTGAAATAATGTAAAGTTTTGGACTGCCTTGTTTTAAAACACAGCAGTGATGATTAAAGATAGGCTCTGAATATGTTAGTGTGTTTATGTGCAACAAATATTTTGGACTGCTATTAATGAAGAGCAGCTTTAAAGTTAATTATTTTGAAACAACCTTGCAAAGTTACTTTGGTATTTAAAGAGTCAGTTGGAAAAAGGTTCTCATAGTTTTTTGTGTAAATATTTGTGCATATGTGAATGCAAACTGATATTTTCAATATTTCATTAATTGCTGAACCTTGTAAAATGTACCGTGATCATAAATATGCTTGTGTGTCTGTGAAATTTTACATTCCTTTAAAATTATTGAGAGACAAACTTCTGTTTTGCTAAGTTAGAATGTTCTGTGCTATTGTATATGTGTTTATTCCTTTATTTTATTTTGAAGGCTTTACCTATTCTACTTATATGTAGATGAGTTTGTGTACTGTTTGTCAGTTATTTGAACTGTGTGTGTTTGAAATGAACATGCTTAAAGATATCTTGTGTAATGTTGAAAATTAGTTTCCTTAAACAAGTGTGAATATGAAAATATCTGTAACTTTCTTATTTTGAAAATCTTTTGGAAGAAATGTAAGCAATTTCTTAGTGCATATACTGTATGTTTGTAATGTGTGTGTTTTTTTTTTCTCCCAACTGAAGTTGGATGGAATAATTTTTTTTGCAGCTAACACCGCTTAGGTGTTATGGATGTTTCCTTGAAGTATCCCTGATGGGAAACTTCAACGAAACATGGGGCATGTGTAACACCATAGCTCTAATGCTGTACTAACTTATTTTGCTTTTTTTTTGCTTTATTTAATGTTACATTGTTGATCTTCTGTAAATGTGATTGAATCTATAACATAAAATTGTGTACTGCTTTCTTTATATAATTGTGGTTGGCCTAGGTGGAAAAGGTGGAACTGATAGTCAGTCGGAGACGAGCCAGCAGTCGGGGACGAGCCACGAGTCGGGGACGAGCTACCGGTCGGGGACGAGCCACGAGTCGGAGACGAGCTACGAGTCCGTGCACTGCTATTATAAAGGTGCATATTGTGCTGATTCAGAGAGAGGCTTTTCCTGCTTCTTTCCAAGGCCTCGGATGGATGGATAAATAGCTGGAACTATTCTGGAATTTGTATCTGTCGTCGCCGCCAAGAAATGACAGAGTCCAGCAATTCTGTCCACGAATCCACCTACCAACATGCAGTTGCCACCACGTTGCGCAATCATTGCAACGTAATACTATAATAATGTACAGTGAAGGATCAGCTTAATGGATGTGCTAATGTGCTGAAATATAAGGTAATTTGTATCTGAATTTATGTACCTACCTTGATATTCTCCTCGTCATAACACCTCTCAGGTTCCTTTCCGTTTGAACTAAAGTAATTACCAAGTGTCACTACTGAAAGAACATTTATGACCAGAGTTTTGCTAATTAATGCCTCTTGAACTTAGTAAAAAGAAAGTTAACGTTAATGTGGCAATAGAGTGAGTTAAAGTAAATATTATTTTTCAAAATAATTTTCCTATTAAAACTGCTATTTAAAGTGCTGTTGCTAACTTCAATATTAAAAGTTCTTAAGACTGAGGCTTATAAGGCAAATGATCACATTATTGTCGGTAGTAAATTCTAAAAGGTGAGTCAGTTTCTTGCAATTTGATCAGTATTGTGTTTCGCTGTGGTAAAAGTGAGAAAGCTGCAGTTGTGAAACATTAAATATTCATGTTTGTTTGTGTTTCTTGTGTATTAGAAGTGCTTGTTAATAGTAATGTTATAAAGACCATTCACTTTATGTAAGCCTGAAAGTAACAGGGTGTTTCGGTATCTCTTATAATTTAGCAAATAGTTTGTGCTGCTCCAGTTGTTAGCTTCAATCTTAAAACATATGTGTGTCAGAGTTCATTGCACTCATGTGTGGCTAAGTCTAGGTTGAGTTTGTCCATTATAATTACTTATACCTACTTTTATAAAGGAGAACTTTAATCTTTCTCTTTCCTAATTAGGCTGGCGACCGTTTCCCTTATTTTATAAACAGTATAGCTAGGCAAAATTTTGTTTGTTACTATACAAATATTTACGTAATTCTGACTTTCATTTCCGATGAGCCATCTCCGTTAGGAACAACACGGTCAAACTCACAAAATTCCTCTCAGAGGGTAACACTGCTCTGTTGCTTTGTGCCATAGTTGCTTTTACAAAATTGTTTTATGTTACAACCTGCTTCTAGCATTGAGGTTATGGTACAGTAGTAGCAGAAAATGAGTGTTATAATTTGTCTACATTCCCTTTGACATCCTAACAACAGAACTAGAATTTTATGAGGTATGTAATCCAGAATTAGCTTGTCACAGTTGAAAATAAAGATATGAAGCTATTACTGCTATTTAGTATTATAAATACACCCCTTTATGTGGTGTTCAAAAGGGCACATTACTTGGACCATTCTTCTTCATCGTCATTATCAGTGACATTCCTCTCTACATAAATCATACGCTATGTGATGACACAACACTGGTCGCCTCACTTCGGAAGATCTATGTCTTGCATAACAGTAAACAGGAAACACCCAAATCTGCCCTCCACTGGTTCTCAGCAAATAAATTACTCTGTAATCCAGAGAAAACAAAACAGCTTATTTTATGATTGCCCAAGGACATAGAAAACAGATCAGTGAAAGTGTTAGGAATGCATATTGAATCCAATGTTAACTGTGAAGAACATGTTAGTCAGGTATTAAAAATATTTCTAGGATCTCCTACTTGCTTTGGAAACTTACAGACATGATTAGTATTGACTACCTGAGACTAATATACTTTGGACTGTTGCCATCACATATTACTTATGGCCTCCTCGTTTGATAACACACCCTCCTACACTGCCAAAATTCTCAGAACTCAGGAAAGATTGTAATGCATAATGTGTAAAACAAGTCCCAGAGAGCACTGTCATCCTCTCTTTACCAGGCTCAGACTATTGACTGTTGTAAATGAAAATATGTACACATATATCTGTTTACTATATGTAAACATAAAATTCTGCTAGGGTAGAAATTCGTACTACAACAACAGAATGAAGGTGGATGATGACGTACCAAGATACAGATTAACACCACCGTGTCTCTAACACAAGGTGACTATTTTAAAACTCTTCAAATAATAACACAAAGTGCTTGGGGCATGCCATTACAAATTTTTAATGAAAAACTGCACAATTGGTTATTGGACAACCCATTTCTCTGTTGCAAGATTTCATGATCTGAGTAGTGCTGAGATCAGTCTGTAAAATCGACTATATCCACTGTTTATTTTGTGAACTGATAGGCCCTCACAAACAGAATAATGTACAATGGTTATTAGCATGCAAGATAACAGCTAATTGCACTGTCAGCATACAATTAATAATTCTTTAATCACTGCATCAGTATATTTTGTATTTGTTAGCGTGGTACGTTAATTGTGCTCACCAGGTTAGTAATCGTAATGTGGAATGAACACTATGTTCACTGCCTTACCATGTAAAGTATTTACAAATTCCTTGTATGTCAACCCTTTCTATTTACTGCAAATAGCTTCAGAAAATTTTATTGTGATCTGTACAAAAACAAAGCCTAATTCTAGCTGAATGACCATTGGCGATAAACATTCTTGACAGTCAGTTACCTGATATCCCACTTTGGACACAATGACAGTTTCAGAAAATTATAGTTCAAATTGGGGATGAGTATGGCAAAAAACCAAATCACAGTGAACTCTGCTGGCATAGCTGCAGAAATGTCCTGAAAAGATTTTTTGACTAGAGAATCCCAATAAATCAGTTTTTAAAGCTCCAAAGAAGGCATCACCACAAAACAGAATATCCATAGTGGGCTGCCGACCTTGGTATGCCTTGGATATTACAGGACATTTGATTGCTTTGCACACTAGCCTGCTAGGTGAAAATCAATTAATCTATGAAATGACTGAAAAATATAAATCACTTTCATGAGAAAACTTCCAATGTGGAAAGACAGACAAAGCAGAGAAATGTGCTGCATTTTTCTGATGACAGTTATTCTCCAGGATAAGAATTACAAGGAGTACATTCTCCTAATTAGTACAATGAAGGCTGAACCTGGACGATTTAGGGATATACTAAATCCATTCCAAGCTTTCAAATTATTTTTGAGACCACTTGCTACTTCTGTAGATGACACTTCCTGCAATTTGTAAATGGAAGTAATACATGGACCTACAAAGTAATTGTCCTCTGATAGGCAACTCCTTTACAGAAAGAAGTTTAATACGATATTATCATAACTCTGCACAACAACAGCTTCCTCATCTTCATTACAAGCTTTCCAATATTGGGTTTGAGATAAGTCTGAAAAACAGATTTTCAAATATTAAGAAAATTAATGAATAACTGTTAAATTCAAACAGTTATGTAAATTTTAATCACTGAATGAAATCTAGTACAAAACTGATACTTAAAGACAAGAGCAATGTCATTGTAAATTCACCTTGTGGTACTTAAATTCGATAACGATTTTTTGCAATTATAAGTATATCGTTATTGAAGTAGAGAAGATCATGCAGGTCCATACATTTGGTGAGGTTATACATTTGAATTCCTGAAAATACTAACCACAAAGCATACTTCAAACTGTTTTAAATGCTTGCCATCTGGAGTGGGAATGTAATACTGCTTGTGGTGTTTGTTGTGACAGTGCCATGACATTTAACAGTGCCGCCACGACAGTACTCACAAACGGCGATAGAGGCGCTCCGCAACTCGGCTGAACACGGGAGCGCCACCTAGCTACGAACAGTGCCAGCTATTGTTTCTAAGTGAGAATCGAACCCGGGACCCCGTGCTCGGGGAGCGAGAACGCTACCGCGAGACCATGAGCGGCGGACAACCCCATCGTTGTCGGAAGTTCTAAGCATCGCTCAATCCTTTGAAGTGTCTCACACTGCTGGCGCGCAAATAGACACATGGTGTGATGTAGGCGCTGTACAGTCAACTTTCAACATGGACAATTTGCCTGTTTCACAGGAGAACGAAGATGTGGCGGTGGTTCACTCATGTAAACAACGTTGCGTTGGGCCGCAATGCTTGCAGCGAAAACAGCAACCACAGAAGCAGGTTCATTCCGTACTTCCTTCTTGTCCACGTTGTTTCATACAGCATGAGAGCGCCGCGTGTCCAAAACGTTGGGTCACGTGTAATTTGTGTAGGAAAAAAGGCCACATTGCTTCTGTGTGTCAGTCCCCTAATGTTCCTGTCAACGAGGACAAGGCATCGGACAATGATGTTAACTGTGTGCTTTCTCAAACAAATAAGTTGTTTGTTACTGTTCGTGTTCTGGATAAAGACATTTGCATGCAAGTGGACACTGGCTCTGCAGTAACTCTCATTAATTCTCGCACATATTTTGAGTTGGGCTCCCGTCCCTTGTCTCCAGTTACACGAAATCTGATAACTTATAATAAACAGAAAATTCCTATCAATGGCCAGTTTTATGCTTCCACTGCCTACAGGTCTGTTGTTAGGCCCATCACGTTTTATGTGGTGGATCATGTGGGCACTGAAAACCTGTTCGGTTATGATGCTTTCCAGTTGTTCGGGTTCTCCATTGATGCTGATGTGCACCTCATATCTGAGGATATTCCGTATCAACAGGTGGATGGATTGTGTTCTGAATTTTCGTCCATGTTCTCTGCTGGTCTGGGTCGTGCCAAGGATTTTGAAGCCCACATTAGTCTTAAACCTACAGCTCGCCCAAAGTTTTTCCGGGCACGCCCTATTCCACTGGCGTTGCATGCACCTGTCAAGGCTGAGATAGACAGGTTAACAGCTTCAGGGCTTCTCCTTCCCGAATGGGCATCGCCAATCGTGGCAGTTTCTAAACCAAACGGGAGTATCGATTGTGTGGTGATTTTAAAGCCACTGTCAATGCTCAGAACCTCATTGACACTTATCCTCTTCCCCGTCCTGAGGAGTTATTTACCAAGCTCGCTGGGGGCCAGTTCTTTTCCAAACTTGACTTATCGGAGGTGTACCATTTGGCGTCGCTAGCGTGCCAGCCATTTTTCAGAGGTTTTTGGAATAGCTCACGGCTTCCGTTCCCGGCTGCATAAACTGTCTGGATGACATTGTTGTCATGGGGGCCTCCACTGAGGAGCACCTTCGCAACTTGCGTTCACTGTTTCGGGTTTTGCATTCGGCCGGGCTGAGGTTCAAGTTACAGTTCTTCCAACCCTCCATTGTGTATCTTGGTTTCCACTTGTCCCGTGAGGGTATACGTCCTCTACGTCAGAACGTTGCGGCCATTAACGCTCTACCCCGGCCGTCTACAGTCAAAGAACTTCAGGCATTTCTAGGCAAGATTGCTTATTATCACAAATTCATTCCATCCGTGGCAGCTGTAGCTCACCCCCTGCATCAGCTGTTACGCAAAAACGTTCCTTTCTGTTGGTCCAATGAGTGTGAGCAGGCTTTTGTCTGCCTGAAGGCTCATTTGCAGTTGGCGCCTTGTCTTGCCACATTCCGTCCGGGTCAGCACTTGGTTCTGGTGACTGACGCATCACAGTATGGCCTAGGGTCTGTTCTCGCCAATCGGTATGAGGATGGGTTGGGACGACCCATCGCCTATGCTTCCAAGACCCTCAACGATGCGCAACGGCGTTACTCTCAAATCGAAAAGGAGGCGCTCGCTATCATTTATGCTCTAAAAAAGTTTCACCTCATCACCGACCACAAGCTGCTGGTCTTTCTGTTCAACCCATCGGCGTCGCTTCCAGATAAGGCAGCTCACCGCCTGCAACGTTGGGCCTTATACTTGTCTCGTTTTCACTAAGAGATTCACTACCACCCCACGGCCCAGCACTCCAACGCTGACGCATTGTCGCGATTGCCAATGGGCCCCGACCATGTTTTCGATCGTGATGAACCACTCTGTTTCCACATTGATGAGGAAGACCATCGTGCGGTTGAGGGTTTTGCACTTACAGGTTCGCAGGTCACGTCGGCTACTGCGCGGGACCCGGTCCTGCGCCAGGTGATCGGTTTTGTTCAACGGGGTTGGCCGGACAGGACCAAGGGCTGGGCATCGGATTCCCTTCGCAACTACCATGCCTTGCGCCTGCATCTGTCTGTTCATGATGGTGTTGGTCTCCTGGCCACGGATGGCGCATCTCCACGGGTCGTGGTGCCAGCCTCTCTTCGCAAAGGTGTTCTCAAACTGTTGCATGAAGGCCATTGGGGTATTTCTTGGACTAAGTCCCTGGCCCGCAGGCACATTTATTGGCCCGGTATTGATTCGGACATTGCCCACACGGTTGCTGCATGTAGTCAGTGTGCTCAACAACTGGCTGCACCTCGTACAATGCCCTCTCTGTGGCCTGATCCGGCGCAGCCATGGGAACGGGTGCACGCTGACTTTGCCGGCCCCTTCCTCAGTACTTATTGGCTACTGTTGATTGACGCCTTCTCGAAGTTTCCGTTTGTTGTTCGATGTCCGTCGCCCACCACTGCGGTGACGACGCTGGCTTTGCCCAAAATCTTTGCGCTAGAAGGTCTTCCATCCACGATCGTCACGGACAATGGCCCTCAGTTCTCTTCGCAGGCCTTCCGTGATTTTTGTACTGGACAAGGTATTCGTCATGTTACAGCACCGCCCTTCCATCCGCAATCAAATGGGGAGGTCGACCGCCTTGTCCGCACTTTCAAAAGCCAGATGAAAAATTCTTTAGAAATTGCAGCAGAGTGTCATTCATGGAAAAATCACTGAGTTCTTATCGCTTCACACTTCTGGGTGATCGCAGCCCTGCTGAACTCTTGCATGGCCGCCAACCGCGCACTCTACTGCACCTGCTTCACCCTGTCAGGCCTTGTGCTGTGTCCCCTAGTGTGGGAAAATTCTCAGTGGGCACCGACATGTGGGCACGAGGGTATGGATCTCGCCCTAAATGGATTCCAGAGGTGGACAAGGCTCTTCGCGGCCACCGGCATTGTGAAATATGTACGGACGACGGCACGGTTGTTCGCCTTTATGACCAGATGTGCCCACGAGTGGTGGCCACGCCAGTGCCACCGCCCCTTCCTTCACCTCCACCAGCCCGAGAAGCCAGTCCTGTCACTACTGCCGATCTACCATATGTGTTGATGCAGCCAACGTCGCTACCACTTCCGAGTACACCAAAACCGGCCCCAGTCGCGACGCCGCCTTTTTCGGGACCCGTCACGCTGGAACACACCCCCAGGTCCACGACACCTGTGGATGCTGCTCCGGAGTTTTCACCCATCATCTCGTCCAGGAGGCACGTTCCATGCACGAGCTTCTGTCCTGGACATTTTCGACCATACTCTCGTGCCTCTCCGCGGGATCTTCTCGGGGCCTCACAAGAGGCCATGAATGTCTCCGCACTGTCCATATCTCCAAGGAAGTGAGTGTTTTTTTTTTCAAGGGGGCAAAAGTGTTGTGTCAGTGCCACGACATTTAACAGTGCCACCATGACAGTATGCGCAAACGGCAATAGAGGCGCTCCGCAACTCGGCTGAGCGCGGGAGCGTCACCTAACTATGAACGGCGCCAGCCGCATGTCACGGCATGACAGTCGAATAAGAGATACTGAGTTGTTATCATGTAATCAGCTATTGTTTCTAAGTGAGAGTGTTTGAATATCCACGCAATTATTGGTGATTAAATGTTATAACAGTGTTGGTTCTGAGTGAGTTACTTGCAAATGAGAATTTCGTTCATGGCAAAAAAATTTTAGCACTCCCAGCAAACTTCGCTGGCTATGATCGCATATAATGTGTGTGTTTACACGTCTTGTAGACTTAAAACTTTTGTATATTTTATATATTTAGTCAACATAGTATTCTGAATATTTCTTGAACAATTCAAGAGCTCTGTCTAAAAATGTTGCATTATGGCAATCGCATCTGATTGTGTAGTTAGAGATGTAAAGAATTGTTCAATGTTGTTCTAACAAACTACAACTGTTTTGTCAATTTGCATATTTATGAAAAGCATTTTAAACCCCCTTCTATTGTTGCAGGATGGGTTATTAAATACCAAAATTTAAGAAGAGAAGGGATAATAGAGGAAAAAGATACAAAAATAGAATGAAAGAAGTGGTTAGTTGTATGATGGAAGGAAATCTACACACACCAGAGAAGATACAGGTTCTCCTGGTGATAACTCTTAACAGACTTTAAGAGGTGAACAGGCTTGTAAAGAAAGCAATTTATGTGCGATTGTGAAATGCCACATTTTCCACAACCTCCAGACATGTAATGTAGGGGTCTGCTTGCAACAGAGTGGTAGGCTGATGACCATATCTAACTTTGTACTTTGAAAATTTCCTGTCTAAAGAAGATTAGAAGTATGACAATGGTAATATACTGTAGATCGGGACCCACTTTATGGTGCTAATACTCATTATGGAGGAAATTTTTAAATACGTCATTTTGGATTCAACACACAAACAAAGCACATCACATGTGGCACATGATTTTTGTCTAGACTTTTATGAACGATGAGGATATGCACTTAATCTTTACCTGCCTGTGACCGTGAACAACGTGTGCAAAGTGTCAGGTGACACAATTACTCACAATCCTTGGGCTACTACAGCAGGAGACGTCTGATCACAGTATATGTAATGACAGAGTTTGTGATAAATGTGAAATGAGCATCCTACAGGAGAAAGAGCAAGCTTCAAAGGGTGAGGACTTATGTTAAACATGTTTGATTAACCACGTGTATCCCACAGAGAAACAGGAGCACAAGACAACAAGCGCTACCGCACACCAGAAATATATCTGTTTGTCCATCTAGGGCTGTAAGTGTCACATGCATTGCAAGGTCAGGTGAGAGGCCATACGCATGGAAGATGGTGCATGCATGCATGTTGTATAACAGTGGCATTCATTTGTGATGAGCGATAGTGGCTAATAATGAATCCGTGCACAGGCCTGTTCGAAAGTTCATTATTGGTGTTGTGAAGATGACACTTGGTAGTGAGATTACCAAAATAGTGTTTGTACCAAAGCATGGGGGGAAAGCATGGGGACTACACACCAACAGTGGAGGTGACCCAGACCTACCCTCAGATTTTACAGCTGCACGGGAGTTGTCGAACCTGTTGGACCAACATTTTGAAAGAGATACTATCATGTTGGAAAGACAGACTTTGTGATGTGATATTCCTGACAATGCAAGTGATGGGTGTCACTGTCAGGTAACATCCCTGTTTTCCCAACAGTTGCATTTGCAAAATGTGGCAAACAGTTCCAGTTCTTAGGATCTGTCACCCCCACACCCACAATGCCACTTGCAACGTTCAGGCATTCACTAACAATTCACGCTAACAACCACACAGAGGATTAATGACAGTGTGAAAGTAAGGTCTAAGTCTGAAACAGTGACTGAACGCAACACAATATAACACCAGAGAAGATGTGACAAACTGTTGCAGCTCTTGTATTCTGTAGCACTGCCAGATTCAAGGTGGCAAGAATTCGCCTGCATATGTATACCAAATTCTATGAGGTGTCTCACAGTAATGGCTGCATACACTTTCAACATCACCATTGTGAAGCCAATCGTACAGGCTGTATGGTGAGTGGGAAAGTGGACAATCGCCAATGTTAAGGTCTGGGGCACCATTGCGTGCAACATAAGAGCATGTTACCTATGTTTTGAGGACTACCTGAACAGTTACCACTAAATCATGGAGGTTTTACATCCCAAGTCACTGGCCGTAATTCAAGCCATTCCACATGGCATATTTTAGTGTGACAACATTCAGCTAAATGTAGTAAGGAATATGCAACTCATCTTCGAAGAATGAATGGTGCCATCACTTCCGTTGCTTGTCTGTTCATCTGACATGTCACCCATCAACCGTGTGTGGGATATGGTTGGTTGGCAACTTGTACATTCAGGTGTACAGCAGCCCACAATTGATGCTATGTAGATGTGCCTAAAAACCATGTGGCAGAGTATTCTCCAGCAACATGTTCACGTGCTCTTTGACTGTGGCAGTTCAGTACAGAGAAGCGCCACCATCGAGCTGCCATCGTTGTCCCTAGACCTCGTGGTATAGAATCATAGTGCAGGTACAGGTCCGTAGTGTTACTCATGTGTGTAGTGTCAAGTCTGTAATCAGTGGTATCAATTTCCCTGTGATCACATCTCTCAGTGTTTCACTTTTTCAAAACTCTAGTGTCTTAACAGAAACATCGACAATGGATGTCACACGCCATTTTATACCTGCACTTTTCAATTTTCATTTTTCCTCAGAAGAAACGGTATAAAGATAATCCATTGATGGTAAGTTCAAAAGAAATAATTTTTTGTGGAGCTCCTGAAAGCAGGTGGATGAATCGCAACATGTTCTTGCAGTGGTTGTAGCATTTTAAACTGCACATTCTGCCAACAGGAATGAATCCAGTCCTCTTAATTGTGGATTTCCATGCTATTCATAAAGAGCAGTCACTTAAAGAATGTACAGGTAACCATCACATTTGTGTGCTGTACACACCATCATGTAACATTTGCAAGTTACAACCATTGGACAGGAAATTCTTTAAGCCTCTTAGGGCTGCACTTGGAACTGCAAATTCAACACTGAAGGGATGACAGTCAGTGCCTCTAGGTGCAAGATGTGATACTGTTCCTCTTGTGCAGCCATTTACACTCCATCCCATATGATTCTCCCCTCAGACCTGATTAACTGAACCAAATTAGTAGGTGAGTGCATAATCAAGGACGTTTCAACAACAGAGGCACAAAACAACACATACGAATGGTACGGAACTAGCAACAAGTTTCAGCAGATTTACCACTCCTCCAGCTGCAGAACAACCCTTCTAATTTTATTATACACACACAGAAAATCCCACGACTGACCACACTGTCTGTAGTGATCCAGTCCCTTTCTTGTTATAGAGTTTAATTCCTTTTCTTGCTTGTTGCAAGTGTCTACTACAGCAGCAGTGTCAAATAGGAGTGGTGAAGTGAACTTCCTTGCTAAGACTTCCTCCATTATAAAAATCAGAGCAGGTCACTGCAATTCCAGCAGTCACATCCCATAATTAATCACACCCAGTGGCAGCCCCTTACAACACAGGTGCACACAACTGAGGCCTGAACCGTTGCCATCCAGTGCATGATGGCGAGCATTTGTCAGCCTGTTTGTGGGCGCTGGAATTCTCAGAAATGCCAGCTGAAGCAGAAGAGCATTGCTCGATTTTAGTGCTGTCTGCAGGTAGAGATCTCGTTTGGAGTAGGTGGCACATGATGGTATCAGGCACAGTGGAAAGATCAAAGGTATCAGCTTGTGGCCCTGATGCTCCAGAAATCTCTCTACACAGATATAAGTGTTATTTCATGACTAGTAACCTTCCTGCCATGAGCACACTGTCAGAGGAAAATAAGTATCAAGGACAATGCAGAAAATGCAGACAACAACCCACTCACTTTCCAATCCTCAAAATAGGCAAGCAAAGACCTGAAGAGGTCTGATTTTACATTCTATCATATTAAGGAGCCTGGAAAAAATACTATTATTTTCATACCATCTCATAAATAGTGCTTTCTGCCATGACTGTGGCTAGATCACCAGAAATATCTTTATTATGTACCATATTTGGGTACATCACCTCCCCACACACAGTTCCCTCCTCCAGCATCTACTAGTGACTCGCTCCAATTATGGGATCCTCTCCCTGGGAATGCCCAGACCAGCAAGCTAACACCAGTCAGAGACAGTAAGGAAGGGCAGAAGATTAATGGCGTCATTGTTGATGGAACGGTGAACACTAGACATGGAGTGCTTGAAGAAGACACTATTTCAGGTCCAAGGGCTGCTGGCTCCTCTACAGTTCCTATCCCCACAGGGTAAGTCCTTCAACAGTCCCAATCCTTCAAAGCTGTTGAAGAGAAAAACAAGACAACTCAGGATAATGCTACTCCAGCAAATCCAGACGTCAGATTCCCTCAACCTATCAGACTCAGAACCTACATATGTCGATGTCTCACCATCCTAAACTGGGCAGATGGCATGAAGCACCACTATGTGATGTCATCGGTGTGAAACACAAAGTTTTTGTTCTGTCAGTAGAGGAAGCTAAAACAATGGTAATCATCACTGTTGACAGCTGTGATATGAATGGAGGGTGCCATACTGAAGACATACTGATATTGTGCTTGTCTGTGTCCCTGCAGTCAATTTTTTAAGGCAAAATATTTGTAGGCCAGTGGGCTTCTACACAATAGTTAGATTACTAATTGACTCCCCATGCCATGTGTCACAAGCTGGAGTTTAAGAACCGGCTACAAATATCTGGCCACTCACTTCTGAGTGTTCCTTCAGTCTGGCCACCCACAATGCAAGCATGTGTCACATGCAACACCACATCCAAAAATTTGAAACAATATGATTTTTGCTCTTTCACATTTTTCAAGTATGTGGTTGGCAAAAAGAAAATCACTTTTCAGATAATCTATACAGTCCTGCAGAATTTATCAGCGTATTCTAAGGATATTGATCCTACACTTGAAGAATCGGAACTATCCTTCCAGTTCCTTGCTACAGCACAGTGGCAGTACACACTGGGATGCCCATCATTCTGTAAGGGAGAAACTGGCACCTGGAGATGATCTGGTGTGACAGAGTGACTGAGTTGAGCATGAGCACTCCTGCAGGTTGGGTTCTGAGAGTTTGAACTCCATACAGGGCACATAAAAGTGAAGTATTTCCCCGAAATATTATATTGTAGATTGAATCAGAGTTAAAGCACAAGCAGGACGCATACGTGTTTGAAACATGAGCATCAAAATCTCGTATAGCTCAATTCTGAATTGAGGTAACTGTTACACAGTGAAAAGGCCATTTTACATGAGCCGGCAATGGTAAACACAGACAAGCTCCTGATAAATGAGTGAGTAAATTTGCAGAGTGTGTGCACTAAGAACCAACAGGGTTGTGTCTTGCAAATTTAATGTGGAATAAAACTATATAACACAAAAGTCCTCACATATTACAACCTCTTGAACATTAATAGAATATTTTGGAAGACATAAATTTGTTGCTGTGAGCCTAAGATGTGTGCTCTGTTTATTCTCCCATGCTGTTAAAATTATTATTATAAAATAGTTGATGTGGCAGGGGGGGGGGGGGGGGGGGGCCTTGTAAAAATTTTTCAAATGTCTCATCTAAAGTTAAGGCACATTATACAAGCAACCTATTGCAACGATAATAGTTAAGCATTTCAAAGGTTTCTACAAAAACTGGACTATTACAGCTTGAATTTTTTATCAAGATTCTTCAGTCGCTAGAGGACCTTCCACAGCCATACAGACCAAATAACTGAAAATTGAAGATGGAGATTCCCAAATGCGTACCATTCAGAGATCAGCAGCCTCAGAACCCACAAATGTGTAATGACAACAATTATGGCAGTTGGTTCAGTAGAAATAGCTATGAGTAGAAAAAGTTTGTGGACGTTGGATCCACAGACTGAGGAAATAATCCTATAGGATGATGATGACAATACAGGTGATAGTCGAGTCAACAGTCAGGATAGAAGAGATGATGATGATGATGATGATGATGATGGCTGGTTTGTGGGGTGCTCAATTCAGTGCTTATCAGTGCCTATACGAAACCATAACTTTACTCAGTCCAGTCTCGCCACTTTCATGAATGATGATGAAATGGTGAGGACAATGCAAGCGTACAGTCGCTGGGTTGAGAAAATACCCAACCCAGCCGGGAATTGAACCCAGGACTCCGTGAACGAGACACAGCACCACTAGCCACTAGATGGGATAAAGAGAGCAGTCATAGTAGCACTCACTTTTTACATCATGAAGACATAAGAGGATGGTATCTGATATAAGTTGTTTAATTTTATTTTCATCTACACCTACATACATACTCTACAAGCCACAGTACAGTGTGTGGTTGACTGTATCGTGTAACTCAATTAGTCATTTCCATTTCTGTTCCACTCACAAACAGAGTGAGGGGAAAACAATTACCTGAATGCTTCCATTATGCCCTAATCTTTTTTTCTCATCTTATCCTCATGGTCCTTATGTAAAATGTATGTTGGCAGCAGTACAATCGTTGTGCATTCAGCTTCAACAGTGTTCCTCAAAAAGAAGGCCACTTTCCCTCCAGGGATTCCCATTTAACTTCCCAATCTCTGTAATACTTGCATGTTGTTCAAACCTATAGGTAAAAGAGCTTGCAGCCTGCATCTGAATCTTTCTTTAATCTGACCTGGTACTGATCACAGAAAGTCATTCACCCTGTGATTATTTTTGCAGGTGAAGACTTGCTGTTTTGCATGAAGTGTTACTCTGGTTATCAGCGACATCACGTATGGTAAGAGTGAAGATGAGAAACCTCGCTAATTCTGTCATAACAAAGAATTGCAGTTATGGAAACAATTGTGGAGAGAAAGAAGTTTTAACTGTAGGAAGAAGGAAATTCAATACTAATTAGGTTGGCCCAGACATACCGAGGACATAAGCTGTCACATACACAATTTTAGCAGTAGATTTTTAAAATTAACATCAAGTAGTATTGAATTTCAGTGGTGGGAAAGTAGAGCTCAATGTAAATGGTATTTTTGTGTTGTTAAGGGCAGCTGCATCAAACCAGTACTTGGACCGAAGGCCACAACAAGAACATTGTTTGAAAACTGTGTTTTGATACAACATATTGGAACAGATTGACTGAGGTTCCTCACGCCTCCTAGATCACGAACTGAGCTAGGATCCTTTGATGGGGGTAACGGTTAGATTGGGATGTCATGTTGTGACCATGATTCATGTTCTGAATTGCCCTCAAGACAACTTTCACACAGATTAAAATTGTATGCTGGACTGGGGCTCAGTTCTAGAAACTTCGCCTTTCATGGTCAAGGCCTCTACCAATTGAGCTATCCAAATATGTCTCATGACCTGCCTTCACAGATGGATATCAGTCCCAAAATGTATGCAGGAAAAATTCAGTGAAATTTGGAAGGTAAGGGATGAGATACTCACTAACACTCCTGGAAATGATCCCTCAGGCTGTGGTTAAGCCATAGTTCCAAAATATCCTTTCTTCCAGGAGGGGTAGTCCCAGAAGGTATGCAGAAGAACTTCAGTAATGTAGGGAATGTACGAGATGAGGCTCTGGTAGAAGTACAGTGGTGAGGGCTGTTCACAAAGTGTGCTTGGATAGCTCAGTCAGTAGTGCACTTGCCCTCAAAAACAAAAGATGCCATGTTCAAGACCAAGTCTGGTATATGGTTCCCATCTGTCAGGAAATTTCTAGTTTCTAATCAGCACGAACCTTGCAGCAGAGTGAAAATTCATTTTCAAAATCTATATAAATTTCATCACGTTGAAAGTTCTTCAGATTCAGACAGACTTTAAATGGTTGATTTTTGCAATATCAACCTCACGAGAAGGGGAGGCAGAGAAAGAACTGGCACTAAAAGGATGCAACATATTATTGGCAGAGGTAACAAATTCCCTTATCATGCAGGTCAACACCTTACAAATCCATCCATATCTAAACACCGACCTGGCATCCTCATAGATTTCCCACATTCACCATTGGAGGGCATACCAGTAGTTCAACACACCAAAGTTGATGAAATGTACTCATTGTTTCAAATATGAACAACCATCAGTGTATAATGGAATGACAACAATGAAAATTTCTGACAGACCAGGACTCTAACCCAGATTTCTCTTTACTAAACACAGTACTTACCATTAGCCTATCCCACCATGATTCATGGGTAAACCCAAACTTCCACTTATTGTCAACCATGTGTCTTCAACTTGTACTCTTACATTCATTATGTGTACTCCTGTACAGGCGAAATATATTAATCAAAATTCACAATTTGTTTTAAAGTCACTTACCTGGTGTCAGCAGATAGACCTGAACAACATAGCGCATAAGTACAATGCACTGTTGCTTTGGACATGCATGCCTGTCTGAAGGAACATTGCACTGTATATCTGAACATCACAAGCACTGAATTACCCCACCCCAGTGTTCACATTACCACAATTCACACATTGTATAAGGAAAAACAGGTTATTACAATTACTATACAGTTATGGCTAGAAGTTTTCTTCTGACATTCATCAAGGCTGTCAAAGAAGATGCAACAATTTTTGTAGCTGTAACATAAACCTGGGTATTTTTTGCACCCATATTTTGTGTTGGTACAAATACAACATTTTCTTAACCAAGAGCAGAGGCTTTTTCTAGAATGTCACACCTGTTAAAGTTGTCGCAGAGCCATTTAATAGATGGAGGTATTATGCTATGTAACAGACTGAAGTTAAGAAGTTTCTGTACCACATTCTTCATAACTAATCAAATGAGTGGCCTAACAATAACAAACTGCATTGCTGAGGTATAACTTTAGTCTAAATGGATGAGAAATGCAGGATATATAGATGACATCATGCCTATTTCCATGATGAATAGTTCAGTCCTTTAATGACTTCAGCAGAATAACCCTTATGTCATTAAGTACATTCTGTGCAAAGACACTATTTGATGTACTGAACTACAGAATCCCAAAAGATAAAGGTTCACCTCTATGCAACAGATTTCGAATCCTTGTTACAATTCAAGAGAATATTGTAAAAAATTACTCAATTGCAGAAACTCTCAGCAACTGCATCCACTGCCTAGAAGCTGCTGAATGGTGTCACTCTAGCTGATGGCTGGCCACACTCACACACACCCTCTTACCCACCCACAAACACAAACATACAAAAAAAAAATTATGGGCAAATACAAAGCTTGCTGCCTATGCTAACTGCGATTCAGTGTGTTTACACAGATTAGAATGAGATGAGAAATGGGTAACAGTGCTGCGACATCACACCCCCCTCATGAGGCACCTCAGGGCAATGCCAAGTGACATAGAACATGGTTGAATGTCACTACACTTCCTATTACAACTAACAACAGCTTCCAGCTGAATGCTGTTGCTATGGAACTTGGGGTCAATGTAATGCCCAGAAACATCACAACCTACAGAGTAGGAGAAGAGAAATGATCTAAACTTGTTTTCAATTCCCTGGCATCTCTGGCTAAGACACAACAGCCAATGCATGTGATGTTGGTGGATTGGTGGGCGGACTACAGATACGGAGAAATAGTGTGCTGACACAATCCCTTAAAAACCCGGTTCCATTTATTCAGGGCAAGTGCTCAATCAGACCATTGGGCAGTGAACTTCTTATTGCTCATAGCCAGCTTCTACTGCTACATCTACATCTACAGCTAAATCTGTACTCTGCAAATCACTGTGAGGTGCGTGGCATAGGGTATGTGCCATTCTACTATTTATTAGTGATTCTTCCTGAGCCATTCATTTATGGAGTGTGGAAAAAATAATTGATTGAATGCCTCTGTGCATGCAATAATTATTCTAACCTTATTCTCACAATCCCTATGTGTGTGATATGTAAGGTGGTGTTGTATATCCCTGGAGTAATCATTTAAAGCCAGTTCTTGAAACATTGTTAGCAGACTTTCTCAGGATAGTTTACAACTATCTTCAAGAATCTTCCAGTTCATTTCCTTCAGTATCTCTGTGAAACTCTACCACAGATTAAATAAATTGGTGACCATTGACCCTGCCCTTCTCTGTATATGTTGAATATTCCCTGCTAGTCCTATCTGGTACGGGTCCACACACTTGAGCAATATTCTAGGAAGGGTTGCCAGAGTGATTTGTAAGCCATCTTTTTTGTAAACTGATTGCACTTCTCCAATATTCTACCAATAACGTGAAGTCTACCATTTGCTTTATTCACAACTGAACGTACTTTCTCATTCAGTTTCCAGTGACTTATTGATATACTAGTCATAGGACATTCAGTTTTTTCATTTGTGAATTGAAAGATTTTACTTTTCTGAACATTGAGAGCAAGTACTAAGTCTCTGCACCATATTGGAATCTTAGAAACATCTGACTCAATATTTCTGGAGCTTCTCCCACATAGTATTTCATTATAGGTAACAGCATCATCTGCAAAATGTCATTAATATACAACATAAAAAACAGGACTCACAACTCACTTTCCGGGAGGCACACCCAATGTTACTTCTGCATCTGATGATGACTCTCCATCTGAGATAACTTACTGTGTGCTCCCTACCAAAATCTTCAGATAAGCTCCAACAAATCTATTTTCTCACTTGGAGTAGTGGCCTCGAAGTTCACACTTGGCAATGCTGCAAGTGTGATTCAGCCATTTACTCTAACCCTGTGAGCAGGAACACCTACTTCTGTTGTGCAGCCAGTTGCAGCCTTTGCTTTTTATAATGTATACAATCACCCTTCGGTGTAGTAATAAGTCTGAATGCAAATTGTGTTATTCAGACCCAAGAGTTACAAGAATTTCCTGCACCTAGTAGCCTTTAGAATCCCAAAACTTGTGACCCTCATATATGGCCTGTGATTGTTGGAGCTGATCAAAGCAATCAACCTGCTGTCACTTAAAGTTTGTCTTTCTGCATTTGCCTCCAATTCCTTGGGAAGTGCAGACTGACCTATATCACCTGTCTTCCTTCTATCTGATTTTATGACAACAAACTATGGTGGTTGGTAGTGACAAAGTGTTGCATTTTCAAAAATGTTTCATTATGTCAACAAAACGTTTCTTTGGTGTTCAAAAACCTTAAAAGTACACTACTGTCCATTAAAATTGCTACACCAAGAACAAATGCAAATGATAAACAGTTATTCATTGGACAAATATATTATACTAGAAGTGACATGTGATTATACTTTAATGCAATTTGGGTGTATAGATCCTGAGAAACCAGTACCCAGAGCAACCACCTCTGACCATAATAACGGCCTTGATATGCCTGGGCATTGAGTCAGACAGAGCTTGGATAGCATGTACAGGTGCAGCTGCCCATGCAGCTTCAACACGATACCACAGTTCATCAAGAGTAGTGACTGGCGTATTGTGATGAGCCAGTTGCTCGGCCACCATTGACCAACATTTTCAATAGGTGAGAGATCTGAAGAATGTGTTGGCCAGGGCAGCAGTTGAACATTTTCTGTATCCAGAAAGGCCCGTACTTTCATCATGCAGTCGTGCATTATCCTGCTCAAATATAGGGTTTAGCAGGGATCGAACGAAAGGTAGAGCCACGGGTCATAACACATCTGAAATGTAACATCTACAGTTCAAAGTGCCATCAATGCGAACAAGAGGTGACCGAGACGTGTGACCAATGGCACCCCATACCATCATGCCGGATGATACACCTGTATGGCGATGGCGAATACCAGCTTCCAATGTGCATTCACTGCGATGTCGCCAAACATGGATGTGACCCTCATGATGCTGTAAACGGAACCTGGATTCATCCGAAAAAATGACATCTTGCCATTCATGTACCCAGGTTTGTCATTGAGTACACCATCACAGGCAATGCTCTCTGTGATGCAGTGTCAAGGGTAACTGCGGCGAAGGTCTCTGAGCTGATAGTTCATGCTGCTGCAAACATCGTCGAACTGTTCATGCAGATGGTTGTTGTTTTGAAAATGTGCCCATCTGTTGACTCAGGGATCGAGACATGACTGCACGATCCGTTAAAGCCATGCAGATAAGATGCCTGTCATCTCGACTGCTAGTGATACGAGGCCATTGGGATCCAGCACAGCATTCCATATTACCCTCCTGAGCCCACCGATTCCATATTGTGCTAACAGTTATTGGATCTCAACCAATGCAAGCAGCAATGTCGCGATACGATAAACCACATTTGCGATAGGCTACAATCCGACCTTTATCAAAGTCGGAAACGTGATGGTACACATTTCTCCTCCTTATATGAGGGATCACAGCAACGTTTCACCAGACAAAGCCAGTCAACTGCTGTTTGTGTATGAGAAATCGGTTGGAAACTTTCTTCATGTCAGCACGTTGTAGGTGTCACCACTGGCACCAACCTTGTGTGAATGCTCTGAATAGCTAATCATTTGCATATCACAGCATCTTCTTCCTGTGGGTCAAATTTCACATCTGTTGAACGTCATCTTTGTGGTGTAGCAATTTTAATGACCAGTAGTGTATACACATCAGTTACATATTAAATTGTAAACTAAATCACGCTAGCTTGTTTTTTGTTTTTGCATGTGGGATCTGTGTAATTTTTATAACAATTACACCATTTGGTGTAAGGAAAAAAGGTTGTGTCTTTACACTAGTTCTGCAGACTGGTGAGGTCACCCTATGATCTTATTTGATACCTCAATATTGCCAACATATCTCCTGTTCATTTATTACTCTGCTCCATCATTTGATCAGCTGACACACACAAATGCTAGGGACAACAGATTTCATTACAATCTTAAGCTTCACCTTCCAGCCTATTCAGATAATTAGGTCAATGCTTTGGTTAATGCTGCCAGGAACACAGCAGTACAGAAATATGGCAATGAAACAACTAAGGACAAATTTATGTCCCGTTTTCGCACATCTAAATGTCATAGTTCAATCCAGAAATTTCCATACAATGTGAGTTTATGCGAAGTTACCTGAGCTCATTATCTGCATACATAGACCTGTAAAGTCTGCCGTGTCCCTTTGATTTCATTGGTGGACTGACTGATCTCTATTTTGGTGAAAAAATTACAAGATTTGAGTTAGGTGAGACAACAGCATTGCTCCAGCAGATCGCCACAACTTTGGATCTCTGCTTATTACATTGGCCACAGTAGTGGGGAGGAGATGGTCCACTTCACAATACAAGTAGTGGAAATCAGGGTCTCACAAGCAATTGAAAAGATATCTCTATGAAATTTGTGTGTTTTTCATACTTTTTGACACTAATATTACAGGTATGATAGTATCCCATACTAACAAATATGCTGACAACCTTAGAACAAACTACAAATTCATCATAGATTGTAATGTTACAGATAGGCGTGAAATTATGGCACTATTTGGCGTTTTACATTTAACAGGTATAGAGAAAGTTGGTTGGTTGGTTGATTGGTGTTGAAGGGACCAAACAGCAAAGTCATCAGCCCCTTGTTTCAAAGGTGATCCACTTGAATTGATTCACATCTGAGAAGAGTCATAATGATAAAATGTAAAAGTGCAGTCATGTTGCAATGGTGAAAACAAAAGGAGGGAAGTCAGCAAGTGGACAACCTCAAGGATTTGCTAGAGGCAGGAAATATCCCACCTCTGATGCAGTACAGGCAAGATCACCTGCTATTCAAAAGCGTTCAACCACTAGAATGTAAGGGTGCGTATTGTAAAAGGAGACTAACCAAACCTAAAAAGTGATAAAGAAAGAGTAAAAGGGAAAGAAACGAGGAATCTCCAAAATACAGCTTACAGTGGGAGACACCCCAACCCTCACTACAGTTCCCCTATTCCAGAGGGAAATTAAAAACCTTTAAACTGAAAATAAAAACCACTTTCACAGAGGAAACAGAGAACCAGTTCAACCATCTGGGAATCATCTGCCAATATTATAGGTAAAGTGCGGGGAAATCTGTACTTGGTATGCAGAGCCAAAAGAAGGGGGCATTCCACCAAAATGTGGGCTATTGACTGGAAGGCTCCACAACCACATAATGGGGGTGGCTCATTACGCAAAAGAAAACCATGGTCAGCCTGGTATGGCTGATGTGGAGTCAACATGGGGTGGTCAAGTCCTTTTGGAAGAGGCAGAAGGAAGAATGCCATGGGACATGTGTCATCTTAAGTGCACGAAGTTTATTAGCCTCCCAAGAGTTGGCCTATGATTGTGCCAAGTGGGATTTGATATGAAGCTGTAAATCAGCCGCAGGAAAAGTTACAAAGAAGTGACTGCTCCCCCAGCCGAACCATCAGCAAGGTCATTACCTGGGTTACCCACATGGCCAGGAGCCCAAAGGAAGTCAACAGAAGAATCAGCATGGTGAAGATCAGCAAAACAGTCATGGATGGCCAAGACCAAGGGATGGCAGGAAAAACATAGGTCAATAGCCTGAATGCCACTCATTGAGTCCGTACATAACAAAACATGGTTTGGTTGGGACTGTTTACTGCAGAATTGATGGCAATTTCCCAGGCTCTTACCTCTGTTAAACACCCAACATGCAGTTGGCAGGAGATGATTTTCCATGCCAACAGAGGACATGAAGGCATATCCTACATGATCAGCAGATTTAGAGCCATTAGTGTAAAAACAACATCATCCCAAAACTCCCATAAAAGTCAGTGGGAAAACAATGGAACATCACTGGAGGAACAGAATCTTTCAGACCTCAGTGGAGATCCATCCGAATACGGGGCCAAGGATGTAACCAGTGAGGAGGGGGGGGGGGGGGGGAGGGAACGTGACAGACGGGACAAAGAAGGAAGCTGAAAATCATGGTGAAGAGACACAAGGCGGAGCCCATGGATAAACCCACCCAAGGGCAGGAATCGGGTGGGTGACATCCTTGGTATAGGAACAGGATAGAATAGGAAGGATGAGTGAGAGATGAATGGACAATGATTGAGTAAGAGACCAGAAGCTGGGACCATCGACAGAAATCTTCAATCAGGAAACCATCAACAGGGCTCATAGGAAAGGCGCTGGGGGCCAAACGGATACCACGATGGTGGACCAGATCCAGAAGGTGCAGTGTGGAAGGAGCAGCCAAAACATAAACTTGACAACCATAGTCCAAGCGAGACAGCACTAAATCCTGATAAAGGCAGAGAAGAGTGGAACAATTCGCACCTCAAGAGGTGTGGACAAGAAAGCGAAGGACATGGAGTATACGGAAACATCCTATCATCATAAGTCTGATATGAGGCAGCCAAGTGAGCTTCTTGTCAAAAATAAGACCCAGGAAACGAAACTGTGGGACCACAGGTAATCATTGTGCATCGAGGTAGAGCTCTGGATAGGTGTGGACCGCAGTATGGAGACAGAAGTGGACCAACCACAATTTTAAAGGAGAGAATTGAAACCCGAGTGAGAGGGTCCATGCAGAGGCACAACATATAGCACCCCGGAGCTGCCGCTCTGCAGAGGCCATCGAAGAGGAACTAACCCAAATGCAGAAATCATCCACATACAGAGCTGGGGTGACCAATGGAGGCCACAAGTCCATCTATAGCAATGAGGAAAAGAAGTTCACTCAATACAGAACCCTGTGGGATGCCATTCTCCTGGGGCCATGGAGAACTAAAAGCAGTACCAACCTGAACCCTGAACGACTGATAGAACACCAACTGGCAGATAAAAATCCGGAGTGGGCCCCAACGACAGCACTCATGAAGTGTAAGTGAGATAAGATGGCGCCAACCCATGTCATAGGGCTTGCAAATGTCGAAAAATACTGCAACAAAATGGTGGCACTGGGAAAATGCCTGATGAACTGTGGATTCCAAGCGAAGTAAATGATCGATTGGAGACCATCCTTCTTGGAAGCCACACTGGTAAGGGAACAATAGATCACAAGCTGCAAGGACCCAATTGAGCCGACAGGCTATAATCCATTCAACTAACTTGCAAACAACATTAGTCAGACTAATTGGCCGAAAGCTTTCGGCAAACAAAGGGTTCTTACCAGGCTTAACGACGGGAACAACGATGATATCCCTCCATTCATAAGTGAAGTCACCCTGGAACCATATACGGTTAAGCACCCAGAGAATATGTTGTCGTTTTTGAGCACTGAGATGTTGAAGCAACTGGTGATGAATGGAGTCTGGGCCAGGGGCCACATGATGAGAAGAAGAAAATGTGGAAAGAAGTTCCCATTCAGGAAAAGGTTCATTGGTAGATTCTGACAGACAAGGGGTCGATTCTTCAGCCCACTGTTTCTGGTGAAGGAAAGCAGCTGGATAGGAGGTTGATGCTGGCGCTGTTACAAAATGGGTCACAAGACACCCTCCCAGATAGCCTTTGCATGGACCTCTTGATTCTTGCGGGACAACGACTGGGAGGGAAGACTTCCGATGGCAACCTTGGAGAGAGCAAAGTGAAACCCATCTGCATCTACATCTACATACATACTCTGCAATCCACCATACGGTGCATGGACCCATGACAGTGGGACAATAGAACCGAGGGGAGAAACAAAGCATTCCCAATACACCGGTTTGCTCCATTTGATTAAGTAACGGGCTTTGGTGCGGGGGCATTTAAAGGTAATAAGATTGGCAGTGGATGGGTGCCTCTTAAGGGGTTGCAAAGCTTGGCAGCAATCACGGATGGCAATGGCAATTGCTGTACAGTACCACGGGTCATGCCAGCTGTGAAATGGTCCAGATTAGCGTGGGATACAAGGCTAGCAGCGTGAACATTCGCATCAGACATGTCACGTAGGACGTCATCAATACAACCCAACAGAGAGGGAGAAAAAACTACCTGTGCAGTATAGATGCCAACTGGCACATTGGTAAGACCAACGAGGTAACCTGTCCATTGGGGAGCGGGAAGGTAGCGAGAGAATCAACGGGAAATTGTCACTATTGCAAAGGTTGTTGTATGGCAACCAGTGCAATGAAGGGAGAAGGGAGCGAGAAGAAAGAAAGAGATCAATGGTGCGAAAGGTACCATGACCGACACTGAAATGGGTAGGGGAGGCATCATTAAGAAGGCACAAATCGTGGTCTGCAAGGAACTGGTCTATGAGAAGACACTGACTAGATGGAAATGCACTGCTCCACAAGGGATGATGAGCTTTAAAATCCCCGAGAACGGGGATGGAAGGAGGAAGTTGCTGAAGAAGGGCAGTTAAAGCAGCAAGTGTAAGAGTCCTGTAAGGAGAGAGATAAAGATTGCAAATTGTGACTGCAGAGTCCAGCAACTGCTTCCAATGAAGTTTGAAGAGGAATCCATGTGCTAGTAGTGTCCATACGAACCAATGTACAAACGCCATCAAAGGCCTGCAGGGGGCCAACACGATTTCGGCAGAAAGCATGGAACCCGTGGAGGGCCGCCGAGTGATCATAAGTAAAATGAGATTCCTGTAGAACCACAGAAGCTGCAGAGTAATACAAAATAAAGGATTTCAACTCCGGAAGGTGATGGTAATATCTGTCACAATTCCATCGGATAAACACATAATCATGGTTCTAATGGGGGTGAACAGGCTAAAGCCAGTCACGTCACTGGGTCACTATCCATCACTGACAAGGAGGGGGCGACATCCGTGAACAGTAGGTCAGAGTCAAGTCTTCTTCTTTTCTGTTTGAGATCGAGGAGGGCTGTGCTGCGAAAGGGAGCCAGCTGCAGCAAGCTCTGGAACAGAAAGAGAGCGGGTGACCTGGGGCCTCACAGATTGTGGTTCTCATGGTTGTAGTGTGGCAGCAGACCTTTGGCCTGGAAGGTACCAGGAAGGGGGGTCCCAGGAGGGGTGCCCTTGACCGGCAGATGCCGAAGAAGCGGGACACTTCTCCGGCTAGGGAGTGGGAGCAGCGCCAGGAGGGGAAGGTGGGGGAACTGCAGGGAGAGGGGAAGAGGCGTTTTGGACTGGGGTAAGGAAGGGGGAGGAAGGGGTGAAGATGTAATTAAAGCATAGCTAGGTGTCATTGACACAGGATGAAGACGTGTATACTTCTTACAAGCCTCAATATAGGTTAGACGAACAAGGAACTTATACTCCTGAATCTTCTTTTCTTTCCTATAAGCAGGCCAATCCAGTGAACATGGAGAATGATTCACACGCCAATTCTGTTTGGTCCCGCCACATTTTCATTAGTGGCAACCCCGCAACCGTTCCTGTCATGGTTACAGCATTGTGGTAACAAGGTAAACGGTAGTAGTTGTTAGCATGGAGTCTACGTTGGTCTGCCTTCTGGAACAACAGCAGCAACTCGTGCAGCAGCAGCTCACGCAGCAGCAGCAGGTACAGTTAGCAACCATATGAACTTTTGTAAGACGTCTATCAGATAAAGTCAGTGTCTGGGATGCATTTCCACAACAGTTTCTGAGTCCTCGGGTGTCCGATGCTTTCCCAGGTCTACCGTCGTTCCCACCATTTAATGATGCTAAAAAAGACTGGGAAACGCACTTAAACTGTCTGAAAAACATTTCACAGCTTTTCGGGTCACGGATTACCCCTTGCAGCGGTCGTTGTTTTTGTCGTGGGGCTCCCCAGACACATTTTTTCTTCTCCGCAATTTGGCCTGTGGCTTGCTCTTTCCAGGAGAAATGCCTTTTGCTGCCAAACTATTATTCTCAGCACTACCATGTGGTCGCCTCTCAGATGGAGTTCTACCAGTACCATAAACAGCCTGCTCAATCATATTGTTCCTGGATCACGGACTTGCAGGGTGTCGGCTGTCACTGCAATTTTACATGCACCAATCATCAGTGTAAGGCTTCGTATGCAGATTTCCTCATCCGGGATGTGGGTGTTCAGTTGGCTCCTGATCCTAAAGTCTGCACTGCAGCATTGAAACTCGATAATCCCTCATTCAAAGAGTTTCTCCTCATTGCCCACTCATTTGAAATTGCTCAGGTGGCTAACGAGCATCTTATGGCACAGCCGAAAGTGGCAGCGATTGATGTGTCTCTGTGGGTTCCGCCATCATGATGTAGACATGGCGTAGCCAACAGAGGCCAGCACCATCGGGATTCCTCTATGTCTGATATCTCTATTGCATCAGAGCCTCCAGTCGCCCCTCATCACTGGTCACGCAGTCCACTTCCACCTTGCCCACAGTGCTTTACCACACACTCTGTGCACGTTTTCCAGCGGTGGGGGGCAATCTGATAGAATGTTTGAGAAAGAGGGCCACATCCAATCTGTTTGTTGTAGTCATTCGACTTGCTCCCATCCTGCCCCTACTGGGCCTCAGGATACAGCACATGCTCTGCAATCAGTCATCCAGCTGGAGGACCCATCAGCATAGAAGCTATTCCTCATGCTCTGCCTTTTACTGAGGATGTCAGTTTTCAGCTCAACACTGGGGCCACCATCTCCCTGATTAATACTGTGACATATACCCACCTTGGCTCCCCTGCATTCTCAGCATTTGGTCGCCTATGTCGATGGTTCCAATCCCCTTCATGGGCAGTTCGTCATCCAGGCGACATACACACATGTTGCCTGGCTCCTTACCCTATTTGTTGTCGACCATCCATAGGTTTAGAATATTTTTGGCCTGGATATGTTTAAACTGTTTGACTTTTCAATTTCTAAAAAAGCTAAGGTCTGTTCCTTTTCAGGACTTGGATGCTCTGTGTTCAGCTTTTGTGTTGCCGTTTCCAACGAATTTCGGATGTGATTCAGATTTTCAGGCGCACATCACACTTTGGCCGGATGCACAGCCTTGCTTTTTCTGGGCCTGTCCCCATTCGGTGGCCTTATGGCTGGCAGTCAAGTAGGAACTTGATTGTCTCCAGAACGCCAGCAGCCTGGAGCTGGTACATAAAGTGCCTGGGCGACACCATTGGTGGTCATACGGAAACCCAATGGGTCAACTTTGGCTGTGTGGGGACTTTGAGCACTGATAGTAGTGCCAGTCTTTAGTAGAAACTTACCCCATTCCCCGCCAAGCTTGTGGGGGTGAGTACTTTTCTAAGATCGACCTGGCTGAGGCATACCACCAGTTACCCTTGGATTCCGATTTCCAGAACGTCATGGTTATCAACACACCTTTTGGATTCTACAAGTACAAGTGCCTTCCATTTGGTGTCACTTTGGCACCGCCTGTTTTCCAGGGTTCCTGGAGCAGCTTACACAGCCTATCCCAGCCTGCGTGAATTATCTGGATGACATCTTGGTCACCTGGAATTCCTGTCAGGAACATTTGCACAACCTCAGCGCATTATTTCACGCTCTACAGTCTGCAGGTTTATGCTGTCGGTTGGACAAGTGTCGTTTTCTTCACCCGGAAGTGGAATACTTAGGCCACTCGCTTAGTAAAGATAGCATTTGCCCTTCGAATCACAATGTCGCAGCCATTGAGGCCCTTCCTCGTCCCAAGGACTTATCTGCACTCCAGGCGTTTTTGGGCAAGGTTACTTATAACTTAAAGTTTTTACCCCAAGCTGCCTCCGTTGCTCAACCACTCAATCACTTGCACCGCAAAGGGATGACTTTTGATTGGACTCCTGCCTGTGACCACACTTTTCTCTGTTTAAAGATGATGCTGTAGTCCACCCTTTGCCTTGCTCCCTTCTCTCCAGACGGCCCCTTGGTTGTGGCAGCTGACACATCGGCATATGGCATTGGGGCCGTCCTCGTACATTAGAATACCAGTGGCTCAGATCAGCCCATTGCTTATGCATCTAAGACGTTAAACCCAGCACAACGGAAATACTCCCAAATTGAAAATGAGGCCCTGGCAATTGTGTTTACCACCCAAAATTTAAAATCTATCTTTTTGGGGAAAGTTCAACCTGCTGACAGACCATAAACCTTTAGTTATGCTTTTCTGACCCCACTCTCACATTCCAGAGTGGGTGACTCTGTGTGTCCAGAACTGGGTTTTATTTTTACGGAATTACACATACACCATCCAGTATAAGCCCACTGCCCACCATGCTAACGCAGATGCTTTGTCACATCTCCCAGCAGCCCCCAATCCTGCGTTCGACCAACAGGACGGCCTCTGCTTTCGCATTGATTCTGACCGCCGGGATGCGCTGGATTCCCTGCCTCCTATGGCTGATCACATTGCCACGGCTACACACCAAGACCCTATCTTGTGGCAGGTTCTCCACTACATGGTCCATGGTTGGCCTTCCTATACTACTTGTTGGATGGAGACTGACATAAGTCCCTGGTGCCACCTGTCGAACAGCCTCTCCATGGTTGATGATGTCCTTCTTGTTACACCGTGCGCACTGTGCCACATAAAAATTTTGGCTCGCCGGCACGTGTATTGGCCCACCATCAATGGCGGTATTGACAGCCTGGTCTGCAGGTGCACTGTGTCTGCGCATCAACAGGCAAGCCCCCATCAGTCATTCATTTTGTAACTGCGACCAGGATGGTGACTCGACGACCACGTCCGTACCTGAAGGAGGTAGGGAAAGAGGCAGTGGCGCTAGTCCCGTGGCAGCATGAGGGTGGAGCTGATCGTGATGGTGGCGCTCCAACACTTTCGACGTCTGCACTGACATAACATGCCGCCCGTGGGCTGCGACATCCACGGCGGGTGTCCAACCCACCTTGTGCCCGTACTCGCGGGCCCACACGGCCGTGCCAGGGGCATACCGCTGCGAGGGCTGGGAGTGGGCGTGGGAGGAGGACGGCATCAGCATGGACCAGGACCAGCATGGACCAGGGTCCACGGCTGTCGCCCATGAAGGCGCTCTGCCGGACTGCGACCGTCAAATGGCGTAGTGCGATAGGGGCTCAAAAATAGAGTGGGGGCCAACGTGGTTGGAGATGTGTCAACCGCCTTAGTCAAATGGTGTTTAAAAGTGCGGACAAGCCTCTCCGCCGCACCATTGGATGAAGGGTGCAAAGGAAGGCTACAGATATGCTTGATACCGTTGGCCTGACAGAAGTCGTGGAATTGGGGACCATTATTGGAGACCAACGTGTGGGGCAGGCCCTCAGTGGTGAGAACCTGGACCAGTTCCGTGAGTGTAGCCTCCGTGGTGGTGGATGCATTCTGACAACATATGGGTATTTGGAGTAGGCATCAACGATGTGTAACCACATGGACCCCAAAAACGGTCCCGCAAAATCGACACGGATGTGATCCCAGGACCGGCGCGGCACAGGCCAGTGTGCACAAGACTGTGCGTCACCAGGCAAGCCCCCCTCAGACAGTACAGCCACGGATCAGGTGCTCAATATCACCTTCGATGCCGGGCCAATACACATGCTGGCGAGCCAAAACTTTCATATGGCACATACCCCAGTTCCCGTGGTGTAACAAACTGAGTACCTGAAGCCGCATTTCCGGAGGAATGACCACCCGGTGGGCATCTGACTCCACGGCCAACAGAAGGACATCATCAACCACGGAGAGCCTGTGGGACAGGTGGCGCCAGGGACAGGAATCGGACTGCATCCAACAAGTAACATAGGATGGCCACCCGTGGACCACGTAGTTGAGAACCTGCCGCAAGACAGGGTCATGGTGGGTAGCCGCAGCAACGTCAGCAGCCATAAGAGGAAGACCATCCAGCGCATCTCGGTGGGCAGAATCAATGTGAAAGCAGAGGGCCTCCTATTGATTAAAAGCAGGATTGGGGCCTGCTGGGAGACGTGACAAAGTGTCCGCATTAGCATGGTGGGCGGTGTGCTTATACCGGATGGTGTAAGCATAATTACGTAAAAACAATGCCCAGCGCTGGAGTTGTTGAGCCGTCTGCTCGGGAAGGTGAGAGTGGAGTCTGAAAAGTGTAACCAAGGGTTTATGGTCCATCAGGATGGTGAACTTTGCCCCAAAGAGATAGGAATGAAATTTTTGGATGGCGAACACGATCGCCAGGGCCTCCTTTTCAATCTGGGAGTAGTTCCATTGCACTGGGGTCAACGTCTTAGAGGCATAAGCAATGGGCTCTTGAGAGCCTTCGGCATCCCAGTGGGCAAGGATGGCCCCAATGCCGTAAGCTGACGCATCAGCTGCCACAACCAAGAGGCGGTCCGGAGAGAAGGGAGTAAGGCAAGGGGCGGACTTCAGCATCACCTTTAAATGGAGAAAAGCCTGGTCACAGGCAGGAGTCCAAACAAAAGGTATGACTTTGCGACACAAGTGATTGAAGGGTTGAGCAATGGAGGCAGCCTGGGCCAAGAACTTTAAGTAATAAGTAACCTTGCCCAGAAACACCTGCAGTTCCAATAAGTCCTTGGGACTAGGAAGGGCCTCAATGGCAGTGACATTATGACCTGAATGGTGAATGCCATCTTTGCTATGCCAGTGGCCCAAGTATTCCACTTCCAGTTGAAAGAAACAACACTTGTTCAGCCGACAGCGTAGACCAGCAGACTGCAGAGTGTGAAATAGGGCACTGAGGTTTTGCAAACGTTCCTAGTGGGAACACCCGGTGACCAAGATGTCATCCAGATAATTCAGAGATGCAGGGATAGGCTGGGTAAGATGCTCCAGGAATCGCTGGAGAATGGCTGGCGCTGAAGAGACACCAACGGGAAGGCACTTGTACTTATACAATTCGAAAGCCATGTTGATAACCATGATGTTCTGAGATTCGACATCCAAGGGCAATTGGTGGTATGCCTCAGTCAGGTCGATCTTGGAAAAATACTCTCCCCCGGCAAGCTTGGCAAGAAGGTCTTCCTGTCAGGGAATGGGATAAGTAACAACGAGGGACTGAGCATTGACTGCAGCGCCAAAACCCCACATAGCCAAAGGGGCCCATTGGGTTTCCGTATGACCACCACTGGTGTCGCCCATGCACTATAGGTTACAGGTTCCAGCACGCCAGCGGCCTGGAGCTGATCAAGTTCCTGGTTGACCAGAAGGGGCCTGGCGCAGAAAAAGTGAGGCTGTGCATCCGGCCATAGGGTGATGTGCGCCCGAAAGCCGGAAGCACATCCGAGATCCGGTGCAAACAACGACACAAAATCAGAGCACAGATTGTCGAAGTCCTGAAAGGGAACAGCCGTGGAAACGACCTTAACTTCGTCGGAAATTGAAAAGCCAAACAGTTGAAACGCATCCAGGCCAAAAATATTCGAAGCCGACAGATACTCTACGACAGAGAGGGTAAGGAGCCACAGAACATGCTTGTATGTCGCCTGGACTATGAACTACCCAAGGAAGGGGAATGGAACCGTCTCCATAGGCGAATAAACGGCGAGATGGAGGCGACAACGCAGGAGAGTCCAGCCGGGTATATGTTGCCATAGCAATCAGGGAGACGGTGGCCCCAGTGTCGACCTGAAAGCTGACATCCTCTGTGAAATTGCGGAGCGTGAGGAAAAGCTTCCACGCTGATGGGTCATCCTGTGGGACAACCGATTGCAGAGCATGGATGGTATCTTGAGGCCCAGGATGGGCAGGACTGGATCGAGTCGAGCGACTATGACAAACCGATCGGATGTGGCCCTCCTTGTTACACAGCGTGCACATTTTCCAGTGGTGGGGACAATCAGCCCGCGAATGGGCAGTAAAGCACTGTGGGCAAGAAGGAAGTAGGCCGCTCGACCGGCGCCGAGGGGCGACCAAAGGGCCAACGCCATAGAGATGTCGGAACACGAAGAGTCCCGATGGCACTGGCCCCTGTTGGCTGGGCCACGACGACATCGCAAGGGCGGAACCCGCTGGAACTCCGCGATCGCTGCCACCTGCAGTCGCGCCACAAGACGCTTGTTAGCCACTTGAGCAATTTCAAAGGAGTGGGCAATGCAGAGAATCTCTTCCAAGGAGGGGTTGTCAAGATTCAACACCACAGTGCAGACCTCAGGGTCGGGAGCCAACTGAACCACTACATCCCAGATCAGGGAGTCCGCATACGAAGCCTTACACTGCTGATTGGTGCACCTAAAATCGCATCAACAGCTGAGACCCTGCAAGTCCGTGACACAGGAACGATACAATTGACCGGGCTGTTTATGGTACTGGTGGAATTCCAGCCAAGAGGCGACTACATGGTAGCATTGGGCATGCGGAGATGATAGAACGTGTCCGGAGAGGCCCAAGACGAAAACAGTGACCGCTGCAAGGAGTCGTCCGTGTCTTGGAAAGCCGTGAAATGTTGTTTCAGCCTATGTAAGTAGGTTTTTAGCGTCATTAAAGGATGGAAAGGACGACGGACGCGGGAAAGCATCGGACACCCAAGGACCCTGAAGCTGATGCGGTAACGTGTCCCGAGCATCAACTTTGTCAGTTACAGCGGCTTTTGTAAGATGTGTAACTGGAGCTGCTGCTGCTGCATGAGCTGCTGCTGCTGCATTAACTGCTGCTGTTGCTCCAGCAGACAGACCAACTTCGCCTCCATACCAAGAACGACAACTGTTTACCTTGTTGCCAAAATGTTGTAACTGCGTCCATGACGTCTGGCACGGATTCAAATTCCACCGGTCATGGTACCAGAATTCACACCCTGGCGTTTGCCACACTTGCCCTGGGATCGCATCAAACTTAATTTTCCAGGTGCGGTTTTGGTGTCCATGTGGTTACGTATCTTTGGTGCCTATTCCAACTACCCACATGTTGTCTGCATGGCACTCAACAACACAGAGGACACAGTCACAGCCCTGGCTCAGTTTCTCACCACTGAGGGCCTGCCTCACACATTGATACTGTAGGCCTGACAGAAGTCTTGGTAGGAGAACGCCATGAATTGGAAGCCATTATCAGAGACCAAACATATCCATAGCCCACATTTCCTCCAATGGCGCAGTGGAGAGGCTTGTCCACACATTTAAACAAGAGATGACAAAGGCAGTTGAAACAATGCCAACCACATCAGCCCTCACCCTGTTCTTGAGCACATATCGCACCAACCACTTGACATAGAGCAAGGTTCATTGCTGTCACCCAATGGAGAAGCTCTGCCGGACTATTTGCTGATACCTTCACCCTCCCACCCTTGCTACTGGCCCTCCCAGCATTATGCCTCTTGTGCAGCCGTGTGGGCTCACGTGTACGGGAACAAGGTGGGTTGGATGCCCGCCTCAGTCATCGTAGCCCATGGGCAGCATGTGACATCAGTGAAGTTATTAAAAGTGTTGGAGTGCCACCATCATAACCAGCTCTGCCCTTGTTGTGTCTAAACAAGACAGCCTAGACACAATGAGAGGAAGCCGAAAGGCACCCGCTTAACCTCACGCAGGCTGGCATGAGGTCTGAAACAGGATACGTAATGAATGCTATAAAGACAAGTACGTAGCTTCTGGAATACTTAACTTTAATCCATATTTGTAGAACATCGCTCTTGATGATACATTAATAGAATCTCAATAACAATTGAATACGGTGCCTTGCTAGGTCGTAGCAAATGTAGCTGAAGGCTATGCTAACTATCGTCTCGGCAAATGAGAGCGTAATTCTCAGTGAACCATGGCTAGCAACGTCGGCTGTACAACTGGGCTGAGTGCTAGGATCTGTCTCTAGACCTGCCGTGTGGCGGCGCTTGGTCTGCAATTACTGACAGTGGCGACATGTGGGTCCGACGTATACTAGTGGACCGCAGCCGATTTAAAAGCTACCACCTAGCAAGTGTGGTGTCTGGCAGTGACACCACGGCCCTCGTACCCCTGTGGGACTCCCACTGCTGTATCTTCCTGCACTCCCTACTTCGGGTACAGACACTGTCTTCGAGTTGCCACCGGTTGCTGCCTCCCCGCGTGCCTGCTGCCAGCTCTTCCCACCCCCTGGTGGACTGGAGGCTCCCTCCGATGCCGTGGCCTCTGTGTTGGCCATCGTGGACACCTTGGACGTCCCTTCCTCCCCGACAGTGACAGTTTACAAGTCTGGGTTTTCTCCCATCTGCCGACCACTGTGGCAAGTCCAGGGCATTTTCGCCTCTATGCACAAGTTTCAGGGGGGAGGGATCAGGTACCGAGTGCCGCGTGTTTCAAATCCGAACCAGACTGCATGGAACTCAATGACCACTGGAGGTCTCTGTGCTGCCATGGCTTACGCCATGACTACTGCACACTCCTGGCCCTCAGTCTAATGTGAGGGCTCCACTGTAGAGCACATTGTCCCAGTGACCAATAGTGGCATCCCCTGTCATATATTTAGATGGCAGCCTCTCACTCAGTGAGGCAGTCTGGTATTCACATTGAATCGGTTGATATCTCGCTTACAGACATCGTGTTTACATTGCATGTGCTTGCTTCCCATTTATGAGTGGATGTTGTATTTATTTCATGAGGCTCTCTCTTGTGACTCCATTGCTTAATACTTTGTTGTTGTACTTGGAGTCTTGCTCGGTTGTCTGTCGTCGTGCCGTGCTTCTCCTTCCATTCCCGTTCATCCATCTTGTTTGTTTGCGGGCCTCTCCCATTTGGTCCCGCTACATTTTCGTTAACAGCAAACCCATGACAGTTCCTGTCGTGGTTATTACACGATCCAATGTGGTAATCTTTGCACCGCCTTGCTAGGTGTTTGGTGTGACAGGTTACAGTGTAAGGAAGGGCATTATGCGCTACCAAGCCAGGAGTGAGAAATGTTTCAGTGGTGATTGGTGAACCAACTCTCGCTATTTCATATTATTTCCATAATTCTGCAGCAGGTAGTCATTTAGCAGTTGCCAGAACACTTTCTAAGATTAGGGAGCACCTCGCCTGACCTGGACTGTATCAGGTAATTCAGAGTGAGAGAATGTCAGAGCAGCAAGGTAGCCAAGTCTAACCCTAATTCTCAGAATGGGAGGTTGCAATCTGGGAAGGAAAATAACCCAGTGGGCTACCTGTCCATTGATTACATTTGTCTGTTATCTAGGACACAGGTTGGTGACCTTTATATCCGGGTTGTCATGGATTCTCTCTCCAGTAGTGTGTGGCTTGTAGTAAGTACTGGCATCACAGTCAGTCTAAAGATTCGGCATTTACCTCAAATATTTTCCATTATTGGCCTTCCGAGATCATTTTTTAGTGATAATGCCCAGTGTTTGTTTTGCATCAGTTTAGGAGGCTTTGCTCTGCGAATGACACTAATCATTCCACCACAATACCCTAGTATCTGGAACCCTCCTTTGCAGAGTCTTAATCTGAGTTTGAAATTGATTCTTATTGCATTTCATCAGCATTCTCACTGAAGACAGGACACCTTGCTTAAATGGTTAAACCTGAGTTTTAACTCTGTTCACTGCAAGGCAAGTAAGGCCACTACAGCCTCTTCCATGTCGAGCTATCCCATGAATTACCAGCATGTAGGAACATAGAACTCTCACTCCAGAGAGGTGCACCATTATAATGAAGGGGGTCACTCCTCTGAGGTTAAGCCAGGGGAAAAGGGGTTCATCCATAATTTTGGAGTTTGGGGGGCAGGGGGACGGGCAG
The DNA here is from genome assembly GCF_021461395.2 of Schistocerca americana. Classification (NCBI taxonomy): domain Eukaryota; kingdom Metazoa; phylum Arthropoda; class Insecta; order Orthoptera; family Acrididae; genus Schistocerca; species Schistocerca americana. The sequence goes on from NC_060119.1 coordinate 40,604,089, forward strand.
GGCAAAAAGGTAATCTTCAAATAAGCTATCCCCCCAGTTTGAGGGGCCCTGTCAAGTTTTTAAGGTTCTTAATCCAGTCAGTCTCTTGGTCCAGAATATGCAGACTGGAAAAATCTCAAGTCCACATATCTCCGGTCAAGAAGTCGACTAGTTTCCTTCTTGCTGTGAGAGAAAAGGGAGAAGGTACCTGCTATTCTGTGGAGGAGGATAGGCTGTGTGGCACACCGATGATAGCACAAATGTGTGAATTGATGTATCTTCTATAATGCCTTAGGGCTGGTGGTGGCAGTGTCTGCTGGCCATTTTCATACAGCTGGGAGGTATGGTTCCGAGCTGTGGACAGTTACGGATGGACACCAGTTAACAGCAGATGTCTCCTCCCTACTACGACATCTGGGCTGGTTTCAGCACAAGTTGGCATCGTGTAACAACGAGAGCCACAATTGTGTCCTTGCAGGGCTGTAGCGCTGCAGCTAAGCTGTGGATGTGCAGTTTGGAGTGCTCGAGTCTTCCCTGGGAAGCATCTAGTGCATTCTGCTGGACGATACTTTGCTACCTCAGATGTTGCTAATGGCCGGTTCTTTCATGAAGTGACAGTTATCATGTGTGACACATTTCTGATACATTGTCTCACATTTTAAGCCTTTTGTGTTTAGAATCTCTAATGTGACCATTCAAAAGCTTAATAACTGAGTACTACACAACTTGAGATCAATTTTTCCCCTGAGAGTAACTGGCACACTGTATTTCAAATAATTGTGCCTAATCAATAACCATTATTGTGCATGATTGTAGGTGTCTGTTTCACATCATATAATAAGTAGGCCTAATTGCCCCTAGGCTGAATCAAAATGGGGAGAAATTGAGCTTCCACATTTTCAAAACGGGCATCTACAAAACTCTGTGTCCATGAGCTATAGAATGAAAGTGATCTCATGAATGCTTGGGTTTACAAATCGTGAATCCTAAATGTGCAGGGTGAACAATTTCCAACTACATCACCATCCTTATAAAGACCCCGTATCAGATCATGAGGGTGAAGGATTCATACCACAACACCCAATAGATTTGAACAGTAATTACATCCGTCCAAGCTTGATACAGCAACTAAAATGGGACATTCCAACACAGAAAATTGGAATTCACTTAATCAGAAGCTGCAAGACGTGCTGGCAGAACAACTGAAGTTAACAACAAACCCAGAATGAGTTCTCAAATCAATTACTGATAAATCTGATGGACTGTTCACTACATTGCCACAACCCCATGAGCTACTAAGGATGATACATGAGAAATGTACATTTATTATCTATTGATAATGGAAATGATGAATTTCTTTACTACTCATATATTCATCCAGTATTTGAGACTGAGAACGCCTAGTGACTCTCTCACTTATGTACATGAAGTTTGTTTGGAAAGTTTGTGAAATATTAGAATAAAGTATGAAATGCAATACTTAAAACAGTAACTAATTTACGAGTAATCAGATGACTGAAGCTGTTTTATATATGAGAGCTCGAGTCTCTAAGCATCAGGGGGTTTACTGGTACATTTAATACATGAGAATGTTCAGGTACAGCATTTCCTCAAATAAATTAGAGGTAAGTGGAACCACCAATTCAGTAACATGACTGTTCACAACAATAAAAAGGTTCATAGCAAATTAATATTATGCCTGCATTTTTATCACATAAATATTTTGAATACAATCAATTTTTTAGACATTACATAACATCAGTGTATATCAACATGCAGTAATATAAACACACAGGGCAGAGAGCAGAAAATAAAATTTGTGTATGACTAAGGATTTTATTCCTGAAGTCTTACTTAATGTGTTTTGGAGCTACAACTCAATTTTCAAGGACTGTTTGGATATAATAGGCTGAAAAACTGAAGCAAATGAAATGCCCAACGACACAGATTTCATGACAAAATATACCCTCAAGTGGGGTAATTAGAGTAGACATCTCTCTCCTCTTTCTGGTATTTTAACTTATTACCTGCATCTGATGACACAATTTTCACTTCTACATTGGTGAGAAACATTTGCACTTACAATCTGAAATTATTTGACATGTTAATGACAGTACTATGTGACTCAAATGTTGCATATTTAACCATGTTACAGTCATGTGATGAAGTAATGGATTAACTTTAACTTTCATTTCCACTACTAACAAAATACAGGAAAAAATATATTAAGAGGAGACCTGACAGTTAATTTCAGGTTTATACACATATTCAACATGATATTTTACTTGCTTATGAAAATAACAGTTATTTAAGTATAGAAGCAGTAGACGACTGTATGAAGTATGTAAGAGAGGGGAGTTGAAGTGGGGAATGTTGTCAACTTCAGAACCTCTGGTCCTTAAACTGTCACTTTCCTTCAAGAGCCATCTTGATCGTGTCTTGCTGAAAGGCCTGTAAATTGTCGGGAAGTGATTTCCACTTTTGAGGTGCCGGCCTACAGCTTGCATCTTTCTCTACATATCTTGTAAGCTAGGTGCTTTCAAGTCAGGCAGAAGTAATAGCCCAATGCCACTAAAGACTTCATTCAGCTGCCAGCATGATCATCTTTGTCAAGTGAAAGATTGCAGGTGAAGTTCTGGCTGGACCTCTTCTCATATTATTGCTGCCAGATCAGCAGAATGATCTACAGTGAAAAGAGATCACAACTCCTCCAGTTGTAGTCAGCAAAATACAAATGATGAGAATCAGTGAAGACATCCATGAGGTGTGAGACAGAGAGAACTTGGAACATGGTACCATCTGGAGGCTGTGTACTGCTGATATACTGCTTTTGGAAGAAGTACACCAGTATCTGATACTTTCAGAAATGTTCCACCACAACATTCTATCCTCATTTTCACTTTGTCTACTCTTCGCACCTGGCAACCACAAAATTACTTTGCTTGTGAGGAGTCTACAGCCTGATGCACAGTATAACTGGAATTTTGAAACAGCAGTCTGCTCTTGTCTCACTTTCATTTATTCACTAGTCTTCAAGGTACCTTCAGCACTGTTCATCTGTCCAGGATTGTCCCTGTAGTAATTGCAGCAACTTAGAAATATTGGAGAATATTAGAATCATGTAATTTCATTGGTGATGACACCGCCAACAGCAGCAACAGTTAACATTTGACATGGTTTACATCCTTCTGGTAAGGATCCTTTATGATGTGTAATGCTTCTTTTTCCACCCCCTTTACTGATGCAGAGAAGCATCACCAACTATGGTTCAAATTTTGTTCCCAAACTGGGGGTATTGTGAGTGTATGGTCATACTGACACTGCTGTCTACACATCAAGTATGGCTTGTTCCGACCTCACCATCTCTTGCTTGGCCTTCACATCCGAGAATTATTTTCAGGCCTGTGACAATGAAGATTTTTACATGCATCATTTACCAACTAGACCACATAACACCCAGCTTGGAGGACCAGGCTTTCTCCGATTGGTTTGCCCCCTAGGAACGCTGGCTTCCCCTTCACCAGACCTGAGACAGCACCCTCCCCCTTCCATGGGAGGTGAGATTGAAGAATGAGAATGAAAGACGCCCTCTGGCCTCGCAACCTAATACCATTGGGGGCGAATAAAACAATAAAAGAAAACAGATGATCGACAAGTAAGTGGAAGCAAGGTCAGACTTTGTTTCATTTGTGCAAATAGTCTGCTAGTAATGGTTAACGTTGCTGTACTAAGAATTGTCAAATTCTTAACAGCAATAATTCTAGTCTAATTGTGCTTCTATATTATTGTTTACAAAGGAATGATGATGTCAAATAGATCAGCAGCATTATTAAATAAGTAACTTTTACCATGCACAGTATGCAGATACTTCTTTTAAGTTACCTTCTATTAGACATTGAAAGTTTTTTTATCATTACACAACCAAAGCTACATGTAGCTAAAAATAAAAACATCTTGAGTTAAAATTTTCTTAATCTCAGTTATAGTTGAAATAACTATGCTAGTTGTTTGATCTGGTCATAAGAAGTCGTGTATTCATTACAATTCAACTGTAAAGCATTTTTTATGTCTACCATTTACCAATCATACTACAGACAATTTTTGTAACAGGCATTATTACAATGCCTGTAAGAATTAACACTAATTTCAAAATCTCAGCAATATTTCAGATTATATTACTGTTTCCTTTCAGAGAGAGGGATTCCAATTGACTGATATACAAATGTCAGTGATGATAAATTTATGAAATGCAAATATTAGGAAGAGTTCTCTGACTGAGGCACAATTTTTTTCCAGATCCAGAGGAATACTTCAAGCACATAACAAATTCCATTTTTAAGAACTACTTTGAAAAGTCTGTATGAGCATATTTGCAATATATTAAAGAGTGAAAATGAAAAATTATCAAGTGTTACATACACTGTTTAATCCATACAATGACAGACTTTAACAATATGAAGAGACACAGAAGTTCGTGTAAGCACATTAATGGTAATGAAGGGAAAATACAATTAAGAAAATCATGGATTCTGTAATTAGTAGTTCCTTTTTCAAATAGGAGAGGTAGGTTTGGACAGATTACAAACTGTAAAGAAAACAAATGTACAAAGTAGGCCTACAATAACACTCAACTACAGAGAACTGAACATCATCCCCAATGCTACTGTTACATCTGACAGGTCTCACAAAAATTTGGTACCCAAGTGCAAAAATGGTTTGGATCATACCAACATCAGAGCTCAAGCAATCTCTAGTTTTATCTATATTAGGTGTGCTGAATTATCACAGCTGCCTATTCCTGCAATAGTTAACTCTCAAAGGAAATCTTTTTTAGACTAAAGAACAATAAGCGTTACAGAGTAAATGTTGTGCCCGAGTCCCACTCACCTGAAAAACCATTGTACTCACACAAAAAGTCAAAATTTTGTGTTTTCTTCCAGAACATGCAAAGCATAAGGAACAAAAGTTTAGAACTACAAATATTTTTAGAAAGCTTTAGACACACTATAGATGTGCTTTGTATAGCCGAGCATTGGCTTAAAGATAATGACGCTGCCTATTTTTCCCTTCCAGGCTTTCAAATGGTTAACAATTTTTGCAGAACTAATAAAAAAGGGAGGTGGCTGTCAAATACTTGCCCAAGATAATGTAGAATGTAATCCATTACTTAAAACCAAGCATACGAACTGTGAAAAGCATTTTGAACACATAACTAAAAGCTTAATAGATTTAACTTCTACTGTGACATGTATCTACAGACCACCTGATGGTAACACACAAATATTCACCTCCAAACTAGATATGCCACTACAACAGTACAGTTTAAAATATCCCAGTATTATCTTATGTGGAGACTAAGTTTTTCATGTTATAACATTGCAATATATTCACTATTTTCCAGGAAGCAGTGGATTCTAATAGGAAATCTACACTCCTGGAAATTGAAATAAGACCACCATGAATTCATTGTACCAGGAAGGGGAAACTTTATTGACACATTCCTGGGGTCAGATACATCACATGAACACACTGACAGAACCACAGGCACATAGACACAGGCAACAGAGCATGCACAATGTCGGCACTAGTACAGTGTATATCCACCTTTCGCAGCAATGCAGGCTGCTATTCTCCCATGGAGATGATCGTAGAGATGCTGGATGTAGTCCTGTGGAATGGCTTGCCATGCCATTTCCACCTGGCGCCTCAGTTGGACCAACGTTCGTGCTGGACGTGCAGACCGCGTGAGACGACGCTTCATCCAGTCCCAAACATGCTCAATGGGGGGACAGATTCGGAGATTTTGCTGGCCAGGGTAGTTGACTTACACCTTCTAGAGCACGTTGGGTGGCACGAGATACATGCGGACGTGCATTGTCCTGTTGGAACAGCAAGTTCCCTTGCTGGTCTAGGAATGGTAGAACGATGGGTTCGATGACAGTTTGGATGTACCGTGCACTATTCAGTGTCCCCTCGACAATCACCAGTGGTGTACGGCCAGTGTAGGAGATCGCTCCCCACACCATGATGCCAGGTGTTGGCCCTGTGTGCCTCGGTCGTATGCAGTCCTGATTATGGCGCTCACCTGCACGGCGCCAAACACGCATACGACCATCATTGACACCAAGGCAGAAGCGACTCTCATCGCTGAAGACGACACGTCTCCATTCGTCCCTCCATTCACGCCTGTCACGACACCACTGGAGCCGGGCTGCACGATGTTGGGGCGTGAGCGGAAGACGGCCTAACGGTGTGCGGGACCGTAGCCCAGCTTCATGGAGACGGTTGCGAATGGTCCTCGCCGAAACCCCAGGAGCAACAGTGTCCCTAATTTGCTGGGAAGTGGCGGTGCGGTCCCCTACGGCACTGCGTAGGATCCTACGGTCTTGGCGTGCATCCGTGCGTCGCTGCGGTCCGGTCCCAGGTCGACGGGCACGTGCACCTTCCGCTGACCACTGGCGACAACATCGATGTACTGTGGAGACCTCACGCCCCACGTGTTGAGCAATTCGGCGGTACGTCCACCCGGCCTCCCGCATGCCCACTATACGCCCTCGCTCAAAGTCCACAACTGCACATACGGTTCACGTCCATGCTGTCGCGGCATGCTACCAGTGTTAATGACTGCGATGGAGCTCCGTATGCCACGGCAAACTGGCTGACACTGACGGCGGCAGTGCACAAATGCTGCGCAGCTAGCGCCATTCGACGGCCAACACCGCGGTTCCTGGTGTGTCCGCTGTGCCGTGCGTGTGATCATTGCTTGTACAGCCCTCTCGCAGTGTCCGGAGCAAGTATGGTGGGTCTGACACACCGGTGTCAATGTGTTCTTTTTTCCATTTCCAGGAGCGTATATTAAACAAAAAAACCTACTAGAACAACTAATACCAGTTCATCTGAAATAGATACTGTTTTGGTTAACTCTGGCATGTCATCTGTCTGCAAACTAGACATAATCTCCAACGGTATATCAGATCACAACTGCTTGATACTGAATATGACCATGCAAGATGCAAATAGACAGACAAAACCTCCCCAACAGACTTACAAAAGATCAACTGGCAATAAAAATAATATAGCACATTTCTCACTTCTGCTCCATAAAGCTGACTGGTAAGGTGTCTATTGTGCCAGCAATGTTGACAGAAAGGCTAATGAATTTATGAGTATCTTGCAACACTGCTATGAAGTGGCATTCCCAATCAAACATACAGCTAAAAAATACACATCTCAACTGTCCAATAATAAATGGTTAACATGAGGAATAGAAACCTCTTGCAGAAATAAGAGACTGCTATATGCCTACATTAAAACTAGAATTCTTTTACACCGCTTGAAATAGTTACGGTATATCTCACTGTCTATAAACAAGGTAATTCATGAAGCAAAGAAAATGTATAATAGGCAATTCATTATCAACTCAAGCAATAAATCAAAAGCCATGTGGAGATTGATAAATGAAACAGTTGGCAAAAAAGACAGGACACACTCAATAACCTGCATTAAAGATCAGGATGGTGTTACCAATGACCCTAAGCAATTATGTGAAATATGTAATGACCATTTCACAAAAATTGGTGACAAGTTTTCTTCTTTAATCAAGACTGCTGCACTCACTTATCACTCAGATTCAGCAGTATTCCCACTATAAATGTTCCCTGACCCAGTCACACCAAATGAAATCTGCAATATTATAAGGCAGAGACCAAACAAACATTCCTGTGGTCTTGATGGTATATCTGTTTGCCTTTTAAAACGAGCCTGCCATCATGTGTGTGAACCACTGACAGATATAATAAACTGCTCTTTATCATTGGGTAAATTTCCTAGAATTTTTAAGGCAGCAAAAATTATTCCTCTGTTTAAAAAAGGGGAAAGAAGTGATGTAAACAACTACAGACCCGACCCATCTCAGTCTTTTCAAGCTCATCAAAAGTCCTCAAAAAATCAGTATATGACCATGTTATAAGTTTCTTGTAAAGTAACTGCATACTAAGTCCTCACCAGTTTGGGTTTAGGAAAGGGAGATCAATAACTGGAGCATTATACTGATTTTTAAATGAAATCTATAGGGCACTCAATGACAGAAAACACACAACAGGTGTGTTTCTTGATCTCACTAAAGCTTTTGATCTTGTCAACCATGTATTACTTTTGGAGAAACTACTACGTTATGCGATTAGGGGAAATGACTGGTTTAGGTCATATCTCTCAGACAGAATACAGAAAGTAGTGACTGAGCATTTTCACCAATTTTCATGTAATCAGAGGAGCAAGTTGTAAGACAAGGTATTCAGCAAGGCTCTACACTTGGTCCCCTTTTATTTCTAATATTCATCAATGAATACCCCAAAGCATTCAGGAAAGCCTGCCGGTAATGTTTGCTGATGACACCAATATACTGTTTTCAAATCACTGTCCTCATCAGCTCAACTCCACAATTGCTGATACAAATTGCAGTCTGGTAAACTGGTTGAACAAAAACAAACTTCTCCTAAATAAAGATAAAACAATGTATATAAATTTCCACACGACACAAAAGGTATTGTCTGTGATAGATGATATCAGGATTGAGAAAGTGCCCATACAGCGAGAAAGAGCCACAAAATTCCTTGTGGTGTGGATAGATGACACACTACAGTGGGACATACATAAAGATAAATTATTAAGTAAAATGAACAGTTTGTGCTATGCTTTTAGTATTTGAAGTAAAATCTGTGATATCAAAACACTAAAATGTGCCTACTTTGCGTTAGTAACTCAATTATGTGCTTCTGCATAATAAATACATTCTTAAGGGAGAAGCCCCAAAAAGGAATGCAGTATGTAATTATTAAGACAATGAAACAAGTACCCCTGTCTTCCACGACTAAACATCTCTTTAAGGAGCTCAGTATTTGAAAATGTCAGGTCTTGCCAGAAAGGATTCAGATCCAAAATAAAGTCAATCCTGCAGAAGCACTGCTTCTATTCAGTGGAATAATTTATGAATAGTAATCTAAAACAATTTTTGTGATGTATTTTACTGCATGTGTTAAAATATTTCTTTCAACTGCCTTATTTGACTCTATTTACATTGTGTTATAACTGTTCCTCGTTATGGCTCATCTGCACTTATGATATCTGTGAACAGTGTTACATACAGTCATCAGATAATGATTATAGAGTAACATACCAAAAAAGTTATGATTCGCTATGTACAGCATATAATTTATATAAGTCTATACCTTAAGTATATCTACGTATCATAGCATGTTAACTGTAACTTATCCTACATCTATGTGTAATAACACAACAGGATTTCTGAATAAATAAATAAATAAGGGGAGTCTATGATGAGAGGTATTCTTCTGTGGTGTTTGTGAGGAATCACAGGATAGACAAAATTACTTTTATCATCATCTATCAGCAGTAACATTTTATGTTCACACTGACAATACTGAGATACACTGGGAATCTGTGTGATGTTATTGGCTTGCAAAAATCTGTGACAATACTGTCTTCTAATCCTTATTTATTATTATTATTATTATTATTGTTATTATTATTAGTTTCCTTCACAGACCACACTCGCAGTACTATACAAAGGCCATAATAGAGAAGCCAATGTAACAACAGAACAAAATTCAATATCCAATGAGATTACATAGTTGTCTTCACATACTTATCGTGAACTATTTATCACATCATCAGATATACTACATTTCTCCAGGTAAGAAAAATAACTATCACAATAAAAATGTATAAAACAGTGAACATAAGTTTGCAGCATTCTAGTTATACACTGTCAGGACAAACAAAGCATAGCAACATCGAACAATTTCTGCCAATATGTTGTAAGATTGTATTAATGTATGAAAGTAAATTTGTTACATTCAAAGAAAGGGAATTTTGGAATTAAGAAAATTGCTATTACCCCCACAGTGACTGAACTGAATGTATAGAGTGCGCACTCTTTATTAACATAAACTACACATAAACCCAAAGGTAATTAGGACGTACACCAAATATCAATCATTAAATTGAACCCACTACAGTGAAATACAAGGAAATCATGTTAAGGAATACAGTAATAAATTATACATCCAATATTTACTAAGTACCTAATATTATGAAGAGACTTCCAATAAATGAGTCCAGAAATACTCTTATTACATAACTAAAGATTCTTAAGCATATGGATGATGACATTGTATTTGAAGACAACACATGAATGTAACGTGAGAGCTTCTGAATGTGGTCTTAGAACTGTCAAATTACTATTCTACTTTAGACAAAAGGGGGAGAGGAATGTTAATATCAGTAGGCCACCAATACTAAATATAATTCTGAAACTGCATGCGAGTATTCCACATGCATAATGATTGACTGGAAACACAACTATTCACAAATCAACCACAATAGTGTACACAAAACAAATTTAGAACAAAATGTATAAGCCAATAAATTTGTGATTTAAATACTCATACAAAGTGAAAAATGGGTAGAGTTCAATAGCACAAGACTAATAACACATGCCTGTTTATCTCCATATGAACTTCAAATTACACTGAGAGCATAATTACAGTTATTAATATAAAACTGTCTTTAGATAAATACAAAGATACAGTGAGCACAGTTACCTAATATTACAGAAGGAGTTATAAGATCACATTTGGTTGCTTAAGAACACAAATTTTCTACAGTATATAATAAAATCCATGGATCATTAAAGAGCATAAAGGCATGAAAGCACAATTATAATACATTCATTGTGTTGGCCCTTGTAACTTTCATATCCATTCTAAAGCACACACTCTTTATTACCATATTGCTTGTCTTTCAGCTCTAATATCTAAAATTATATATAGTCTACAAATTGCTGAATTTTTCAGTGAGGGAAAGTCATTGAGTGAATGTAGTTAGATGTTTTGGTGCTTTGCTATCATCACACATCTGTAGAAATAAATCAAATTAACTACTCGTGAAATAAAAATGGTTTACAAAACCATCATCAGCATGCAATAATGGCATTGAAATTCTTAAGATGACATGTACCATGGAACTGTATGCAGCCAGCAGACATAGCAGTTACAATTATCACTGGACGTAATAGTTACAAGTTGTAAAGGTAACAAACATACACAGACTAATAACACTGCTGACCATTAGATGAGAACACAAATGTTTAACAACAGATGGCATTGCAAGAGAGGGTGTGGCATCCTGCAGCTCCATCTTATGGAATTATGTATGACTTATAAAGAGCATTAAACCAACAGAAATGCAATGCAACAACTGTAATAAATGTTTATACAACATAAGTGTAAACTAAAAAAATGCATAGAAACACAAACAGCATTTTATGAATATTCAGGAATTTATAAGTGTTTGTGCCAGATGGCGTTGCAGATGCAAGTATGATGCTACATAGTGACAGTTTTAATTGGTGGTATGTACAAATATATTACATAGAATTTTTATATACTAGCAATGGTCACAATAAAAATAAGCTTGGTTCTATACATAAAACACAAAACATATAACTTGAATAGTACATTTTCCTGCCTATTCCAAGTGGAATAAAAATATTTACGACAATCAGTACATCTGTAATGAATAAGTGCCATAGACCTATGCAGAATAAAAACATGAACAGTTACTGTATAGCCCTTTGTTTCACTTCAATTGATATAGTTCTCATTGGAGACAAAGTATTAGGTCTCAAGGAGATGCTAAAACATTATTACAGAAGGCAAAATATAAAACATGGAAACCTCAGTCAGCAAAAGTATTAATAGCAATTACAAATCAAACAGTAAACCCCTGATCATTTATGGAGCCAAACTCCCATGTTTTGAACTTATTTGCAAAGCAATTTGATGCATACGCTGTTTCAGTGTGTTAAATGGTTTGACATTAAGTGTGCAAGCAAGAAAAAATTAGAAAGGGTTTGTGAAATAATGTTTAATGTTTTCTTGGGAATTTCTAAATACCCTCATTGTGAAATACTGCATATGTCTGCATCTCATGAGTCCTGAACACCCCCCCCCCCCCCCCACACACACACACACTATTAGATCAAAGGCTTGATAAATAACATATCCTAAACAGAATCAAGGATACTGCTTCTTGATGAGCAGATTGTGTCGAATTTTATTTCCAAAATTAATATCTTTCTGAAATTGAGTCTATAATCAAATTTTTGTTGCTCCTAGAAGCTTTTGTCACGTACCATGGAACTGGCACCGAGTGTCATGTGTCATGAAACACATTAGTCATGTAGTATTATAGATGCACTTTCTGTTCTGTGTCCTTTATTGTCTGATTTATGCTTATCTGCCAGCAGTTGTGAATGATGTAGAGTGAAAATTTTCCACGTTTGACAAATGTTCTGTTACAATGCAGGTGTCACCCATTAACAGTCAGCAACAACATTTTATCCAAAGTCTAACTGGTTTGCTGTTACCTCCCTTTCTGCACACCTAAGAAAGATAAATTTTACGCAATTTAGATCATGTCACAGAGTGTGAGGAATTCTCAGTGACACTCAATAATGAGCATGTGTAGGAGATGATGGCACCAAATTCCTGGGCATTCACTTAGACTGAAAACTACACAGGGTATGTTCCAGTCTGAAATCATATTTAGCTCAGCAGCTTTCAGATCCAGAATGCTCTCTTGTATTAGATACAAAACAGTCACAAAGACTGCATGTTTTTGCTTTTGGGTACCCCATGTCACATGGAATTATGTTCTGGGGAGATCTCTTGCTCAAAATATTTTCATTGCTTAGTAGAATGATAAGAGTTATATGTGGGTTAAGTCCAAGAAAGTCCTCTTGCAAATTACTGAGCAAGATGATAATACTTACCAGTGGTTATCAAAACACTTTTTCTCCAATTTGTTTTGTTGTCATGGTCTCCATACCCTTTGGACACAACACTCTAGTTCCATGTGTGACAAAAATGGAATATCAATTACATTACCTGTCCCTGCTGTAGAGAGACACTAAGTACGTAGTAAATCTCTATTCAAATCAAATGTACACCAATTTCTCTTGAATGACTCATTCCAGTCTGGTGAGCAAAATTGGAGTAAACAGCTTACCTAAGGTACAATCAATTGTGGAACTGTTGAGCTATACCTTTATGTAAGTATTTAGGGAATAGAGGACTACGCCTACGGAAGTGAAGGTACATTTAAGTGTCCTACAGATGACACCTGGGTGCTGGTAAGGAAGCAATGGAACTGACTACCAGAGAATATTTTCATATCTCCTGACTATATAAGACTTTGTGCACATTGAGTCCTTATGTAATCAGTGATTGTAGATTAATTAAGTAAGAATAAGGACACTGAAATCAGAAGAGAAATGACTCAGCACCACATCATAAGCTCTTTTTCAGGGCCAAACATCTAGAAAAGTGGGAACAAATATTAAAATATGCCAGCTGATCATTGAGGGCATTACCAGAACCAAATGCCAAAGATTATAAGAGATACTGTTTAAGCTCATCGTCTACATTTTTGTCCTAAATACTGGGATATGATACCATTGGTGGAGCATATCACCATGCCTATGAAGTAGTCACATACGTCCAGACTAAAACTGTGAATGCTTACTTGCTATTCAGTTGCACAGACAACAGTATTCATTAATTCTGAATAAAAATTGGGGAACTGACCACACGTAGTATCCACAAACCACAATGTTGCTCCTGGCCAACATATGTTTTTGAAACATACTGACATCCTCCACCAGACGCGATGGCCATATACACTGATGGAAAAAGAAACTCAACTCCAAAAAGAAAATTAATTTAGAGGAATGAAATTTTTAGAATATATTTGTCTAGGTGACTTATATAATTGATTAACATTGCAACAACACAGGTTAATGTAAGCACAAGATAAGCCACTGCAAATGTGAAACGCTGTTACGTTAATAACTGGTGTAACCACCAGAATGTTGAATCCAGGCATGCAAATTTGTATGCACTGTGTTTTACAGGTGGCAGATGTCAGTCTGTGGAATGGAGTTCCATGCCTGTTGCTCTTGGTTGGTCAATAATGAGAATGTTAGTGCTGGTTGTGGATGACCCTTAAGCTATCGCCCAATGATGTCCTACATTTGCTTGGTAGGAGACAGAGCTGGTGACCATCCAGGTCAAGCCAACACATGGACATACTGTATAGCATGTTGGGTTACAACAGTGGTATGTGCGCGAGTGTTGTCCTGTTCAAAAACAGCCCCTAGAATGCTATTCATGAATGGCAGCACAACATGTAGACTCACCGGACTGACATACAAATCTGACGTCAAGGTGTGTGGAGCAATCATGAGAGTGCTCCTGCTGTCGTACGAAGTCTCATTCCAGACAAAAACTCCAGGTGTTGGGCCAGTGTGTCTAGGACAAAGGTTGATCACAGGCTCAACAAACATTCTTTACTAACACCACATCCAATCTCAAAAGTAAGTAACACTCACGAACACAACAGTGTCTGCTTGAAGCAATCCTGATTTGCATCCTCATACTGGCATTACTACTGCATCTCTTATGTGAGTAGAGCAAAATCTGAACAGGCATCTTTCAAATATTGAAGCATGACTAACAGCTTTCGTTTATGTCTAACAACTTTTCTCTGTTGCTGCTATTTTTTCACTCAGCATAGAGTATCTGAACAATACAAGGATGCCTTAGTAAACTAGGCAGTTGGAAAGAACATCTATTTTACTTTCAGTGCTAAAGATGCCAGTTCCACCAGTTCAGCGGCTTGGAAGCATGAGAACCAGCCAGACTCACGTTTTGTCACTGGTGATGGAAGCCAACGTTTGGTCGCCATGACTAAAAATATTGTCAAATTTCCCTGCTAGTCAACACTACCTGCTTTAGAACCAATCAGCATAAGTATTCCATTTATTGGGTTGCTGCCTAAGAGACATACATACCAGTTTAGTCAATAATATATTATCCTTCACTATTTGAAACAGTCTGCCAACCCTGGGGTAACTTTTTGATTCCGCAGCTGTAGAAATAACAGGTGGTTTTGTAGTGAATAAGTCTCTGAGCCATGTTTGGAGCACATTTTCAGCAGGAAGGGAAATTCCAAGAAAGTGGTTTGATATGGCGCAAAAGGTGAAAATCTGAGGATTTTGTTTTGCTTTGTCACTCAAAAACAACCAGGGCACATGTGCTCATGTCAGAACTGTAGAACATGACGACAAAGAGAGGAGTTAAAAATGATTACACATTAATCCCAATTGACAAAATAGAAGATAGTTAAAAGAAAAAAAAGGGGTCATGGAGAAAGTTCTGTGCTGGCCAGAGTGGCCGAGTGGTTCTAGGTGCTTCAGTCTGGAACCACTTGACCGCTATGGTCGCAGGTACGAGCCCTGCCTCGGGCACAGATGTGTGTGGTGTCCATAGGTTAGTTAGGTTTAAGTAGTTCTAAGTTCTAGGGGGCTGATGACCTCAGGTATTAAGCTGCACAGTGCTCAGAGCCATTTTTGAAAGTTCTGTAAAATACTCCATAGAGAAACAAAGCTCATGAACTAAACATTAAATAGCCTTCACCATATTGCTACGATGGATAGAAAGTAAAGTGCGGTCGACACCAGTCACTAAAATGACTGATAGCTAACACGAATTAACAAATGATGATGGCTAAAAAGACAGTACATGATATGCAACCTAGCTGATCTTGCAGCGAGACGGCCGAGAGGAGGTCATCCAACCCACTGAGAGGTGCTTAATAACCTGCAGCTTGTTCCCATGAAGGGAGAACCAGTGGTGACATCATCTGCTGACAGACAGCAACGCAGATCATCGGAGGGAATGTAAGAACCAGTGGGTTGAGGTATGACGACTGCAGCATTGACAGCATCGTCAGTGGCCTAGTTTCCTGTCACACTGAGGTGACTGGGAACCCACATAAACATCATCCATCAAGAATGAGCATGTGACAGCTTTCCTGGACCGGTTGCACTAATGGATGGACATTGTGCCCTTTAAAGCCTCTGTGTTCTGTACAGAGTCTGAGCAGATGACGCAATTGAAAAGCCTGTCTCACCAGATGTGCTGTGTGGCCTGATACAGGGCGAACAGCTTTGTTATAAATACTGAGCACTGTACCAGAAGATGATATCGAAAAACGTCAGGACCAATGATGAAGGCACACCTGACACAGTATCTTTGTCAGTACAAGTGTCATCAGTGTACACAATCGTGAAGTTCTGTGCGAAGGTTGTGAAATTGAAGGAGATAGAACAAGGCTGGAGTAGTATCCTTAGGAATTGAATAAAGGCAAAGTTGAACACGGGCCGCCACATGAAGTTGATGAAGGTGATGATAACATTGATGTTGTTTGGTTTGTGGGGCACTCAACTGTGTTGTCATCAGCACCTGTACACATTCCCCAATCTGTACACAGTCCAATCTAACCACTTACATGAATGATGATGGCATGAAGAGGACAACACAAACACCCAGATCCTGGGAAGAGAAAATCTCCAACACCATGATTCAGAGGTAACAACACTGACAACACAAACACCCAGATCCTGGGAAGAGAAAATCTCCAACACCATGATTCAGAGGTAACAACACTAACCACTACACTACGAGCTGCAGACTCCGCTGCACGAAGCCAAGCTGGTAAAGGGTTTATATTCTGTGGAAAAGTTGCAGGTAGCATGAAGTTAAGCTGCTGGAGCAAGAGCTGAAAGTGAACTCCAGTAGGTAACAGAGAAGAGGGATGCAACTCATACTGACGATCAAGAGTCTTCGAAGAAAGAGGCATGTGATGGATGGCCACGTATCACAAACAAACAGCATCTATATCTGCTGAGGAGAAAGTCACAGTCCTAGGACAGTGGTAGTTTGGCGGCTTCTGTGTGCAGACTCTCAGCAGGGCTAATGTAGAAGGCACCAGTGGTCAAATGGATGCTATGTCGGTTGATAGTACTGAGATGACATGAGAGGGATGGTCGTGCAGATACATAAACGAAACAAAGATATTCCAGTTTCTAACAGACAATGGACCAGTACAATCGGAGGAGTACATTTCAATCTGTTCTCCAGGTAGTACCACTGAGAACACACAAGACATTCAGGGACCAGGTAAGACACGTGGGAGGATGCAGAAAGTTTCCTATGGAGCATGAGCCCCAGGAATTTTGTAGCTTCAATGAACAGAAGAGCAACATGCTGAAGATGTAAAGATGGTGGAAGAAACAAATTGTACTGCCAGAAATTCATACAAATGGTTTTGCCAGTGGAAAAACTACAGTGACTGTTGATGCTCCATGAGTGAAGACAATTGAGACATCACTGGAGACACTGCACAATGACCGTAGTTCATGGAGAACTCTAATAGATGGCAAACTCGCCAATGAAAAGAAGCCAGACAAGTCTGGTGGGAGACAGGCCATTATAGGGTTAGTGGCAATAGCAAAGATGCCGATGCTCATGACAGGACCCCGAGGCACACTATTTTCCTTGGTAAATGCATCCAACAAGGTGAAACCAACATCCTGTTTTTAAGAGTTCCTGAAGCAAACATAGTAGGCAGCCATGGAAGCTCCATGCATAGAGGGTATGGAGGATACCTGTCCTCCAGAAAGGTATCTTACACTTCCTCCAAATCGAAAAACACTGCCACAGTCGGATTTAGGCAGAAAACAAATCATGACATTGGTAGATATTGCGAGATGGTCAACTGCAGAACTGCGCACTAAAATCCACATTCTGCAGTGGTTAATAAATTGTGAGACTCGAGCCACTGTACCAGCCAGGCATGAATCGTATGTTCCATCACAGCTGGTGAGGGATATGGGGTGGTATCTAGAAGGAAGGTGTTTGTCCTTACAGGCCTTAGGCATAGGTATGACAGTGCATTGGAAATCTGCTCTCTGCCCACACAGTTGCATGGATGAAGGAGAACGTGCTTTTCCAGCAGGAGAAAGATGCTGTAACATCTGACTGTGAACATCGCCTGGCCCTGGAGGGGGATTCGGATGAAGCGAGAGCATGACCCAGCTGCCTCATAGTTAAGGCAGTATTGTAGTACTCAAGATTCTGAGAAGAGAAGAGTATTGAACGAGCTGCCTTTGCTCATTTTCGATGGAGGAAGGCAGGGTGATAGTCGAAGGAGCTCGAAATCTCAGCAAAATTGTGGCACAAGGCGTTGGAGATTACAATAGGGTGCATGATGACATCGTATGCTACTGTCAGGCCGGAAACTGGACTATGGCTATTGCTACCACAGAGCTATCAGAGCTTGGTCAACATGATGGAAGAGAGAGTGGAACTGTTAAAAGAACTAGTGAATGAAATCCAGCACGTTTTACACTATCCCGAAACCAGGATGACACTGTACACCTAACTTTTTATAGTGAACACAGTTTGTCATTGTAGGATGACGGTAAAAATGTGAAGAGTGTGTCCCCGTGTGTAATTGGCGTCGCGGCATGCCTGAGTCCACCTAGGGACCAGGACACAGCGTGGTAAAGAGGAAGTGCAAGGAACAGAACATTCTGTGGCGGTAGGTTTAACATACTAAGATATTCTACCTAGACATCACAGCTGGGAAAACGCTGTCTATTGAAGGTTGCCAGAGTGGAGTAAAGCCGCCAGTCAGCTTTAGTAAGCTGCTGTCTGGGTGTGAACGTAAGTGGGGTAAGAGTCAGTAAACGAATAGTACAGGGGGAATTGTCACTCGAGTATGTGTCAGAGAGCAGACCACTCAGGTTGATGGGTAGTGCAGGAGGATAGGTAAAAATGGAAATATGTGTGTGTAGAGTCTGAAAAGACTCTTGCGTTATGGCAGAAGAGGTTAAGCTGACTGAGAAGGTCGGCTAACGGGGCACCTGTCTGACAGGTTCTGGGTTAACCCCAAAGGGCATTGGGTACACTGAAGTCACCAAGGAGCAGAAAGAGGTGAGGTAGCTACCCAATAAGCAGTAGGAAGTCTGTCCTGGTGACGTCAAATGACACAGGGATGTAAATGGTATGAAGGGAAAAGATCAAGTGAGGAAAGAAAAGGTGAACTACAACAGCTTGAAGGCAGGTAGTCAGGGAGATGGGTTGACTCTGAGTGTCATACCGCATGAGCAGCATGACTCCCCCATGCGATGGAATGCCATCCTATGGGGAAAGGAAATGCGAGCACTCAAATTGGTCATGGGGACGCTATTATTTTTTTTCTGGAGGCAGAGAACAAGAGGACATTGTGATTCTAAGAGCAGCCATAAATCCTCTTTGTTGGATAGAAGACCACAAACATTTCATTGAAGGAAAGTTATTATGAGGGAAAAAAAATGAAAGGGTGTCACTTTGGTGGCTGCCGAGTGTCAGCCTTTGAAGACTTGCTGCTACAAGGCACAGAGGCAGGAGGATCATGCTCCACGAGGTCTGGAGAAGTGTCAGAAGGCTCCTTCTGTGAGCCTGCGGAATCCAGTGCAGAAAAATGGTTGGTGGTGCACACCGGAGAAGCACAGGCAGCCGGGCCAGGGTATCAACTGGCAACACTGTCTAAGTGGATATCAGACTTGGTGAAGGAGAAGACCATCTGCCTTTGACTTCTTGTAGACTTCCCGGTTGGCACAGGAAGACTGATGTTTGTTGGCTGGAGGGATGTAGTAGGTCTTTGTGTATATTCATTCAGTCCTTCCTGGCCTGCCGGTTGTGTAGTACATGACTTCACCCCAGTAGGTCAATGTTTGGTGGCTTGTTGCACAGTTGTATGAGGAGACGGCAATGCTGCCAGGATGATGGGTGATTTCATAACCTCAGTGCCGAGTTTGATGTCACAGGTCTTTGTGGCCATGTCCTTCATGGAGCAAGACATAGCAAGAACAGTACTGTAATTAGCAGATGGTAGAACACATGGTTTGAGACTAGCCAATAACTTGCAATAACCAGGTAAGGAACTTCTTCCTTTACCTAGACCTCCTGGACAGTCTATTCATCGAGATGCATGAGACAATTTTGAGAGGAGGCAGCAATGGTCACCATTGAAGTTGATACATCCAGGAGGAGGAGGAGGAGGAGGAGGAGGAGAAGGGCAATTGCCCTCGTACGCATCCCTACCACAGGTTACACATTTGGCTCGGCGTTGACAAGACATTCCAGTGTTTGGATTTCTGCATCAGGCAGACTAGTGTAAATGACACCATGGGAAGTATTCAGAGTTCAATAGGCTTCAACATGAACAGGATACCTGTGGAGAAGCGAAGCAGCAAGTAGCTGTGCTTAAGACTTGCAGAACTACACATAGTTTCCAAAACCAAAGTGGCATTGCATAAATGAGAGCAGGATTTTGCAGGGCCGGCAACTGCATCAATACCTATCTGAATAAGAAACTGATTCACTGAGGCAAAGGATTGGCCATCTTCAGTACATGAAACCATGAAGAACCATGGTGTATCTGGAAGTGTCTATGAATCAGGAGCTTCATTCCATTTACATTTAGTAGATGCAAACTGTGAAGATGACTGCCACCATATCCAAAGGTATGCTTCATCTAACTGGTGGCTCCCTCCCTCAGTCTGGGGCTCACCTGCTTTAGGTGATTGTTCAGACCTCAGGTCACACCTCTTCATCACCTGACAGAGAGACCAATTGGCAATTTAGGAAGGTAGCAACTCAGGCAATAACCCCTCCCTGGGCCTGGTCTGTACCAGGGGGTGCATGTGAAACCTGTCAACCCAGGTCTGGGAATTACACACTACCCAGTCATCCGTTATATGACAGATGCCTTCAGGATCACACAGGGAGGAAGAAGAAGAAAATGAGTCTCAAACACCGAAGCAGAGGAAGGACAGGAGAAGGTGATCGAAGGAAGAAAAAAAGGAACTAAAAACAGTGGTGAAACATATCAGCTACTGAAACTGCAGAACACATCCCTAGAAACATCCCAGACATGTTCTCCAAGGGAAGCAAAAAGGAATAGCAACAGGAAGGATATCCAACACAGAAGGGTAAAGATGCTGCAAAGGCTGGGGACCTATGGTAGCCAAGCACATACACACCAAAGAGTGGTGAGCCCCTGAGGGAGAAACCTGAGGGTGCAGTATCAGGTAAAAGAAGTGAGGGCTAAATGACTTGATACTGCCTGTATTCTGCTAGGCTGCCAAAAAACACTGTACAGGAGTTGGGTTGTCATCACTTCATGCAGTCTTCCTGGTCATTGTCATTGAATTGCATCTGCAATTCATTGTACACCCCACTATCCTTGTTCTACCAGATGGACAATATCTTTTGTGGATGTGTGCACGTCTTTGTGCTGGGAGTTGCTTTGTTTGCACTAAACCATTCCTTTTTTTTCCTTATGTTGGTATAAAAACACCATTAGCAAGACAGAACAGTAATGGTCAGTGTTTTCTACATATGCCCACTCCTGGTCTTTGCTATTTTGGTTTAGATCATACAGTACCCATACACTCCATTTTTGAACCTTTCTCATGCATGCATATGTTACACTTCAGTGTACATGAAACTGGCAACTGTAATGAACTGTGATCATTCCACAATCGTGTATCACTGGGGGGGGGGGGGGGGGGGGGATGTGTTTAAACACTCTTCAACCCCCAAAAGTCTATCTGTATATGAAAAGTCACAGATGTCAGAACGATCCTCCTCAAAATGAGAAAACCATTTGCTTGCCGTGCTCTCTCCAGTGGCATTATCTCCATACATGGTGCACATGTTTTTGGCTGCCTCTGCTGCTGTCACTACTCCATATGGCACTTCATTTTCTAGCATCCTCAGATACTCTATCTCCTAGTGATAGACCAACAGTATTTAAACTCACATATAAAAATGACAATTGATAATCTCTTAGTAACCAGAATATCAACATTCAAAACAAACCTGTGACCAACATGCATCTATTTAATATGACCTTAATTCCTCAATCCAGAATGTACCTAAAAAAAAAGCTGACTGGAATGCTTTCCTGGATAAATATCTGGACTGGATTCCTCATCCTGCTCATATCTGCCACAATTTTGTACATGTAGTTACCAGAACAACTAACAAGTGTTTGTTCTGAGGATATCAGAAAGGATATATTTAAGGCTGGGATGAGAAATGTGAGGAATGCAACAATGGTTTTCAAAGTGGTGGTTACAGTTCACTGATTAACTGACACAGCACCTGGATACTGCACAAAGTAAAATCCTATCATCTCAGTAGTTTTCATCCATATTTAAGTATCACCAGAAAGCATGGTCCTTGCTGTAAAATTAGGTTGAGCTGTAGCCAGCCTCATCAACTGAGAACATTTTCTCCGCTTCACTCATGGTCAAAACATCTGAAAAAGCACATCACTGAGAGACTAAACATGAGCTCAAAGATAGAAAAGCAGCAGTCGTCTAGGACACTAAATATTTGTGACATAACCCTTGAAGAGATTGCAGACTTAATCTCTTGGCTCAGTTCACATACTCCCAAAATTTCTCATCAAGTCTGGCAAATAAATTTGAACATGGTTAGCAAAATTGGTCACCTCATTACTGCAGATGAGAAACAGTCCCCAAGAACTTAAAACATACCAAGGTGACTGCTCTCCCAAAGCCAAGCAATGCTTTGTCCCACTGCATTGCTTAGTGTCATCCATAAACTTCTAGAACTTGTACTGTTTTGCAAGACTGGTCAAACAACACTGTAGAACAAGCTGGCATTCACCCAAAACGAATCTGTGTGGTTTAAGTCCTGGCCCTCACAGCACACATTGAAATGGGCTTTCAGAAGATGAAAACATCTTTGGCTTGCATCAATCTATTAGCAGCCTATGGTACTGTCTGGAGACAAGGCCTTCTCTATAGACTGATGGATGTAATCTAAGCCAAAACATTGCATAGCTTCAAAACATGACTGAATTTAGGATTCCAGGTCATCATGGAAGAGAAAATCAGGAGCCAGAAATTTCTCCATAATTGCTTTCCTCAAGTATTGATATTAGTCCCACTGCTCTTTATCTTTTATACTGGATGTCCCACAAACAGTTTTTAAGCACTTTGGTTAACCTGACTGGGCCACATGAACAAGGCACATTTTTTGAAGTCATGCTGAAAGTCCTGATATCAGATTTGTCTGTTCTGTTGTGTTTTAGGGTGCAAGAACTAAGTTCAAATGTGCACGTATCATAACCATGGAACACTAAGATGAAAAAGGAGTTAAAAGCAACTACATATTCAGGCACGTTACTAACTATTTGGTTGTATAAATATTTTTTTTAACCATATGTGTTCAAGGGAAGCCCAGGTATTTATCTTGTGACTATAGACATCTACCTCAAGCTTCAGGAAGGGTAGGCAAGCAGATAACAACATAGCAGTGGTACAAAGGATCTATGAGCAGTGATCGTGTGTTGGTGAGGTAAACTGTGGTATTAGTTAGTATTGCATTGATCTAGCCCAGAGCGTTTTCTG
Organism: Schistocerca americana; assembly: GCF_021461395.2. Classification (NCBI taxonomy): domain Eukaryota; kingdom Metazoa; phylum Arthropoda; class Insecta; order Orthoptera; family Acrididae; genus Schistocerca; species Schistocerca americana. The sequence continues at coordinate 40,627,484 of NC_060119.1, forward strand.
GTAGGGGATTGATTGATTGATTGAGAGGGTTTATGGGACCAAATGGTGAGGTCCTCTGTCCCAAAATTCTGAAGTTATTCACAGAAGAAAAAGGGTCCACTAAAAGTGGACAGATCCAGTCAGGAGAATCAAATTGTAAAATAATTAAGATTAAATGCTTGCAGAACAAGGCATAAAAGGTGAGACCAAATCTAAAAACTAGAAAAGAGGGCAGTCATTCCATAGGGGAGTGGTCATGGGGTCCCACACCGAGAGTGCATGAAGAGAGGTCACAACTGCAAACAGTCTGCCCCTGCTCCAGGCGTGAAACAAAACCTTATATCTGGAAACAAAAATCACTTCCATGGAAGAAACTGAGGACCAGTTCAACTACCTGTGAATCATCTGCTAATAATAAATTTAAGGTATCTGGAAGATGATACTTGGCACAAAGAAAGAACAAGAAGGGGACATTCCACCAATATGTGGGATACATTCAGGCTTTTTTTTTTTTTTTTTTTGTGGTTTTAGGGCGCACAACTTCAATGGTCATTAGCGCCCAGACTATGTTAGGAATGCACCGCGAGTCAGAAGTTTAAAACAGCAACGAAACGGAAAACACGATAAAAGACAGACTGAGGCATAGGATTAAGAAAAAGGAAAACAGCATAATCAAATGTGCTTAGAGAGGGTTGTCACATTGATAAAATGAAGAACGCGAGCAGCTGCTCGTGGGTCATCCACTAAAAGGGCTTCTAGAGTACATGGCAGGCCAAGATCAAGACGCAGTGTGTTAAAATCCGGACAGGACGTTAAAATGTGGTGGACCGTCAGCAATTGCCCACATGGACAGAACGGTGCCGGCGCAGCCGTCAGCAGATGGCGATGGCTGAACTGGCAGTGTCCAATTCGAAACCGGGCCAAAACTACCTCCTCCCGCCGAGAAGGGCGTGAGGAGGACGTCCAAGCCACAGGAAGAGGTTTCAAGGCCCGAAGCTTGTTGTCTGTAAGTGCAGCCCAATCGGCATGCTACAGCGATAAAATGCGCCGACAAATGACCCTGCTAAAATCTGACGAAGGGACACAACAAGAAGCTGTCTGAGGCTGGAGGACCGCAGCCTTGGCCGCGGCATCTGCAGCTTCATTCCCAGGGATACCGACATGGCCAGGAACCCACATAAAGCTAACCGGAGAACCGACGTCCACCAACTGCTGAAGAGAGCGTTGGATCCGGTGCATGAAAGGGTGAACCGGGTACGGATCACTGAGGCTCTGGATAGCGCTCAGGGAATCAGAGCAGATGACATATGCAGAATGTCGGTGGTGGCAGATGTAAAGAACAGCCTGGTAGAGGGCAAAGAGCTCAGCTGTGAAGACCGAACAATGGCCATGGAGCTGGTATTTGAAACTTTGTGCCCCGACAATAAAAGAACACCCGACCCTGTCATTGGTCTTAGAGCCATCTGTATAAATGAAGGTCATATTAATGAACTTCGAACGAAGTTCGACAAAACGGGAGTGGTAGACTGGACCGGGGGTAACCTCCTTCGGGAGCGAGCTGAGGTCAAGGAGGACGCGAACCTGAGCCTGGAGCCAAGGTGGCGTATGGCTCTCGCCCACTCGAAAGGTTGCAGGGAGTGAAACATTAAGGTGTTGAAGGAGGCGACGAAAGCGAACTCATGGGGGTAGCAAGGCAGAGACATACAACCCGTATTGACAGTCGAGAGAGTCATCAAAAAAGGAACGATAAGACGGGTGGTCAGGCATTGCCAGTAGCCGACAGGCATGCCGACAAAGCAGTATATCGCTCCGGTACGTGAGTGGCAACTCACCAGTGCCAGCATGAAGACTCTCGACGGGACTAGTATAAAACGCGCCGATCGCAAGTCGTAAACCCTGATATTGTATGGAGTTGAGGCGGCGTAAGATAGATGGCCGTGCAGAGGAGTATACGAAGCTCCCATAATCCAGCTTGGAGCGGACGATCGACCGATATAGACGAAGTAGGACGGTTCGATTTGCTCCCCACGACATACCACTGAGAACACGGAGGACATTTAAAGAACGGATACAACGGGCGGACAAATATGACACATGTGGAGACCAGCTAAGTTTCCTGTCAAATGTAAGGCCTAAAAATTTGGTTGTCTCCACGATTGGGAGAGCAACGGGACCGAGTCGTAAGGACGGTGGGAGAAACTCTTTGTAGCGCCAGAAGTTAATACAGACTGTCTTGTCGGCTGAAAAACGGAAGCCATTGGCGACACTCCAGGAGTAAAGACGGTCAAGAGAACGCTGAAGACAGCGCGCCAGGACACGTGTACACTGCGCGCTGCAATAGATGGTAAAATCGTCCACAAAAAGGGAGCCTGATACATCAGCTGGGAGGCAATCCATTATTGGATTGATCGCGATGGCGAAGAGAGCGACGCTCAAAACTGAGCCCTGTGGCACCCCATTCTCCTGGCGAAAGGTGTCGGACAGGACAGAACCCACTCATACCCTGAACTGTCGATCCATTAAAAAGGAACGAATAAAAAGAGGGAGGCAACCGCGAAGGCCCCATGTATGCATGGTGCGGAGAATGCCCGCCCTCCAACAGGTGTCGTAAGCCTTCTCCAAATCAAAGAACACAGCCGCGGTCGGGCGCTTCCGCAAGAAGTTATTCATAATGAAGGTCGACAAGGTAACCAGATGGTCAACAGCAGAGCGGTGCCTACGAAATCCACATTGTACATTGGTAAGTAGGCGTCGAGACTCGAGCAGCCAAACCAATCGAGAGTTAACCATTCGCTCCATCACTTTACAGACACAGCTGGTAAGCGAGATAGGTCGATAACTGGAAGGCAAGTGCTTGTCCTTCCCCGGCTTAGGAATCGGCACAACAATAGACTCGCGCCAGCATGCGGGAACATGTCCCTCAATCCAGATGCGATTGTATGTACGAAGAAGAAAACCTTTACCCGCAGGAGAAAGGTTCTTCAGCATCTGAATATGAATAAAATCAGGCCCTGGAGCGGAGGACCGTGATCGGCCAAGTGCGTTTTCGAGTTCCCGCATGGTGAATGGGGCATTATAACTTTCACGATTCGAGGAGCGGAAGTTAGGTGGCCTAGCCTCCTCTGCCTGTTTGCGGGGGAGGAAGGCAGGGTGGTAATGAGCGGAGCTCGAAACCTCTGTGAAAAAGCGGCCGAAGGCATTGGAGACAGCCTCAGGGGCCACAAGGACGTCATTCGCGACCTTCAAGCCAGAAACTGGTGAGTGGACCTTAGTGCCAGATAGCTGGCGCAGGCTACCCCAGACAACAGAAGAAGGAGTAAAACTGTTGAAGGTGCTTGTGAAAGCAGCCCAGCTGGCTTTCTTGCTTTCTTTGATAATACGATGACACTGAGCACGTAATTGTTTATAATTGATACAATTCGCCACTGTAGGGTGACGTTTAAATGTGCGTAAAGCACGTCGACGAGCATGTAAAACGTCTCTACATGCTGCGGTCCACCAGGGGACCGGTACGTGACGTGGAGAAGAAGTAGGGTGAGGGATGGAATATTCAGCAGCAGTGAGAATGACTTCCGTGAGGTGTGCGACCTGACGATCGCAACTTGTGAAGGTTTGATCCTGAAAGGTCGCCCTGGAAGAGAAGAGCCCCCAGTCTGCCTTGGAGATGGTCCAACTAGAGGAGCACGGAGAGGGGGTATGCTGCAGGAGATGGATAACACACGGGAAGTGGTCGCTCGAATATGTATCAGAAAGTGCATACCACTCAAACCGGCGTGCAAGTTGGGGAGTACATATAGAGAGGTCTAAATGGGAATAGGTGTGAGATGTGTCCGAAAGAAAAGTAGGGGCGCCAGTATTGAGGCAGACAAGATTGAGCTGGTTGAAAAGGTCTGCTAACAAGGAGCCCCTCGGGCAGGATGCTGGAGAGCCCCAAAGGGGATGGTGGGCATTGAAGTCTCCAGTTAACAAAAATGGTGCAGGTAGCTGAGCAATAAGTTGCATCATGTCTGCCCTGGTAACGGCAGATGACGATGGAGTGTAAACGGTACAAAAGGAAAACGTAAAAGTGGGGAGAGTAATGCGGATGGCAACTGCCTGCAGGCCGGTGTGCAACGAGATGGGATCGTAGTAAATATCATCCCGGACCAGCAACATAACCCCTCCATGAGCTGGGATACCTACCACAGGGGGTAGGTCAAAACGCACAGAGGTGTAGTGTGCCAAGGCAATTTGATCGCATGGGCGTAGCTTCGTTTCCTGGAGGGCTACGACGAGCGGACGGTGCAAGCGGAGCAGCAACTTCAAGCCCTCTCGGCTGGAGCGAATGCTGCGAATATTCCAGTGAATAAGTGCCATCGTAAGAAAAGGAAGATGAAAGAAGGGGTCACCTCGAAGGCCGCTGAGGGCCTGGCTTTGAGCGAGCACTGCCGCCGCTATCAGTAGGCGGACAGTCATAGTCCATTGGGTCTATAGGTTCATCGGCCATCTCGGGAGGATGGCCGGGAGGGGGACCTTCCTCCGCCGGTGAATGGCCAGATGTATGGCTACCAGCGGTGCGGCCAGGCGAAACGCATGACGGCCTGGGGCGGCAACCACTGGGTGGCGCAGGAGAAGAAATGCGCCGTGGCAGAGAAGGAGAACTGTGCTTCCTATGAGCCTTTTTGGAAGGACGTTTGGTGGAAGTACCGGTCGAAGGCTGGGAGGTCGAGGTACGTAGGAAGTCTGCACGGGATGGTTCCTTCTTGAAGGCCCGTGCATCTGACTTCGGGGTCTTCGTCTTAGCAGAAGGTGATGAAGGGGCTGGTGTCTGTGGGGTGATGGGAGGAAGAGGAGACGTCGACCGCGCGATCTTAGCACTGGCCGAACGGACGACCGTGGTGCTGAAGGTCAGGTTGCATGTCTGGGTTGCCACCACCCTGGTAGTCCGAGGAGAGGCGAGGACAGTACTGTAGTTCCCCGCTGGGAGCAGCACGGGCTTCCTTCTAGCCAATAGCTTGCGAGCAGCCGAGGTGGACACTTTCTCTTTGACCCGAATTTCTTGGATACAGCGTTCTTCCTTATAGACAGGACAGTCGCGGGAGGATGTGGCATGGTCACCCTGACAGTTCACACAATGAGGAGACGGAGGTGGACAGTCACCCTCATGGGCATCCCTGCCACAAGTGACACATTTAGCCGCATTGGAACAAGACTGTCGAGTGTGATTGAAACGCTGACACTGGTAGCAGCGCGTAGGTGTCGGGACATAGGGGCGAACAGAAATGACCTCGTAGCCCGCCTTGATGCGCGATGGCAGCTTAACACTATCAAAAGTCAAGAAAAGTGTCCGGGTCGGTACAAGGTCATTGTTGACCTTTTTCATGACCCTATCGACAGCCGTCACGCCCTGCTCAGCGAGATAAGATTGAATCTCCTCATCAGTCAATCCGTCGAGGGATCTAGTATAGACCACACTACGAGACGAATTCAAAGTTCGGTGAGCCTCCACCCGGACAGGGAACGTGTACAGGAGTGTGGCCCGAAGCAGTTTTTGTGCCTGAAAGGCGCTCTCAGTTTCTAGTAATAAGGTACCGTCACGCAACCTGGTACAAGATTTGACAGATCCGGCTATGGCATCTACGCCCTTCTGGACAATGAAAGGGTTGACAGCAGAAAAATCCTTTCCGTCCTCAGATCGAGAAACAACGAGGAACTGTGGGGCAGACGGTCGTACTTTTGTCACTGGTGGCTGGTCACGTTTCCGTTTTTGGGCAGAAGTCGAAAGAGATGGAGTAGAATCCATTGCGGAGGAATCCCCCATGATTGCCAGCGTCTCCGATGGCGCGCTTCTTCCTTGTGGGGACCCTCTCAGAGGGCTCTCCCGCCTTAGGTGAATGTTTACACCTCAGGTCACACCTCCCGAGAAACAGACGGAGGGACCAATCGGCATGGTCAGAAGGTATCAGCTCAGGCAATCACCCCTCCCTGGGCCTGGCCTTTACCAGGGGGTACGCACGTGCCTTACATGTCTACCCAGGGCGGGGAAGTACGCATTACCCCGTCACCGGCTACGCATGCGAACGCATGGGTCGGCCTTCAGGCACGCACAGGGAGGAAGGAAGAAGAGGAAAAAGAAGAGAGAGAGGGAGAAAGAGGACAGGCTGTCTCAAACACCGAGGCGGAGACCAGAGAAGGCAAGGAGAAGAAGGCAATGAGAAGGCAAGGAGAAGAAGGCAACGAGAAGGCAAGGAGAAGAAGGTAATGAGAAGGCAAGGAGAAGAAGGCAATGAGAAGGCAAGGAGAAGAAGGCAATGAGAAGGCAAGGAGAAGAAGGCGATGAGAAGGCAAGGAGAAGTCAAGGGAAAGAGTAAGGAAGACAGTGAGGTGGAGAAGAGCAAAGAAAGGAACCAACAAAAGGAAGGAAGAAACGAGAAGTGAAAAACCAAAAAGGCCACAATTATAGGTCGTGGAACCGTCCGTCTCCGGACGCAGGCGCTAACTACCCCCGTGAGGGGGATGGACTCCTTTTAGTCGCCTCTTACGACAGGCACGAATACCTCGGGCCTATTCTAATCCCTGGACCCGCAGGGGGAATGCCTAGAATGGTATGTAGCAGCGAATGGAAAAGTAACAACCAAACTAATGTCTTACACCCAAACGTGTGGAGAGAACAATGCAGTTGCTCTTATAACATTAACAGAAATATGCAGGGTGAAAGTAGTGAAAAATGACAGATGAATGTTGTGGTGACACCACAAGGCACCACACTTCCTAGGTTGTAGGTTTCAAATCGGCCGCAGTCTGTCAGTACACATTGGACCCGCAAGTTGCCACTCTCGATGCTAGCAGAAAAAGTGCCGCCACTCAGCTGGTCTTAAGAGACAGGCTAGCTCACTGGCCAGTTCTACAGCCAACTTTGAAGCCGTAACAAGTGAACCATTCCTATTAGAGATCTCATTTGCAGAGATACGCTAGTTAGCACAGCCTTCAGCTAAGTCAGTAGCTATGACCTAGCCGGGTGCCACTTACAGTTTACACATTGAAAATTGATCTATATGCGTGAAGCAATCAGAATTGTAAAGAATTATTCAGTCTATAACTACACTTCTAAATATTATTGTACAAAGTCAAGATCAACGTTCACTGCTGATGCTGAATTAAAGCTAAGTATTTAATTGTATTCCTGTCTACTAACTTTCTAACCACCTAAGTTACAGATACATCCCATCAAGTATAGTTCATTGATCCTCATGTGAGCCCACGTGATCAACGCTGCAATTAATGGCCACACCGCATAATCAGACTAAGAGTCAAACTGTGTGACTCAACCGGGTCACCCTTTTCCCACGAGGCCCATAGTTCCACCTCATACATAACAAATGTGTGTGGCAATAAAAAGAAAACATTCCTGCAAACACGAGCTAGTAAATTAGTCTTTAGTGATGTAACTGTAGAAGTAGCTGTGAATGGCCACTGATTTAAGTCAAATATATTTGTACTAAGTAGTATAAAATTTCTGAAGATAAACTTTTAAATTACCTAATTAGGCTCAAATATTATCCATGACCAACACATATACATTTCTTTTAACAGGTAATTGTGTGAAACAGATATTGCCAAGTAATGTCATGAAGTAGTATTGAACTTCCTGTTCAAATACCCCATGGATGAAATCTTAGCACAATTAATTGAGGAAAGTTTGCATTTAATGGAAATTTTCACTAAGCCAGACAGTATTCCATATGAGGCAGTGGCAAGACCATATATATTCACTCTTGCTCACCATTCACTTCTCCTTATGATACATCCTGTACAAAACTTAACTGAACAGGAGGATAATGCTAAATACATGGAGAGACCAAATACAATTGCTCCAGCAGGAAAATTCTAAATACATGTCAGATGTACACCTAGCCATGTTTAGGGAGGAACACAGTTTCTCTCAAAATATTAACAGAAACACACAAACATTAACTCAACAGATGCATTATGTACCTAATCTAACTATCCAGACCTAACCAGTGTTGAAGATGATGCTGGGAGTGTGCTTAAATGAACTTGCATTATGAACTCAGAGAAATGTAATAACATGGTAAGGCAATACATGGAGAAAATACTGCAATGACCGACTCTGCTATCGAGTTTTATATGTTCATCCCTCACATGTATGCTTGCTCTTCTGAAACTGGTGCCAGGGACCTGCACCCACAGATTAGGGATCTCGTAGGAACAGGATGGAGTGGAAGCACTTCTGCAACACCGGCGACCAGATAATGCTAAGCAACTTGAGGTTTGCATCAGAAATGATTTACATGAGCAAAGCATATTCTGTTGTTACTACTTACCGGAGTATACAACCACTACCTTCACTTGTCCTGTTTCAAATTCAAATTTAAATGGCTCTGTGCACTATGGGACTCAACATCTGAGGTCATCAGTCCCCTAGAACATAGAACTACCTAAACCTAACTAATCTAAGGACATCAGACACATCCATGCTCGAGGCAGGATTCCAACCTGTGACTGTAGCAGGTGCGCAGTTCCAGACTGAAGCACCTAGAATTGCTCGGCCACCATATCCTGTTTCCTCTGAGGTTAAGTCACCTGAGGCCCATCACCATCCATAAACCCCAATCTGCTTCTTCCCATAAGTTCTAGTCCAATCTCATTCCTTATTTTCTCATTCAGAATTCTTGAACATACTGAAATACAGTTGATCCAGTAATTCATTACAGACTACAATACCCTAGTCCCAGAACAGTCTGGATTCTGTGGATTCTGCACCGAGCATTCCACGATGCACTAATTCCTGCACTCAGCAGATGGCATCCTCATGGCAAAGTATCAGCGATAAAGCACTACATTAGTGTTCCGGAAACAGAGAGAACTTTTGACCCCATCTCCTGTGATTACATAATATTTAAATCACACACCATATTGTAACCAGGATACTTGCTTATAATGATCGATATGTTTCTGGGGTGGGATGATTCTCTGTTAGGAATGTCAAACATCACAGCAGCATAAATTTGATTAAGGCTAGAATTCTGTAGATTGTGTGCAATCCCGCACTGTAATATCTACACAAAAATGTCCCCAAAGCGTTTGGTGGATGATATTACCCTGGGAAATAGGTTATTCCACAAAAATGGAATAAAGCCAGACAAATACTGCAATTCAGGAGTATACAAAATAAACTGAAATGGCTGAGACAAGTTTTATATAGGACAAATGAGGAGCAGATTAGACATAGATTTCAATATTGACACTGAATTTTGCTTCACAAGTTCGAAGTTTCTTTGTGAGTGAACCTTTAAAATAATTTTTACTTTTTAAATTTTTTGAGCTCAATGTCGTTAACAAGCATCTATCACTCTTTATGTTCCTTTAATCGTTATTGCAGATATCTCATGAAGACAATGAACAAAGACCATATTTTTAATGATCTAGACAGTTTTATTTGCTTCAAAAGTTTCATTGGAGTGAAGGATGATCCCAGTACATTCATTTCTGCTAATATTTATTCTATGTAGATCCTACTAATATCATGTGAACACATTTGTGTAGCTACTGTTGCATTTTTAGCATTTGCAAGGAAGAATGCTCTAGTCACTAACACTAGTAAGCATAACCCAGGGGCAAGAAGTAACACCATTCAAAGCAGAACTAAATACCCAATCTGTGACAAGCTGGTGTCCACGGTTCTTCAAATTGTCATGGTGTAAAGACTGTTCCATTAAATTTTTGGCATTCACTCACATAAATTCTGCTTTTTCTTCTTCTTCTTCTTCTTCTTCTTCTTCTTCTTCTTCTTCTTCTAATATTTTGGCTGAATACCATCCAGCCATCTTCAGAGAGATCAGAGGTGACTGACACTCAAGCACTTGCTCTGTCATTTTTAACTCTAAGACTGAGCCACTGAATATGCGGCCTTAATGAGCTACAACAGATTTCTGCTTGTAATGCATTGTATGAGGTTTGCTAATATTTCCACTCAAAATGAAAGGAAAAACTTGACAGCATAACCACTGTCAGAAAGTGTCCACATTCCTTTGCAATCAAGCTGAAGTGATCATATAATCCTGCTGATTATGTGACAATCGATGAAATGTACACAAGCTGCCAGTAGTGGAAGACATGTTAGAGAAAAAAATTGACCATCCTAGGCACTCTTCACAAGAAGGAAAGAGAGATCCCTCCTGAATTTCACATCTAAGAGATCAACCTGTGGAGTTTCAAAACTTGGCTTCCAAGCTAATAAATCTCTTGTCTTGTACCCAACAAAAAGTAATTGTTCACTGATACTCGTGTCCACAATGCATGATATCAACCCTGAAACAGGAAATCCAGGTATCACTATTAAATTACAATCACACTGAAGGAGGAATGGATACTGTGGATAAAATGATTATAGGTTATGCTGTTTCCAAATTTAGGAGTTGGCCTATGGTGTTAGTTTATAGTATGCTGAACATGTGTGTTGCATTGTGGTCTTCAGTCCAGAGACTGGTTTGATGCAGCTCTCTGTGCTACTCTGTCCTGTGCAAGCTTCTTCATCTCCCAGTACCTACTGCAACCTACATCCTTCAGTATCTGTTTAGTGTATTCATCTCTTGGTCTCCCTCTACGATTTTTAGCCTCTACATTGCCCTCAAATACTAAATTTGTGATCACTTGATTCCTCGGAACATGTCCTACCAACCAGTCCCTTTTTCTTGTCAAGTTGTGCCACAAACTCCTCTTCTCCCCTATTCTACTCCGTACCTCCTCATTAGTTATGTGATCTACCCATCTAATCTTCAGCATTCTTCTGTAGCACCACATTTCGAAAGCTTCTATTCTCTTCTTGTCCAAACTATTTATCGTCCATGTTTCACTTCCATACATGGCTACACTCCATACAAATACTTTCAGAAACGACTTCCTGACACTCAATGTTAACAAATTTCTCTTCTTCAGAAACACTTTCCTTGCCATTGCCAGTCTACATATTATATCCTCTCTACTTTGACCATCATCAGTTATTTTGCTCCCCAAATAGCAAAATTCCTTTACTACTTAAAGTGTCTCATTTCCTAACCTAATTTCCTAACCTAATTTGCTCAGCATCACCCGATTCCACTACATTCCATTATCCTCATTTTGCTTTTGTTGATGTTCATCTTATATCCTCCTTTCAAACCACTGTCCATTCCGTTCAACTGCTCTTCCAAGTCCTTTGCTGTCCCTGATAGAATTACAACATCATCGGTGAACCTCAAAGTTTTTATTTTTTCTCCTTGGATTTTAATTCCTACTCCGAATTTTTCTTTTGTTTCCTTCACTGCTTGCTCAATATACAGAATGAATAACATCGGGAAGAGGCAACAACCCTGTCTCAATCCATTCCCAACCACTGCTTCCCTTTTAAGTCCCTCGACTCTTATAACTGCCATCTGGTTTCTGTACAAATTGTAAGTAGCCTTTCGCTCCCTGTATTTTACCCCTGCCACCTTCAGAATTTGAAAGAGAGTATTACAATTAACATTGTCAAAAGCTTTCTCTAAGTCTACAAATGCTAGAAAGGTAGGTATGCCTTTTCTTAATCTTTCTTCTAAGATAAGTCGTAGGGACAGTATTGCCTCACGTGTTCCAATATTTCTGTGGAATCCAATCTGATCTTCCCTGACGTTGGCTTCTACCAGTTTTTCCATTAGTCTGTAAAGAATTCACGTTAGTATTTTGCATCCATGACTTTTTAAACTGATTGTTTGGTAATTTTCACATCTGCCAGCACATGCTTTCTTTGAGACTGGAATTTATTTATTCTTCTTGAAGTCTGAGGGTATTTCGGCTGTCTTATACATCTTGCTCACCAGATAGTAGAGTTTTGTCAGGACTGGCTCTCCCAAGGCTGTCAGTAGTTCTAATGGAATGTTATCTACTCCCAGGGCCTTGTTTCAACTCAGGTCTTTCAGTGCTCTGTCAAACTCCTCACGCAGTATCTTATCTCCCATTTCATCTTCATTTACATGCTATTGCATTTCAATAATATTGTCCTCAAGTACATTGTCCTTGTATAGACCCTCTATATACTCCATCCAGCCTTCTGCTTTCCCTACTTTGCTTAGAACTGGGTTTCCATCTGAGCTCTTGATATTCATACAAGTGGTTCTTTTTCCTCCAACGGTCTCTTTAATTTTCCTGTAGGCAGTATCTATCTTACCCCAAGTGAGATAAACCTCTACATCCTTACATTTGTCCTCTAGCCATCCCTGCTTAGCCATTTTGCACTTATGCTGAACATAACTGGGCCAAATTGCCAAATTTTGTATTCACTTTCGCAACCAAAAGGAAATGTCATAATTCAATGTATTTATCTGAAGAATTTCCATTGGCAAATGAACACTTGAAGAATAGAAATTCAGGTATCAGTCCTCATTGAGATGATTTCCAACCTAAGAAAGAAATTCCCTTCAGAAGCTGTCATTGACACACCAGAGCCATCAGAGATGAAGAAGAATGGGTGTTACATGTGTGTGGAAGGAAAAAAAAGGCAACTCCATGATAAAAGTTTGTATGAAGTGCAGCACGTTTACTTGTCAAGCACATCTGACTACAGAGCCTTTGTGTGTTGCATGTCATAGAGAGGAGACTGACTAGATGTGTTGTGTCAGCTGTCTAATGACACTCTTATCAGTGGTCATGTGAGTATTGTCACACCCATTGCTCGGTTGGTTGATTTGGGGGAAGGGACAAAACAATGAGGTCATTGGTCCCACTGGATTATGCAAGAATGGGGAAGAAAATTAGCCATACCCTTTCAAAGGAACCATCGCAGAATTAGCCTGAAGTGAATCATGGAAAACCTAAATCAGGATAGCTGGACGCAGGTTTGAACCATTATCTCCCAAATGTAAGTCCAGTATGCTAACCACTGCACCACCTCCCTCAGTGTGTCACTCACATGAAAGAGATCCTGGACCTACACACCGCACAGACAGCTGTATAGACAGACATATGGTAAGGGCTACAGTGGCAGTTCGTACAGCTACCACACACAGATAAGAGGTCTTGTGAGCCCATATGTGCCAACACGAACTGTTGAAAATTGGTTATTAGCAGTCAGGCTAGCCTATCTTCCACCCATGGCACAGCATCGACTTGTACTGTTCGTGCTATCAGAGGATCATTTGGAAGACAGCATGGTGTGTCATAGACTTCAATGATGAAAGCAGATTCTGCCTGCAAGCAAGTGATGCTCATTTGCGTGTATGACAGACCTGGTGAGCGATGTCTCATAAACTTATTTCATTCGAGGCACACTGGTCCCACCACAGTCCTTACATTTGGGGTTGCGATAAGCTACAATTCTCGTTTATCTTTGCATTTATGAAAGGGATGTGAACCATTGATCTGTATGGGCAGAATGTTGTTAGCCCAGTTTTTTTGCCATTCTTGCACCATGAAAATGATGTGTTGTTCAAACAGGATAACGCTAGCCCAAACAGTGCCCATGGAACTCAACATGCTCTGCAAGACCTGAAGAAAATTCTTGGGACAGCACTTTCTCCACACTTGTCCCCAATGGAGCCCGAGCTGGAGATGATGGTTGACGAATGGCACAAGTCATTTCTTGTTCCAACAGCTCTTACAAAACTACAAGAACAGGTCTGGCAGGTGTAGCATAGTGTATTCCTGTACAATATTCACCATCTGTATGATGGACTGGATGCCAGAGTCAGTATCCGCATTGACACATTTGGAGGCTGCACCACATACTAAAATGGAAATTTCAGCACGGACCGATATCTGAGACCTCAGTACCACTTCGGTTACCAACCTGTAAATTTAGTCATTTCATGTACTCCATACACACTGTTGCAACAGTAAATCTTGAGTGTGAATGTTTCAACAAATCTTGAGTGAATTGGAAACCTCTGAAAGGGTTTACCTAATTCTTTTTCCAGGAGTGTATTTTCACACAAGTCACTATTCACTTTTAATTATGACAAAATCTGTATAAACCTGAAGTAAATATGTGGATAATGTCAAATGCATGGAAGAAACCAACACAGTTGCTCTCACAGCAGCAAAATACATAATACACATTGGACATATATATAGCTACGTGTAGCGACAAACACATTTTCTCTCAAAACATTAACAGCATCTTGTTAACAGGGACATTATGCAAATAATTCAGATGTCCACATCATATCAGTGTTGAAGATGATGCTGGGAAGATGGTTAAATTAGCTTACATTGCAAACTCTGGTAATTGTAAAAACCTGGTAGGGAAATACGTGGAGGCCACTTTAGTTCCATATAGTAATGAGTGCTATCGACAGGGGGATCTCAAAATGATGCCATAATTTTAGATTTTCAGAAGGCTTTCAACACTATTCCTCAGACGTGACTTCTAATAAAATTGTATCACATCTTAGTTGTGCACTGGATTCATGATTTCCTGTGAGAAAGGTCATAGACTATAATAATTTATGGAAAGCCATCAAGTAAAATGGAAGTAATATCTGGTGATCTCCACCAGAGCGTTATAGGCCCTCTGCTGTTCCTGATCTACACAAATGAATTAGGAAACAATCTGAGCAGTCGTCTTAGATTGTTAGCAGTTGATGCCGTCATTTACCGTCGTGTAAAGTTGTCAGATGATCAATACGAATTGCAAAATGTTTTAGATAAGATATTTGTATGGTGCAAAGAGTGGCATTTGTCTCTCAATAAGGAGAAATGAGATCATCCACACGAGTATGAGGGGATACCCGCCAAATTTTGGTTTCACAATACATCAAAATAAAGGCTGCTAATTAAGCTTAATACCTAAAATTAGAATTACAGATGAATTAAATCAGAATGATCATATAGACTATGCTGTGAGGAAACCAAACCAATGACTGCAATTTATTGGCAGAACACTTGGAGAGTGCCAAAGGTCTACAAGAGAGACTGCATATAATCAAGCACATCCACCATCTTCTGAAGTATTGCTGTGCTTTGTGAGATCTGTGCAAGATATTATTGACATAGGACAACAATCAGTTCAAACAAGGGCCGTTTTATTAGTATTATAGTGAAATTAGGGGAGACAGGGTCATGGATATAATACGCGAATTGGGGTGTCAATCATTAAAACCAAGCCCTTTTTCATTGCAGTCAGATCTTCCGATGAAACTTCTGTGGTGTCACAGCCAGACACCACACTTGCTAGGTGGTAGCCTTTAAATCGGCCGCGGTCCGATAGTATACGTCGGACCTGTGTGTCGCCACTGTCAGTGATTGCAGACCGAGCGCCGCCACACAGCAGGTCTGGAGAGACATCCTAGCACTCGTCCCCAGTTGTACAGCCAACTTTGATAGCGAAGCTACACTGACAAATACGCTCTCATTTGCCGAGGTGATAGTTAGCATAGCCTTCAGCTACATCATTTGCTACGACCTAGCAAGGCACCATGACCAGTTTATATTGAGACTATATAATGTATCAACAAGAGCGATGTTCTCCAATTATGGATTAAAGTTAAGTATTACATCAACTCCGTACTTTATTTATTAGAATCAACTACTTTAATCTGTTCCAGACCTCACGCCAGCCTGCGTGAGTTAAATGCATGCTATTCGGCTACAAGTCATAGTGGATTGGCTGTCTGGTCAGTCCACTACAACTTCAATCACCAGCTTTCTCCTAGAGTGTGAAAATATTTTGTTGCCACCCACCTACATAGCGAGAAATGATCATCATCTTCACCAACACCAAATAAATTAGAGCTCACAGGGTGTGACTGAAGTGTTCATTTTTCGCTCATGCTGTCCGTGAGTGGAATGGAAAAGATAGCTTGAAGATGGGTAGACAAACAATCTGCCACGCAGTTTATTGTGAACTCCAGATCAGTCATGTGGATGTAGATTGTGTCAAGCATCACAGTACTGTATTTGAACATTAATGGCTTGTTTCTCCTACTCATCCACATTCACTAACATTTTTGTACATGTAAAACAAGCTGCCATTCATCACAATAAACAGAAATTCAGTCCACGTCAACATATTTCCTCCTAGAATCCCTAAACAATGTTACTTTTCTGTGTATTATAGTGTCATCAGCAGATGGTACTCTAGGTAAAGTGACCAAAAGGCGAAGCAGCTGAACATAATGCATGTAAGTATAGAAGAATATAAATATATCTTATTTGCTAATGGTTCTACAGGTCTACTAAAAGTTGAAAACAGCGAGAAGCTGCAACGGGCTGTTAACTGATCTACAAATTGAATCAGCAGTCTGGCAGACCACATCCACCAATAAGATTGTATACAACAATAGAACAACCCACATAATCTGCAAACATTCACTGCAACTGTGTTTTCCTTAAGGGTGATAAAGTGGTGAGTAGCCCTGTTACAAAAGTCAGTGGTGTTTGGCTGTGAGAGGCTATGAAACAGCTTCCTACTGGTCCACTTATTACGTTTAATCCACCACAGAAAATCTTGTTCCTAGAGACTGGATACTTGGTGACAGAACTCAACAATTCACAAGTGTGGCAGTAAACAAAACAATTATGTGCAGTGTCTCTGCTGCAGAGAGATGCTATGTATGCTGCTGTAAAAAATTTTCAACCTCCTTCCCACTGAGCTGAAAACCTTATGTTGTTTTCTTATTTAGTTCAGCTTTGAATAGTTATTTACTATTCCATAATTGTCCCTTTAATCACTATGTTGTACAATATGTTTAGAAACAACTTATCCAACAGAAGATATACCTAACAAGTTGCATAACTGACAAAAGATTAATAAAAGTATTTCAGCTGACAATGCAGCTTCACATGCACACATATCAATCTTAGACGACTCTTCACATGATCCCTGGGTGGTACTACAAAACCAACACATCAAAAGCCCTTTACCAGGTCCAAACATCTGCAGAAGTGAGACCAAGTATTAAAACATGTCAACTAAACACCTAAGGCATTAGTTGAACCTAATGCCAAATTCTAGGGAAGATGCTGTCTAAGCATGTTATCAACATGGTTGTCCAACAACAAAGTCATACAAGTAATGGAGATCAGCTATGGGCAAGAGGAAAGTGGCTAGCAAGCATCAATGTGCAGTAGCGTGTGTGGCAAGAAAGGTCAGTAGAGGTTGTGGGCAAGTGCTAGAGTGTACTGGAGAATATGAAATCCACTGGCAATCCACAGTCTGTGACAAAGGGTCAAAAGGAATAAATAAAGAGCTTCTTCTGCACAAGATTAATGCAGCATTGAATGAAATAGAGACTAACATTGACAATGCACCTCAAATAAATGTAGATAATGGAACTTTCAGGAGAATCAAAAAAGGGCACAGGGTGTTCACCTTGCTTGGGTTCCAACAGTTCAAACTTTTCAAACATTTATTTCACAAACATTAAACCAAACAGGGCAAAGTAGACACGTGCGGTAGCCACATGTAATGTTAAGCAAATGTATGGGTCATTTGTGTAATCAAAATTTATTGCAACTGTGAAGAATTTTAACCATATTCTTAAAAAAAATTTGGTTGTGTGAAAAAGAGCAGGATTAAAAATAAAAATTTCCAACATATGCCAGAGACAGAGTGCAAAACAAATGGCCAGAAATTCCACAAGTCAAAGTCATAATATGTGAAGTCTTTATTCAGTAAACTAAATGAAGTTATCAAAGGAGGCCGCTCAGAAATTGAAATTGTCAGAAATGGGTCAGAAGTTACAATGAACACTACCTAGTGCAAACCTGTCACTGAAGTGAAAGAGGATTTATAGAGGGAGGAAAAATAGAATCATGAACACATTTTAATGTCTTTCGTGTGAGGAAGATGGGAGCTATTACAGAAAATCTACATCCTTGCATTTTCAATATTTACTGTTAATGATCTGTGTATTGACACTGCTGTAAACAATCAAAGTAAACCCACTAAAGGCCAGGCACTGTTAATGTTCAGAGTTTAGGAGAGTATGTATGAGCAGAGTGTATTCATTTTTGTATGACTTAACATCAGTTTGGTTCTCAGAATTCACTGATTCTGAATAGGTTTGTCAATGCATTCTTTCACACTTCTGTTCCTTCCACTAGTCAGACAGAAATGAAGAGGAGAGTGTTTCAGGATTCGTCAAGGGAGTCGATTAGGTTAGTCCATTCGTAAATATGAGTTTTGGAACTGCATCTTTAAGTAAGTCGGGGGAAGATGCTGGGCTCCAGGAGAATAATGATGATTAAAATGCTCTGACCAGCACTCAAAGTATGACTCAAACATTAGGGGACATGCCTGAAGCTAAACAGAAGGAACAGGTAAAAATATAAGGGTGTTATGTCAATCTGTTTTAAGAACATCTTGTCCAATCAGATGATGTGCTTGTAAAACTCAAGTTAAGAATCATGAGCCATTCCATAGTAAATTGTACCCAGTACCCTTGCCCTAGAAAGCCATAGTTAATAAAGCAATTAAGGGTGTGTAGAAGAATCAGATTATTTAACACTCAGATAGTGAAAGTTCTAATGCAATCCACACTGTAACAAAAAGGGATGGCTGTGTGCATTTACTAACTGATGCCCATTGAGAAATGATGCAGTTTACTGTACAATGTGACCAACTGGAGGATGAAGGTATAGCAGGAAGAACACAGCCTTTCTGTGGAATGGAAGGTGTTAGCAGTTTAAAAGGATGGCCTTCGGGCTGTCAGTATCATCAGTGGCCTTTATGACAGCACTCACAGAAGTTCTAAGAGAAGAATTATTGATACACTTATCACCTACATAATGTTATTCTAATTAGTACTACCTTTAGGGAGAACATTTATACATTCTATGTCGTGTAATGTAAGCGTTTAGTGGATGGGTAAATAAGAATTTGCCAAATCGCTTGTTTTCTTGGGCATGTAATTTCTTTGCATGGAATCAAACCTGATCCAATGAAAATGGAACCAGTGAGAAATTTTCCTGCACAAAAATGATGTAATCAACTGAAAATCTCTCAGTTTGTGCAATTTCTATCACAGTATTTATCCTCGATTTTTTTATCTTCACAAGTACATCTCCACTGGAAATGGAATAAGGAATATCAAGAAGCATTTGAGTTAATTAAAAACCAATTGCATGAGGCACCGATACTTCATCATCCTGATTGAAGCAAAAATTTCTACACTGGAACCGATTCAATTTATTCCTACTGCTAGCTTAGTACATTTAATCCACCACGGAAAATGAATGAGTATAGCAGTCTCTCTAAATAGCCACATTACAAGTATTTAGAAACATTCTAGAGAAACACTCCAGCACTTTGCCTTCTTTTCAATTGTAAATGTACTAAATCACAGTAATAGAGGGGAACAATGAAAGAAGTGCGCAAACATGTCATAGCAGTACTCAGGCAGCAGTAGCTAACTGCGACAGATGCAGCAACAGATAAGTAACCACATTTGTCATTTACGAGTTCATAACCAGGAGCGAATTTTATTATATCATCTGTCTACTTGAATAGTTCAATTTCTTGAGTTTCTGCGTGTAAATTTAACATCTAATAGCCACAGTTCTCGTGTTTTCATTTGCATCAGAAAGTAAACTGATTTTGTGACATATTACAAGTTCCAGATCAGGGTCAAATTATTTAGTTTGACCTGAGTGCTTCGGTAGTTAGGTTTCTGAATATACGCGTATTACTAGACACAGTTTGTGTTTTTGGCAGGTTCTATAGTAGAATTGCACAGCATGTGCTGACAGTTTGTTTATCTGCATAGTTTAGTCTTCCATGGTCTTTTGTATGGACAGGGACTGTGATTGTTGTGTGTGAATGTGAGCCAAGATGGTGACACTTCGCTCTCAGCTTCAGTTAGTGTTTTTGGCAGGTTCTATAGTAGAATTGCACAGCATGTGCTGACAGTTTGTTTATCTGCATAGTTTAGTCTTCCATGGTCTTTTGTATGGACAGGGACTGTGATTGTTGTATGCAGATGTGAGCCGAGTTGGTGACACTTCGCTCTCAGCTTCAAGCTGTGATGGCTTCTGTTACAGAGCTTGAGGCTGCAGTGGATGGGCACCACTGTTGTGGGCCGGCCGTGGGGACACAACGGACGTCCAGCACGTCAGAGTCTTCTGATCAGTCCTCACCAGTGGCCAACCCAGTTACTGCTCGCACTGAGGCTGACCCCTCACCTGTTGTCGAGTGGGAGGTTGCCCCGGGGCGAAGCACATGGTGAAAGACTTCCCAGGTGGCCACACATAATGCCTCTCCGGTTTGTCTGACAAACAGGTTCCAGGTTCTGTCTGTGGCTGACACTGTCACTGAGCCAGATGCTGTCACCTGTCCAGTTTCAGAGGAAACCACTCAGCCTCCAAGATCTGGGCAATCACAGAGGCTGAGATTATTGGTAGTTTGGAGCTCCAAGGTTAGGTGCATTATAGGGCCCCCTTAGGGACTTGGATGACAAGAATGGTAAGAAATCCAGTGTGCATTCCGTGTGCATACCGGGTGGAGTCACTCCAGATGTGGAAAGGGTACTCCCGGATGCCATGAAGAGCACGGCATGCAGCCAACTGCAGGTGGTTGCTCAAGTTGGTACCCATTACGCGTGTCACTTTCGATCAAAAGAGATTCTCTTTGGTTTCGAGCAGCTAACAGAAGTGGTAAAGGCTGCCATTCTTGCTTGCAAGATTAAAGCAGAGCTGACCATTTGCAGCATAGCCGTCAGGGGCAATTCCAGACCTCTGGTACAGAGCTGAGTGAAGGGTCAGAATCAGAGGCTCAGACGGCTAGGCTGCTGATTCCTCGACTTGCGCCAAAGGGTGGTTGGGTTTCGGGTTCCACTGAATAGGTCAGGTGCCCACCACATACAGGTGGCGGATACACAGGTAGCAGGGTCTGTGTGGCGTCGACTGGGCAGTTTTTTACGTTAGAGGGTCTCGGGGAAAAAAACACAAAAAGCACTTCAGTTACAAAGGGTGGAGGCTGAACACAGCAAAAATGTAGATACAGGAACCACTGGTATAACAGTTGTAAATTGTCGTAGCTGTGTTGGGAAAGTACCAGAGCTCCAAGCGCTAATAGAAAGCACTGATGCTTAAATTGTTATAGGCCCTGAAAACTGCCTAAAGCTGGATATAAGCTCAGCCAAAATTTTTGTGAAGAACCTAATGGTGTTCCAAAAGGATAGGCTAAACATGGTTGGCGGAGGCGTGTTTATTGCTGTCAGAAGTAGTTTAACTTGTCACGAAATTGAAGTAGATACATCCTGTGAATTAGTATGGGCAGAAGTCATTGTTGGCAAATGGAATAAAATAATAATTGTATCCTTTTACCGACCTCCCAATTCAGATGGCACAGTTTCTGAAAGGATCAAAGAAAACTTGAGTTTGATTTTAAACACATACCCGAATCATATGATAATAGTTGGTGGTGACTTTAATTTACCCTCGATATGTTGGTGAAAATACATGTTTAATTCTGGAGGTACGCATAAAATATCATCTGAAATTGTGCTAAACACATTCTCTGAAAATGATCTCGAGCAATTAGTTCATGAGCCCACGTGAATAGTAAACGGTTGTGAAAACACGCTTGACCTCTTAGCAAGAAATAATCCTGAGTTAATAACGAGCATAAAAACTGATTCAGGGATTAGTGAACACAGGACTGTTGTAGCAAGACTGAGTATTGTAATCCCCAAATCATCATTCTTGTGAAACACAACTAGCTCTCTATTCACATGAAGTGCTGAGTGCTATTGACAAGGGATTTCAGATTGATTCCATATTTCTGGATTTCCATAAGGCTTTTGACACTGTAGGTACTACACAAGCAGCTTGTAGTGAAATTGTGTGATTATGGAATATCATCTCAGTTATGTGACTGGATCTGTGATTTCCGTCAGAGAGGTCACAGTTCATTGTAATTGTAGGAAAGTCATAGAGTAAAACAGAAGTGATTTCTGGCATTCCCCAAGGTAGTGTTGTAGGCCCTTTGCTGTTCCTTATCTATTTAAACAATTTGGGAGACAATCTGAGCGGCCGTCTTCAGTTGTTTGCAGATGATGCTGTCATTTATTGACTAATAAAGTCATCAGAAGATCAAAACAAACTGCAAAATGATTTAGAAAAAGAGGATCAGAATGGTTGGAAAAGTGGCAGTTGGCTCTGAATAATGAAAAGTGTGAGGTTATCCACATGAGTGCTAGAAGGAACTCATTAAACTTCAGTTACACGATAAATCAGTGTAATCTAAAAGCTGTAAATTCAACTAAATACCTAGGTATTACAATTATGAACAATTTAAATTGGAAGGAACACACAGAAAATTATGTAGGGAAGGCTAACCAAAGACTGTGTTTTATTGGCAAGACACTTAGAAAATGTAACAGACCTACTAACAAGACTGCCGACACTATGCTTGTCCGCCCACTTTTAGAATACTGTTGCACAGTGTGGGATCCTCACCAGATAGCACTGACTGAGTACATCGAAAAACTTTGAAGAAAAGCAGCAGGTTTTGTATTATAGTGAAATATGGGAGAGAGTGTCACAGAAATGATATGAGATTTGGGATGGACATCATTAAAAGATAGGTGTTTTTCGTTGCGATAGAATCTTCTCACGAAATTCCAGTAACCAACTTCCTTCTCCGAATGTGAAAATATTTTGTTGACACCAACTTACGTAGGGAGGATTGATCACCAAGATAAAATAAGGGAAACCAGAGCTCGTACGGAAAGATATAGGAGAATGAAGAACCTTCCACAACTAGGAACTGCTTCTATCATTAGCCATAAATTAATGGATTGAGTTAATGATTTATGATCACCTAACAACCATGTATGCAAACAAGATCTACACTAATCAATGTTCATGTACCCAAAATTCTGACACATTAAGTAAGAAATGTGCATAGAGTGGACGTGCACGGATACATGCATCTGATGGAGACAAATCTGTAGCCAATGGCTAGTGTAATAAAAATAGACAAGAGCCCCAATGAAGATGCACTAATATTAATAACTCAAGGCTTATTATGTTAAAAAAGTCACTTTACAATCAGACAGTATTGCGAAACTAACTTTAGGCACCGAAGTTGCTTACATAACAATGAATGACATCATCACTTATTAAACTAATGCTGTTCGAGTAACTGACCTTCAAGTTAATTCTTACACTGGGCTACTGGAGATTCAGCTGTATGTCCAGGAACCCGGTACCAGTTGCAAGTTGCCTAATTAATGCCTTCCAGGAACTACAAAAAATATTTTGGATAATTATTGATGGACTTGAACACAACAAGACATTTTTAACATAAGACTACACATCTTAGCGAATAGGTATTGGCA
Source organism: Schistocerca americana (assembly GCF_021461395.2). Taxonomy (NCBI): domain Eukaryota; kingdom Metazoa; phylum Arthropoda; class Insecta; order Orthoptera; family Acrididae; genus Schistocerca; species Schistocerca americana. The sequence continues at coordinate 40,650,757 of NC_060119.1, forward strand.
AGTAGTACAGTGGGAAACAGTGTGCTTGCCAAGGCAGTGTAACTGATCATGTGTGCAAATACCCACACTTTATTTATTGAGTATTTCAGGATGAGTGCACTTACAGACTTCTGATGAACTTCAAGCATGTAAGGAAGAAAAAGTTTAGCAAATGATTGCACTTATGCTTCAAGTGGAACATTTAGCACATTAACTTATTTGCAAACCAGTCAGAAGTTTAACTCTTGTGTACAACAGGGCATCAGAGTTTAAACAATTAGCAATTTACTGGTACCTGTACAATATCTGGACGGTAAGGTACAAAATTTTCACATATGAATGACAGGAACATGGAGATATCACTATAATTGGTGTACATACCAATGTCACAATGGTGTTGATATTGTGAATACAAAGAAATTATTGCAGTAACTTGTGAACAACAAAAAAGTTTGTTGTAATAGAATAAAGGTGACATGTATACTTTCTTATTAACACCACATGCACTCTGAACATATTTATGAACAAACCATTGTACTATTACCTATTGTGTTTCAATCACATTCTTCATCACTGTAATACTGAATTTATAAGGGAAACATGGAAGTCGATAACTGACAACTCCAAACTGGGGTAACATTTCCACAAAAATATCTAAACTGATAATCGTATGGACATCACAGAATAATGATGTATTTGTATTATTGCAGATTTATATCCATTAGGTAAGACTAAAGCAAAGCTTCCTAAGTGCAAGCATTTTTTTTTCACTGCCAGGTAATGAACTACTTGCAGAACAAAGTTTCAAGAATTTACAAAACCCTTACAAAAACTTTCTTCACTACATTGGCAACAAAATAAGCTTTACTGCAAACAACAAGCTTCCAAGGAATCCAATTGACCAGTTAGCATCATGACAAGAAACGAACTCACACACAAAATTAATATAAAATTTCGATCTGTGTAGTAATATTTATAACACTTGTATCAAGTGGAATGATGTCCATAATAGATATAAAGGAAACTGACTACTGAGCATCAGTAAGTCTACACTCGACACATGCCATCCATCTGCTCACTAATAATCCAGAGTGTTTCACAATTCCTATTACAGAGAGGTTCCAGAGCAAACTCTATCCACCAGGTTTCATTACTGAACCCATGTCTGGAAATGTACAAAGTCCCTTCTTCAACTCTTACACACCTGTAACAGGAATTCTGACATGCCCTGGGTACAGCAAGAAAACCCTGTAGCAATTTTACAACAAATTGCATAGTTTACATTAAGTGCATGTAACACCAATGAAGATATCCCAAGATCATATGGTATTTATGACTACATAAATAAATGACCAAAATAGTGACTTTATCATTTCTTTTATCCATGTAATTCTGAAGTTATGGTAGTATCTGGGAAACTGTTTTCTGAGGAGGTACTCTTTTGTGAGGAAGTACAGCAGTACCTCATATACTTTCAACAATGCTCAACTATAAAGTCCTGTCCTCATTTTCATTTCAGTCTTCTCCAAACACCTGGCACCTCCAAGTTATTTTTGTGTGCATCAGGAATGTCCAGCCTTTTGCACAACTTCACATAAATTTAATAATGCTTCTCCACAGCATGGTCATCACTGTTCTGATACAAGCATGGCTAAAGATTTCTCCAGCCACATTGTGGAGATACGAAGTAGTATCACAACTACTTCCTCTTCCTTTTGTTCTTGTTCTTGTTCTTCAATACCCGAACAGGTCCTCCCCCATCAGAGAGAAGATTAAATAAGGAAAATGAAAGACACCCTCTGGCCTCGTAACCTAATACCATCGGGGTCGAAAAGATCAAGAGTTGGTCAAGAGAGACCGACAGAAAAGAAAACAGAATACGTCTGACACACGTAAGTGGAAGCAATGTCAGACGTTTCTAAAAAGAAGATAGTGAGACACATATGACTGTTCTGTTTATGGCAAGTGGTACCTGACCATATTTAAAACCAAAGTAATGTCAAATTTAATATGTGAGATTCACATGTTTATGCTGAGCTAACAAGTTGACACAATACCATGTATTCTAACATCACAAGTACATTCTTTGGACATAACACAATTAACAATGGGTAAATATACAAAAGTGAAACATTAAATGATTCAAAAATGTAACAGCACTTTATGCACTGATATATGCTGTTAGATATTCCTTCCAAGTACTTGGTACCTTGCTGATATTAAATTTTTTAAACTGTAATACTTGCAACATAGAAACATTAATGAAATGTAACATCTAACAAGCCTCTGTAGTCACTACAGAGAGATATAATATTAAATACTAAGTGTTAAAAGAAATTTCTTGACATCTATTACACTTGAAGTAGCTATTCAGATTGTTTGAGCTAATCATAATACACAAGTTAGTACATTCCATATTACTAATCTGGAACATTCGATTGTCTAAAATGCTGACTTAATTATATGAGGGGTGTTCAGTAAGTAATAATTTTTCTGAAAGCAGGTTGGCTTTATTCAGGATCCCATTACACCATATTATTTCCTATGATCTTTGATACAAAACCCGAGTTTTCAGCACAATTTCTGTTCAATTTGATGGCCTTACGCCACCTTACTGGGAGGGCTTGTATGCCTCATGACACCATTCTACTAATTGATGACAGCACCATCTTGTTGCATCAACAACTGCCCCCATCATCCACACACTGCTTTCTGCAGAGTGCAGAATGGACAGTTCTTCCTTGTCTACCCAACAGTCTGGACATCGCACCATCTGGATTTTGTCTCTTTGTCCCAATGAAGTATGTGTGCTCCTCTCAGGTGTGCAGATTTGGTGAGGTCTTGCAATGTCACGGAGAAGAAGAGTTCATTTCCATTTTTGTGGTGACGTACATGCTGAAGTTGTTTCTTCAACTTCATGATGGTAGTGCAAAACACTACACCATGATGGAGGTAATCACACAGAATAACAACTTCAAAATTCCAGAAGACCACCACCATGACTTCACTGGTTGAGGATGCAGCTTTGAACTTTTTCTTCAGAGCAGGTGATGTGGTGCCACTCTGTGGATTGCTGTCTTGTTTCTCAGTTCAGAGTGTTTCACTGTCTGACAATGTTTGACAAAAATTATCACTTTAACCCTTGTAATGTGCAGACAGTTTGGCACAGGTGGTCATTTGTTGGTCTTTACAGTCTCCAGTTTTGCGGGGCACACCTTTGAGTACCCTAACTGGTGGATGAGTGTGTCTGCACTAACAACAGAGACGTCCAGCTGAGCAGCAAGGTGTTCCATCCTTCGCGATTGCCAGATCACAATCAGAGTGTTCGCATGTTCCAACATTGCAGAATCACAACTGTGTGCAAATGGCATACTTCTTTTTTCCACAACCAGGTCTCTGTAGATATTCTGCAAGTGCCTATGAATATCTGTGATGGTCTGCTTTTGCACTGAAAACTCAACAGGTCCCTGCTTGCAATACACCTCTGTTATAGACGCCATTTTTAAGGCACAAATAGTGCTGCCACTTATTGCAACTTTGTGGAATATTCCTTCTTCAGCCCCTATAGCTTTATCATATCCGAAGATGTTAAATGCAGAATTTTTCGAAGTGACATTGGCCGAGAATAGAAATATGTTGCATTACTTATTGAATGCCCCTCCTACATTGTGTTACAAATGCAGACTGTCATTATGTAGAAAATCATCATATAGAAATATCAAAGTTGAGAGATACTACAATTTTGGGTAAACATATTGCTATTGTGGTAATGATATAAATGTGCGCAGGTAACAATTTAACCATGGCAAAATATCGTAATTCCCTGTACACACAGGTTACCTAACACAAAGTGAATATAACTTGCCATAAATTCCTCTGTGTGTTTGTAAATTATTTATTCATAAAAAACATACTTTGTCATTACTTTTTAAATTTTATGCTAATCACATATTTACAATGTCATTAACAAATTCACATCTGCAGTTATTCCTTCTTGACCAGCAGTTATTGTAGCCACATTTGATTATATGCAGATCCACAGCCTCCATATATGATAATCATTTTGTAAAAGAAAATACTGTCCATGAACTGCTTCTTCAAGTTCTAATGCATGTAACAGTGTAACAGACAACTAATATTCAGATTATTAGGACAATGGCAGAATACATTTCAGCAAACACATGTATCCATTACTTATCTGTGAAGTACATTTAGAAGAGTAACCTATAACTGAAATTTTTAATAATACTTTGTAATCATTTAGTGTGTATATTATTGTTACATCTGCATAAGAGAATTTCTAGCATGAGTGATGAGCCACATTATTATAAAAATACGCTCAAATTATGATGCATAATAAATATTTTCCGTATAAATCATATTCAGTATGTTTAAAGACTCAAACTACAAGGTATAAAACAACTTCTTACTTCTGACTGCTTTAGAAATGCACAACTATGTTATGACATTAAGCATTTACGAGAGGTTTGAAATTATGTTTGAAGTTTTTTGGAAATCACATAGTGCTCTCATTATGAAACATGGGATATATGCAGTGGGTATAATTTGTGCAACTTGAGCTACACTGCTGCAAGACATATATGCACTGTTTCTGACTGTAATACTCATCCTACAGGGTTAAGCTTTTGTTATAAGTGCTAAGCCCCGTGGGATTAGCCGAGCGGTCTAAGGCGCTGCAGTCATGCACTGTGCGGCTGGTCCCGGCGGAGGTTCGAGTCCTCCCTCGGGCATGGGAGTGTGTTTGTCCTTAGGATAATTTAGGTTAAGTAGTGTGTAAGCTTAGGGACTGATGACTTAGCAGTTAAGTCCTACAAGATTTCAAACACATTTGAACATTTTACATGTACTAAATCATGGCAGGAATTTAAATTCACCCCACATCTGTACGAAATATTGAAAATTAAAGAAAGCACTTATATAGGCTACATGCAACAGGCACTGTTTGTCATGAACCCGATTAGTCACTTAGTAATACACCCAGAACAGTGTTTGGGTAAAGTAACACCTTCTGTCCTTCTGAGTCCTTCAGTGTCTCTGGTTTATGCTAAGATCTGCCTGCAGTAGTCAATGGTGCCCAGTGGAAATATACCATGTTTACAGATGACACCATCATTGTAACAGAATATCTGTCTAACACAATCTCCAATGACATTTCACCAAAATTCTGTAGCAGGTTTGTTAACTCCCTTCCTGCCAAGCTAAACACAATAAATTTTATGTAATTTACATAAAGTCATGAAAAGCCAGACAAACACTCAGTGACACTGAATAACCAGCACATAATCAGGTGATAGAAATATGTCCTGGGGGAACTCTTCCTTAATCAAACTATCATCTCCCTACTGAGCAGTGAAAATAATCATATATAGAATGAGTCCGTCAACCTCCCATTGCAAGTAATTTAGCCAGCTGAGATAACTGACTACTGCTTCTCAACACTGATTTTCTCTAATGTATCGTGTTCCTGGAGACTGGATCCTTGGTGACAGAACTCAAAAATTCGCAGGTGTGGCACTAGAAAAAAGAATTACATACACTGTCTCTGCTGCAGAGAGATGCTATGGATGCTGCTGTAAACATTTTTGATCTCCTTGCCACTGAGCTCAAACTCTTATGGAATAGTAAATCTCTTTTAAAAACTAAATGTCCTGACTTTACCTTGAATCAATATGTTGTACAATATGTTTATAAACAAGTTATCCAACGTAAAATATATTTTTATTAACCTTTTTTCAGTTACTTGTTACTATTTCAGGGGTCAATGCAGCTTCACAAGCACACATGTCAACCTCAAAGGACCCTACATGTGATCCCTGAGTGGCACTAAAAAAGAAACACAAGTGGCTAATCTCCCAACTACATGAGAAGTACATACCAGTCAGGGAACGAATGACTCATCATCACATCAAGAGCTCTTTACCAGGGCCAAAGATCTACAGAAGTGGGACCAAGTAATAAAACATGTCAACTGAACATTGAAGCATTAGTTGCACCAAAGGCCAAATTCTAGGAAAGATACTGTTTAAGCACGTTATCAACATGGTTGTCCAAAAATGATCTCCGTTATTTGTATGACTTCAGCTACGTGCAAGGGTAAAGTGGCTAGGAAGTGGTGTCGTCGTTACAAAGTACCACTGTACCTAATGAAGGGAAAAGTACCTATACATCTTCAAATCTAATATCCCTTACAGCATCAATGTGCAAGAGCACGTGGCAAAGGTCAGTAGAGGTTGTGGGTGAGTGTTAGTGTGAACTGGAGAGGATGAAATCCACCGGCAATTCACTCACTGCAATGAAGCATCAAATGGAATAAATAAAGAGTTTCTACTGCATGAGATTAATGCAGCATTAACTGAAGTACAGACTAACATTGATAATGCACCTCAAATAATTGTAGATAATGGAACTTTCATGACAATCAAAAGAGGGCACAGGATGTATGCCTTGGTTGGGTTCAAACAGTTCAAACATCTATTTCAGAGACATTAAACAAATAGGGCAAAATATACACATGTGTTAGACACATGAAATGTTAAGCACATATATATGTCATTTGTGTAATCAAAAATTACTCCAAAGGTGAAGAATTTTAAACCATGTGCCTGTGGAAATTCTGGCCATTGTTTTTGCACTCTGTCTCTGGCATATGTTGGAATTTTTGATTTTTAATCCCGTTGTTTTGCACAAAACCAAACTTTAAGAACAAGGCATAACATGAGAAGTTGTGATTCAGTAAACTAAATGAAGTTTTGGAAACGGGCTGCTCCGAAACTGAAGTTGTTGGAAATGGGTCACAAGTCACAACGAACACTACCAAGTGCAAACCTGTCACTGAAGTGAAAGAAGATTTATAGAGGGAGGTAAAAATAGATTGATAAATACATTTTAATGCCTTTCATGGAAGTCCAAATATGCTGGATTATGGTCGCAACATCTATTTTGGTGAGGAGGACGGGAGCTTTTACAGAAATCTACCTCCATGCATTTTCAGTATTTCCTGTTAGCAATTTGTGTATTGCCACTGCTTTAAAAAAATTGAAGTGAACACATTAAGGATAAAGGGTACTTAAAAAATTTCGATTTTTCCACAATATATACAATATATATATAGGATTTAAAATGAAAAATTACCAATATATAGCAAATTTCAAAGTTACAATAATGTATGAAGCCATGCCGACTTTATTTCTGTTGCAGAAACCAGTATTATTTCGTAAAGAACTGATAACTTTCTGTTTCCAGTGATGATACATTGTATATGTTGTAACAGTGCAGGTTTCTAGTGTCCATAAATGATTATCTTTGCTAGTATTTACTTTTGTTTTGCTGAAGCAATTTGTTCATGTGTTACTGAATGTTTGTTGCCCAAGTACTACATATATTTGTGGAAGTATATATCATTTAGTGTGCAATAAATGCAAACTATGCCATGCATCAAGAAATTCAATAAAAGGAAATTCCATGGCAACCAGTTCACAAGCAAAGGAAGCCACACTATTGAAAGTAACGTACGTATCATCTCCCGCCAATCCTACTGCTGATTCAAATTTTTGTGTTAACAGTGACACTGTTTGTAGTGGATTTGTTGTTGTTGATGTGGACACCTTATCTGCTTTGATAAAGGAAGTGGTGAAATGTAAGCAATGTGATGGTATAGGCTGTCTGGAAATAACTGAACAACAAACTAGCAGGAAGGGTTTAGCACCAAAAGTAGTTTTTCTGTGTAGATCCTGCAATAAATCTCGAAAATGACTTCAAACATTGTGCGTAATTCAATGTGATTTTGAAGTTGGTGTATGCATGTGTGCAATACGAAAAGGGAAAAAGGCTATCAAGTGTTTTGTAGTTTGATGGACCTTCCCCCTCCTCGCACTAGGAACAACAAGTACATAAAACACTTTTAGGTGCCTTGACTGTTGTGTCAAAAGCATCTATGAAATGTGCAGTAGAAGAAACTGTAAATATTATTGGAACCAGGGACATTGTTGTTGCATTTGACGGAACATGAAAACATAGAGGACAAGTGGTACTTCTCTAGAGAATGGAAAAGTTGTTGATGTTGAGTGCTTATCTAAGTACTGCCATACCTGCCATGGTAACACTGGAGGACATATTGAACATCAGTGTTCTAAGAATTATGATGGTTACACAGGAGGTATGGAGGAGTGTGGTGGAGCTCTTAAAATATTTCTGAGGTCGATTCCCATTTATAATGTTATATAGATGAAGTACCTAGGCAATGGGGACTCTAAAGCTTTCAATAAAATTAATGAGTTCAATGTTTATGGTGATACCTTGGTAAAGAAACTTGAGTGTTGTAGACATGTACAAAAGAGGATGGGTGCTAGATTGAGGAAGCTACAAAGAGAAATGACAGGAAAGTTGTTATCAGATGGATGATCTCTGTTTGGCTGAGGCAGATCAACAGAAACTGGAATAGACCTACTTCAGAGTTACTATGGACGGGCTATTATATGAACTGCACCTCTTCTTTTTTTTGTCGTTTTAGGGCACACAACTACAATGGTCATTAGCGCCCATACTAAGTTAGGAATGCACCGCGAGGCACAAGGTTAAAACAGCAACTAAAAGGGACAACACTATATAGGACGTAGTAACAGCCATAGGATTAAAAGAAACAGCATAATCAAATGTCCTTAGACAGGTTTGTCAAGTTGATAAAACAAAGAATGCGAGCAGCTGCTCCTGGGTCATCTGCTAAAATGGCATCCAGAGTACATGGCAGGCCAAGATCAAGACGCAGAGTATTAAAATCGGGACAGGACGTTAAAATGTGGTGGATCGTCACCAGCTGCCCACATGGGCAGAACGGTGCCGGCGCAGCCGTCAGCAGATGGTGATGGCTGAATCAGCAGCGTCCAATTCGTAACCGGGCCAAAACGACCTCCTCCCACCGAGAAGGGCGGGAGGAGGACGTCCAAGCCGCGGGAAGAGGTTTCAAGGCCCGAAGCTTGTTGTCGGTAAGTGCAGCCCAATCGGCATGCCACAGCGACACAACGTGCCGACAAATGACCCTGCTAAAATCGGACGAAGGGACACAACAAGAAGCTGTCCGAGGCTGGAGGACCGCAGCCTTGGCCGCGGCATCTGCAGCTTCGTTCCCAGGGATACCGACATGGCCAGGAACCCACATAAAGCTAACCGGCGTACCGACGTCCACCAGCTGCTGCAGAGAGCGTTGGATCCGGTGTACGAAAGGGTGAACCGGGTACGGATCACTGAGGCTCTGGATGGCGCTCAGGGAATCTGAGCAGATGACATAAGCAGAATGTCGGTGGCGGCAGATGTAAAGAACAGCCTGGTAGAGGGCAAAGAGGTCAGCTGTGAAGACCGAACAATGGCCATGGAGCCGGTATTGGAAACTTTGTGCCCCGACAATAAAGGAACACCCGACCCCGTCATTGGTCTTAGAGCCATCTGTATAAATGAAAGTCATGTTGTTGAACTTCGAACGAAGTTCCAAAAAACGGGAGTGGTAGACCGAACCGGGGGTGACCTCTTTTGGGAGCGAGCTGAGGTCGAGGTGAACGCGGACCTGAGCCTGGAGCCAAGGTGGCGTGCGGCTCTCGCCCACTCGAAAGGTTGCAGGGAGTGAAAAATGAAGGTGTTGAAGGAGGCGACGAAAGCGAACTCCAGGGGGTAGCAAGGCAGAGACATACAACCCGTATTGAAGGTCAAGAGAGTCGTCAAAAAAGGAACGATAAGACGGATGGTCGGGCATTGACAGTAGCCGACAGGCATACCGACAAAGCAGTATATCGCGCCGGTAGGTGAGTGGCAATTCGCCAGCGTCAGCATGAAGACTCTCTACGGGACTGGTATAAAATGCTCCGATCGCAAGTCGTAAACCCCGATGTTGTATGGAGTTGAGGCGGCGTAAGATGGATGGCCGTGCAGAGGAGTATACGAAGCTCCCATAATCCAGCTTGGAGCGGACGATCGACCGATATAGACGAAGTAGGACGGTTCGATCCGCTCCCCACGACATACCACTGAGAACACGGAGGACATTTAAAGAACGGGTACAACGGGCGGCCAAATATGACACATGTGGAGACCAGCTAAGTTTCCTGTCAAAGGTAAGGCCTAAAAATTTGATTGTCTCCACGAGTGGGAGAGCGACGGGACCGAGTCGTAAGGACGGTGGGAGAAACTCTTTGTAGCGCCAGAAGTTAATACAGACCGTCTTCTCGGCAGAAAAACGGAAGCCATTGGCGACACTCCAGGAGTAAAGACGGTCAAGAGAACGCTGAAGACAGCGCTCCAGGACACGTGCACACTGCGCGCTGCAATAGATGGTAAAATCGTCCACGAAAAGGGAGCCTGATACATCAGCTGGGAGGCAATCCATTATTGGATTGATCGCGATGGCGAAGAGAGCGACGCTCAAAACTGAGCCCTGTGGCACCCCATTCTCCTGGCGAAAGGTGTCGGACAGGACAGAACCCACACGTACCCGAAACTGTCGATCCATTAAAAAGGAATGAATAAAAAGAGGGAGGCGACCGCGAAAGCCCCATGTATGCATGGTGCGGAGAATGCCCGCCCTCCAACAGGTGTCGTAAGCCTTCTCCAAATCAAAGAACACAGCCGCGGTCGGGCGCTTCCGCAAGAAGTTATTCATAATGAAGGTCGACAAGGTAACCAGATGGTCAACAGCAGAGCGGCGCCTTCGAAATCCACATTGTACATTGGTAAGTAGGCGTCGAGACTCGAGCAGCCAAACCAATCGAGAGTTAACCATTCGCTCCATCACTTTACAGACACAGCTGGTAAGCGAGATAGGTCGATAACTGGAAGGCAAGTGCTTGTCCTTCCCCGGCTTAGGAATCGGGACAACAATAGACTCGCGCCAGCATGCGGGAACATGTCCCTCAATCCAGATGCGATTGTATGTACGAAGAAGAAAACCTTTACCCGCAGGAGAAAGGTTCTTCAGCATCTGAATATGAATAGAATCAGGCCCTGGAGCGGAGGACCGTGATCGGCCAAGTGCGGTTTCGAGTTCCCGCATGGTGAATGGGGCATTATAACTTTCACAATTCGAGGAGCGGAAGTCAGGTGGCCTAGCCTCCTCTGCCTGTTTGCGGGGGAGGAAGGCAGGGTGGTAATGAGCGGAGCTCGAAACCTCGGCGAAAAAGCGGCCGAAGGCATTGGAGACAGCCTCAGGGGCCACAAGGACTTCATTCGCGACCTTCAAGCCAGAAACTGGGGAGTGGACCTTAGTGCCAGATAGCCGGCGCAGGCTACCCCAGACAACAGAAGAAGGAGTAGAACTGTTGAAGGCGCTTGTGAAAGCAGCCCAGCTGGCTTTCTTGCTTTCTTTAATAATACGACGACACTGAGCACGTAATCGTTTATAATTAATACAATTCGCCACTGTAGGGTGGCGCTTAAAGGTGCGTAAAGCACGTCGACGAGCACGTAAAGCGTCTCTACATGCTGCGGTCCACCAGGGGACCGGTACGCGACGTGGAGAAGAAGTAGGGTGAGGGATGGAATATTCAGCAGCAGCGAGAATGACTTCCGTGAGGTGTGCGACCCGACGATCGCAGCTTGTGAAGGTTTGATCCTGAAAGGTAGCCCTGGAAGAGAAGAGCTCCCAGTCTGCCTTGGAGATGGTCCAACGAGAGGAGCACGGAGAGGGAGTATGCTGCAGGAGATGGATAACACACGGGAAGTGGTCGCTCGAATATGTATCAGAAAGTGCATACCACTCAAACCGGCGTGCAAGTTGGGGAGTACATATAGAGAGGTCTAAATGGGAATAGTTGTGAGATGTGTCCGAAAGAAAAGTAGGGGCGCCAGTATTGAGGCAGACAAGATCGAGCTGGTTGAAAAGGTCTGCTAACAAGGAGCCCTCGGGCAGGATGCTGGAGAGCCCCAAAGGGGATGGTGGGCATTGAAGTCTCCAGTTAACAAAAATGGTGCAGGTAGCTGAGCAATAAGTTGCATCACGTCTGCCCTGGTAACGGCAGATGACGATGGAGTGTAAACGGTACAAAAGGAAAACGTAAAAGTGGGGAGAGTAATGCGGATGGCAACTGCCTGCAGGCCGGTGTGCAACGTGATGGGATCGTAGTAAATATCATCCCGGACCAGCAACATAACCCCTCCATGACCTGGGATACCTACCACAGGGGGTAGGTCAAAACGCACAGAGGTGTAGTGTGCCAAGGCAATTTGATCGCATGGGCGTAGCTTCGTTTCCTGGAGGGCTACGACAAGCGGACGGTGCAAGCGGAGCAGCAACTTCAAGTCCTCTCGGTTGGAGCGAATGCTGCGAATATTCCAGTGAATAAGTGCCATCGTAAGAAAAGGAAGATGAGAGAAGTGGTCACCTCGAAGGCCGCTTAGGGCCTGGCTTCGAGCGAGCACTGCCGCCGCTATCAGTAGGCGGACAGTCATCGTCCATTGGGTCTATAGGGTCATCGGCCATCTCGGGAGGATGGCCGGGAGGGGGAGCTTCCTCCGCCAGTGAACGGCCAGATGTACGGCAACCAGCGGTGCGGCCAGGCGAAACGGATGACGGCCTGGGGCGGCAGCCGCTGGGTGGCGCAAGAGAAGAAATGCGCCGTGGCGGGGAAGGAGAACTGTGCTTCCTATGCGCCTTTTTGGAAGGACGTGTAGTGGAAGTACCGGTCGAAGGCTGTGAGGTCGAGGTACGGAGGAAGTCTGCACGGGATGGTTCCTTCTTGAAGGCCCGTGCATCTGACTTCGGTGTCTTCGTTTTAGCAGAAGCTGAAGAAGGTGCTCGTGTCTGTGGGGTGATGGGAGGAAGAGGAGACGTCGACCGCGCGATCTTAGCACTGGCCGAACGGACGACCGTGGTGCTGAAGGTCAGATCGCATGTCTGGGTTGCTACCTCCCGGGTAGTCCGAGGAGAGGCGAGGACAGTACTGTATTTCCCCGCTGGGAGCAGCGTGGGCTTCCTACTAGCCAATAGCTTGCGAGCAGCCGAGGTGGACACTTTCTCTTTGACCCGAATTTCCTGGATACAGCGTTCTTCCTTATACACAGGACAGTCGCGGGAGGATGCTGCATGGTCACCCTGACAGTTCACACAACGAGGAGACGGAGGTGGACAGTCACCCTCATGGGCATCCCTGCCACAGGTGACACATTTAGCCGCATTGGAACAAGACTGTCGAGTGTGATTGAAACGCTGACACTGGTAGCAGCGCGTAGGTGTCGGGATATAGGGGCGAACAGAAATAACCTCGTAGCCCGCCTTGATGCGCGATGGCAGCTTAACACTATCGAAGGTCAAGAAAATTGTCCGGGTCGGTACAAGGTCATTGTTGACCTTTTTCATGACCCTATGGACAGCCGTCACGCCCTGCTCAGCGAGGAATGATTGAAGCTCCTCGTCAGTCAATCCGTCGAGGGAGCCAGTATAGACCACACCACGAGACGAATTCAAAGTTCGGTGGGCCTCCACCCGGACAGGGAACGTGTACAGGAGGGTGGCCCGAAGCAGTTTTTGTGCCTGAAAGGCATTCTCAGTTTCCAGTAATAAGGTGCCGTTACGCAACCTGGTACAGGATGTGACAGATCCGGCTATGGCATCTACGCCCTTCTGAATAACGAAAGGGTTGACAGAGGAAAAATCCTTTCTGTCCTCAGTTCGAGAAACTACGAGGAACTGTGGGGCAGGCGGTAGTACTTTTGTCACTGTTGGCTGGTCACGTTTCCGTTTTTGGGTCGAAGTCGAAAGAGATGGAGTAGAATCCATTGCGGAGGAATCCCCCATGATTGCCAGCGTCTCCGATGGCGCGCTCCTTCCTTGTGGGGACCCTCTCAGAGGGCACTCCCGCCTTAGGTGAATGTTTACACCTCAGGTCACACCTCCCGAGAAACAGACGGAGGGACCAATCGGCATGGTCAGAAGGTATCAGCTCAGGCAATCACCCCTCCCCGGGCCTGGCCTTTACCAGGGGGTACGCGCGTGCCTTACATGTCTACCCAGGGCGGGGACTTACGCGTTACCCCGTCACCGGCTACGCGTGCGAACGGGTGGGTCGGCCTTCAGGCACGCACAGGGAGGAAGCAAGAAGAGGAAAAAGAAGAGAGAGAGGGAGAAAGAGGACAGACTGTCTCAAACGCCGAGGCGGAGACCAGAGAAGGCAAGGAGAAGAAGGCAATGAGAAAGCAAGGGGAAGAAGGCAATAAGAAGGCAAGGAGAAGAAGGCAATGAGAAGGCAAGGAGAAAAAGGCAATGAGAAGGCAAGGAGAAGGCAAGGGAAAGAGTAAGGAAGACAGTGAGCAAAGAAAGGAACCAACAAAAGGAAGGAAGAAACGAGAAGTGAAAAAACCAAAAGGACCACGATGATAGGTCGTGGAACCGTCCGTCTCCGGACGCAGGCGCGAACTACCCCCGTGAGGGGGATGGACTCCTTTTAGTCGCCTCTTACGACAGGCAGGAATACCGCGGGCCTATTCTAATCCCCGGACCCCCAGGGGGCTTGTTGTCCATAAGTGCAGCCCAATCGGCATGCCACAGCGATAAAATGCGCCGACAAATGACCTTGCTACAATCTGATGAAGGGACACAACAAGAAGCTGTCCGAGGCTGGAAGACTGCAGCCTTGGCCGCGGCATCTGCAGCTTCATTCCCAGGGATACCGACATGGCCAGGAACCCACATAAAGCTAACCGGAGAACCGTCGTCCACCAGCTGCTGAAGAGAGCATTGGATCCGGTACACAAAAGGGTGAACCGGATACAGATCACTGAGGCTCTGGATGGCCCTCAGGGAATCGGAGCAGATGACATAAGCAGAATGTCGGTGGCAGCAGATGTAAAGAACAGCTTGGTAGAGGACAAAGAGTTCAGCTGTGAAGACCAAACAATGGCCATGGAGCTGGTATTTTTGTTTTTTGTGGTTTTAGGGCGCACAACTTCAATGGTCATTAGCGCCCTGACTACTCTAAGAATGCACCGCGAGGCACAAGTTGACCACAACAACAAAAAGGGAAAACACGATAATAGACAGACTGACAGGCATAGGATTAAAAAACAGCATCATCAAATGTCCTTAGCGAGGTTTGTCAAATTGATAAAACGAAGAACACGAGCAGCTGCTCATGGGTCATCCGCTAAAATGGCATCGAAAGTATTTGGCAGGATAAAATCGAGGCGCAGTGTGTTAAGATCTGGACAGGACATTAAAATGTGTCTAACCGTCAGCAAGTGCCCACATGGGCAGAACGGCGCCGGCGCAGCCGTCAGCAGATGGCGATGGCTGAACCGGCAGTGTCCAATTCTTAACCGGGCTAAAACGACCTCCTCCCGCCGAGAAGGGCGTGAGGAGGACGTCCAAGCCACGGGAACAGGTTTTAAGGCCCGAAGCTTGTTGTCGGTAAGTGCAGCCCAATCGGCATGCCACAGAGATAAGATGCGCCGAAAAATCACCCTGCTAAAATCGGACGAAGGGACACAACAAGAAGCTGTCCGAGGCTGGAGGACCGCAGCCTTGGCCGCGGCATCTGCAGCTTCGTTCCCAGGGATACCGACGTAGCCAGGAACCCACATAAAGCTAACTGGAGAACCGACGTCCACCAGCTGCTGAAGAGAGCGTTGGATCCGGTGTACGAAAGGGTGAACCGGGTACGGATCACTGAGGCTCTGGATGGCGCTCAGGGAATCTGAGCAGATGACATAAGCAGAATGTCGGTGGCGGCAGATGTAAAGAACAGCCTGGTAGAGGGCAAAGAGCTCAGCTGTGAAGACCGAACAATGGCCATGGAGCCGGTATTTGAAACTTTGTGCCTCGACAATAAAGGAACACCCGACCCCATCATTGGTCTTAGAGCCATCTGTATAAATGAAAGTCATGTCGATGAACTTCGAACGAAGTTCCAAAAAACGGGAGTGGTAGACCGAACCGGGGGTGACCTCTTTTGGGAGCGAGCTGAGGTCGAGGTGAACGCGGACCTGAGCCTGGAGCCAAGGTGGCGTGCGGCTCTCGCCCACTCGAAAGGTTGCAGGGAGTGAAAAATTTAGGTGTTGAAGGAGGCGACGAAAGCGAACTCCAGGGGGTAGCAGGGCAGAGACATACAACCCGTATTGACGGTCAAGAGAGTCGTCAAAAAAGGAACGATAAGACGGATGGTCGGGCATTGACAGTAGCCGACAGGCATACCGACAAAGCAGTATATCGCGCCGGTAGGTAAGTGGCAATTCGCCAGCGTCAGCATGAAGACTCTCTACGGGACTGGTATAAAATGCTCCGATCGCAAGTCATAAACCCCGATCTTGTATGGAATTGAGGCGGCGTAAGATGGATGGCCGTGCAGAGGAGTATACGAAGCTCCCATAATCCAGCTTGGAGCGGACGATCGACCGATATAGACGAAGTAGGACGGTTCGATCCGCTCCCCACGACAGACCACTGAGAACACGGAGGACATTTAAAGAACGGATACAACGGGCGGCCAAATATGACACATGTGGAGACCAGCTAAGTTTCCTGTCAAATGTAAGGCCTAAAAATTTGGTTGTCTCCACGATTGGGAGAGCAACGGGACCGAGTCGTAAGGACGGTGGGAGAAACTCTTTGTAGCGCCAGAAGTTAATACAGACCGTCTTCTCGGCAGAAAAACGGAAGCCATTGGCGACACTCCAGGAGTAAAGACGGTCAAGAGAACGCTGAACACAGCGCTCCAGGACACGTGTACAATGCGCGCTGCAATAGATGGTAAAATCGTCCACGAAAAGGGAGCCTGATACATCAGCTGGGAGGCAATCCATTATTGGATTGATCGCAATGGCGAAGAGAGCGACGATCAAAACTGAGCCCTGTGGCACCCCATTCTCCTGGCGAAAGGTGTCTGACAGGACAGAACCCACACGTACCCTGAACTGTCGATCCATTAAAAAGGAACGAATAAAAAGAGGGAGGCGACCGCGAAGGCCCCATGTATGCATGGTGCGGAGAATGCCCGCCCTCCAACAGGTGTCGTAAGCCTTCTCCAAATCAAAGAACACAGCCGCGGTCGGGCGCTTCCGCAAGAAGTTATTCATAATGAAGGTCGACAAGGTAACCAGATGGTCAACAGCAGAGCGGCGCCTACGAAATCCACATTGTACATTGGTAAGTAGGCGTCGAGACTCGAGCAGCCAAATCAATCGAGAGTTAACCATTCGCTCCATCACTTTACAGAGACAGCTGGTAAGCGAGATAGGTCGATAACTGGAAGGCAAGTGCTTGTCCTTCCCCGGCTTAGGAATCGGGACAACAATAGACTCGCGCCAGCATGCGGGAACATGTCCCTCAATCCAGATGCGATTGTATGTACGAAGAAGAAAACCTTTACCCGCAGGAGAAAGGTTCTTCAGCATCTGAATATGAATAGAATCTGGCCCTGGAGCAGAGGACCGTGATCGGCCAAGTGCGTTTTCGAGTTCCCGCATGGTGAATGGGGCATTATAACTTTCACAATTCGAGGAGCAGAAGTTAGGTGGCCTAGCCTCCTCTGCCTGTTTGCGGGGGAGGAAGGCAGGGTGGTAATGAGCGGAGCTCGAAACCTCTGCGAAAAAGCGGCCGAAGGCATTGGAGACATCCTCAGGGGCCACAAGGACGTCATTCGCGACCTTCAAGCCAGAAACTGGTGAGTGGACCTTAGTGCCAGATAGCCGGCACAAGCTACACCAGACAACAGAAGGAGGAGTAAAACTGTTGAAGGTGCTTGTGAAAGCAGCCCAGCTGGCTTTCTTGCTTTCTTTGATAATACGACGACACTGAGCAGGTAATCGTTTATAATTGATACAATTCGCCACTGTAGGGTGGCGTTTAAATGTGCGTAAAGCACGTCGACGAGCACGTAAAGCATCTCTACATGCTGCGGTCCACCAGGGGACCGGTACGCGACGTGGAGAAGAAGGAGGGTGAGGGATGGAATATTCAGCAGCAGCGAGAATGACTTCCGTGAGGTGTGCGACCTGACGATCGCAGCTTGTAAAGGTTTGATCCTGAAAGGTCGCCCTGGAAGAGAAGAGCCCCCAGTCTGCCTTGGAGATGGTCCAATTAGAGGAGCACGGAGAGGGGGTATGCTGCAGGAGATGGATAACACACGGGAAGTGGTCGCTCGAATATGTATCAGAAAGTGCATACCACTCAAACCGGCGTGCAAGTTGGGGAGTACATATAGAGAGGTCTAAATGGGAATTGGTGTGAGATGTGTCCGAAAGAAAAGTAGGGGCGCCAGTATTGAGGCAGACAAGATTGAGCTGGTTGAAAAGGTCTGCTAACAAGGAGCCCCTCGGGCAGGATGATGGAGAGCCCCAAAGGGGATGGTGGGCATTGAAGTCTCCAGTTAACAAAAACGGTGCAGGTAGCTGAGCAATAAGTTGCATCATGTCTGCCCTGGTAACGGCAGATGACGATGGAGTGTAAACGGTACAAAAGGAAAACGTAAAAGTGGGGAGAGTAATGCGGATGGCAACTGCCTGCAGGCCGGTGTGCAACGTGATGGGATCGTAGTAAATATCATCCCGGACCAGCAACATAACCCCTCCATGACCTGGGATACCTACCACAGGGGGTAGGTCAAAACGCACAGAGGTGTAGTGTGCCAAGGCAATTTGATCGCATGGGCGTAGCTTCGTTTCCTGGAGGGCTACGACAAGCGGACGGTGCAAGCGGGGCAGCAACTTCAAGTCCTCTCGGTTGGAGCGAATGCTGCGAATATTCCAGTGAATAAGTGCCATCGTAAGAAAAGGAAGATGAGAGAAGTGGTCACCTCGAAGGCCGCTTAGGGCCTGGCTTCGAGCGAGCACTGCCGCCGCTATCAGTAGGCGGACAGTCATCGTCCATTGGGTCTATAGGGTCATCGGCCATCTCGGGAGGATGGCCGGGAGGGGGAGCTTCCTCCGCCAGTGAACGGCCAGATGTACGGCGACCAGCGGTGCGGCCAGGCGAAACGGATGACGGCCAGGGGCGGCAACCGCTGGGTGGCGCAGGAGAAGAAATGCGCCGTGGCGGAGAAGGAGAACTGTGCTTCCTATGCGCCTTTTTGGAAGGACGTGTAGTGGAAGTACCGGTCGAAGGCTGGGAGGTCGAGGTACGGAGGAAGTCTGCACGGGATGGTTCCTTCTTGAAGGCCCGTGCATCTGACTTCGATGTCTTCGTCTTAGCAGAAGCTGAGGAAGGTGCTCGTGTCTGTGGGGTGATGGGAGGAAGAGGAGACGTCGACCGCGCGATCTTAGCACTGGCCGAACGGACGACCGTGGTGCTGAAGGTCAGATCGCATGTCTGGGTTGCTACCTCCCGGGTAGTCCGAGGAGAGGCGAGGACAGTACTGTATTTCCCCGCTGGGAGCAGCGTGGGCTTCCTACTAGCCAATAGCTTGCGAGCAGCCGAGGTGGACACTTTCTCTTTGACCCGAATTTCCTGGATACAGCGTTCTTCCTTATAGACAGGACAGTCGCGGGAGGATGCGGCATGGTCACCCTGACAGTTCACACAACGAGGAGATGGAGGTGGACAGTCACCCTCATGGGCATCCCTGCCACAAGTGACACATTTAGCCGCATTGGAACAAGACTGTCGAGTGTGATTGAAACGCTGACACTGGTAGCAGCGCGTAGGTGTCGGGACATAGGGGCGAACAGAAATAACCTTGTAGCCCGCCTTGATGCGCGATGGCAGCTTAACACTATCGAAGGTCAAGAAAATTGTCCGGGTCGGTACAAGGTCATTGTTGACCTTTTTCATGACCCTATGGACAGCCGTCACGCCCTGCTCAGCGAGGAATGATTGAAGCTCCTCGTCAGTCAATCCGTCGAGGGAGCTAGTATAGACTACACCACGAGACGAATTCAAAGTTCTGTGGGCCTGCACCCGGACAGGGAACGTGTACAGGAGGGTGGCCCGAAGCAGTTTTTGTGCCTGAAAGGCACTCTCAGTTTCTAGTAATAAGGTGCCGTTATGCAACCTGGTACAAGATTTGACAGATCCGGCTATGGCATCTACGCCCTTCTGAATAACGAAAGGGTTGACAGAGGAAAAATCCTTTCCGTCCTCAGATCGAGAAACTACGAGGAACTGTGGGGCAGGCGGTAGTACTTTTGTCACTGTTGGCTGGTCACGTTTCCGTTTTTGGGTCGAAGTCGAAAGAGATGGAGTAGAATCCATTGCGGAGGAATCCCCCATGACTGCCAGCGTCTCCGATGGCGCGCTCCTTCCTTGTGGGGACCCTCTCAGAGGGCACTCCCGCCTTAGGTGAATGTTTACACCTCAGGTCACACCTCCCGAGAAACAGACGGAGGGACCAATCGGCATGGTCAGAAGGTATCAGCTCAGGCAATCACCCCTCCCCGGGCCTGGCCTTTACCAGGGGGTACGCGCGTGCCTTACATGTCTACCCAGGGCGGGGACTTACGCGTTACCCCGTCACCGGCTACGCGTGCGAACGGGTGGGTCGGCCTTCAGGCACGCACAGGGAGGAAGGAAGAAGAGGAAAAAGAAGAGAGAGAGGGAGAAAGAGGACAGACTGTCTCAAACGCCGAGGCGGAGACCAGAGAAGGCAAGGAGAAGAAGGCAATGAGAAAGCAAGGAGAAGAAGGCAATGAGAAGGCAAGGAGAAAAGGGCAATGAGTAAGCAAGGAGAAAAAGGCAATGAGAAGGCAAGGAAAAAAAGGCAATGAGAAGGCAAGGAAAAAAAGGCAATGAGAAAGCAAGGAGAAAAAGGCAATGAGAAGGCAAGGAGAAGTCAAGGGAAAGAGTAAGGAAGACAGTGAGGTGGAGAAGAGCAAGGAAAGGAACCAACAAAAGGAAGGAAGAAACGAGAAGTGAAAAACCAAAAAGACCACAATTATAGGTCGTGGAACCGTCCGTCTCCGGACGCAGGCGCTAACTACCCCCGTGAGGGGGATGGACTCCTTTTAGTCGCCTCTTACGACAGGCAGGAATACCTCGGGCCTATTCTAATCCCCTGACCCGCAGGGGGGGGAGCTGGTATTTGAAACTTAGTGCCCCGACAATAAAAGAACACCCGACCCCATCATTGGTCTTAGAGCCATCTGTGTAAATGAAGGTCATATTAATGAACTTCAAACGAAGTTCGAGAAAACGGGAATGGTATACCCAACCGGGGGTAGCCTCCTTTGGGAGCGAGCTGAGGTCAAGGTGAACGCGAACACGAGCCTGGAGCCATGGTGCCGTGTGGCTGTCGCCGACTCTAAAGGTTGCAGGGAGTGAAAAATCAAGGTGGTGAAGGAGGCGACGAAAGCGAACTCCAGGGGGTAGCAGGGCAGAGACATACAACCCATATTGATGGTCGTATGAAGAAGGAAACCTTTACCCGCAGGAGAAAGGTTCTTCAGCATCTGCATATGAATAGAATCTGGCCCTGGAGTGGAGGGCCATGACCGGGCAAGTGCATTTTCGAGTTCCCGCATGGTGAATGGGGCATTATAACTTTTACGATTCGAGGAGCAGAAGTTAGGTGGCCTAGCCTCCTCTGCCTGTTTGCGGGGGAGGAAGGCAGGGCGGTAATGAGTGGAGCTCGAAACCTCTGTGAAAAAGCGGCCGAAGGGATTGGAGACATCCTCAGGGGCCACAAGGACATCATTCGCGCATCATTACCCGCAGGAGAAAGGTTCTTCAGCATCTGCATATGAATAGAATCTGGCCCTGGAGTGGAGGGCCATGACCGGGCAAGTGCATTTTCGAGTTCCCGCATGGTGAATGGGGCATTATAACTTTTACGATTCGAGGAGCAGAAGTTAGGTGGCCTAGCCTCCTCTGCCTGTTTGCGGGGGAGGAAGGCAGGGCGGTAATGAGTGGAGCTCGAAACCTCTGTGAAAAAGCGGCCGAAGGGATTGGAGACATCCTCAGGGGCCACAAGGACATCATTCGCGACCGTCAAGCCAGAAACTAGTGAGTGGACCTTAGTGCCAGATAGCCGGCACAAGCTACACCAGACAACAGAAGAAGGAGTAAAACTGTTGAAGGTGCTTGTGAAAGCAGCCCAGCTGGCTTTCTTGCTTTCTTTAATAATACAACGACACTGCACACGTAATCGTTTATAATTGATACAATTCGTCATTGTAGGGTGGCGTTTAAAGGTGCGTAAAGCACGTCGATGAGCACGTAAAGCGCCTCTACATGCTGCAGTCCACCAGGGGACCGGTACGCGACGTGGAGAAGAAGTAGTGTGAGGGATGGAATATTCAGCAGCAGTGAGAATGACTTCCGTGAGGTGTGCGACCTGACTATCGCAGCTTGTGAAGGTTTGATCCTGAAAGGTCGCCCTTGAAGAGAAGAGCCCGCAGTCTGCTTTGGATATGTTCCAACTAGTTGAGCACGGAGAGGGGGTATGATGCAGGAGATGGATAACACACGGGAAGTGGTCACTCAAATATGTATCAGAAAATGCATACCACTCAAACCGGTGAGCAAGTTGGGTAGTACATATAGAGAAGTCTAAATGGGAATAGGTGTGAGATGTGTCCGAAAGAAAAGTAGGGGTGCCAGTGTTGAGGCAGACAAGATTGAGCTGGTTGAAAAGGTCTGCCAACAGTGAGCCCCAAAGGAGACGGTGGGCATTGAAGTCTCCAGTTAACAAAAATGGTGCAGGAAGCTGAGCAATAATTTGCATCTTGTCTGCCCTGGTAACGGCAGATGACGATGGAGTGTAAACAGTACAAATGGAAAATGTAAAAGTGGGGAGAGTAATTCGGACGGCAACTGCCTGCAGGCCGGTGTGCAATGTGATGGGATCGTAGTAAATATCATCCTGGACCAGCAACATAGCCCCTCCATCAGCCGGAATACTTGCCACAGGGGGTAGGTCAAAACGCACAGAGGTGTAGTGTGCCAAGGCAATTTGATCGCATGGGCGTAGCTTCGTTTCCTGGATGGCTGCGACGAGCGGACGGTGGAAGCAGAGCAGCAACTTTATGTCCTCTTGGTTGGAGCAAATTCTGCGAATATTCCAGTGAATAAGTGCCATCGTGAGAAGAAAAGGAAGATGAAAGAAAGGGTCACCTCAAAGGCCACTGAGGGCCTGGCTTCGAGCGAGCACTGCCGCAGCTATCAGTAGGCGGACAGTCATCGTCCATTGGTTCTATAGGTTCATCGGCCATCTTGTTAAGATGGCCAGGAGGGGGAGCTTGCTCTGCAAGTGAACGGCCAGATGTTTAGCTACCAGCGGTGCGACCAGGCAAAACAGATGACGGCCTGGGGCACAACCGCTGGGTGGCGCAGGAGAAGATATGCGACATGGCGGAGAAGGAGAACTGTGCTTCCTATGAGCCTTCTTGGAAGGTCATTTAGTGGAAATACTGGCCGATGGCTGGGAGTTCAAGGTACGTAGGACGTCTGCACGGGATGGTTCCTTCTTGAAGGCCCGTGCATCTGACTTCTGGGTCTTCGTCTTGGCAGAAGCTGATGAAGGTGCTTGTGTCTGAGGGGTGACGGGAGGAAGAGGAGACGTCGACCGGGCGATCTTAGCACTGGCCGAACGGACGACCATAGTGCTGAAGGTCAGATCGCATGTCTGCGTCGCCACCTCCCTGGTAGTCTGAGGAGAGGTGAGGACAGTACTGTATTTCCCTGCTGGGAGCAGCGTGGGCTTCCTACTAGCCAATAGCTTGCGAGCAGCCGAGGTGGACACTTTCTCTTTGACCTGAATTTCCTGTATACAGCGTTCTTCCTTGTAGATGGGGCAGTCGCGGGAGGACGCTGCATGGTCACCCTGACAGTTCACACAACGAGGAGACGGAGGTGAACAGTCACCCTCATGGGCATCCCTGCCACAAGTGACACATTAAGCCGCATTGGAACAAGACTGGTGAGTGTGATTAAAACAATGACACTGGTAGCAGCGCGTAGGTGTCGGGACATAGGGGCGAACAGGAATAACCTCGTAGCCCGTTTTGATGTGCGACGGCGACTGAATACTAGGGAACGTGTACAGGAGTGTGGCCTGAAGCAGTTTTTGTGCCTGAAAGGCGCTCTCAGTTTCTAGTAACAATGTACCGTTATGCAACCTGGTACAAGACTTGACAGATCCAGCTATGGCATCTACGCCCTTCTGGATAACGAAAGGGTTGACAGAGGAAAAATCCTTTCCGTCCTCAGATCGAGAAACTACGAGGAACTGTGGGGCAGGCGGTAATACTTTTGTCACTGGTGGCTGGTCAAGTTTCCGTTTTTGGGCAGAAGTCAAGAGAGAACAAGAAGAGAAATCCATTGCAGAGAAATCCCCCATGATTGCCAGCGTCTCCGATGGTGCGCTCCTTCCTTGTGGGGACCCTCTCAGAGGGCACTACCGCCTTAGGTGAATGTTTACACCTCAGGTCACACCTCCTGAGAAATGGACGGAGGGACCAATCGGCATGGTCGGAAGGTGTCAGCTCAGGCAATCACCCCTCCCTGGGCCTGGCCTTTACCAGGGGATACGTGTGTGCCTTACTTGTCTACCCAGGGCAGGGAATTACGCGTTACTCCGTCACCGGATACGCGTGTGAATGCATGGGTCGGCCTTCAGGCATACACAGGGAGGAAGGAAGAAGAGGAAAAAGAAGGAACAGAGGGAGAGAAAGGACAGACTGTCTCTAACGCTGAGGCGGAGACCAGAGAAGGCAAGGAGAAGAAGGCAAGGAGAAGAAGGCAAGGAGATGAAGGCAAGGAGAAGAAGGCAAGGGAAAGAGTAAGTAAGACAGTGAGATGGAGAAGAACAATGAAAGGAGCCAACCAAAGGAAGGAAGAAACCAGAAGAAGTGAAAAACCAAAATGACCGCAAATATAGGTCATGGAACCGTCCGTCTCCGGACGCAGACGTTAACTACCCCCTTGAGGGGGAGGGACTCCTTTTAATCGCCTCTTACGACAGGCAGGAATACCTCGGGCCTATTCTAACCCCCTGACCTGCAGGGGGGATGTAGAACTGTGTTACCAATGAATCTCCACCTAAGCATGGAGGCTCTTTTCTATAAGAAGGATTCATCATGTTCATTTAGTTGGACTCCCTTCTCACTGCACCTGTAAGATGCAGCCACTCAATAAAACGTTTATGTGACTGCAGAAATCTGGCAATGACTTTGAGCGCACAATTTACCACTAGCACTAACTAATGTTGCAGAAATCTGTGGTCCAATCTATATGAAAGTTCAGGATGTGGAACAGGTGCTTCTGGATGCCGTGATGACCAGAGGTTTCAGCCGATTACAAATGGTGTCTTATGTCGGTACTAACACTGAACTGATCCAAAGTGACACACAGAGTGTGTCTGCTTTTGGGCAGCTAGCTACTGTGATAGAGATTGCCAGTCTTGTTATTTGAATGTGGAGCTCACTATCAATAGCATCATGACAGAATTAACCATGGTCCTTCGAAACATACCATCAATTCAGCTCTGTATCAGGGGCTACAAAAGTCCTGCACCCAGTCTGCAGACTCCCTGGCTTGCACCTTATGGTGGTGTGTTTCCTGGGTTGTGTTTAATATGTCAGGGGACCACTACACACAGAAGATGACTACTCGGATAGTGGGGGCCGTAAGGAGGTGACTGGCCAGCTTCTTACATTAAAGGGTCTCAGTAAGCTATAGAAAGGGTGACAGTTTAAAAGAGTTCAGGGCAAAAACAGGATGAAGGTAGTTTCAGATGCAGTTTGTATTGTAATTGTAAATTGTTGCTGCTGTGTTAGGAAAGATTCAGAGCTCCAATCACTAATAGAAAGCACTGAGGCTCCAATTATTTTAGGTATGCAAACATGGCTGAACCACAAGTAATTTCAGCAAAACTCTTACTGAACTGTGTTCATTAAGAATAGATTAAATACAGTCAGTTGTAGAATGTTTATTACTGTCAGTAGTAATTTACCTTGAAGAGAAATTTATGTAGACAGTTCTTGTGAATTAGTATGGATAGGTTGTGTTTGACAACTCAAAGAAAATTAATAATTACATAGCTCATTTTACCAACCACCTGAATGAGATGCTGAACAGCTCAAAGAAGTGTTCATTCATTACAAATAGGTACCCCAAGTCACACAATTACAGATGGTGTCAACTTAAATGTACCTTCCATATTTTGGCTAAAATACATGTCGGAAGTTGACTGTAGGTATGTCATCTGAGATTATACCCAAAGGTTTCTCAAAGTAGTATTTACATCAATAATTATTAGTTCAGATGCCCACTTTAAGTGTAAATTGTTGCAAAAGCATAATTGACTACCTGGCAACAAATAATCCTGAGCAAATAGGGAGCATTATGACAGATATATGGGTTAGTGTCTTCACTACATTGGCAACAAAATAAGCTTTACTTCAAACAACAAGCTTCTAAAGAAAACAATTGACCAATTGGCAACATGACAAGAAATGAACTCTCACACAAAATTAATATAAAATTTCTATCTGTGTAGTAATATTTATAACACTTGTATCAAGTGGAATGATGTCTGTAATAAATATAAAGGAAATTGACTATTGAGCATCAGTTAGTCTACACTCAACACATGCCATCCATCTGCTCACTAAAAATCCAGAGTGTTGCACAATTCCTATTACAGAGAGGTTCCAGAGAAAACTTTATCCACCAGGTTTCATTAATAAACCCATGTCTGGAAATGTACAAAGTCCCTTCTACAACCCTTACACACCTGTAATAGGAATTCTGACATGCCCTTGGTACAGCAAGAGAAAACTGTAGTAATTTTACACCAGATTGCATAGTTTACATTAAATGTATGTAATACCAATGAAAATATCCCAAGAGCATATGGTATTTATGACTACATAAATAAATGACCAAAATAGTGACTTTATCATTTCTTTTATCCATGTAATTCTGAAATCATGGTAGTGTCTGGGAAACTGTTTGCTGAGGAGGTACTCTTTTGTGAGGAGGTACAGCAGTACCTCATATACTTTCAACAATGCTCAACCACAAAGTCCTGTCCTCATTTTCATTTCAGTCTTCTCCGAACATCTGGCACCTCCAAATTACTTTTCTGTCCGTCAGGAATATCCATCCTTTTGCACAATTTAACAGAAATTTAATAATGTTCCTCCACAGCATGGTCATCACTCCATTCTGATACAAGCATTGCTAAAGGTTTCTCTAGACACATTGTGGAGATGCAAAATAGTATCACAACTACTTCCTCCAAAGGTCCCGAGTTAGAGTCTCGGTCCGGCACACAGTTTTAATTTGCCAGGAAGTTTCAGAGCCTCGAAGTGTTGACAGTTCCTGTTGGATATGGATGTGTGGCAACAGTTATGAACTACCTTACATTACAGGACATGAATTTTTACAAAATAGGTATCTTGAACCTAGTGCATTGGAGGGATGATTGTTTCAATGCTCGTGGTGAGTTTGCCCAATTGGCATTCTGAAGCTGGACTGTATGTCCTTCTAATGGAAACTTTTTATCACCCGTTATTTTGTATGTATTTAAGTATTTAGGTGTGTGTGTGTGTGTGTGTGTGTGTGTGTGTGTGTGTGTGTAAGAGGGAGTGAGGGAGGAAAAAAGAAAGAAAGAAAGAAAGAAAGAAAGAAAGGAAGGAAGGAAGGAAGGAAGGAAGGAAGGGAAGAAGATCCTCAAACACCGAAGTGGAGGAAGGATAGTGGAAGGGGAATGGGGAAACAAAAAAAGAACGTAAAACAATGGAGAGACTCTCCTGATATCTGCCACGAAATATGCAGAACATTTTTTCCAGAAACATCCCAGACATGTTGCCAAAGGCAGGGGAAGAAGTATGGCAAGCAGGTAAGGTTTGGGCCTTATGGTAGCCAAGCATGAACTCACCAAAGAGCTGCGATCCCCCTGGATTAACTCTAGGAAGTGACGGTAGTACCCATTACATTTCTATTGAATAAGCATAACGTGTGTATCCAAATGGGAGCAAATGATGTGGAGCCCATCACATCAGTGGGTCACCATCCATCACCAAAGGCATCTGGGTGAGATCCATAAATAAGAGGCCAGATTCACATTGGGAGTGGGAAGATAACACCCCCAGCAGCACTGGAGGCTTTTGTCCTGAGACTCCTCCTCCTCCTCAGGATGAGGATGTCCGGGCACTGAGGTAGAGCAGCATTCTACAAGATCCATAATTGAAAGACAGTGGGAGGACTTTGAGGCACACAGACTGTGTGTCACATGGTCGTGGCAGCAGGCCTCTTGCCTGAGACACACCACAGGGGCAGGGTTCTGGGAGGGAGCCTCGTTACCAGCAGTTGCTGAAGAAGAGGGCCACTACTTCAGCTGGGTTTGGGGAGAGGAGAGAGGAGGGGATGACAAGTGGGGCTAAGGAAGAGGGAGGAGAGGAAAGGATATAACAGAGTCACAAGTTGATGTCACTGACACAGAATGAAGGTGGTCAAATTTCTATCAAACCTCAGTGTAAGAAACAATCCAGCAACTTATACTCTTATCTCCATTTCTTTCATGTAAGGTGGGTAATTGGGTGGGCATGCAGACTGATGGTCATGATAACATGCGTAGCTGGTGGAACACAGGCTCCCCTCTTGAGGTGGGTGCCCTCAGTCACCACATGGATTATCTGCTGTACATAGGGGGATTGCCCAGAATGCAAGCATGCAAAGGACTTCAAGGGTGGGGAATGTACGGCTTCATATCACACCAGTAACACACAACTTTGACCTGCTCTGGGAGGGTATCTCCCTCAAATGCCAGAAGAAAGGTGGTTATTGGTGTATTTGTCCTTATGACCTTCCTGCACAAAATGAACGCCCTGTCATTCCAAATTGCCTCCGAGTTCCTTATCAGTCTGAAGGATAATGTCCATATGAGAAACAACTTTCTGTACCATATTCAGAGACTGCGAAGTTGTATTGGACACTGGGGCATCACGAAGATTATCACAAGCAGGAAGAGCTGCAGACTGAGCGGCAGTAGTAGTTTTGATCTACAGGGAACTCAACTGCACTGTACTGAGAAATTCGTTTGCCGATCTTGTCTCCAGTATTTCCTCAAAAGATAATGGCTTTGTGGTGGTGGATGTATCCTTGTCCATCCTAATACAGATCAGGTAGTGGGGAAAGTGTTTCACCACAATTCAGTGAACCTGGCCCCCCTCCAGGGTGTAGCCAGGGAAGTGAATGCCACAGAGTGTTATGAAGCAGTGGTCAATGATCTTTTACCTCTTGAAGAGACAGCCACAGGAGAATGCCCAGAATTTTGGAGCTTGATGTGTTTCATATGGAAATCATCTGCCCTGGTACCACCCTCTGATCAGGTGCCCTCCCCATGGGCACCAGCCAGGCACACAGTGGCCTTTGCTGGGAGTTTTGACACTCCAGAATGACAAGCAACCACTCCTATGCATACATGTAGAGGCAAAAGCTCTGGTGCCAGAAGTATGATCCCTGTGTTGTCAGGAGGCTCAGCCAGATGTGTACATAACAGCCCTACCACACAGACTGGCTGCACATACTGGTGACCTGTGGAGCGGAGGTGGGCTGTGACGAGGAAGGAAGTGGAGAAGGAAGGGTGGGGAGGAATTCAGACTATAGACTCAAGGGAGGGAGTTCTTTCCCACATGTTTCACACTACAGACAGAAAATTCAGAATTCAAGGTCGAATTCCCAAAGAGGGACCAAAAATGCCAAAAAGGAACGATGAAAATTAAGGGGCAATTTAAATAAAACAAGGAATACAAGAATCAAGGTGAACAGCCAGATCAACATAAGTAAGAACACAGAGAGAACAGGCAAAGGTGTAGGGGAAGAAGCAAGGATAGGGAGAGAGGGGCACTGTGAAGGAAATGCAGCCCAGGGAGGAGGAAGGGGTAACAACAGCCCAGGGGCCCATGGGCACCATGCACGAACCCACAGAAGAATGTGTGCTCCCTGGAGAGGAGGGAGAAAATGTTTTCATATGATCCCGGCATAAGGCATTTATTTAGGATCAAGTCGGCTTCAGAAATTTATGATGTGATATTTTTCCATCAGCTTTGCAGATGAAGATGCTAGTTTAATATGCAATGATTCCACTTAGGCCATGACAAAATGGTTGTCTATAATTCATTTTCATCTTTAACACCGATAGTTTGACCAAAACTTCATGTCTAATGTGATTAACATGCGATTTATAACATATTTGAAAAATCCATGGAGTAAACAATTTCATTATCGAAATTAACTCAGTGATGGTGCACAATCCATCATTTGTAATGTCCACTTATTGGCCTACACACTGAATTCGATGATTTTATTTGATCTGAATGCTGTAAATGTAACTGCGAAGGTCCACAATTAACTTCAAAACTACACTGACATTTTATTGAACACTTCCTGAAAAACTTTTGCCTCATAATTAATGGAGCAGGAACAAACACTGCACAGTAGTTAACTTTCACCAACATTTTCCACATGCAGGGATTTAACTTTTAAAGCTGTGTTCTCAAGACAGTCACTAAAAATTTTGGCATTTCCCCATCTCGGAAAGTTTATTTTTGAAATGGAACAGAGAATCACGGCAGCAGTTCTGTTACTACATTAAAATTATTATCACAGGAATATTTGACACTACTAACAGTAGCACACTAAATTTAAAAAAATACAAAAAAATTGGGAAGGAACTATCTGAATTTTCAGAACTCCCCCGAGTTAAATTTTACACTATCTTATGACTGTAATAGCGACGAGTTACAGGAGTAATAGATCAACCAATAGGACTACCTGCGTGCAAAAGTTCATACGGTGAGGAATGAAAACCACATCGAGTCTTCAGTAAATCATGCAGTAGACTTCTGTTTATTTATACAATACTGGGGAAATACAATCCATATACAAGGTGTACAAGAGACATATCAAACAGGACTAACAGGAAATGTGAAATGCATACAGAACAGGGTGGCACAAATTGTCACAAGGTTGACTCAAGGGAGAGAATCAAAAAGACACTGAAGAAAGGCAACTGGCAGACACTAAAACATGAACAATCCCAAGAGGGTCCACTAACAAAGTTTCTGTAAGTTACTTCAAACGATGGCTCCAGAAGTGTACTACAACCCTCTTCGTATTGCTGCCGTAGGAATTACAGGGAATGAGCATTGTTTTCGTACTACATATGTGAGTGGAATGGAGAAAAAACCCTAGTAACTGGTACAATGGGACATACCCTCTGCCGTGCAAATCACAAAGCTTTGAAGACTACGGGTGTAGATACATATTTATATATTCCAAAAAGTTAAATGAATATACACTAACACAAACTTGGAAACAAAAGTGAATAGTTTTTTTTTCACTCTTTTTGGAAGAATGCAAATTAACAAGTTTGCAAATTTAAAAATATTACAAATGGTGATAATGTTAAAAAAGGCGACAAAGTGAGAAGAGTGGTAAACTTCCCTTTAATTCCAGTACACCACTGCAAGATGAAGTTCCTGAAGTACAGAATAAAGACTTAGGTGCAAACAGTTTACACACTTACTACTGTTATTGATGCTGTCAGTGTCAACAGAGTAGGCGCATGACACTGGCTTCGATGTCAACATCTCTGTGCTTTGTGATTTCTGCTGTTACGGACATTAGACCCAGGCACTTGTCTTAGACCACACCTAATGTATGTATAACTAAAAATCAAAGGAGAGTGTGTATTTTTCAGCATTGTTATATAATACATCGTCTTGTATTATCTTTTGTGGATGGAGTCTTTCAGGTAAACCCACAGTTTACACACAACTCATCAGATTTTTTAAAATTTTTACATTGGCTGGTAAAATTTTTTTCTCAGTTTCACTTTAAAATTGATGGACTATGAAAATGTGATCAGTGGAGTTCAAGAACAAATGGTATTAATGCTGAAAGGGAGCAATTCCCTCAAAATAAGTTTTTTATGAACCACATGCATAAAAAATTAAAAATTTATCCCACTGGTCATGGAATGATTGATGTCTATCCCTATCTCTCAGCACACACAAATTAGGCTGTGTGGTAACAGCTATGTAAGGGATGACAATTTTCCAGGCACTACACCTGCCAGCCACCTTTTCACTAGCCTCTGTCATTTCTGTCCAACAAGGATCCCTTATTACAAAGCAATATTCCAGTGCAGAATCGACAAGTGCAGTGTAGGCAGTGTGTTTAGTCAACCTGTTGATTCTTCTCAGTGTTCAGCCAGTGAAACACAGACTGCTTCACCTTCCCACAAAATTTCATGTGTAACAGTTCCAATTGTTAGTAATTGTAATCCCTAAGTACCTTTTCTGAACTTTTTCTTATTTCCATGCTGCACACCAACACATTGATTCGATAACAAGTTATCAGAATATACAGTTTGACTGTGATAACTTCATAACCTTCTTTGATCTCCGATGGAAGCACCACTCTACCCAAGGTGAGAAAATGAGTGCATGTGGGCACTAAAGAGACATCTACTTTTCTCGTCACCCAATGGACTGCAATGACACCCTTATCAGAGAAGTGCATTTGGGTTTCTGCCTCAGTCAGACCATCGAGCAACCAAGTGTAAATAACAACATGGGAGGAATTCAGTGTTCAATGGGCCTCAACACGAATAGGATAGCCATCAAGCGAAGCTGCAAGCAGTTCGTGTGCTTGAGTATCAGAAGTAGTTTCCAAAAGCAAAGTGCCACTGCATAAATGAGAGCAGCATTTCACAGCACCGCAACTGCATTAACACCTTTCTGAATAACAATCATATTTAACGTAGCGAAGTACACGAATCCACAAGGAACCATAGTGCAGTTGAGAGGGTCTTTGAAATGTTAGCCAACTTTCATTTATGTTTCATAGCCACTGACTGTGAAGATGATTGGCTCACTGCCAGAAAATCCCCTGCGATTGCCAGCATCTCCGATGGTGCACTCTTCCTACTGGGAGCCCCTTGAGAAGGGGTTCATACCTCAGGTCACACCTCCCAAACACCTCACAGAGGGACAAATCAGCAATTTGGGAAGGTAGCAGCTCAGGCAGTCACCCCTCCCCAGGCTTGGCCTGTTTCAGGGTTACGTGCGAATCCTACCTGTCGACCTGGGGCTGTGAATTACATGTTACCCCATCACCTGTTATGCATCAGACACATGGGCCAGCCTTCAGGAGCACACAGGGAAGAAGAAGAAGAAGAAGAAGAAGAAGAAGAAGAAGAAGATCCTCAAACACCAAAGTGGGGGCCGGATAGGTGGTGGTTAACAAAGAAAAACAAAAGAACAAAAAACAGTGCAGAGTATTCTTATTATGACTGCTGAAACTGCAGAATACATTTCCAAAGCAGCCCATACATGTTACCCAAGAGACAGAAATAAGAAGTGCTAGAGGATAGACATGATGCATGCAAGGTAAAAGATGCTGCAACAGCTGGGGCCCTGTGGCAGCCAAGCACGAACCCATCAACAAGCGGCCAGCCATCTGGGATGGATAAATGTAAAACGCAGTCAACAGCTCATGTGTCATTTGCTAAAATGGCTGATAACTCAGATGGAAAACATACATTAGAATTGAAGTGGTTAAAAGGAAGGGGATTCGGTTCTAAAATGGCAAACTGTCAATGGTTGATGACAATGAACACAATTTGGTGAGGGTTCTCCAATTAACAAAAAGTGATAGCTAAAAAGGTGATAGCTAAAATGATCTCTCAGAAAGGGCCAAGAGGAGGTCAGCCAAGCCACTGGGAGAGGTTTTTTTTATCTTTTTTTTCTTTTTTTTTTGTGGTTTTAGGGCGCAAAACTTCTATGGTCATTAGCGCCCAGCCCGTGACTTAGGAAACAGTAAAAAACCGAAATTGAAAACCAGCAGCAATGGGAACAAAGTCATAAAATTGAAGAAACTAAAAGCAGAAGGAATGCTTAAAAATCTACTACGGAAAGGGGTTGGTTGTCCCCAAAAAAAGCTTCAAATGACTGACGTCATTTCACTGTCGCTAATAAACTGGAGAACGCGGTCGGCTGAGCGCGTGTCATCTGCTAAAATCGACGATAGATCAGGCGATAGCTGTAGACGGGAGCGTAACGGATTAAAGTAGGGGCATTCAATTAAAAGGTGTCTTACCGTCCACAGCTGAGAGCAGTGGGGACAGAGTGGGGGAGGATCGCCGCTGAAAAGATGTCGATGGCTAAAAAGACAGTGCCCTATCCGGAGTCTAGCTAAAATTACCTCCTCCCGACGACGCGTTCGGGAGGAAGAGGTCCAAGCGCAAGGAAGGGCTTTCACTTCCCGCAATTTATTATGGGGAAGTGTTGACCAATGCGCATGCCATAAATGAGCAACTTTGCGACATAAACCGCTCCGTAAATCGGTGAAGGGAAGCGACTGAATAGCTGGCCGAGGAAGAGAGACTGCAGTCTTGGCCGCTATATCGGCCGCCTCATTCCCACAGATACCAGCGTGTCCCGGGAGCCAGAGGAACGCCACCGAGACGCCCCCCAGGTGGAGCAAGCGCAGACAGTCCTGAATCCAGTGGACCAGAGGGTGCACAGGGTAAAGAGCTTGGAGACTGAGGAGAGAGCTGAGAGAATCTGAGCAGATTACGTACTGTATCCGCTGATAGCGGCGGATGTAGTGGACAGCCTGGAGAACAGCGTAAAGCTCCGCAGTATAAACCGAACACTGGTCGGGAAGCCGAAAGTGATTTGGGGTGTCGCCAACAATATAGGCACTCCCTACACCTAACGATGTTTTCGAGCCGTCTGTGTAAATAAATGTGGCGTCCATCATTTGTGCACATAGAGCAGCAAATGCCCGACGACAAACAAGTGTAGGGGTACCATCCTTGGGAAATTGACAAAGGTCACGGAGCAAGCAGATCCGGGGACGGAGCCAAGGCGGCGCTGTACCCCAAGTTGTCAAGAAGGTTTTAGGGAAGCGGAAGGAAAGAGAATGGAGCAGTGGACGGAAGCGGACTCCCGGGGGTAGTAGGGAGGAGGAGCGGCCTGAATACCCTACATCAAAGGAGGCGTCGAAAAAAAGGTCATGGGCTGGATTAGCAGGCATGGAAGACAGATGGCTAGCATAACGACTCAGAAGTACTGCTCGCTGATTGGACAGCGGAGGTTCAGCAGTCTCGGCATAAAGGCTTTCCACAGGGCTGGTGTAAAAAGCTCCAGACACTAAACGTAATCCACGGTGGTGGATAGAGTCGAGACGCCGAAGAATAGACGGCCGAGCAGAGGAGTAGACTATGCTTCCATAATCCAATTTCGAGCGCACTAAGGCGCGATAGAGGCGGAGAAGGACCACTCGGTCCACTCCCCAGGAGGTACCATTCAGGACACGGAGGGTGTTAAGGGATCACAGACAGCGAGCCGAAAGATAGGAAACGTGGGAGGACCAGCACAGTTTTCTGTCAAACATAAGACCCAAGAATTTAGCGACGTCTGAAAACGGAAGGTTGACAGGACCTAGATGTAAGGAGGG
This sequence comes from Schistocerca americana, assembly GCF_021461395.2. Taxonomy (NCBI): domain Eukaryota; kingdom Metazoa; phylum Arthropoda; class Insecta; order Orthoptera; family Acrididae; genus Schistocerca; species Schistocerca americana. The sequence goes on from NC_060119.1 coordinate 40,686,134, forward strand.
CGGAAGAAACTCCTTACGTCGCCAAAAATTAACACAAACGGTCTTACTGGGTGAGAAACGGAAGCCGGTTTCGATGCTCCACGAGTGGAGGCGATCGAGACATCCTTGAAGACGTCTTTCAAGAAGGCTGGTCCGTTGAGAGCTGTAGTAGATCGCAAAATCGTCCACAAAGAGGGAGCCCAAGACATCAGGAAGTAGACAATCCATAATTGGATTTATGGCGATGGCAAACAGTACAACACTCAGCACGGAGCCCTGGGGTACCTCGTTTTCTTGGGAGAAAGTACGGGAGAGAGTAGTGTTCACCCGCACCCTAAATGTGCGCTCTGCCATAAATTCGCGAAGAAAAAGGGGCAGCCGGCCTCGAAAGCGCCAAGAGAACAGTGTGCGGAGGATGCCTGTCCTCCAACAGGTATCGTATGCTCTCTCCAGATCAAAAAATATTGCTACCGTTTGGCGTTTCCGGAGAAAATTGTTCATGATATAAGTGAAGAGAGCAACAAGATGGTCAACTGCAGAACGATGCTTTCGGAATCCGCATTGGGCTGGTGTTAAAAGACTGCGGGATTCCAGCCACCAAGCTAAACGGTAATTCACCATACGCTCCAAATCTTTACAGACACTACTTGTGAGAGAAATGGGGCGATAGCTAGAGGGGAGATGTTTATCCTTTCTAGGTTTCGGAACGGGAACGACAATACCTTCCCGCCATCGTCTGGGAAAGGTACTGTCGGTCCAAATTCGATTATAAAGGCGAAGGAGGTAACGCAGACTATGGGTTGATAAATGCAGCAACATTTGGACATGGATACCATCCGGTCCTGGGGCGGAGGATCTAGAAGAAGAGAGGGCATGTTGGAGTTCCTGCATGGAGAAAACAGTATTGTAGCTTTCGTGATTTTGAGAGGAGAAAGCAAGATGTCGCACTTCCGCTGCACGTTTCTTCGGGAGAAACGCTGGCAGGTAATTTGAAGAGCTCGAAATCTCAGCAAAGTGCTGACCCAATGAGTTAGAAATTGCGACGGGGTCCACTAAGGTATCATGCGCGACAGTGAGCCCAGAGACCGGGGAGAAACTAGGCGCGCCTGAGAACCGTCGAAGCCGACTCCAAACTGCCGAGGAGGGAGTGAAGGTGTTAAATGAGCTAATAAAGAATTTCCAGCTTGCCTTCTTGCTATCGCGGATGACACGACGGCATCGTGCACGGAGCTGCTTATATCGGATACAGTTGGCCAAAGTTGGATGCTGACAGAAAATGCGAAGAGCACGTCACCGCTCACGTATTGCGTCACGGCATGCCTCGTTCCACCAAGGAACTGGGGAGCGCCGGGGCAATTCGGAGGTGCGTGGTATTGAACGTTCCGCAGCTGTAAGAATAACGTCGGTAATATGTGTGACCTCATCGTCGACGCTGGGAAAGCGACGGTCATCGAATGTCGCTAGAGACGAAAAAAGTGTCCAATCGGCTTGGGCAAACTTCCAGCGTCGCGAGCGCATATATGGCAGTTGAGGCTGCAGTCTAAGGACACATGGAAAGTGGTCACTCGAGTGTGTATCATCAAGGGCGAACCATTCGAAGCGCCGAGCTAGCGGAACAGTACCGACCGCAAGGTCCAAATGAGAAAAATTTGTCGTGGAGGCAGACAAAAATGTGGGGACCCCAGTGTTGAGGCAAACTAGATCCGCTTGGTGGAAGACGTCTAGCAATAGTGAGCCACGTGGACAAGGATGTGGAGATCCCCAAAGCGGGTGATGGGCATTGAAGTCCCCAACCAGCAAATTGGGGGGTGGAAGCTGACCAAGAAGATGAAGGAGATCAGCTCGTGCCATTGGTGTGGACGATGGAATGTATACCGTACAAAGAGAGAACGTGTATCCAGAAAGGGAAAGACGGACGGCGACAGCTTGGAAGGAACTGTTTAAGGGGATTGGGTGATAATGGAGAGTATCATGGAGAAGAATCATGAGTCCTCCATGGGCTGGAGTGCCTTCAACAGAGGGGAGGTCATATTGAACGGACTGAAAATGAGGGAGAACAAAGTGGTCATGGGGACGCAGCTTTGTTTCCTGAAGACAGAAGATGACCGGCGAGTAGGATCGTAAGAGGATCGACAATTCATCCCGATTGGCTCGAATGCCGCGGATATTCCAGTGGATAATGGACATAGGGTGAACAGAAAATGGAGGAATGTGACCAAGGTCGCTGTCAACTCAACGACTGCTCAGAGCTTGTGACCGACAGCATGGAATGGCATTCAGTCGAAGGCAGAAGATCCTGATCCGTAGGTTGGTCAGGAGCAGCTCCTGCCACCAGCGATCGGCCGGTTGACCGGCCACCAGCAGTGCGCCTCGGCGACACAGAAGACGGCCGAGGGCGATTTCCGCCAGGTGGTGCTGTAGATGGGACACGCCTTGGCGGAGAAGGAGAGGAACTGTGTTTCTTTGTAGCCTTCTTGGAAGTATGACGTTTCGATGAAGGAGGAACCGATGGTTGTGAAGTTGCAGTACGTAAAAACTCTTCACGAGTATGCTCTTTTTTCGAAGACTTGGCGTCTGACTCTTGGGCTCGAGATTTAGCAGAATCCGACGAAGGGTGAGCCATAGAGTGGGCAGGCGAAAGTGGTGAGGTTGAACGGGCGATCTTTGCGCTGGCCGATCTGACGACTGTGGTACTAAAGGTGAGGTCGCAAGTCTGCGTGGCTACCTCCTTTGTTGGCCGAGGAGAAGCAAGGACAGTGCTGTATGTTCCTTTCTGAGGCACGGTGGGCTGTCGACTGGCGAATAATTTTCGAGCAGCAAAGGTCGACACCTTTTCCTCTACTCTGATTTCCTGGATGAGCTTTTCGTCCTTAAAAACGGGACAATCTCGAGAGGAAGCAGCGTGGTCACCCATACAGTTGATGCAGCGAGGGGAAGGAGGTGGACAAGCACCCTCATGGGCATCCTTGCCACACGTAACACATTTGGCCGGATTGGAACAGGACTGGCTGGTGTGATTGAACCGCTGACATCGATAGCAACGCGTAGGGTTTGGGACGTAAGGGCGAACGGAAATTATCTCATAGCCTGCTTTGATTTTCGATGGGAGTTGAACTTTGTCAAACGTCAAGAAGACAGTGCGGGTTGGAATGATGTTCGTGTCAACCCTTTTCATAACCCTATGAACAGCCGTTACGCCCTGGTCAGACAGGTAGTGCTGAATTTCTTCATCAGACAATCCATCGAGGGAGCGTGTATAAACGACTCCACGCGAAGAATTTAAGGAACGGTGCGGTTCCACCCGGACAGGGAAGGTGTGGAGCAGAGAAGTACGCAGCAATTTTTGTGCCTGGAGGGCACTGTGTGTTTCTAACAACAGGGTGCCATTCCATAATCTGGAACAAGACTTTACAGGACCTGCAATTGCGTCGACACCTTTCTGAATAATGAAAGGGTTGACCGTGGAGAAGTCGTGACCTTTGTCAGACCGAGAAACAACAAGGAATTGTGGCAACGATGGAAGAACCGTCTGTGGCTGAGACTCGGTGAACTTACGTTTGTGAGCAGACATAGTGGAAGGTGAGGAAACCATTGCGGAAGAATCCCCCATGATTACCGGCGTCTCCGATGGCGCGCTCCTCCCTTGTGGGGGCCCTCACTGAGGGCACACCCGCCTTAGGTGATTGTTCACACCTCAGGTCACACCTCCCGACAAACGGACGGAGGGACCAATCGGCACTTTCGGAAGGTATCAGCTCGGGTAATCACCCCTCCCTGGGCCTGGCCGTTACCAGGGAGTACGTACGTGTCCTACCTGTCTACCCGGGGTGGGGAATTACGCGTTACCCCGTCACCGGCTACGCATGGAAGTGCGTGGGTCGGCCTTCAGACACGCACAGGGAGGAAAAAAGAGAAAGGGAAAGGAAAGAAGAGGGGGGTCTCAAACGCCGCAGCGGAGAAAAGGGCAAAGAGAGGAGGGAAGGAATAGAGAAGGACAGAGGAAGGACGAGGACTTGCAAGTGAAGGAATTTGGAACAGTTTCGAGCGTCCGTCTCCGGATGTAGGCACAAACCATACTCCCAGAGGGGGAGAAAGGGAAGGAAAGAGCCAGAGGTGAGAGGGGGGGGGGGCGAAGATGGGGGACGGGAAGGATGCGGAAAGGGAAGGGAAGGTAAGGTATGCAGCCCGGAAAGGAAGGAGGGCCACATTAGCTCGGGGTCCCGTGCTCGCTACGCACGTGTCCACAAAAGAGTTGTGGACCTCCTGGGGGGGCTGGGAGAGGTTGTTTTCCCTGGACCTTGTTGCCATAAAGGGAAGATGAGAGGTGGTGCCAAAGTGACACCACCTGCTGACAGACGGCAACATGGAGATCGTCAGTTTGGAAGAACTAGTGGGCCAAGGTAGGCGTACTGCAGCCTCAGCAGCAGCATCAGGAGCCTCGTTTCCAGTCAGATGACGTGACTGAGGATCTACTAATTGTCAGAGTGGCTCCCTTGAGACTGAGGAACTGGAATCTTTCTTGGACCAGTTGCGCTAAAGGCTGAACTGTGTACAACACACACAGACTTGGAAGGGCACAGAGAGAATCTGAACAGATGACAATTGAAAAGCCTGTGTCGCCAGATGTACAGTGTGTCCCAATACAGTGCAAAGAGCTCTGGTGTAAACACTAAGCAGTGCTCTGGAAGTCAATACCAAAAATCTTCAGTGACAATGATGAAGGCACACCTAAACCACAGTCAGTCTGAGTGCCATTGTGTACACAAATGTACTCTCACAAAGTTCCCAGTGATGTTCGAGAAACTTACATCAATAGACAGAATTTGGATTAGGTTCTTTAGGAAGCCAATGAGGTCCAAGGTGAACATGGGCTGCCACACGAAGTGAAGGTGGTGAATGGTTCACACCAATGAGGAAAGTGGGGGGTAGCATGAAGTTAAGCTGCCAGAGCAATAGCTGAAAGTTAATTACAGGAGGTAACAGAAGAGAGACACTCCCCAAACTGCCAGTCAAAGGAGTCATTGAAGAAAGCATAGGAAGAGCGGCCGAGCATGGCAGACAAATGGCATGTGTATCTGCTGACTAGAAGATCATGGCAGTATGACAGCAGTAGTTTGGCAGCTTCTGCATAGGTACTTTCAACCAGGCTAGTTTAAAACCTGCCAGCTACTAAACAGATTCCGTGATGGTGGATTATATTTCGATGGTGTAAGGTCACAAGTCTGAATGACCATGTCATTTGTGGTACGAGACATGGCAAGAATGGCACCGTAAGTGCCATATGGTAAATCACAGGGCTTTTGACCAGCCAACAACCTGAGAGCAACATGGTAAGGTACTTTTTCCTTCATGTGGATTTCCTGGACAGTCTGCTCATCAAGAGGCGCAGGACATTCTCGTGATGAGGTGTCATGGTCTCCATTACAATTGATACAGTGAGTAACACATTTTACAGTGTTTTTACAGGACATTAGAGTGTGTTTTTAATGTTGACACTAGTAGCAAAGCATCACATTTAAAATGTATGGTCAGACTGTAATAACTTCATAACCTGCTTTGATCTTTGATGGAAGCACAACTTGATCAAAAGTGTATAGGAGTAAGGTGGCATTAACCATTTACATTACTTGATGCACTACAGTGATGACCTGATCAGAGAGGTATTATGGATTTCTTCCTCGGTCAGACAATCAAGCATACAAGTGTAACTAACAACACAAGAAGAATTTTGTGTTTGATGGTCCTCAACATGAACAGTATAGCTATGGTGGGGAAAAGGTTTATGTAGTTGTTGGGCTTTAAAATAATTATTGGTTTCAAAAAACAAAATATCATTATGTAGACAAAATCAAGATTTCACTCGGTCAGCAATTACATCAACACCTTTCTGAATAAGGAGTGGATTAACTGTAGCAAAAGAATGACCATATGTAGTACATGATATCATGAGATACCAAATTGCAACTCTGAGTGCCTGATTCTTCAGCCTCATACCTTTTGCGTTTCGTTGAATGAGACTGAGATGAAGGTAAGTGGCCCATTGTGAAAGAATTGCCAATGACTGCCAGGGTCTCTAATGGCAAGCTCCTTCCAACCAAGTAGAACAAGCCTGTTTGGTTCTGTGCCTGATTTCCACTTTCATGGAAGTTGCAACTAATTAATCTCGTCATTCAGATCTATTTTGCAGCCAGTCTCCTTGCTTGACAAATTTTCTAATAAATTCTGGCCATAGACTGGAAGGCAGTATAGGTAAATTGAGATAAGGGAGTACATGACTCAAATTTAGTCAGAAATGACTCAGTCTGTGCATCCAGTCTTAAAAACATTTTAAATCAGCTGTCAGCAAGAGGCAGCTAAGACTCTTAGGAATTTTGATAGTTACCTTAGGCTCTGATTTTACCTACTTGTGTTCCTACTTCCTTCACGCATTATTAAACAGCCCCTAATATTTTCTGAGCCCAGACTCTCACCATTTTATTTTCCATTCACCAAATAGTGCAAAACATCTGTGGGAAAACAGATGTGATTGTAATATTATTGAAATCAACAAGGCGGGACAGAATGGTTTTAAATAAACCATGTAAAGCTCTTACACGTTAGTACAACCCATCTAAGTCAGCCGGCACTATATGTAAGCCTCATATCCCAAAGTATATAAATGCAGGACCCTCTGGATTACCCTAGACTTTGAGCTCTTTAACTCTCTTGGAAATGCCATCAGGGCCATCCACAGACACCTAACAACTCGTCTTTCCACTTTTACCTTAGACTAGCAGTCACCTGTCTCAAATCCAACATTCTTTTACTGCACTTCTTTGTCCCAAAAAACCCTGAAGTGAGGCAGCTGCTCTGAATCTGGCCCAACACTAATCCAAAAATGTACAAATAGATCAAACTCAGTCACTACCATGTCACAGGCGGCAACAGTATCCTACAGTTGTTTGGTTAAAAATGGCTCAGTCTGAACACAATACTGTAATTTACTTTTGGCTTAAAGCTGCATTTCAGAGGCAATGTTACTCTCTGGGAACACAATTGGTAAGAGATAAACAAGCTGCCAATGTTCCAAGAAGACAGGTGGTTCACAGCAGCTAGACACAAATGTATCTCTGCCTCTATCACAGCACCCTTTACACATAATGTATCCTTTATTGTAATCCTTTATTGTATGATTATATGATAGCGGAACAAACACTGGTAGCAGTTACTTCTGTAAAATATCTGGGAGTATGCGTGCGGAACGATTTGAAGTGGAATGATCATATAAAATTAATTGTTGGTAAGGCGGGTACCAGGTTGAGATTCATTGGGAGAGTGCTTAGAAAATGTAGTCCATCAACAAAGGAGGTGGCTTACAAAACACTCGTTCGACCTATACTTGAGTATTGCTCATCAGTGTGGGATCCGTACCACATCGGTCTGACGGAGGAGATAGAGAAGATCCAAAGAAGAGCGGCGCGTTTCGTCACAGGGTTATTTGGTAACCGTGATAGCGTTACGGAGATGTTTAATAAACTCAAGTGGCAGACTCTGCAAGAGAGGCGCTCTGCATCGCGGTGTAGCTTGCTCGCCAGGTTTCGAGAGGGTGCGTTTCTGGATGAGGTATCGAATATATTGCTTCCCCCTACTTATACCTCCCGAGGAGATCACGAATATAAGATTAGAGAGATTAGAGCGCGCACGGAGGCTTTCAGACAGTCGTTCTTCCCGCGAACCATACGCGACTGGAACAGGAAAGGCAGGTAATGACAGTGGCACGTAAAGTGCCCTCTGCCACACACCGTTGGGTGGCTTGCGGAGTATCAATGTAGATGTAGATGTAGATCGATGGCCATTGGCCAAAGGTTTGTGCAGTAGGTGCTTGATGTGATTGCCTCAGGGTAGGATCTACATAGTTACTAGGACACACCACAACTGTATGATACTCTCCCTGCCTGCACAACAGCAGACAAATTAGAAATACTACTTTCCTTTACTAAAATTAGTAATTTCTCACTATCTGCAATTCTTTCTTTCATTTCTTATAGGCCACTTCCATCCCATCCCCTCATTTAGATCTCCCCTTGACAGGGTCTAAAACAGGCAATAAAATTTTCCATATGTGTTTGTAATTGAAAGCGGTTTATTATGCCTAAGACAGCATAACTGAATCATAGCTAACACTTGGTTCAAGAATCATAAAAGAAGGTTGCCTACATGGAAGAAACCTGAAGATACTGATAGGTTTCAGATAGATTATATAATGGTAAGACAAGTATTTAGGAACCAGGTTTTAAATTGTAAGACATTTCCAGGGCAGATGTGGACTCTGACCACAATCTGTTGGTTATGAATGGTAGATTAAAATTGAAGAAACTGCAAAAAGGTGGGAATATAAGGAGATGGGACCTGGATAAACTGACTAAACCAGAGGTTGTACAGATTTTCAGGGAGAGCATAAGGGAACAATGGACAGGAATGGGGGAAAGAAATACAGTAGAAGAAGAATGGGTAGCTTTGAGGCATGAAGTAGTGAAGCCAGCAGAGAATCAAGTAGGTAAAAGACAAGGGCTAGTAGAAATCCTTGAGTAACAGAAGAAATATTGAATTTCATCGATGAAAGGAGAAAATATAAAAATACAGTAAATGAAGCAGGCAAAAAGGAATACAAACGTCTCAAAAATGAGATCAACAGGAAGTGCAGAATGGTTAAGCAGGGATGGCTAGAAGGCAAATTTAAGGATGTAGAGTCTTATCTCAATAGAGGTAAGAGAGATACTGCCTACAGGAAAATTAAAGAGACCTTTGGAGAAAAGAGAACCACTTGTATGAATATCAAGAGCTCAGATGGAAACCCATTTCTGAGCAAAGAAGGGAAAGCAGATAGGTGGAAGGAGTATATAGAGGGTCTATACAAGGGTGATGTACTTGAGTTCAATGTTACAGAAATGGAAGAGGATGTATATGAAGATGAAATGCAAGATATGATACTGTGTGAAGAGTTTGACAGACCATTGAAAGACTTAAGTCGAAACAAAGACCCGGGAGTAGACAACATTCCATTAAAACTACTGACAGCCTTAGGAGAGCCAGTCCTGAAAAAACTCTACCATCTGGTGAGCAAAATGTATGGGACAGGCGAAATACCATCAGACTTCAAGAAGAATATAATAATTCCAATCCCAAAGAATGCAGGTGTTGACAGATGTGAAAATTACCAAACAATCAGTTTAATAAGTCATGGTTGCAAAATACTAACACAATTTCTTTACAGAAGAATGAAAAAACTGGTAGAAGTTGACCTCAGGGAAGATCAGTTTGGACTCTGTAGAAATATTGGAACACGTGAGGCAAAACTGACCCTACAACTTATCTTAGAAGCCACATTAAGAAAAGGCAAACCTATGTTTCTAGCACTTGTAGACTTGGAGAAAGTTTTTGACAATGTTGACTGGAATACTCTTTCAAATTTTGACGGTGGTAGGGGTAAAATACAGGGAGCAAAAGGCTATTTACAATTTGTACAGAAAGCAGATGGCAGTTATAAGAGTTGAGGGGCATGAAAGGGAAGCAGTGGTTGGGAAGGGAGTGAGACAGGATTGCAGCCTCTCCCCAATGTTATTCAATCTGTATATTGAGCAAGGAGTAAAGGAAACAAAAGAAAAATTCGGAGTAGGTATTAAAATCCAGGGAGAAGACATAAAAACTTTGAGGTTCACTGATGACATTGTAATGCTGCCAGAGACAGTGAAGGACCTGTAAGAGCAGCTGAAAGGAATGGACAGTGTCTTGAAAGGAGGATATAAGATGAACATCAACAAGAGCAAAACGAGGATAATGGAATGTAGTGGAATTAAATGGGGAGATGCTGAGGGAATTAGATTAGGTAATGAGTCACTTAAAGTACTTAAGTAGTTTTGCAATTTGAGGAGCAAAATAACTGATGATGGTCGAAGTAGAGAAGATATAAATGTAGACTGGCAATGGCAAGGAAAGTGTTTCTGAAGAAGAGAAATTTGTTAACATCGAGTATAGATTTAAGTGTCAGGCAGTCGTTTCTGAAAGTATTTGTATGGAGTGTAGCCATGTATGAAAGTGAAACATGGATGATAAATAGTTTGGACAAGAAGAGAATAGAAGCCTTCGTAATGTGGTGTTACAGAATAATGCTGAAGATTAGATGGGTATATCACATAACTAATCAGGCGGTATTGAATAGAATTGGTTGCATTACATACAAGGCAGATTAGTGTCATACAGTACCAATCTGCAGTGTACGATATGATGCAAATATGTTATTCAGTTAGCAAGAGCATGCCGCTATTACTAGGCAGCATGACTATTACGAGCCAAAGCAGTTCTACATATTCCCTGAAAATAATGTATGTTACCCCCCATGAACCATGGACCTTGCCGTTGGTGGGGAGGCTTGCGTGCCTCAGCGATACAGATAGCCGTACCGTAGGTGCAACCACAACGGAGGGGTATCTGTTGAGAGGCCAGACAAACGTGTGGTTCCTGAAGAGGGGCAGCAGCCTTTTCAGTAGTTGCAAGGGCAACAGTCTGGATGATTGACTGATCTGGCCTTGTAACAATAACCAAAACGGCCTTGCTGTGCTGGTACTGCGAACGGCTGAAAGCAAGGGGAAACTACAGCCGTAATTTTTCCCGAGGGCATGCAGCTTTACTGTATGATTACATGATGATGGTGTCCTCTTGGGTAAAATATTCCGGAGGTAAAATAGTCCCCCATTCGGATCTCCGGGCGGGGACTACTAAAGAGGATGTCGTTATCAGGAGAAAGAAAACTGGCGTTCTACGGATCGGAGCGTGGAATGTCAGATCCCTTAATCGGGCAGGTAGGTTAGAAAATTTAAAAAGGGAAATGGATAGGTTGAAGTTAGATATAGTGGGAATTAGTGAAGTTCGGTGGCAGGAGGAACAAGACTTCTGGTCAGGTGACTACAGGGTTATAAACACAAAATCAAATAGGGGTAATGCAGGAGTAGGTTTAATAATGAATAGGAAAATAGGAATGCGGGTAAGCTACTACAAACAGCATAGTGAACGCATTATTGTGGCCAAGATAGATACGAAGCCCACACCTACTACAGTAGTACAAGTTTATATGCCAACTAGCTCTGCAGATGACGAAGAAATTGAAGGAATGTATGATGAAATAAAAGAAATTATTCAGATTGTGAAGGGAGACGACAATTTAATAGTCATGGGTGACTGGAATTCGAGTGTAGGAAAAGGGAGAGAAGGAAACATAGTAGGTGAATATGGATTGGGGGACAGAAATGAAAGAGGAAGCCGCCTGGTAGAATTTTGCACAGAGCATAACTTAATCATAACTAACACTTGGTTTAAGAATCATGAAAGAAGGTTGTATACATGGAAGAACCCTGGAGATACTAAAAGGTATCAGATAGATTATATAATGGTAAGACAGAGATTTAGGAACCAGGTTTTAAATTGTAAGACATTTCCAGGGGCAGATGTGGACTCTGACCACAATCTGTTGGTTATGACCTGTAGATTAAAACTGAAGAAACTGCAAAAAGGTGGGAATTTAAGGAGATGGGACCTGGATAAACTGAAAGAACCAGAGGTTGTACAGAGATTCAGGGAGAGCATAAGGGAGCAATTGACAGGAGTGGGCGAAATAAATACAGTAGAAGAAGAATGGGTAGCTTTGAGGGATGAAGTAGTGAAGGCAGCAGAGGATCAAGTAGGTAAAAAGACGAGGGCTAGTAGAAATCCTGGGGTAAAGAAGAAATATTGAATTTAATTGATGAAAGGAGAAAATATAAAAATGCAGTAAGTGAAACAGGCAAAAAGGAATACAAACGTCTCAAAAATGAGATCGCCAGGAAGTGCAAAATGGCTAAGCAGGGATGGCTAGAGGACAAATGTAAGGATGTAGAGGCCTATCTCACTAGGGGTAAGATAGATACCGCCTACAGGAAAATTAAAGAGGCCTTTGGAGATCAGAGAACGACTTGTATGAATATCAAGAGCTCAGATGGAAACCCAGTTCTAAGCAAAGAAGGGAAAGCAGAAAGGTGGAAGGAGTATATAGAGGGTCTATACAAGGGCGATGTACTTGAGGACAATATTATGGAAATGGAAGAGGATGTAGATGAAGATGAAATGGGAGATACGATACTGCGTGAAGAGTTTGACAGAGCACTGAAAGACCTGAGTCGAAACAAGGCCCCCGGAGTAGACAATATTCCATTGGAACTACTGACGGCCGTGGGAGAGCCAGTCCTGACAAAACTCTACCATCTGGTGAGCAAGATGTATGAAACAGGCGAAATACCCTCAGACTTCAAGAAGAATATAATAATTCCAATCCCGAAGAAAGCAGGTGTTGACAGATGTGAAAATTACCGAACTATCAGCTTAATAAGTCACAGCTGCAAAATACTAACACGAATTCTTTACAGACGAATGGAAAAACTAGTAGAAGCCAACCTCGGGGAAGATCAGTTTGGATTCCGTAGACACACTGGAACACGTGAGGCAATACTGACCTTACGACTTATCTTAGAAGAAAGATTAAGGAAAGGCAAACCTACGTTTCTAGCATTTGTAGACTTAGAGAAAGCTTTTGACAATGTTGACTGGAATACTCTCTTTCAAATTCTAAAGGTGGCAGGGGTAAAATACAGGGAGCGAAAGGCTATTTACAATTTGTACAGAAACCAGATGGCAGTTATAAGAGTCGAGGGACATGAAAGGGAAGCAGTGGTTGGGAAGGGAGTAAGACAGGGTTGTAGCCTCTCCCCGATGTTGTTCAATCTGTATATTGAGCAAGCAGTAAAGGAAACAAAAGAAAAATTCGGGGTAGGTATTAAAATTCATGGAGAAGAAATAAAAACTTTGAGGTTCGCCGATGACATTGTAATTCTGTCAGAGACAGCAAAGGACTTGGAAGAGCAGTTGAATGGAATGGACAGTGTCTTGAAAGGAGGATATAAGATGAACATCAACAAAAGCAAAACAAGGATAATGGAATGTAGTCTAATTAAGTCGGGTGATGCTGAGGGAATTAGATTAGGAAATGAGGCACTTAAAGTAGTAAAGGAGTTTGGTATTTGGGGAGCAAAATAACTGATGATGGTCGAAGTAGAGAGGATATAAAATGTAGGCTGGCAATGGCAAGGAAAGCGTTTCTGAAGAAGAGAAATTTGTTAACATCCAGTATTGATTTAAGTGTCAGGAAGTCATTTCTGAAAGTATTCGTATGGAGTGTAGCCATGTATGGAAGTGAAACATGGACGATAAATAGTTTGGACAAGAAGAGAATAGAAGCTTTCGAAATGTGGTGCTACAGAAGAATGCTGAAGATTAGATGGGTAGATCACATAACTAATGAGGAAGTATTGAATAGGATTGGGGAGAAGAGAAGTTTGTGGCACAACTTGACCAGAAGAAGGGATCGGTTGGTAGGACATGTTCTGAGGCATCAAGGGATCACCAATTTAGTATTGGAGGGCAGCGTGGAGGGTAAAAATCGTAGAGGGAGACCAAGAGATGAATACACTAAGCAGATTCAGAAGGATGTAGGTTGCAGTAGGTACTGGGAGATGAAAAAGCTTGCACAGGATAGAGTAGCATGGAGAGCTGCATCAAACCAGTCTCAGGACTGAAGACCACAACAACAACAACAATGTATGTTGTCGAAATAACTAAATACACAAGGTCCTATGTTTTAACACCCCCTTGTATTCAGTGTGTGTACGTCGCAAATTCTCGCAAGTGTACCATATACTGTCGGTCATTCACCGTCTTCCATAGAGCCCACAAAGCAAACATGGGTTATCGGAAACGTCCGACTCCACCCGTCTTGTTTGACCAATAACGTCACCAATATGGCGGAAACGACCATTCACAACTCCCATATCGCGACTATGACGTCGTTACGAAAACATGACAACAAACATAAAAATAGATCGAAAAACAGTCAGACACAATATTACTCCAAAAATATAGTGAAACTAACGGGACAAGCGGGGGAAATTGGGGGTTTTTGGGTGGAGACAAACTAAAAATAAACACACGCCACTAAACCAGACGACAAAAACGATAAAATAAAACGACAACAACCTTCCCGAAATCAACTAAAAACAATATCCACTGGAACATTTCCCTCGAGTTATATAGGGCAACAGAAACTACCGATACCACACTATAAATCTCAGAACTTTCGCCACCACCACACTTATTACTACCATAAAAAAAAGAATCAAAATGGAATCGAACACTTCCCTTGACAAGGTATTCTTAAGACATCACCACATATAGCCGTCCCTGGTCCGAGATCCTGGAACATTAGTAAGCCTCATTTCTTCACGACTTCTTCCACAAATCCGAATAGTTTAAGGAACTTTGTTAGAGACAATGCAGTGTCCCCCATCATCGCCAACAACCGAAAACTATTGACGTTGTCAGTCATATCCACATCTATCAAAGACATGAACAATGCAATTTACCAAAATTCACACACGACGAACAGAAAGAAACTACAATAACGTCGACATAACAAAACCAAAACCGTTAACCCACTGAAAAATATTCCGCTGAAAGCACAGGCACTATCGACACCACACACGTGCAATGATACCGCGCAAATGAACCCCATACGCCACATAACACGCTACCCATAAACACACCACCAGAGAGAACCACCGACCGCAACAACACGCTACCTATAAACACGCCACACAAGCAAACTAAACCAAATACATCACCTGTCACACAACACATAAACACACCACCAGAGAGCACCATAGATCACATCAAAACGACACCTACAAGCACGCCATTCTCACAAACTAAATTCCGCGCCTTCGTGACGTCACACACCACAAAAGCCGACGGGTGGAATCGGACGCTTCCGTTGACCCACTTCGTTAACGAAAGCAATCTTTCTAGTCGGCCTATCAATTCCAGAGGTCGTCTTACAAGTCGCGACTTACTGAACCGCCACGGAAACAAGAATAATTCGATTTCTGTAAGAGATATCGTAAGAAACGTATACAACACGTAACTGTTACGTCGTAGGGAGGTTTACCTTTCTCTGGAAGTCTAAACAGCAACCCGGCTGGATAAATTGGAAGTGAGGAACCCGGAATTGTGCAGATTAGAAGTTTCGAACCGCAATCGCTGGATACAACCCGCTAACTGAGGCGCCACGAACCCGTGGTTTGGGGATGTGACGTCACAAGAGCTGGCCAGCCAATACGGCCGCAGCTCGCAACTTTTCAAAGCGCTCTACACACGTACCAACTGGCCGAGCGACAAACTGGATGCGTTTGGCGTTTAGACGGACCGAGAGATGAATTTCCTTGTCGGGATGTCGTGCGGGTAGGAGTAACCGACGCACGCCCGCCTCCTCCTCCACCTCCTCCTACCACCCACTCTCTGGAAAAGTGCAAAACATCCCCACCAACACCTGAGGTTTTGTGGACCTCCTACCACGCCGTGCGTCAGCGCCGGCACGGAGACCTGCCTCTGAACTAGCAGAGCGCTCCATTGATTCGGGCTGAAACACGCCTCCTCTCTCTAGGACAGGTGCAGGACCCACCCGGGGCAGGCGATGAGTCGCACGGAGGTGAAGGTGTGGATGTTTTACCAAATAGGCGCGCCTCCACTGACGGAACAGTTTCTGTCAACCTGCAGATTATGGGGCCCCTCATCATACAAGATATTTCCAGTCAGCGTTTGGTGGGGGAAAGTCTTCGACACCTAGTATATATGCTAACAGCTCATGTCTAAAACTACATTTGAAAACATTTCTTACATCTTTTTCATAATTTCTTGTAAGACAAAGGAAACGTTAACATTATTTTAATAAGCCGTTTTTGCACCAAACTGAAGAAAGTTACTGATTGAATTCTATATATTTTAAGAAAAGTGAGTTGGTTATATTTAGAGCCGGTCTGGACAAATGGCGCTGAGGGGCGAGCGGTGGAGAACAGGAAATGAAAAGCGAGTCAGCAGCCGGACGCCGCTAGAGAGAGCCAGTCGCCTTGTCGCCGACTCTGCTAAATTAGATTTACGTTCTGAATTAGGAACACCACTGCGTTTACGCACTTGAAAGAAAGGTGGACAAGTCACATCATTCAGTGCTAAATGGAAATTGCTCTTTGAACGCCATGCAAATTGCTTATACACCATCGCACTATCATGAGCTGTGAAAAACGTTCATTGGAACGTCGTTACACCACCAGGCACAAAGACGACTTCATTAGGCAAAGAAGAGTTAAAAGAAAAATAGGGGGGTGACAAAATCTTTTATGGTCGACGTCACCAGCTATTTGATTTCATCAAGTCTCTTAATCCAAGGGGAGGATGATTTACATATATGGCCGACTATATTGATGTTATAAAACAAAAGTTAATCCTGTGGAAAAATCAGCTTCTAGTTCATGACATAGAACATTTCTCACAGCTCAAGGCAGTCATTTCTCGACCAGACATGATTACCTTCGTTTCAGTAATTGAAAAATTTCGTCACCAGTTCTCAGACAAAAGTCAAGACTTTGCACGTCGAAAACTGATTTCGATTTATTTGTCAGTCCGTTCATGGTTGTGACTGCTAATCTACCTCCTCATTACTTCCCACTTGAGCTGATATGACCTCTAATATAGTCCACTACAGGAATTTACAAGAATCTTATACAATATTACCCCAAGAGCCATATCCTCGACTGCACAGACAATTCGGTAAAGTTAGTTCAACGTTTCGATCAACGCAAGTGTGCGAACGGTATTTATTCTGTTGTAAAATTGAGGAAATCCCCTCAACGTTCGGGTTTAGCAGATTTTAATCTCTGCGACCCCACGTGTTTGTATCACGAACCGTAGTTCCATCTATATCACATACTAGCTTAGCACCCGATACTTTTCACGCGTAGTCTGTATCCTCTGCACAGATTTTTTTTTGTTTTTCTTTAATCAAATTTTTATATTGTTCACAAATTGCAACACCTTCTAAACGTTTCACGCTAATGGAGGCCATATATGCATGATCTTTTCCGAATGTAATTCTGACCAAAAAGCAATTCCAGGAGCTGTAATTCAAGGATTCTGTTAATCTTGCCGTTTGCATTCTTGTGATCATATTTCCATTGAAACACATACTTCTTTATAGCTAACCTAGAAGTGAAATACTCGTACCCATTTCGTAGGCTAAGCTTTACAATTTTTTTAATGTAACGAAATATTTTCCTAACAATTTTACGCCCTAAAGGATTGAATTTCTGTAAAGAGTAAACAAATACATATTTTTTTAATTTCTAACAGAGAATTCAAATACTAATTTCCAAAGATTTAGCTTTGAAAACGTTTCTATAATGAAATAATTTTATAAAACCTTTTATCCCCTCTTTCACTCCCTTAAGGCACTGAATTTACAAAAAAGTGAAACTTTTTTAATTAACATCCATTTTCATAGATTTAGCTTTAAAATAGATTAGTTGTTCTGTAATAATGAATATTGTGCAACCTACGACTGTTTTTAAATAGTGATAATGAATTATTTCCAGAAAACGTTCACTATTTTCCCCACTTAGTGGTTGAATTTCCAAAATTGCTGAAACGTGTATTTTTTTACTTCTAACCGAGAAACCAAATACTAATTTTAGTAGTTCTAGCTTCAGAACTGCCTTAATTGCGACATATTTTGAGAAAGCCTTCCGTCCCCTATTTCACCCTCTTTTTTGTCTTCAATTTCGAATGATCCCTACTTAAACGATATCTACTGTATAAGATTCACACCCTCTCCAAATTTCAAGTTTCTATCCATAGCGGTTTCGGCTGGGCGATGATGAGTCAGTGAAACAGTCTGGCCCTGAACCTTCCTGGCAGATTAAAACACTGTGCCGGACCGAGATTCGATCTCGGCATCTTTGCTTTCGCGGGCAAGTGCTCTACCAACTGAGCTATCCAAGCACGACACACGATCCGTCCCGACAGCCTTAATTCCGCCAATACCTCGTCTCCTTCATTCCGAACTTCACAGAAGCTCTCCTGCGAACTTTGCAGAACTTGTGGAGCACTTGCCCGCGAAAGGTAACGGATTCGAGTATCGGTCCAGCACACAGTTTTAATCTTCCAGGATGTTTCATAGCAGCACACACTCCGCTGCAGAGTGAAAATCTCAGCCTGGCCTTATTTGACCCCCTTAGGGGTTGGTTTTCCAAAAACAGTGAAACACGTTTTTTCTTTCATTTCCAAACAAGACGCCACATACCAATTTTCATAGATTTAGCTTTAAAAATGCTTTCACAATGAAATATGTGCATAAAACACTTCACCGCCTATTTCACCCAACCTGCTTCCCTTGCAGAACGAGTGGTGAAGTGGAAGAGTCTGCATGAGTGGTAAAAGGCAGTTACTTAGTTGTGTTCATACTTACGCGCGGCGTAAAAGTGCAAACGATGCTTTTAGTGCTCCGTTTGACCCAATTCGTGGTTGTTTTAAAGTTATCAGTAACCCCCCCCCCCCCCCCCCTCCCTCAAAATCCAACTCCAGATTCGCCACAGGATCGAACTCCCTTATGTATAAGAGCTTGAAACGTCTGATTGCTTTACAAATCAGTTAATATGTTAAGCTAGTTTTTCACCCATCTCAATGTATATGACGTCATACGTCATATCACTTGAACTATGCGTCGTACAACGATATGCTGTTGCAGGTCCGTGTAGTGGTATATATGTGGATACTGCCTGCAAAATATGTTGCGAATTGAGTCAGTAGTAAATAAATAATGAATTAAAATGTCATAACTGATCATGGCTACAAAATACTAACAGGAATTTTTACAGAAAAATGAAAATCCTGGTAGAAGACCACCTCGGGAAAGATCAGTATCGATTTCAAAGAAATGTAGGTACACATGAGGCAATACTGACCCTATGACGTATTTTAGAATATAATTCAAGGAAAGACAAACCTACGTTTATAGCAACTATATACTTAGGGAAAGCTTTTGACAATGACGACTGGAATATTCTCTTCGAAATTCTGAAAGTAGCAGGGATAAAATACAGTCAGTGGAGGGCTATTTACAACTTGTATAGAAACCAGACTGCAGTTTTGATAGTTGAGGGGCATGAAAGGGAAGAGTGGTTGAGAAGGGAGTGAGACAAGATTGTAGCCTTTTGTATGTTCATCCTTTTAGCAGGAGGTCTCTGGGACGACGGCCGTTTACTATCGTGACAAAAAAGAAAACCACACACCTACAGCTGTCCTTATGATTTTAACTTATTTTGTACCGCATCAAAGACAGCCTGAAGATGACGCATTGAAGCGTTGAAACTGGTAGCGACAAAATAAATTAAAATCACGAAGACAGCTGTAAACGTTTTTATTTTTTGTCACGAAGATTGTAGCCTGTCCCATATGTTACTCAATCTGTACATTGAGCAAGCAGTGAATGAAACCAAAGAAAAATATGGAGAAGGTGTTAAAGTCCAGGGAGACGAAATAAAAACTTCAAGGTTTTCCGATGACATTGTAATTCTGTCAGAGACAGAAAAGGGTTGGAAGATCAGTTGAATCGAATGGATAGTATCTTGAAAGGAAGATATAAGATGAACATTAACGAAAACCAAAAAGAAGGATAATGGAATTTAGATGAAAGGAAAATGGAAATGCCGTGTGAGTAGGGCCTCCCGTCGGGTAGACCGTTCGCCTGGTGGAAGTCTTTCGAGGTGACGCCAACTCAGCGACTTACGTGTCGATGGGGATGAAATGATGATGGTAAGGGCAACACAACACCCACTCCATGAGCGGAGAAAAATCTCCGGCCCAGCCGGGAATCGAACCCGGGCCGTTAGGTATGACATTCCGTCGCTCTGACCACTTTTTTATTTATTTTTGTTTTGTTTTTAATCTAATTTAGTTCGTTTTCGTTCGTTGTATCCGTTCTGGGCGGACGTCGAAAGACACCCGTTTGAGTTCGTTGTTGTTTAATTAACTCAGTTTTTTTTATTACAGAGGGCAACGGGCGGAGACTTAGAGGAATTAAATGAGGTGATACTGATGGAATTAGATTAGGAAAACGAGACTGAAAGTAGTGGATCAGTTTTGTTATCTAGACAGCAAAATAACTGATTATGGTCGAAGTAGAGAAGATATAAAATGTATACTGGCAATGGCAAAAAACATTAGTGAAGCAGAGAAATTTGCTAACATCGAATATAGACTTAAGTGTTAGGAAGTGTTTCCTGAAGTTATTTGTCTGGAGTGTAACAAAGTATGGATGTGAAACACGGATCATAAACAGTTTAAACAGGAAGAGAATAAAAGCTTTTGAAATGTGGTGCTACGGAAGGATGCTGAAGATTAGATGGGTAGATCACGTAGCTAAAGAGAAGGTACCGAACAGAATTGGGGAGAAAAGAAATTTGTGGCATAATTTGACTAAAAGAAGGGATCCATTGATAAGACACTTTCTGGGACATCAAGGGATCACCAATTTAGTACTGGAAGCGAACAGTGGAGGGTAGAAATCGTAGAGGGAGACCAACAGATGAATAAACTAAGCAGATTCAGAAAGATGTAGGTTGCAGTAGTTATTCGGAGATGAAGAAGCTCGCATAGAGGAGAGTAGCATGGAGAGCTGTACCAAATCTGTCTTCGGACAGAAGACTGCAACAACAAAAAACCGGATCCTAAAACTTTAATACATGAGAAACTTTTTTTCCTACTTTATGAAGAGTCATAGTGAGAATAAGTTTCACGTCCGTTTGAAATTATAAGTTTTTTGTTCCCATGTCTGCTACACAAGCTACAACCTTATACGAGTTACTGTCTAAGGCGACAATAATTTCATTCAAGAGGGCAGCTGTCATGCGAACATCAAAATCAAAATAAACAGGTTGTTTCGAACTTGCAAATAGTCCACGCACCATAACAACTAAAACATTACTGTGGGGTCCTGACACTCTGTCCTCTTGTTGATCATAGTAAATCCTACTGTCGATGTTCATTTGGTCGAAGGACGAAACGCAAACACGTTGCCTGTCAGTGAATGTTTTAGCCCGCATTTTTATCATAATCAAAACATCTTTCAAAATGCCACGACTGCAACTAAAACAGCGGTTTATCCAGGCCCTCAACGTCGACACAGCTGGTAGAGGATACCCGATTTTTTCCCTCGGAAAATTATAACACTTCCGAGATATAGCACGGAGAGTAATTGACTTACAAATGTCTTCGTTACTCCATCTAACCCTTTTTGAGTCACTTAATAAACTTTTTATTTGATTGAGTGAAAATATTTTTCCCAGCACACGAGTAATTTCCTTAGACACAAGAACTTCCTTATTAATTTCTTCCTCGCGCGTAAGTCGTCGCGTCTAGACAGCTGATTCCGAAGGTATTTATTTCTCGATCGAAGTTGCACACACTTGTCTGTAAGAACAGCATTCCTTCTTTCTAATGCCGCTATAGTATTCATCAAAGTAACTTTATCTGTGTCTGAAAAAAAACTGTCATCTGTACATGCGTTATTATGATGTTTCTTATTTGGTGACAGCTTTTCCCGAGTTTCCAGAGATCTCTTATGTAGTTCTCGTTTCTTATACCGTTTGGTTCTGTCTTCTGTTGCGGGTGACACATTGACAGTCGCACTACTGCACGGCAAATTGCACGAAGGAACTGCACGGCAAATTGCACGAAGGAACTGCATCTGGCTTGAGCATTCTTTTTCAGTGCAAATTAAGTAATTCAGACTGTAAATGCCTTAAGTAATCTGTTTCTGCGAAATGGTGAGAGCATATTCGTGTATGCGCAACATTTACACTGTCTTTCCTACAACATTTCGACAACCATAGTTTTTATAATGTTTCATTACGCGGGAACTGTGATACATTACGTCAGTTCCCTTTGTGTTCCGGTTGTACGAAAAACAGCCCGTAACAGCACAGCCTGGCTTTGTAAAAATTAATTTTCTCACTCTCTTGTAGATTCTCCAATAAGAATTTCACAGGACGAACAATAAACTACAGAGCTGGCGAACACAATGTTGATCCCGCTGTCCATTATTGCTAACTATTTCAGTTCCGAATGAAATATCAACTAGAGCAAAAACCGTAACACTCCCGCTAACTATTTCAGTTCCGAATGAAATATCAACTAGAGCAAAAACCGTAACACTCCCGAATTCCGAATGTTTCCGCTATTGACTTGAGTACCTCAGAAGGAAGAACTCAATCAACATACTCTTTCAAACACAACACAATTCGAACTGTGTACTGTTTGGCACAGCTGCTTCCCCCGTGACGTCATGCGCTCTACTGAGAAAACATATTGCTTTCTGTGCATCGCTTACTCCTCCTATTTAAAACACATCTCTGCGATATCTAGTTACAAATTCTTAGTTACATAGCACAGGCTGTTCTTATTAATCCGCTACACACGTCGTTTCAACTGCGAGTAGAGAACCACTATGTGGTGCACTAACCAAACTGGCTTTCTCCTATGAGTTGAAACGTAAGTTCCTCACAAATCATGTACCTTTAATCACTGTCTTCATAGGCTCAGCAAGGGGAGTTCTTACCCCCTCCTAGAATGGAATGTAGACTTTTTATTATTTTCAGAATTCTCATGAATTTCTAGAAATGACTGTCACTGATTGTAGCGTTGCTGAATCCAAGAGGAAGTAATCTGGCTGGTGCCCGTGCGGTTCTAGGCGCTTCAGTGTGGAACTGCGCGACCGCTACGGTCGCAGGTTTGAATCCTGCCTCGGGCATTGATGTGTGTGATGTCCTTAGGTTAGTTAGGTTTAAGTAGTTCTAAGTTCTAGGGGACTGATGACCACAGATCTTAAGTCCCATAGTGCTCAGAGCCATTTTACTCTGGCTGTAGCAAATCACCGCAGCGTTTGGTTGTCACTTTGTTAATGGGAAATTATTCTGTTTTTCGTGCCGTAGATTTATTTTGCAATCTTGGGGCACGTGAAACTCTGCGGAACATTGCCAAAAAACAAAGGACGTACGGATCAGGAAGCGTTGTGAGTGTTATGTAGCTGTTTCGTTTCAGTAACTCGTGGAGATAAGGTAGATGTGAGGCATCACAATTCTACCAAGAATCATACAAATAGATTCGACATCAAGGTATATGTCTACATTCATGATTAAAGAAGATACCCAGGAAGAATTTCTCGTTGCTGCTGCAGAACTAAAAAACGGCTTATAACGTTGTCAAGCATCAATCCTTCAGCTCTCTCGACTGTACCGCAAAACTGATTTCCGCAATGTATCTTGACTCCAAAGTCGCCGCATAAACAAAACAACAACAAAAAAAAAGGTTCAAATGGCTCTGAGCACTATGGGACTTAACTTCTGAGTTCATCAGTCACCTAGAACTTAGAACTACTTAAACCTAACCAACCTAAGGACATCACACACATCCATGCCCGAGGCAGGATTCTAACCTCCGAACGTAGCGGTCGCGTAGTTCCAGACTGTAGCGCCTAGAACCGCTCGGCCACCCCGGCCGGCAGCAGTCTACAGACAGGACCAAAGCTACAGCGATTGTTAGAATCCTCTCACCGCACTCTGTGTCCGAATGCATAAAACAACTGAAATAAGTTTCATTCTACGACGCAGGCAGTGACGCATTGAGCCACAACGTTGAAAAGATGTTTCTTCTTTTTCCTTTACTTGTTCAATATTTTACTGAAACTGGTGGAATCCAACAGAAGTTACTGAAGTTTGATTCGCTGAATACGAAACATCGGAGACAAGTGCAAAGTTTTATCCTGACCTTTAAAGACAAATGCCAATTCCATTAGACAAATTAATCCCTTTTTGTGGAAGCAGTATCAATACCAACTTCGGAGCGCTTCATTAACATGGCCACCGGAATTCGTTCCTGAAAATTAAGGAACTAGGAAAAAAACAAGGAATTGGATGCTCTGCTCATGTTCTCGACATTACTACTCAGAAGAGCTAAAAATCGGATACACCTACCTAATCTAGTGTAGGATCCCCGCGAGCACGCAGAAGTGTAGGGACATAGCGTGGCATGGACCCGAATAATGTCTGAAGTAGTGCTGGAGGGAACCGACATCGTGAACCCTGCAGGGCTGCCCATAAATCTGTAAGAGTAGGATGGGTTGGAGATCTTTTCTGTACAGCACGTTGTAATGCATCCCGATATGCTCAATAATATTCAGGTCTGGGGAGTTTAGTGATCAGCGGAAGTGTTTAAACTCATAAGAGTGTTTCTGGAGCCATTCTGTAGGAATTCTGGACGTGTGGGGTGTCACATTGTCCTGCTGGAATTGTCCAAGTCCGTCGGAATTCACAATGAACATAAATGGACGTAGGTGATCATACAGGATGCTTAGGTATATGTTACCTGTCAGAGTAGTATCTAGACGTATCAGGAGTCCCATATCATTCCAACTGCACACGTCCCACACCATTACTGAGCCTCCACCAGCTTGAACAGTCCTCTGCTAACATGCAGGGTCCATGGATTCATGAGGTTGTATCCACATCCGTATACATCCATCCGCTCGATACAATTCAAGGCGAGACTAATTCGACCAGGCAACATGTTTCCCGTCATCAACAGTCCAATGTCGGTACTGACAGGCCCAAGCGAGGCGTAAAGCTTTGTGTCGTGCAGTCATCAAGGGTATACGAGTGGAGCTTTGGCTCCGAAAGCACATATAGATGATGTTTCGTTGAATTGTTCGCACGATGACACTTGTTGATGGCCCAGCATTGAAATCTTCAGCTGCGGAAGGTTTGCACTTTCGTCACGTTGAACGACTCTCTCCAGTCGTCGTTGGTCCCGTTCTTGCACAATCTTTTTCCGGCGGCAGCGGTGTCGGAAGTTTGATGTTTTACCGGATTCCTGATATTCACGACACATTCGTGAAATGGTCATACGGGAAAATCTCCACTTCATCCCTACCTCGGAGATGCTGTCCCCCATCGCTCGTGCACCGACTATAACACCACGTTCAAACTCACTTAAATCTTGATAACCTGCCATTGTAGCAGCAGTAACCGATCTAACAATTGCGCCAGACACATGTCTTATATAGGCAGCGCAGTATTCTGGCTGTTTACATATCTCTGTATCTGAACACGCATGCCTATGCCAGTTTCTTTCGCGCTTCAGTGTATATCAAGTGTTGCTGCAGACTTAACTGACGGAAATAATCGTCATGAAAATATTTCATAACTTTTCAATATACACGATTAGGACAGAGAAGTAGAAAGAGTTCTGCTTACACGATGGTGTCAATCATCAGGTTCCTCTGTCTCACTCAAAAGCAAGATGGCTGTCGTTAATGCCCACAACTGAGAGATTCTTAAGCCGTGGATTCCATTAATACAGATTTTGACGGTGAAGACAGGTCACCTATAATAATTTCAAATTTTTTGAGTAGTCCGATCAGTGAAATTAACTTCATGTTTCTGCAGTCAAACTCGGCTCTTTGAAAAAAATATAAAAATCGTGGAGAATGATAAAGCCTCGATAACTGAAATAAGAAATACAATCATTAATCGACACACAAAGATGTCTGAATGAAAGGAAGACTGGAAATGTTATTGGCATGCAAAATCAAGATGAATTAGAACAAATTAAAGAATGGGAACCATAAACAAGAAATAATTAATTTTATTTCGAAGTTTGACGTAGACACAATGGTTCTCTATACCATAGCATTTGATTAGTGTGAGAGATTGGCTTTCTGTTTTAATAAATATCAAGTTTTTGATTGGGCCTGAAACCCCAGATCGGGTGAAGATTGAAAACATTATTATATACCTGACTAAAAATGTGAATACTTCAGGCGACAATTATTTTCAGGAATATGTGTACATGAAGGGCTTTTTAGAAACTAAGCGTGACTGGAAGAAAAGTGTACATATTTTCTTAAGCAAATCGAAAACCATGAACGCAAATGCCAACGGCTAAAATCATGCGAGTATTTGTTTTCTATTCCCACATTCAACGCCACTGTGGAAAGAGTACTTTCGCTGATGTCGGCCCAGTGGATTGATGAAAGAAACTGACTGCTGCCAAAGACTGTGGAATCAATCCTACACTGCCATTTAACTGCAAACTAACTTGCACGGATTTTTATAAATACTTAAAAGGGAAAAAAAGACTTGCAGGAAAAGGTGAAATCTTCCGGACATTATTGTGTACCAACTACTTCGGTAGCAACAAATTCCACGTATTTCGTTTCTAAATAAAAAGTGATTATATTAAATGAAATTTTTACTTCATTTCTACACCCCCATCTCAGAGCGCCCCGACGAGGCCCCAGATAGATATGACAATCCTAGGCATGAATCAAGTATTTAGGTGTTTAGGTATATACCCATTGTTTCATTACCACATGCTACTAGTGTACATCGTAGAAAACTATCGCAGCATCGGAGTCGAGGGAACCAAGGTCTATGATAAGGATTAGGATGGAAAAAACTGACCGGTTAAAACCGATACCGGTATTTATGTTCTTCATAACCGGTATTTTTCCGTATTTTTGGGTCTAGGTAATAACAGGTGATTTTATTTGTCACTAATAGCTGGGAAAAGTACTGAAGTATCAGTTAGCCATAGCAGCAGTGCAAAATTTTTGTTTTTTAATAAAGACGCGTTTATTTTCAGACAGGCACAATTAAAAGCTAGCTCTCGGCCACAGCCTTCATCAGCAAAAACGAGACACACACCACTCACACACACAAGCAAGCACACCTCATGCAAACACGACCGCCAACTCCAGCATCTGCGGTCAGAATGCCTGTCTGCAACTTAACATGTCTTCTTGACGGGAAGTAGCAACCTATCTTTCCTGCATTGTTGGTGTTCCTACTTGGAATTTCCCATGGTTTGTTTTTAAATAGATCTTTTTTTTTTGGAAAAACAGCAGTTTTATTCAGACATTTTCCATTGTTTTGAAATACTGCATTATTGTAGAAAAAGAGAAAAGTGATCAGCGCTATTTTAATAATACTGCCGACAGAAACGACCAACAAATACATGGCATAAGAAATGGTACAGCATTGCTGTGACAGTTATGTCCCTGTTGCCATGTGTCGTGGCTTAACGTAAACGTGTGTGCGTGCAGTGTAGAAGACTTACCCCCACCTGGTCTATATGGTAGTTTCTCCCTGTCGTCACCGGACATCAATCCCATTGGAGAATGGCACCAATCCTAGAGTCCCATCCACGAGCGATGGCGGTTCGCGCAGGCAAGGACGGGGATTGCATTGTTGCCGGTTACAAGTGGCAGTTGCCGTACTCGCATACACCAGATGAAAGCGTGTATCCTGCAGATTATATCTCTCGCTTGCTAGTGCAGAATTAGTCTCCTACCACCACCATCAACCATGACAACTCGAAACAAATGGAATAAAAATTCGACAAAGAACTCGCTACGATCGCGTATGATGGTCGCATTGCGCTAACAGTCACAGCACAGCTCTCAGAACACTGCTGAAGACTCATTGGCTACCGAAGAACGCGCGACGTAGGTGCACAGAACGAGCCTAAATTCGAAAGCCATTGTTCGTGATTACATCTATAGTCTGGAAACACATTCCATTAGAAGTACTGATAGCCTTGGGAGAGCCAGCGCTGGCAAACCTCTACCATCTGGTGCGCAAGATGTATGAGACAGGTGAAATACCCTCAGACTTCAAGAAGAATTACAATAATTCCAAACCCAAAGAAAGCAGGGGTGGACAGATGTGAAAATTACCGAACTATAAGCCACGGTGCAAAATACTAACACGAATTATTTACAGACGAATGGAAAATCTGGTAGAAGCCAACCTCAGGGAAGACCAGTTTGGATTCCGTAGAAATGTTGGAACACGTGAGGCAATACTGACCCTACGACTTATCTTAGAGAATAGATTAAGGAAAGGCAAACCTACGTTTCTAGCATTTGCAGACTTAGAGAAAGAGTTTGACAACGTTGACAGGATTAATCTCTTTCAAATTCTGAAGGTGGCAGGGGTAAAATACCCTGAAGCGAAAGGCTATTTGCAGTTTGTACAGAAACCAGATGGCAGTTATAAGAGTCGAGGGGCATGAAAGGGAACCAGTGGTTGGGAAGGAAGTGAGACAGGGTTGTAGCATCTCCCCGATGTTATTCAATCTGTATATTGAGCAAGCAGTAAAGGAAGCAAAGGAAATGATCGGAGTAGGAATTAAAATCCATAGAGAAGAAATTAAAACTTTGATGTTCGCCGATGATATTGTAATTCTGTCAGAGACAGCAAAGGACCTGGAAGAGCAGCTGAACGGAATGGACACTGTCTTGAAAGGAGGATGTAAGATGAACATCAACAAAAGCAAAACGAGGATAATGTAATGCAGTCGTATTAAATCGGGTGATGCTGTGGGAAGTAGATTAGGCAATGAGACGCTTAAAGTAGTAAATGAGTTTTGCCATTTGGGGAGCAAAATAACTGATGATGGTCGATGTAGAGAGGATATAAAATGTAGACTGTCAATGGCAAGGAAAGCGTTTCTGAAGAAGAGAAATTTGTTAACATCGAGTAAAGATTTAAGTGTCAGGAAGTCTTTTCTGGAGAGTAGCCGCGTATGGAAGTGAAACGTGGACAATAAATAGTTTAGACAAAAAGAGAATGGAAGCTTTCGAAATGTGGTGCTACAGAAAAATGCTGGATATTAGACGGGTAGACCACATAACTGATGAGGAGGTATTGAATAGAGCTGGGGAGAAGAGAAATTTGTGGCACAACTTGACTGGAAGAAGAGATCGGTTGATAGGACATATTCTGAGGCGTCAAGGGATCACCAGTTTAGTATTGGAGAGCAGCGCGGATGGTAAAAATCGAAGAGGGAGACCAAGAGATGGATACACTAAACAGATTCAGAAGGCTGTAGGTTGCAGTACGTACTGGGAAATGAAGAAACTTGCACAGGATAGGGTAGCATGGAGAGCTGCATCAAACCAGTCTGCAGACTGAAGACCACAACAACAACATTATGGTAACCGTAATAAATCTTAAGCTTAACAATAATTTGTTCATCGTATACAATAAGAATAGAAAGTAGCTCACCTGCTATCTGTGTCTACATAATATGCGTTTATCCGCTTATAGCCCTTGAAAAAGGACAAACCACCACGCAAAATACGAGCTCCTCAACCTCAGTTTTCATCCTTTAGCGCTGGCTTTTTATAATGCCCAAATAATGGTGTGATCCTTGATTACAACATGATTTTTGAGCTGAGTTTCATAAAATTAGAATCAATAGGATAATACTAGTAATTTTTCGTAGTATTCAACCACTTAACACTTGTCGAGAAAATGAGTGAACAATGGTCGGACTAAGATTTCTTTTATTGCCTATTCATAATTTTGATTCTATTTATCTTGAAACTGAGGAAGTCAACTTTTTTCTACATTTATTACACGAAATAACAGAAATAAAAACTTAAATCGGTTATTTCAAAATTTGAGCGGTCAGGTGTCCGTGGCACTGACGTTGTAATAAACCGATATAACGGAAAACCAGTTGTTTCAACGATAACCACCATGCGGCAGCAGTGTCTTCTGTTAACATCTGCTCATCCGTAATTTAAGAGAAACGTTATTCATTGTCTCTTAGCTCTTCTCTTTCTCTGCACTCTTGCAGCTCACTTCTGTGGCTAACAATTAAGCATTATTTTCATCGGTATCTCACAAAATAATTTGTTAGTTGTCATGAGTTTAAATGTACGTTTCCAGTTCAAACCGTTTCTTGTGCTGTATGTGCGTTCTGTGTTACGATATAGTGTTCCTCCCGTGTGCTAAAAAATAAAAAATAAAATAAAATAAAAAAAGAATAAGGTTATACAATAAAAAGCTTCATCACGAAAAATTTTCAACTGCAAAAAGAAAGACGCTTTCGAAAAGGTTCTACGACAAGCATCTTATCTTCACACATTAAAACCAATTTATGCTCAAATGGTGATGTCATTAACACTACCCTCTCATAATGTGGTGCTTTATAAAAAACTGAAAATGTATTGTTATGTGAACCAACTGGTATCCCACATTCAGCTAGGTCTACTGATAGCGACCGTGAAATAATCACAAATCCAGACCCAGGCACTTGACCTAATACGTTAACATCCTCCATGATAAGTGAAATTGTACAGAAAGGCTCTATTAAAATTGTATATTTTTATTATCTTTAATACGAGAGGGGAGGAAAATTTTCAATTCATTTTTAAGTACCAACTTTACCCAATGGAGAAAAAAGGGATCGAAAATGGATTGTGTATTCGAAATGCACCAAAAACGTTCTTTGTTACTGTTGTAAAATTTTTCGATCTCCTACAAACAAGCTGTCAAGTGACAGACTCTGTGACTGGGTTCATTTAGGAGATCGGCTTACAGGCCATGAACAATTAGTTGCCCACATACACTCTGCAAAAAGATGCATACAGTGTGAGACAGTTGAAACAAAAAAGTGGTAGCTATGGAAGTGAACTACTAGAAAGAGAAAAGGAACACTTGTTTTCGGCTCTAAACAGAATTATACGCGCCACCAGGTATCTGGCTGAGCATAATATGGCCTTCATAGGAGCCAGCTAAAAGCTCTGTCAATATAATTATGGCAATTTTCTTGGTTTAATCGAAATAATTGCAGAATTTGACCCTGTTTTGCAGAAAATTTTAATCGCGGTTAAAAACTTAAGAAATTCTTGACCGTTCTTGTGTACAAAAACATTCAACATTAACTCATAAATTTGCTTGCACTCAAAGTACAAAACGTTAATTTTCTAGAAGAAAGTACATATTTTTCAGTCATCCCTCATTGTACTCCTGATACAACCAACAATGAACAAATGACATTGCTTGTTAAGTTTGTAAACCTATAAGAACACACAATGACTGTAGACTTTATGGATGTCTCGTCAACAACAGGAGAAAGTTTGCCTAAAACCCGTGCATCGAAAGTAGACCAACTAGGTCTCAATATTCGTGGCTGCGGAGGCCAAAGTTACGAAAATGGTACAAATATAGAAGGTAATTGAAGTGGTGTTCAAACCAGAATCCCGATGTAATCCAAGAGCATTTTATTTGACATGTGCTAGCTGGAATATTAATCTTGTGCTATCAGATGCGGCAAAACCTACAGCAAAAGCAGTCACATTTTTCGTGTAATTCAAAGACTATACTTTGTTTTCGGTGCATCCTCCCAGAGAGCGGAAATCATATTGAACAGAGTACCAAAATTAACAGTGAAGAAGCTTTCAGAACCTCGATGGGAAAGCTGGGTGGAGAGTGTCGAAACTATGACGTACCAATCAAGAGAAGTCACAGATGCCCTTCTTGGGGTGAGCAATAGCATTGATGAATTGAAAACAAAAAGCGAAGAACACTTACTTGCTGTGAACGAATTAGATAACTTCTAGTTTATTGACGGTGTTGTCATACGGTATGAGCTTCTCTTTGCCCTTATAGCAGCAAGTAAGGCCCTCCAGGCAGAAAACATGAATTTGAAATTAACAACCAAATCGCTCGAAAGTTAAATAAAATTTAAGTGAGAATTTCCGTGAGGAAGATTTTTTTTCACTACGAAAGTGATAGCTGAAACTTTACAGATTGGGCAAAATTTGAACAAAAGAGAACTGGCACCAAAAGAAACCAATTTGGTTGTAAAAATGACGATGTGCTTTGCAGAGCACAGCTTCCAGAGGAGAAGACGAAACTGATTTTTTCTACCCTGTCGTTGACACAGTATTAATAAGTTTGCAACAAAAGTTTGGGCAGCTGACTAAGTATTCCGAAATATTCAGTTTTTTTCATCAAAAAACTTGAGACACTTATAGGATAAAGAACTGAAAACGCTATGAAATAAACGTGTCAGAGAGCTAAGTATAAAAGGTAAATGGTGAATAATGAAAAGACATTGTTGCGTCAGAACTTTTGACAGAAATCAAAGTGTTCAGAGAAAAAGTGAACAAGAATATGAGAACTTCAGTGCTAATATTGAAATACTTAAATGAAATTGGAAATCCATGACCCAACAATTACTGCTAACCATGCCAGTGACTGTCGCTTCCAGTGGGAGAAGCTTTTCACATTCGAAGCTGATCAAGAATTACGAGGGGCGTTCAGAAAGAAATGCAAAAACATTTTTCTCTGAAAGGAGGTTGGTTTTATTTTGGGTTTCAGTACACCATATTATACTCCACACTTCTGGCTGCAAGAGACTGATTTAACTGTAGGATCTTGGAGAAACATTTCGTATTGTGTTGATTAAACGGGATTCTTTTTGCCTTGCTTCGTGAAACTTTATTAGGACTTTAAGCCCATTTTCGAATACAGAACTATTTCCGAAGATGGAAACCACGTGCAGGTAAATGCATGTCAACTTCTTAATCTACGAAATCTCGCCTTAAACTATAAATGTTGCCTATTTTGACGTTTATATTTTCATCGAACAACTTTATGACATTTAATAGGACAGTGTTTACTCCAGCTACGAATAAGCGGACTGGTGTAGATCTGTGTGCAGAGGAATGAGTATTTCTGTGATTACTTATTTATGAACGATAGCACAAAGGTTCCCCTTCTAGTTGCAACATTTTCTAAAATCAGTGAATAACTGAAGTAAGTCGAATGCTGGGAAAAAGTGAATTCCAACTGAATGACCGCGAACGATACGTTGTGAAGATTGGCGAAGCGCCGCAACTGACCTCGTACACCCTCCCTGCCTCCCACTGCACGGCCCGTACAATTGTTGGCCAGTTGATACTCCTGCATTCCTTGTTGAGTATGTTGCAACAGAGACATGCGGAAAAACTTTAGACACACAATAAAAATGTAATAAATCATTACTGGAATCACTGGATAAGATACCTGCTATAAAATAACGACATGAGTAAAAGTCTGTTTGATCTTCTGCACTCCACGATTTAGGAAGGAAAAATACGTCTTCTGACTTCACACTCAGAGTTGTTCCCCTCATTTCCTGGGCCTTCCCGAATCTCTTCTTGGTTATGGCTTATTAGCCCAATGCGTTTTGGCAATTGTTCCTCCTGCCACGGAACTTCACTAATGGTTCAAATGGCTCTGAGCACTATGGGACTCAACTGCTGTGGTCATAAGTCCCCTAGAACTTAGAACTACTTAAACCTAACTAACCTAAGGACAGCACACAACACCCAGCCATCACGAGGCAGAGAAAATCCCTGACCCCGCCGGGAATTTTGGCAATCTGTCTTCATTTATCCGGTTAATACCTTCTTTCGATCTTCTTCTGTTACCGTCCACTCTCTAATATTCTAAACGTTAAGTTCTGGTCTTCCGTGTTCATTACGTATTGGGTCTAATATTTTGTACACCCTCTAACATATCTTGAAGTCCTCATTTCCGACCTTTCGGTGTTACTGACGTCCGTCTGTCTCACTCCCATTCATTAAACCTGGTGATGCCTTTATTTACTTTTATTCTCATGCCCTTTCCTGTCTTGTTACTCACCGTCACCACAAATGTGTTCAAAAACGTTGAAACGTAGTTTCAGTATATCAGCCTTTATTGTCACTTATTTCAGCAGCCGGATAGGAGAAATAAGGGATTTGTTCTGTAGCTTTTGAGTTGATAATAGTCGTTGAACAGAATGGGAATATTCCCTGAAATGCCATTACGCTAGTTTTAGGTAGGGAGAGTGTTGTACCTAGCGGATAGTGTAGCTAGGAACACGTGTTTACTTTTGGTCGTTACTTCAGTCACATGACAAATCTTAGACTCACATGAAGAAATTCTCGTTGGAGACCGCCATAAGCAGTTTACGCCATTTTCTTTAGTTTTAGCACTGATAGAAGGTTATGTTTCGTGAAGCATTCTTAAATATTTCGCATTGTACACATTTCAATTGGTGTATAATATACAAGGTGACTCAGCTGCCCCTACGGATCTTGTTTTATGCAGCCCGCCGTGTTATAACTGGCCTTCAAAGACCATGCGAGAGATTTTCATTCTCTCGTTCGCCACGCGCAAACTACAAATCCTTGAGAAACAATTAACAGGACATTTTTGTAGGAATAATTTTACACTGGGGTCCGTTTTCGCTAGAGGCCGTAGTTTTCGAGTTACTCAAGAAAATCGTACAAAAGTGACCTTCAAATGCATCCTTACTCCCACACTCAGCCCCTACCAGTCGGGATTTCTAGTACGTTGTTCACGGCACTCGCTCCTACTATTCGACAAAGATTTGTGACTGCACGAATTATTTCCCACTTTCCTTCACGTGGTTTCCATCTTGGGAAACAGTTCTGTACTCGAAAATGGGCTTACAAGCCTAATAAAGTTTATTCCTATATTCCACCACTGGATTAGTTGAGCACTTAAGAACTGTGTAAATTTTACCTAACAATTTAGTGAATTCTAACAGTACAAAATAAACAAAACTGTTACATAGTTGAATTCGTGTGGCTTTCAGACTACGAATGTACTCTGCTTGCGAGGGTTAAGTTTAAGCGTAACATCTACAAAAGTCGTTTTTCTTTCATTACCCTCGCGGACAGGGTAGTAATGTTAAGGGTATAACCGACTATGCTGGTGGCGTGATACCCCAATCAACGCAGGCAAAGAAAGGTCGAAAATAATTTTCCCACTGAATTTTTTGCATATTCTATATCTGAATGTGTTCAATAGCATCGTTCATTATCTCCAGGGACATTCACCACACATTGTGTTCCATAAAGGTCTCGTTTCATGCGTTTTGTCTATCACTTGCAATAATGCTGTTTTATTTTTCGTGTATTCGATTTAGACCTATTACTGTTAATTTTACACCCCATGCAGTCTTCCCGCCTGTCACTGACTTAACAAGTAATTCTTGAACATCTCGGTTAAACTACGGTGTTTCGTGTGTAGCACCGCCTCCCATTACACTTGCTGTTTTCGTACCTAAAGCTTCTCGTGCTGTATCTTGTATACGAAAAAATTGTATTGAGATCTCTACACATTATGTTGAGCTCATCGAATCAGATCGTGAAAGTTTTATCGAAAGACGAGAATGCGAGACATTTCCTCGTTTCCAGACGCGTCTTCGGCCTGCAATCTGACTGACTGGAGTAGCTATCCTGGGCTTACATTGTTATACACAGCGACAACAGCGCCTCAAGCGGTGGAGAAGCTACGCTGCTGAATACGGTATTCATTAAATGTAAACAGTATCGTTTATATTCATTTTTAAGATGTTTTTTACGAAAGGCAGCGTATGTAGTTCAAGAAATTGCAGTAATAATAGGAAGAAGACACCAAATTTGTCATTCTTCAGGTTTCCTAAGGACCCTGAGAGGTATGAAACATCATATTAGAGCGCTCTTTATTTACGATTTTTTTCTAAACTTTATTGAATTACTGAATTTGTTTTTCTTTTTTAGGAGCAAGAAATGGTGAATAAACAGTAGAAGACAGGACCTGCTGCAAAAAGATGCCCTTTATTTGCACAATAACGTGAAGTTTTGTGCGTTACATTTCGAGTCAAACCAGTTCATGAGCACGGAAAAGAAGACATCGATATGCAATGCTGTTCCTACGTTATTTGTCGTGCCGAATAAGCCACAACTAGTGACGATGAAGAGAAAATTGCCATACAAACGTGAAAGTGTTACTGCAAAAACAAAACTGTCTCCTGACACAGAATAAACAACTACCACAAGTGTTACTACACGAGAGACATATAAAATCACTAACAACGGAATCTGCAACACAGACATCTTTTGAAGATGAAATGCTTAGATTACGTGAAATTATTCGCGTGTTGGAAAATCGTGTGAAATGTAAAAACGTGCAAATCATTAGACTTAGTACAAAATTACTACGTGACAAGGAAAGTGCCCATTGTAAGAATAAACTGCAACCACGTCACAGGACACAAGTACAAAAGGATAAGCTCATTTTAAAAAGTGTTGGTTCCAAGTACTTGAAAAAAGATGCTCTCGATTTATTGATAAGCCAAATCAGTATACCACTGAATGGAAAACGTGGTGCGAGATGGGAAGATGAAACTAAGTAATTTGCACTTAATTTGTTGTATTGTAGTACTCAGGCATACAGTTTTTTATCACGCTGTTTTAGCCTTCCATCAGTACGTACCTTACAAAGGTTGTAAGTAGGCTGTTTATGTTTTCTTATTGGCAACGTTACGTAGCGCTCTGTATGAAAATCGGCAGCTGGATGTGAACAGCGCGTAGCGTTGCGCAGTTGGAGGCGAGCCGCCAGCAGTGGTGGATGTGGGGAGAGAGATGGCGGAGGTTTGAAATTTGTTAGACTGGATGTCATGAACTGCTATATATATTATGACTATTAAGGTAAATACATTGTTTGTTCTCTACAAAAATCTTACATTTGCTAACTATGCCTATCAGTAGTTAGTGCCTTCCGTAGTTTGAATCTTTTATTTAGCTGGCAGTAGTGGCGCTCGCTATATTGCAGTAGTTCGAGTAATGAAGATTTTTGTGAGGTAAGTGATTTGTGAAACGTATAGGTTAATGTTAGTCAGGGCCATTCTTTTGTAGGGATTTTTGAAAGTCAGATTGCGTTGCGCTAAAAATATTGTGTGTCAGTTTAAGCACAATCTTGTATAGATTTTTCTAAGGGGACGTTTCAAGGTATGTGGAAGATATACAGTTGAATTGTGGGATAAATAATAACATATTTCATCTTTTAAAGCAGAAAGTGCAGCAGTTACCATAAACTGATATAATTGTTAATTTGTCTATGGATGAGATGTCACTAACGGAAAATTTGATATATGACAGCTCTAGGGATCGTGTTATTGGATTTGAAGACATGGGTTTCATACGGACATCTGTGGTTGCCAATACTGCATTAGTTATAATGATTAACGGCATCTTCTCAAATTTTAAACAGCCATTAGTATATTATTTCTCCAATGGACCAGTAGGAGCCACCCATTTGACGCGCACATTTTTTGAAGTTGTCAGAAAACTCACAGAAATTGGTTTGGTTGTAAAAACATGTGTGACAGACCAAGGCTCGAATTTTGTGGAGTGGAGGCACAGACTGGGTATCACACCAGTTAATCCATGCTTAGTACACGAAGGGAGTAAGATCTTTTTTATGACACCTCACACTTGATAAAAAGCATACGCAATAATTTATTCAGGTATAACATTATCCACACAACAGATGAAGGAGGGATTGGCACTGCTTCAAGGAAGGACATTTGTCATTTATACTCAAGTGATTATGAAAGGAAGTACAAGTTGGCCCCCAAGCTCACTAAAAGAGCTGTCCAACTGCTAGCATTTTCAAAAATGAAGGTAAACACTGCAGTTCGTGTGTTGAGTCATACGGTAGCAGCACGCATTTAGACACTTGTTACTTGTGGCACCATATCATCATCTGCTATTGCTACTGCAGATTTTTGCCAAAAAGTAAACGATATTTTTGACATATTTAATGCATATAGTGTTAAAGGGCCTGTATCCTTAAGGAACTGCATTACAAGTGCCTCAAGACATTTGGAAATTTTAAATACACTGAAGCCATAGATGTTGTTGTTGTTTGTTGTTGTGGTCTTCAGTCCCGAGACTGGTTTGATGCAGCTATCCATGCTACTCTATCCTGTGCAAGCTTCTTCATCTCCCAGTACCTACTGCAACCTACATCCTTCTGAATCTGCTTAGTTTATTCATCTCTTGGTCTCCCCCTACGATTTTTACCCTCCACGCTGCCCTCCAATACTAAATTGGTGATCCCTTGATGCCTCAGAACATGTCCTACCAAACGATCCCTTCTTCTGGTCAAGTTGTGCCACAAACTCCTCTTCTCCCCAATCCTATTCAGTACCTCCTCATTAGTTATGCAATCTACCCATCTAAACTTCAGCATTCTTCTGTAGCACCACATTTCGAAAGCTTCTATTCTCTTCTTGTCCAAACTATTTATCGTGTATGTTTCACTTCCATACATGGCTACACTCCATACAAATACTTTCAGAAATGACTTCCTGACACTTAAATCTGTACTCGATGTTAACAAATTTCTCTTCTTCAGAAACGCTTTCCTTGCCATTGCCAGTCTACATTTTATATCCTCTCTACTTCGACCATCATCAGTTATTTTGCTCCCCAAATAGCAAAACTCCTTTACTACTTTAAGTGTCTCATTTCCTAATCTAATACCCTCAACATCACCCGACTTAATTCGACTACATTCCATTATCCTCGTTTTGCTTTTGTTGATGTTCATCTTATATCCTCCTTTCAAGACACCATCCATTCCGTTCAACTGCTCTTCCAAGTCCTTTGCTGTCTCTGACAGAATTACAATGTCATCGGCGAACCTCAAAGTTTTTATTTCTTCTCCATGGATTTTAATACCTGCTCCGAATTTTTCTTTTGTTTCCTTTACTGCTTGCTCAATATACAGATCGAATAACATCAGGGAGAGGCTACAACCCTGTCTTACTCCCTTCCCAACCACTGCTTCCCTTTCATGTCCCTCGACACTTATAACTGCCATCTGGTTTCTGTACAAATTGTAAATAGCCTTTCGCTCCCTGTATTTTACCCCTGCCACCTTCAGAATTTGAAAGAGAGTATTCCAGTCAACATTGGCAAAAGCTTTCTCTAAGTCTACAAATGCTAGAAACGTAGGTTTGCCTTTCCTTAATCTTTCTTCTAAGATAAGTCGTAAGGTCAGTATTGCCTCACGTGTTCCAGTATTTCTACGGAATCCAAACTGATCTTCCCCGAGGTCGACTTCTACTAGTCTTTCCATTCGTCTGTAAAGAATTCGTGTTAGTATTTTGCAGCTGTGGCTTATTAAACTGATTGTTCGGCAATTTTCACATGTGTCAACGCCTGTTTTCTTTGGGATTGGAATTATTATATTCTTCTTGAAGTCTGAGGGTATTTCGCCTGTCCCATACATTTTGCTCACCAGATGGTAGAGTTTTGTCAGGACTGGCTCTCCCAAGGCCGTCAGTAGTTCCAATGGAATGTTGTCTACTCCAGGGGCCTTGTTTCGACTCAGGTCTTTCAGTGCTCTGTCAAACTCTTCACGCAGTATCGTATCTCCCATTTCATCTTCATCTACATCCTCTTCCATTTCCATAATATTGTCCTCAAGTACATCGCCCTTGTATTGACTCTCTATATACTCCTTCCACCTTTCTGCTTTCCCTTCGTTGTTAGAACTGGGTTTACATCTGAGCTCTTGATATTCATACAAGTGGTTCTCTTATCTCTAAAGGTCTCTTTAATTTTCCTGTAGGCAGTATCTATCTTACCCCTAGTGAGATAAGCCTCTACATCCTTACATTTGTCCTCTAGCCATCCCTGCTTAGCCATTTTGCACTTCCTGTTGATCTCATTTTTGAGACGTTTGTATTCCTTTTTGCCTGCTTCATTTACTGAATTTTTATATTTTCTCCTTTCATCAATTAAATTCAATATTTCTTCTGATACCAAAGGATTTCTACTAGCCCTCGTCTTTTTACCTACTTGATCCTCTGCTGCCTTCAATACTTCATCCCTCAAAGCTACCCATTCTTCTTCTACTGTATTTATTTCCCCCATTCCTGTCAATTGTTCCCCTATGCTCTCCCTGAAACTCTGTACAACCTCTGGTTCTTTCAGTTTATCCAGGTCCCATCTCCTTAAATTCCCACCTTTTTGCAGTTTCTTCAGTTTTAATCTACAGGTCATAACCAATAGTTTGTGGTCGGAGTCCACATCTGCCCCTGGAAATGTCTTACAATTTAAAACCTGGTTCCTAAATCTCTGTCTTACCATTATATAATCTATGTGATACCTTTTAGTATCTCCAGGGTTCTTCCATGTATACAACCTTCTATCATGATTCTTAAACCAAGTGTTAGCTATGATTAAGTTGTGCTCTGTGCAAAATTCTACCAGGCGGCTTCCTCTTTCATTTCTTAGCCCCAATCCATATTCACCTACTACGTTTCCTTCTCTCCCTTTTCCTACACTCGAATTCCAGTCACCCATGACTATTAAATTTTCGTCTCCCTTCACTATCTGAATAATTTCTTTTATTTCATCATATATTTCTTCAATTTCTTTGTCATCTGCAGATCTAGTTGGCATATAAACTTGTACTACTGTAGTAGGTGTGGGCTTCATATCTATCTTGGCCGCAATAATGCGTTCACTATGCTGTTTGTAGTAGCTTACCCGCATTCCTATTTTCCTATTCATTATTAAACCTACTCCTGCATTACCCCTATTTGACTTTGTGTTTATAACCCTGTAGTCACCTGACCAGAAGTCTTGTTCCTCCTGCCACCGAACTTCACTAATTCCCACTATATCTAACTTTAACCTATCCATTTCCCTTTTCAAATTTTCTAACCTACCTGCCCGATTAAGGGATCTGACTTTCCACGCTCCAATCCGTAGAACGCCAGTTTTCTTTCTCCTGATAACGACATCCTCTTGAGTAGTCCCCGCCCGGAGATCCGAATGGGGGACTATTTTACCTCCGGAATATTTTACCCAAGAGGACGCCATCATCATTTAATCATACAGTAAAGCTGCATGCCCTCGGGAAAAATTACGGCCGTAGTTTCCCCTTGCTTTCAGCCGTTCGCAGTACCAGCACAGCAAGGCCGTTTTGGTTATTATTACAAGGCCAGATCAGTCAATCATCCAGACTGTTGCCCTTGCACTACTGAAAAGGCTGCTGCCCCTCTTCAGGAACCACACGTTTGTCTGGCCTCTCAACAGACACCCCTCCGTTGTGGTTGTACCTACGGTACAGCTATCTGTATCGCTGAGGCACGCAAGCCTCCCCACCAACGGCAAGGTCCATGGTTCATGGGGGGGGGGGGGGGGGGGGGGAAGCCATAGATACAGTTACGGAAATTAGTAGATGCTGATGGAGAAATCTTTTCACCTAGGATTAAGTGTGTTAAAGGACTTCTGGGTAACATAAGCGCTTTGAACATGTTTTTTGATGATGTTGTGGATGGAACCAAGTTATATTTATTAACACGCAAAATGAATCAAGATCCACTGGAAAACTTTTTCTCAGTGATAAGGCATAAAGGCGGTTTTTGTAGCAACCCATCACCACGACAGTTTTGTGCTGCATTCAGTAATTGTGCTTTAAGCAAATTAATGAACACACACAGTGTAGCTACCTCCAATTGTGAGGGGATCAGCTGGGTTCAGACAATAGTGGATATGAAAGCAGCGGCCAAATTACTTGTTTCACCACTGTTGGACATCAGTGACACGAGTTCAGTGATCAGACTACCAAATGTGGAAGTTCAAACAGACCTCGGAGAGGTAAACAGCATGAGATACGTGTTTGGTTATGTATTAAAGAAACTGCTTACAATTCATGACTGTTATAAATGTAGGACAGTACTTGTAGATGGCAGCCAAGACTTAGACGCAAATGACAAAGTTTATTGTCATTTTAAAAGCTATGAAGGCAACTTTGGAAGCCTATTGATTTGTGAAGAAGATGTCAAAGAATTTGCAACTCATTGTGAGACTAAGATGACTTTTACTTTTGATGAATATGCTCACATAAGTAATTGTGGTGCTTCCTTTGTGAACATCCACCTGGGTGCTGTGCTGTACCAAGCTGCTGTTAATAAGACTGTTTGTGAAAGTGAGGCTCTTTTACATTATTAAATTCATGAATCAAGAACTATTCTGTAGGAGCAAGAGAAGAAATAAAAAAGTGATGAAGCTGGCTCATTTGGGTTGCTAAAGTGTTAGGACTGATTCATTCATTTAATTTTATTTTCGTAAAATGTATCAATGGGATATAATAAAGCTGTAAAATAGTCATGGTTTTTATTGAGATAACGTGATACCATAAATAATAAGATGGAAATTGTATTTTTGGAACCATGCTTCCTGCGAAGCAGAACGTAATGAAAGGTGATGTGTCGCAACTGCCGTGAGATAACGTGATACCTCTGCCAGGCACTGAAGGCAACTTGCAGAGTATCAATGTTGATGTAGATGTGTTACATACATAGGAAAATCCCAGAATGTATTATCAGTGCTAACATGAAAGAAAAAACAAACAAAAGAGGAAACATTTAGCGCACAGGAGGGCCTACTTCCTTCAGCCCTTACGCTACACTATAGTTATGTAATTTCGGCCTTTTGTCTTGGGTATCACAGGGACCCGGCAGGTTAGCCGAGAGCACTAATGCGCTGCTTCCTGGACTCGGGTAGGCGCATAGTCCCAGGATCGAATCCGCCCGGCGGATTAACGACGAGGGCCGGTTGCTACTTTCGCGTTCTCGTCAGTACGGAACCAGAACGTTTAAGTTCTACCACCGTAGAGACGGAAGATCCGCGATTCGGAATGTCAGAACTGTGCAGTAAGTAGCGGCCGGAGCACCACCACAAAATTACCCAGCACTAACACTCCAAACTATCCACTCTCGGATAGAGATTTTAACCGTGTTCAACCCAGTGGTAACGTATCGAACTATTTTTCTCCGAATCATACAGTTTGGGGGAAAAGCAGTGAGAATAATTACTTTTGGAAACCTTTTATCAGTCAAAGCCTGTTATAACATTAAACTGTTTCGCTTAATAAAACGGCCATCAGGCCAAATCGGGCACAGTGTCCACACAAAAAGATGAAGTC
Organism: Schistocerca americana; assembly: GCF_021461395.2. Lineage (NCBI taxonomy): Eukaryota > Metazoa > Arthropoda > Insecta > Orthoptera > Acrididae > Schistocerca > Schistocerca americana. Next base: position 40,728,739 of record NC_060119.1, read on the forward strand.
AATTTTCGACACTGAATAAATAACTACTTTCACTTACTACGGTCACTTGGCAGTAAGTACTATTTATTCCACTTTCTGTACGACTAAATTTCATTTCTTTAGGACTATTAACGTTTTACTAACACCAATATTTATCTGGCTTTCTTTGACATGGAGAAGCAACACGAACAATTACTGTTAAGACTGTTGCAGTTAAACATTTATGTTACTTTACTTTGAGAAATACTATTGAAAACTTATCCTCATGGTCACGCAAAGCGGTGGCTCTTAAACTGATACGTGCAAACTTTAGTATTTAATAATGAGATTCAGAAGTTGCTACCAAAACATTACTATTGCCAGTAATTTACTATTATTCAAGTTTCAATAAGCATCAGGATATTCGGAATAAATTCGTTTAGGTAAGGACCCTACTGAGGTAAATGAAATAGGAAAATTACGGTTAAACACAAAGGTACATTGAACACTTATATTCCACTGATTGAAGAAGGATGGTTCATACTGTGATACACTTCTAAATAAAGTACTTTGCCTGTTACTGATGTCGAAGGTGGCGTGAGGCGGTGCTGCGTAGTAACATTGCGCAGGTACGGCTCTTGATTTACTTATCTCTGTCTTCCTCTTGGTGGCGACGATGAAATTGCAAATTTTTGAGCTATTAATTTATTGCCGTGCTGCGCCAATCATGTAGAACATGTCAGAGGCCAAAACCCAGTCTTGCAGGTAAATTAGGGGCCTCTAGTGCTTGACCAACGAAATGCGTGTTCACCACTTGCATTGCAGCTACCGACTCTATGCTACTCGCGCGCCAATTCTCACTCGCGCGCCCCACCAGCTTTTCCATTCCACCACAGAACGGAGTTCCGTTCTACCTATGATCCCTACACTTCTGCTTCCGAAAAACCTACGTATGAACCATCTACAATTGCATGACAGCATATACATACAAAATTAACATAATTAATTACAGTTGTACTTGAAATATTACATAATTATTTACAAAATATGTTTTAATACATTTATTCCACCTACGTCAAAGACGTTATTTTAAACAGATAAACTACACTTAACAAGAGCTTACTCTCGTTACAGTATTTTATTCATTTTGCAAAATTATTATGGAACAAAAAAATTTTAAAATATACAGATTAATGGCAGTATTATATTTACATTAGCATTACACGGTGTGCTGGTCAGCCTGGATGTGGTTTTTAGGCCGTTTTCCACATCCCACTAGTTGAATACCGAGCTGGTCCCGCCTCAGTTACACGACCCACAGACATTTGAAACACATTCGCACTATTTCATGATTTACACTAGATGCAGACAGCTGGGGTACACTGATTCTTTCGCCTGTGGTACAGGGTGAGGTCAGCAATCCCTTCAAATTAGCCAGGCCACATCAGATTGTAACCATGCCGACCCTGAGGAAACTGCGGGATGAGACACAAGCGAAAGAAAGACAGAAAGAAGTCTTGGGTATCACAGTGTCTCTTGAAGGCTTATATTGCTGATGACAGGGGTGACGTGTATGTGACAAATCTTCAATGTGCCGTTACTGTAAGTTGCAGTATAAAACAGATAAGTGTGCCAAAGAAATATGGCGTCTGCCACGTCGAGTCATTTACGTCTGGAGCGAATGCATGTTGAACGTTTAGCGTCTTCGCCTTCAAATGACTGTGTGGAACTAACAGTGGAGTTTCGCGTCACAAATTTATGGAGTTTCCGTACGACACAAGCTCCGTACGGACTTTCAGATTCAAATGGCCGTTGTGGCCGCCCTTCCCCTACCATTGTTAGTTACTTTATTCCTCAGTTATCTGCCTTCTGGCTGGTTTGATGCGGCCCACCATGAATTCCTCTTCGGCGCCAAACTCCTCATATCAGAGTAGCACTTGCTAGCTACGTCGCCAGTCACTTGATGTATTCCAGTCTGCATCTTCCCCTTTAACTTTACCCTTTATATCGAGTGCAATGGACGATAACCCCTTATGTCTTAACACGTGTCCCGCCATCCTGTTCCTTCTTCTTGCTATGTTTTCCACGTATTTCTTTGGTCGCAGATTTCATGCTCTCTACTGGATGTAAAATTAGAGCCTCTTGATAACTTCATTAACTGATTGTATAGACAATGTGGACTCCTACCGTCTGTTCTGTCTCTTGGTAATTGATTGAGGGAACAAGGAGAACCCAGGATAGCGGGAGAGTTTTCCGTTCCATGAGTCCTGCGTCATCCTACTTGACAGCCCGAGAGAATTACTCAAACGAACCGTACATCTTATCGACATAAATGCTAGGAGTTAACAGAACCTCCACATTACTCCCAGTGCAGCCTTTTTGTGCTGAGGTTATGTTGCCTCGTATCAGATAAATTTTTATAAGCCCACGACAAATTTCTTTACACCGTATCCAAAGGAAGGCGTCTCTCGACTTCTCCAATACTTCAAACGAAAAGTATTAAAAATGGCGTATCCGATGTCGGTGCAACGTTAGAGCCTTCACTTGGTACAGAAGGCGCTGCGTTGTACAAGCTTCTCTCCGTCGAGCTGACTCTGTACTTGTCGATGCTATCTCCTGTGAACTCTGTCGATTCATAGAAACCTTATGGCTCCATTCTACCTTCGCTCAGGTCACATCATCGACCAACTGGCAGAATACAGGAGAGAAATATGCAGCTCTTATAGCTGTAGATGCTGTTACTTTTCTCCGTAAAGTAGTATTTGAAACAATATCTATCATTATAGCAAAACTGCAATTGTAGCACGTCGTATGTATAGATGCAAATGTGTGATGAAACACAATACATAGCCCCGAATGAAATTTTCACTCTGCAGAGGAATGTGAGCTGATATGAAACTTCCTGGCAGATTAACACTGTGTGCAGGATCGACACTCGAACTGCGGACCTTTGCCGTTTCCGGGCAAGTGCGTCTCCCATTTTTTTTGTTCTGTTTTTCTCTCGTTTTTTTTCCCCACAACAGTTGGTCAGGGCGTATGTCACATTACAGCTGTCCAAGTTGATTGCTGAACACTTCATTTTTTATTACCGCGTGTAGCCAGCCCTCTGGCGCAACACGCTGAGCTCCCGTGCAGGCAAACCGAGTGAGCTGCCCAAGCACGATTCTCGACTGGTCCTCACAGCTGTACTTACAGCAGTACCTCATATCCTACCTATGAAACTTTTTAATCTACTACGAAGTATCACAATATAGCGTGTTTCAAAAATGATTTCACAAAATTAGGGGACAGGTTCCTCACAGTAAAGCAAGCAAAAAAGATTATATAAACGTGTTTCTGAAAAGCCTTCGTTTTCGAGTTATTAATAAAACCTTACAACAGGCTGTATTCCTATGTTAAAGATATGGTTCGCGTTGTTGTTATTCGGAGTTGTTATAATATTCAAGTCGCATTTACAGTCAATATTCCCACAAAACATCTCTTTTTTATGTAATCAAAGCTTAAAAATAACTAAATATCAAGATTCCGTCACGTGATCGAAAACACACTGTTATTGGCTGACGCTCTAGTGACGTCACGGACCAGAACTAAGACGAAGCTATGGGTGTGTTACAGGAATGTTAGCCGTAGTTGCCCGCTTTTTGCGTACTTTTTCTGCAAATAATTTAGCTATCAAGTGAAGTAAAATGCATTTACAAATTTTAAGTAACAATAGAACGAAATTTCGTGAACGCTGATAGTGCAAAGCTTATGAAAATTGACGTGTTTATGCTCTACTCGTTTAGAGCGGCGATATGTGCAAGACGGACATTCTTTTGCCTGCTCCCTGCAACGTCATTAAAAATGTTCAAAGCTAAGGAACTGCCGAAATTTTGCAAATGGATCCGTATATTACAAATAGGCTGCGACTATCTGTCATGGAATACGACTCAAAGCACAGTAAAATAATTATTGGCAAATCTTAGTGCTCATTTCCGCTTTGCAAGATACTCAGCAGAGGTATGACAACAAGCATGGGCTCTGTGGCCCAGCGGGTAGCGCGTGTAACTCGGGCTGAGAACAACGCAGGTTCCAGTTCAGTTCTCGGAGGGGCATATATTTCTACATCTTCCACTAAGTCTTAGAGGCTGTTCTGAATGAAGTCCCCATACACCTGTAAGACTTGCTCGGAGAATGTATGATCTATCGGATGGTCACCTACAATTCCAGCTCACATATGAAACTAAACTGATAGTGATGCCTAATCTGTACTGTATCCTCGGTATTGTGAAGGGCCATATGTGTTGGTTGTGTGAAGTTTTTATTGCTTCTCTTCCAAGTGCTGCCTCGTCTTTAATCAAAACTGAAGAGAAATACGACGCATTGGCACTTTGTCCAACAAACCATCGGCACAAGTTCTGTGGCGGATGACCAGAAGGTGTAAGGCTCAGTACACATTGAAGATGATACAGATACATGAGTTCGTGTTCAAGTATCCACCATGCTAAACTTGGAGATGTCACAACATGCCTGGGAGACTTGTCTGCGCTGGTAGTTCGCTCTTGTTCGACAGCCCGTGGCATGTGCTCTTCTTGGAGTCGCATATGAGCAACATCTGGGTTTCATCGAGTAATGGTCTGCGCTGCTGCGGATCCTCTCTGGACATCGCGACGATCCACAACACAGAGGTTGGATGACTGGGCTGTTCTCGGTCTGCAAACGCCATCTGCTACAGCCGTGCAGTCTCATGTGCACCCCTGCGAAGACAACGCTTTCTAGGATGATGTTGCAATCTTCAGGCCGAAAATTGGTTTGACGCGGCTCCCCATGCTACTCTATCCCTTGCAAACCTCTTCATCTCTGGTGTAACCTACATACCTCTGAATCTGACTACTGTGTTCATCTCTTGGTAACCCTCTACGATTTTTACCCTGCACGCTTCCCTCCAACACAAAATTGATGCTCCCCTCATATTTCAGAATGTGTCCTCTCACCCGATCCCTTCTTCTAGCTAGGTTTGCCACAAATTTCTTTCGTTCCCAAGTTCTCTTCAGCACTTTCTCATTAGTTACATGATCTGTCCATCCATTCTTCAGCATTATTCAGTAGCAGCGCATTTAAAAAGCCTCTATTCTCTTCTTGTGTAAACTATCGTCCATGTTTCACTTCCATGCATGGCTGCACTAAATACAAATACTTTCAGAAAAGACTTCCTAACAGTAAAGATACATTCTTTGTTAATAAATTTCTCTTCTTCAGAAAAGATTTCCTTCCCATTGCCAGTCTACGTTTTATATACTTTCTACTTCAGCGATCATCTGTTATTTTGCCACCCAAGTAACAAAACTCATGTAGTGTCTCGTTTCTTAATGTAATTCCCTCAGTATCACCTCACTTAATTTGTCTTTCCATTACACTTGTTTTGCTTTTGTTGATATGCATCTTATATGCTTCTATCAGGACACTGTCAATTCCGTTCAGCTGTTCTTCCATGTCCTTAGCTGTCTCTGGCAGAATGAGGATCTCATTTGCAAATCTCAAGGTTTTTATTTCTTCCTCCTGAACTTTAATTACTACTCCAAATGTTTCTCTGGTTTCTTTTACTACTGGCTCTATCCATAGGTTGAATAACATCGAGGACAGGCTACAACCCTGTCTCACTCCCTTCTCAACCATTGCTTCCCTTTCATGCCCATTATAACTTGCGTCTGGTTTCTGCATCAGTTGTAAATAGCTTTTCGCTCTCCGTATTTTAGCCTCCTATCTGCAGCATCTATTGATTATGATCTGTAGAATAAAAAAATGCTTCAAATGGCTCTGAGCACTATGGGACTTAACATCTGAACACATCCATGCCCGAGGCAGGATTCGAACCTGCAACCGTAGCAATCGCGTGGTTCCGGACTGTAGCGCCGAGAACCGCTCAACTACCGCGGCCGGCTCTGTAGATTAAAATTGAAGAAACTGCAAAAAGGTGGGAATTTGAGGAGATGGGACCTGGATAAACTGAAAGAACCAGAGGTTGCAGAGAGCTTCAGGGAGAGCATTAGGGAACGATTGACAAGAATGGGGGAAAGAAATACAGTAGAAGTAGAATGGGTAGTTTTGAGAGATGAAATAGTGAAGACAGCAGAGGATCACGTAGGTAAAAAGATGAGGGCTAATTGAAATCCTTGGGTAACAGAAGAGATATTGAATTTAATTGACGAAAGGAGAAAATACAAAAATGCAGTAAATGAAGCAGGCAAAAAGGAATACAAACCTGTCAAAAATGAGATCGACAGGAAGAGCAAAATGGCTAAGCAGGGATGGCTAGAGGACAAATGTTAGGATGTAGAGGCGCTCAGTTCTAAGCAAAGAAGGGAAGGCAGAAAGGTGGAAGGAGTATATAGAGGGTTTATACAAGGGCGATGTACTTGAGGACAATATTATGGAAATGGAAGAGAATGTAGATGAAGATGAAATAGGAGATATTATACTGCCGGGAGAGTTTGACAGAGCACTGAAAGACCTAAGTCGAAACAAGGCCCCAGGAGTAGACAACATTCCATTAGAGCTACTGACAACCTTGGGAGAGCCAGGCCTAACAAAACTCTACCATCTGGTGAGCAAGATGTATGAGACAGGCGAAATATCCTAAGACTTCAAGAAGAATATAATAATTCCAATCCCAAAGAAAGCAGGTGTTGACAGATGTGAAAATTAACCGAACTATCATTTTAATAAGCCACGGCTGCGAAATACTAACATGAATTCTTTACAGACGAATGGAAAGACTGGTAAAAGCCGACCTCGGGGAAGATCTGTTTGGATTCCGTAGAAATGTTGGAACACGTGAGGCAATACTGACCCTACGACTTATTTCAGAGAATAGATTAAGGAATGGTAAACCTACGTTTCTAGCATTTGTAGACTTAGAGAAAGCTTTTGACAACGTTGACTGGATCACTCTCTTTCAAATTCTGAAGGTGGCTGGGGTAAAATACAGGGAGAGAAAGGCTATTTACAATTTGTACAGAAACCAGATGGCAGTTATCACAGTCGAAAAGCAATGGTTGGGAAGAGAGTGCGACGGGGTTGTAGACATTCCCCGATGTTATTCAACCTGAAAAATGTCAAAGCTTTTCATGTTTTTAATTAAAGGAGATAATTGCTTTTAAAATCAATCATTAGTTTATGGCAATATATGAAGTGTGATGGAGGTGAATTATTGTGTCATTAAGCATCGGTAAAGAGCTATGATTCTTCTCTTTGCAAACTTGGTGTACTTTGTGCATGAAAGGAATTCTTGAAGATTTGCTTAAAGAAAACGAACAAAACACCACGAATGACCTACACCCGGTAGTAAGGATAGCGATTGGAAAAGTAACCTTCCAAGGAATCATAGATAGCGGAAGCCAGATTTCGGCTATTTCAAGGCAGCCTTCGAAGGGTGCAAGGGTGATCAAACATGGCCTACCCTTAAAATGAGCCGGCTAGTGTGGCCGAGCGGCTATAGGCGCTTCAGTCTGGAGCTGCGCGACCGCTACGGACGCAGGTTCGAATCCTGCCTCGGGCATGGATGTGTGTCATGTCCTTAGGTTAGTTAGGTTTAATTAGTTCTAAGTTCTAGGGGACTGATGACCTCAGCAGTTAACTTCCATAGTGCTCAGACCATTTGAACCTTTAAAAATAAAAAAGATTAAAATGCGGGGGGCAATCGCGGGAAAATGCATGGAAGTAGGGCAACAGGTACGACTGGAATTTACCTGTCAGAGCTACCAGTTCGAAGGCAATTTCATTGTGGTCCCAAAGTTGGCGATCAAATTGTAATAGGCATGGACTTCTTGTACGAGAACCAGGCCGTAATTGATATAGGTAGCGGCACGGTCACCTTCCAGAAGGGCAAGATAAGGCAGGTCAGATTTGAAGAACAGGCTATTCCGGCGCAGCTCCCTACTAACTGTCTGCGACTACATATTGTAGAGCAAGGAGGCAGAAATGGTGAGGAAGAAGAACACGAACAACGCATTCTGAGGTGGCTAGAAGAGGGAGTTCATGTAAAGGATGAACTAGCACAGGTGATAGACGGCAACGTCGACGCATGCGGGAATATAGCGATAAAGGAACGAGAAGATTCAAAAATGGTTCAAATGGATCTGAGCACTATGGGACTTAACATCTGAGGTCATGAGTCCCCTAGAACTTGGAACTACTTAAACCTAACTAACCTAAGGTCATCACACACATCCATGCCCGAGGCAGGATTCGAACCTGCGACCGTAGCGGTCTTGCAGTTCCAGACTGTAGCGACTAGAACCGTTCGGCCACTCCGGCCGGCGAAACGAGAAGATCTGAGGAACATTCTAAAGGACAACTTAGAAGTTTTTTGGCCGAAACCAGGGGCTATACGAAACCTCCAGTACGAGTTCCGAGTGAAGGTGAAAGGGTACAGTACCGCCCGACATTGAAAATAGGTACAACATACTTCATTATTTTTGTCAGAACAACACATTTTTTTTGTAAAATAACTCAATCTCAATTAATACAGCGAAGCCGGATACCAGTGTGGGAAAGAATGACAATTTATTTATTTAACTGATCACATGTGCACTCCCACAAAGTAAATCCCTACATCCAGTTTGGTGAGATCTGTGAAATGAATGAATGTAAGGTCGTCTGCTAACCGCAGATAGTGAATGTGAATATATGATCATCTTTGAGACGATCCTTTGGCCACCTTTGGTGGGAACAAAGAGATGAAATTTACCTGAGCTTTGAGCGCCTGAAATGTGGCTGACCAATGCGGTAGCAAGGTGCTCCCCCCACTTCGACAAAGGTGTGAGAGGACCTAGAGAACGGCCATGTTTCAGCACTCTGCCGCTGGATCTTGTGCTGTTAAGACCTGTTTTAGTTGTGCTCCGTGATGACGAAAGAGTGGAGACATGGTATGCATGTGGAATATTTAAGAGTAGTTTGAAATAATAATTTCTCTATTTCAGGAACTTTTGTGGGGAGAATTAAATGTCAGGCAGGTAATATTAATGGGATCGCAGTAATCTTCGGAAGTGACCAACGGTCACAACGAAACCACGTGTACCAATAAGTTGAAATACTTCCGTGTGCTTAAGTTAAGCTGAATTATTAGCGTGTGTACAATAAGTTGAAATATTTAAGAAATAGCGTGTGTACCATAAGATGAAATATTTAAGACATTGCGTGTGCAGGACTTGAAATTAGAGACGAGTACTTCCACGTGGTGAGTACTGTGTGAGTCTCAATCTGTTTATGAGACAAAGGATAAAGAGAAGTACTCGTCCATGGTATCAGTTGAGGACTCGCGTGTGTGATGAATATGTTCTTAATATTACTTTGCGTGATATGATTCCGTGTGACGCTAGATTCAAACTCTGAGAGAGAAGCAAGGTGAGTCGGCCGTCTATCTAGCAACGCCACTTGTCTTGCATTGCACAGGAAGACGTGCATATATCTCCAGAGTTCATAGTAGGAAAGTAGAATTACGAAGTGGGGCAGTGTCGTGTGAAACTGGGATAAATATTAATTGAAGTGGGAAAGCTGAAAGTGATAGTGTTGTGACTATTTAGTGTTTTGTATTTCTTATTGCTGTGTGATGTACGTCATGTAATTTGGGTATGTGTGGTTTGCATGGGAGAGTAGCAAGGTAGTTTCAAAAGATTAGTGGGTTATGCTTGTTCCTTCTGTATCGCTCGATCTGGAGGAAAGTTTCGTGATGATGATTGTGAGAGTCGAAGTGTGAGATATAATAAAAGATCCACCATCCTATCCAGAAAGTGCACTGTAGCGTTAAATAATTACGAGACCATAATATAGAGATTCACCAATGTAAAGCCATGCCCACTGGGCGGAATTTCTCATGTGTTATTGTTGTAGGTTATAGAATTTGTGTGTTTAGGTTATAGAATTTATCGGAATAAATAAGATAGTCAAAAGAAAAAGATTGGTGGACTTTTCCTTCGAATTGTATGTTGTCATAATGTCCCGAATTTATAATGTGTGAGCCATTCATATTCAGTGCGGTGGCCACGTGTTGACAAAAGCCATTGAATAAACGACAAAAAGAAAATGTGGAGCGTAGTGTACAGTCAGAGTTCTGTAAATTACTGATAGTCAGAAGCGTTTTTCCGTCGCGTATTAATCATATAGGAGGATAACTTGTAGCTTAAGTGTGAGTACTAGAGTTCATGTTACTCGATAAATAAGAATGAATCCACTCGCTTTGCAGACCACTCCTCTTGCAGGCCTGACTGCTTGATGCCACAATATGAGAAGGCATGTGGGTGCCTCTCAAAGGAACATCGAAAGTTTAGAGTTACTCCAAACCCCATTCCATTGGCGATGAAACAAAAGGTCACTCGCGAGCTGAAAACTATGTTAGACAACGATGTAATCGAGCACGCGACCGTAGCGGTCGTGCGGCTCCAGACTGTAGCGCTACATCGTCATACTCTAGCCCCATACATATAGTGACAAAGAGGGACGGTTGGATTCAGTTGGTTCTGGATACACGCCAGATCAACACGATCATAGAACCCGAAACCGATAGGCCAGAAAAATCAGAAGAATTATTAGAGAAATTTTATGGCGTCACCGTATTCTCTTCGATCGAGCTGCGTAGTAGTTTTTGGCAGCACGAACTAAAACCTTCCTGTCGGCAGTACACAGCGTTCCTGGCCTTCGGACGTAGCTACCAATACAAAAGACTGCCGTTCGGGTTGAATGTATCCTCGGCTGCATTCATCAGAAGCCTAGATACGATCCTGCATTACACCCTAAAGGATCGGATCACGACATACGTGGATGACATCATTATCGCCGAAGCCTCGTGGGAGAAACTTAATGAAGAACTGGGGAACCCATTGAGTACTTTCAAAGCATACGGTGTCACGGTAAATTTAGAAAAATCATGCTTTGGAAGGTCTCAGGTAAAGTTTTTAGGCCACATAATCTCGGCCGAAGGGATCTATCCCGACCCGGAGAAATTAGAGGCATTTGAACAGTTCGCCACCCCCACCACCAGAAAGCAATTTAGAGGCTTTCTAGGTTTATGCAATTTTTACAAAAAATTCATAAACCTAGACTGTCTGGCTACCCCTCGTCTCTTTGCCCTTACGGGAAAGAAAACACCTTGGGTGTGGGAAGAGACAGCTGAGACTGAGTTCCATAAGCTAAAGGCTGCCTTAGTAGAAGCTCCCATACTATCGCATCCGGACCTCAGCAGAGACTTCTGTATAGCTACAGACTCGGCGAAAACAGGATTGGGTGTAGTAATGTTCCAGGAGTTCGAGTCCGAGGGGGGCATCGAAAGACCGAAAATCGGTTTCGCCAGCAGAACCCTGTCGAAATGCGAAAGGAACTACTCGGTAACAGAACTAGGGGCATTGGCTGTTGTGTGGGCGGTTGAGAAGTTCAGGTATTTCCTGTTTGGGAGAAAATATCGCGTCTACACTGACCATAAAGCGCTACAATTCCTGCTAACAGCCAAATCACACCACGGGAGATTAGGAAGATGGGTACTTTATCTGCAACAATACGAATTCTCGATCGTACACATTCCGGGTTCGACTAATATTATCGCCGACGCACTGTCCAGATCCCCTATCGGATTAACCGCCGCTGTACAAGATCATCTCGAGGAAAGTAATTTTAGCATCTTCTACATGAGGAAGGTTGCGTTCGAGAATTTCGTAACGGCCTCCATGCAAGATATTGCAAGAAACAGGATAAGGACCCAGTCTTGCGAAAGATTAAGGAACAATGGAGGGATAAAGAACAGATCAGAATTCGGCAATTTTATATCGTAAGAAAAAACATCCTTTTCTACCGTAGGGAAATCGAGGATGCGCCTTGGGTTTTGTGCATCCCCGAAGAGACGATCAATAAAATAATATGGTACACGCACCTGAGCTATGCACATTTCGGCCCCAGGAAGTGCTATCTAAAATTAAAAACGCTGTGCCATTTTAGGAATATGGAGAGGCGCATCAGGAAGGTACTCTCCGTCTGCTAGTTGTGCCAAAAGTCCAAGCACAACAACCAGAATTCCCGAGCTCCCTTGTATCCGATGATCCCACAAAGACTGAAACAGTTAGGGGCCGCGGATCTTCTCGGTCCATTACCAGGGACCAGTCGTGGTTATTGCTATGTGCTCGTTGCGGTCGAGATTATGTCAAAATACGTAACGTTTGTGGTGTCACCGCCAGACACCACACTTGCTTGGTGGTAGCCTTTAAATCGGCCGCGGTCCGTTAGTATACGTCGGACCCGCGTGTCGCCACTATCAGTGATTGCAGACCGAGCGCCGCCGCACGGCAGGTCTAGAGAGATTTCCTAGCACTCGCCCCAGTTGTAAAACCGACTTTGCTAACGATGGTTCACTGACAAAATACGCTCTCATTTGCCGAGACGATAGTTAGCATAGCCTTCAGCGACGTCATTTGCTACGACCTAGCAAGGCGCCATTACCAGTTACTATTGATACTGAATCATGTACCGTCAAGAGCGACGTTCACCATTAATGGATTAAATTTAAGTATTCCACCAGCTACGTCCGTTTTTTCTAAATTCTAATTTCCAGGGCCTGTTCCAGACCTCACGCCAGCCTGCGTGAGCTAAAACGCGTGCCTTTCGGCTTCCTCTCATACCGGTGTTGGCTCTCCTGCCAACCCACAGCAACGTTCACCCCGTCACGTAAGGCAACAGCAGCGACGGTATCAAAGGCAATCTGCAGGGACTTCTTATCGCAAGTAGGTAAAGTTGAGAGCATCATTACCGACAGTGGGCCACAATTCAGGGCGAGGAAATGTGTTGAAACACTGGGACGACGCGGTATAAAGCACATTTTCATTTCAGCATTCCACCGTCTTCGAATCCGTCCGAGCGCGTGATTAAGGATTTAAGAAACCTTGGCCGAGTGTACTGCGCTAAGCAGCACTCCAACTGCGAGGTTTTCTTATCTGATTTTCAACAGGTTATGAATGAGCCTCAAGGGACAACGAAGTTTCGGCCGATTACGGTATTAAGAAACAGACACCCGACACACCGAATCAGGGAGCTGGTTGACTTCCCTTCTCGAGAGCGGACGCAGCACAGAGCTGTAGTAAACATGGCACTGGAAAATATACAGGCGGCGGCAGAAAAACGCAAAAGGTTCACAGACAGAGGGGCGAAGGTCAGACACTTTGAGGTCGGACAGAAAGTCCTATTGAAACCGCACCGACTGTCATGCAAGCGCCGGCCGAAGTGGCCGTGCGGTTAAAGGCGCTGCAGTCTGGAACCGCAAGACCGCTACGGTCGCAGGTTCGAATCCTGCCTCGGGCATGGATGTGTGTGATGTCCTTAGGTTAGTTAGGTTTAACTAGTTCTAAGTTCTAGGGGACTAATGACCTCAGAAGTTGAGTCCCATAGTGCTCAGAGCCATTTGAACCATTTTGTCACGCAAGCAAAAGGGGCTCTGCCAGAAATTTTTTTCTGTTTATGATGCACCATTTATAGTAAGAAGGGCGGCCCACCCGAACTCATACGAGTTAGAGTACATTAAGAGTCAACTATCATTAGGGTTACATCGTATAACGCATATGAAACCTTTTATTGGTTAGAAATGGTAATTTGTTTGCCTTTGTGTTTCTTGTGTTGCGTTAGTGTGGTGTGCGTACTGTAAGACCTTCGGTACACACACCATCAGATTATTTGACTTGTCGCTCTAACGAAGTAGGCAAGTATCAGCAATATGTCTCGTGGTCTTACCGTGGTGTGTTTATCTTCTGCCGTTAGGTCAGACGATAGAAACGCCACTTGCACGCTTAGAGCAACAGATTGACCGTGACCAACTTTAAACAGAACTTCATTAATTTTCACACACATTTATTAAAATAATAACAATCATAAACCTTACTTAACTTGATTCTGGATGCTACTGACAATTGACAATCTGAAGTTCCTTTGGTCTTGGTACGTTAATCTTATTCTCACATATCTCTGACACTTGACAAAGTGTCTATACATTTCTCTTCATGGCTATGTGCAGGAATATGATAATCTTATTAGGCGCAGACTGAAACTTGACTATAGACTAATGCAGACTAATGCAGACTGATTGATTGGAGGTCTGTACACTCGTTATAATACCTCGCGCGTTCATGTATCACTGCGCGAGTGTGATCCGCGATGAGAAAAGGTTCTACGTTAGCAGCAATCCCATTGGCTGCATTACATATTAATACGCGGATCGGCGGAAGCAGAATTTGGTCCGTCTTTATGGCAGCGACATCTCGTAGTGCGGAGACGGACGAGCGCTGCGCCTGCGCTGTTGTGCTTAGCGGGGCGCGCTCTATTGGGAAAGTTGTGTGCGCGCTGACTACGCGGAACTATGTACACAACAGTTAGTAATAAGTTCTTGAAATGACTAGGATTTAGAGTGTATCAGGTACATCATGTTTTGTGTAGTGTCTTATTTTTGTGTCTTGTCTTCGGTGTGGGGAGAAATGGATTGTAGGGCAAGCCTTCAACATGGCGAACAAAAAATTCTAGGAAATGTAACAACATCCGAGTTACGCGACGGAAAATCAAACGATGCGAGATTAAAGCAGTTAGCTGTAATAATTAAACATTCTGTTTTTTTATGTGTAGGATAGGGAACGAAAGAAGGAAAACTGAACGTCAAGGAAGATCAAAGGAAGACAGAATCGGACCAAAAGGTACGCAAGGAAGGACTGACAAAGAAAGCCTAAATGCAGTGAAAAGGGTAACATAAACTGCAGGGCGTAAACACAAGGATGTAAGTAAAAAGACGCATAGAGACACTAACCATTGAATGTATTCTAATGTTACAGACGGGAGACAAAGAAGAAGACCACGTAACAGACTCACACGAGTACTGCAGCCAAACAACAGTGCCTATTGTTGTAATTGTCTTTTAATAACTGTTCCAGATGGCCTTCCTTAAATTCCTCAGCACATCCACATGTCCCAAACATAAAGGTACGATAGAAAAGAACGTAAAACGAGATTCCAGCTGGAATATTATTGTTAAAAACTATTAGTAAACAGATAGAAAGAAGAGTGTAAATGTATATTTTCATAGAAATGATATTTCTTTTTGTAATCCAAAGGCCTAGATAATTAGATTGGTATAGGTTATATTGGTTCAAATTGCTCTGAGCACTAACAGCTGTGGTCATCAGTCTCCTAGAACTTAGAACTACTTAAACCTAACTAACCTAAGGACATCATACACATCCATGCCCGAGGCAGAATTCGAACCTGCGACCGTAGCAGTCGCGAGGTTCCGGACTGAGCGCCTAGAATCGGTAGACCACTGCGGGTATAAGTTATATTGTTTTGTTTATTATTGCAATAAAAGTGCGTGATGACTGGGTGTTGTGTGATGTCCTTAGGTTAGTTAGGTTTAAGTAGTTCTAAGTTCTAGGGGACTGATGACCATAGATGTTAAGTTCCATAGTGCTCAGAGCCATTTGAACCATTTAATAAAAGTGGATGTAACTTTTATAACTGAATTGAGTAAAATAACTCAGTCCTTTTAAATGAAAATAACGATCGAACGATTGAGAAGTTCTGCAGTAAATTGTGATGTATGGAAAGGTCACGGGAGGTGACCAGCAACAAGGGCCTTACTATAATAACATCTAAATGAATGCAAGTAGGGGAGATTTGTATTTGTTTCTAAAATGTACTTTAAAGTTCTGTACACAGAAACGACAAGGAACTTTGGGAGGCTGAACATAGAGAGAGAAAGGGGAGCTTACCGGTCACAAGGGACCAGGCTTCGCAGCCCCTGGGCAGAACGGTCGAGCGGCTGCAAGGAAACACCTTGTAACCTGGGCAGAACGGTCGAGCGGCTGCAAGGAAACACCTTGTAATCTGGTTACCGCCGACAGCGACAGCGTAGCACAATCGGCGACGCCGAAGTGCAGCCAGTTCAACGCTCCAGACATAAACACAGCTGACACACGTCACTCTTCAAGGGATTCTTGGCGAAGGCACAGAACAACACCACAGAAGAATTGGAAGGCGAAAACCTCACCTAATATTCCATCTGTCGATCTGTATTCCTGTCTGCCATCGGAAATATTGAACCATCCGGGAAATCCCATGTACCTTCCCGGCGCCATACTGCGCAAGTGGCAACAAACGGCGCCTACCAAATTGTCCTCTCGTGCATCAAGAAAACGCCCAAATCACGCCATACTATGAGCGTCAACAAGAAGAAAAGAAGAGCGTGGAAAACACGCATGATGGTGACACTTAGATGAAGTACGGCAGCGGACAGCACAGGCTAGTGTGCTTACCGCCCTTGGCTCGTTACAATGACTTGGCTTGTCTATCAAGAGGCCAATCACAGCAGCACAACGTCACCATGTTTGTGGCTTGTCTATCAAGAGGCCAGGCAAAGTAATTCAACGTTCAGCGAGCAACATGAGAGTTGAGTGGCGTACCATAGATGCAGAAAACGAACTGTAACCTTACCCAGCAGTCTGCAATTGCTTCATGGCTCTCTCCCTATAAACAGTGATCCCTAATTAGTGCAACAGCAGCAGCAGGTGACCGTTAAAAGTAAAACAAATATGAGAACACTTTTTTTCATACGTGCACTACAGTTACACACACAGAAATCAAACAACCCAAAGAACCTCACTTCAGGCAACAAATAGGACTGCCAACATTAAGTTTTGCATTCGTTTGTTTGTGTGTTCTCGTTCTATGTGTTCTTGTGTTAGTTAAGATGTTCCTCTTATGACGATTATGTGTTTATAGGGAACTGATGCCTACTATGTTTTTCATATGTTTTTGTGTTTAGTTAAGACTTTATTTCATAACTATGATGTTCTTATACCTTCTAGCGTTAGTTGTGAGGTAAAGAGCTTTTTTGTTTTGGTTTAATATATGTGATGAAATGTCTATACTGAAAAAAAATAAAAATGAATGAATGCCTGCAAACAGAATACAGAGTTGGTATGGATGCTGTAAGCGTACGACATAAAACAAATGTTACTCATGTGAGCGTATGTAAATACTAATAAGGATGTCTGTAATCTGTTAAATATAATATCAGGTACTCTGCCGAAAGATGTAGGACATTTTTAATATGTTTGCTTCAGTTTCACTTTTGTTTTATTAGCTCTGAAGAGCGCAATTTGAAATTTAATGTTTTAATGTTTATGCAGATGGTAAAGTTTTCTTATCAGTCAATAATAGACATGCTTTTCTTATTTTTTCCGGAAGGCATTGGCCAAGAAACTCAGTTTTTAATACTTACGTAAAAAATTCACACCTCTTTCTCCCTCACACACGTGGTATCTTGCAAATCTGTATATTGAGCAAGCAGTAAATGAAACAAAAGAAAAATTCGGAGTAGAAGTTTCTTATGTCTTGGTGACGTTAGGATATAAGCTTTATACGCTCACATTTTTGAAGGCATTTCTGCCAGTTTTCGGGAAATTTCACATGTTTTTCTGTTAGACTTTCAATAGTGGCAGTTAGACACGAAATAAGGTTTTGTAGGATGTCATTGTGAAGGTATGAATACAGTGTTTGAGTGGGAAACTAATAATGTATTTATTTATGCTGGTGTTGGCCAGGTGTAAATCCTTGCCAAATCCGCAAAAACAGCTGTTCAATGATAGAAATTTGTCTTACACATCCAGAGATAGAGGGTTTAAAATTTTTATTTGTACATATGACTTACTGCGAATGAAGTAAGCCATACTCCCTATAAAAATTCTTTGCAACAGGAATGTATTGAAAAGTGTCAAAGCTTTTCATGTTTTAACTAAAGGAGATAACTGCTTTTAAAATCAGTCATTAGTTTATGGCTATATATGAAGTGTGATGGAGGTGAATTATTGTGTCATTGAGCATCGGTAAAGGGCTATGATTCTTCTCTTTGCAAACTTGGTGCACTTTGTGCATGAAAGGAATTCTTCTGATGCGTTCCTAGCTGGGAAGCCCGGCGGCCAGGTGGAGCGGCGGCCGCGCGCCCATGTCGGCACGCTTCACAGAGGGCAGGCCCCCAGAGGATGAGCGACAGGCGAAGACGCTGCACACATCAACATGCTGTCAAGGGAAGCTGTGGACATTCGCACGTGTGCCCGAGGCAGCGGAAACTAAAAACTTAGAGCGAAGAACAGTTTTGTCACGATTCTAGGTAACGCGGACACAGCGGCGAGTAGAATAGCAACAGCACGACTGGGGTGTCCCAGAATCTCAAATGACCCGAGGAATTTTGGCTGTTTCCCGCGAGCAGAACACCTGGGAATGTAGCGGCAATACTCAAAGGGAGAAGTCTTGGTTTATTTTTATACTCTGTCTCACACAGCATCACGGGTTAAGTAAATATACTGGACGGGTTCAACAATGACCAAAGATAATAAAACAATGTAAGAACAATATATAATTCGGGCTGGATTTGAATTCCCGCCCCGATTCGTACTGCGCGCCACAGGCCGCCCAGCCAATAAGAGCGCGCAAAGCGCTCAGCGCAGCAACTAAGTCCGCTTCAAGGTCACCCGCCTAGCGAGGAATCAAGAGGGGCCCAGCCTACTGCTTCCAAATGAAAAGTATTTTTAGTCTTTTTTAAAAAAAAAATCTCACGGGATAGATAAGGATGGTTCTCGGGTAAGTGGATCAATCTTTATTGTCTATAATACAACATATGGTCATCAGTAATTTTAATTTTACGGTTTCCGTTGCCAACTTTAGCCCATATGAACAGGTACTCGTCAGCATTCAATTTCTTCTTTCTTCTAGTATTCAAAACAAAAGGCATAGATAGAACAAGCGTACCATAAGGAACTTTAGCCAAGAGTCCTGTAGTCTCTGCTATACTCCATGTTTTCCAGACCAAAATATTTGCATCTGGGAAGGCTTCAAGGCCACCGTAGTCACAGTGATTCCCCCCACACTACAGCAAGTGTGAGCCACGTACTACCTCCAAACAGAGCCTGTACATCACAAGTGAATTGCAAACGGAGGCCTCGAAAAACATTCGGGCCTCCAATTAATTGTTGCTTATTGAACTGTCCAGCCAGATCAATGTCTATGGCCTTCAAAGCACAATACACAGGAACGCTGTGCCGCAGGCGACGTCGCCAAACACGTCGCCGAGGCATTGCTGTGGCACGTTGGCTTGCTACGTTCACTTGTGTTAACGTGCCACAGCAATGCCTCAGCGACGTGCTTGGCGACGTCGCCTGCGGCACAGCGTTCCTGCGTATGCAGTGTGAACAAAATATTGATTGTGGTGGTTATTGGTCGCGCCAGACCGCTCGAGAAATTTTTTTTTTTTTAAATAAAAGACACTAATTGTCCTTTAATCTTTTCATTAATGAAGTAGAACCTCAGTGGAATCTGATTAATCGTTTTATTATATTTTAAAAAAACTACACATTCATCTTGCCAAAAGCTGAGAAGCGATTCTTCTTCTTGTTGTTGCTCTCTGGGGCACTCTGGGATGCTCTCTGGGATGCTCTCTGGGTCACTGTGGGATGCTCTCTGTCTCAGTCTCTAATTACATATTGTTCTTACATTGTTTTATTATCTTTGGTCATTCTTGAACCCGTCTCTAATTATATATTGTTCTTACATTGTTTTATTATCTTTGGTCATTGTTGGATACGTCCAGTATATTTACTTAACCCGTATTATATTGTTCTTACATCGTTTTATTATCTTTGATCATTGTTGAACCTGTCCAGTATATTTACTTAACCCGTGTTGCTGGAAAATTAACTTCCCGTACGTCTTATTCTTATGGCTCTTATCAATTTTCTTATCAATAATTAATGAAAATACAAGTACATGCTCTCTGGGTCACTCTGGGATACTCTCTGTCTCAGTCTCTAATTATATATTGTTCTTACATTGTTTTATTATCTTTGGTCATTGTTGAACCCGTCCAGTATATTTACTTAACCCGTGTTGCTGGAAAATTAACTTCCCATATGTGTTATTCTTATGGCTCTTATCAATTTTCTTATCAATAATTAATGAAAATACAAGTACACGTTATGACCGTGCCTCTTCGTTGCTCGCTAGGCGGGTGACCTTGGCTCTCTTTTCCTCGCGGAATGCGACGGCTAGGTAAGGGGGCAGTTCGTTTTCTGCATCTTTGGTACACCACTCAACTCTCCTGTGGCTCGCTGAACGTTGAATTACTTTGCCTGGCCTCTTGAGAGGATAAAATGCCTTGGCTACGTGATTTGAAGATATGAATCGCCTAATGGAATTACAATCCACTGACAATGGAAAGACTGCATCACAAAAGCGGAAGTTTTGTGTAGAGCTTTCCTGTATCTACTAAGTGGGATCGGAGATATTTGCATACGCTTCGCTCACCCCAGCTGCAGTAAAGTGTTGGCCAGTGGTACGATAATCCAGTCGGATCGCGTCGCTGGAAATTGCATTAAAGAGCAGCAGTGGCGCGAACTGCGGAACGTAATTCTGCGGTCTGGAGAAGGCGGCGCCCCTGAGAAAGTGTTTTGCTCTCCGAGCCGACGGCACCATTTGTTATCAGAGTCGCTAAGGCGGAAGGACAGCTACAGGCGAATCCCTTTCTCCTGCAGAATACCCGTATTACGTCTTCCACGTGGGCAACAAAAATTCCATCCTGCACAACTGAATAGCTGTTTTGTTTCTATCATCAATGGTATATAAAATGACCGAAATTATATAACTGTACGTACACTCATAAAAAACTTTTGCATCACCTCGGTAAGGAGAGTTTCGGAACCTATACAGAAAATTGGAATAGAGATCAACGTAAACGTCATTTCCGGCCTTTTTATTGCTCATGAAAACCACACATTGCATGTTGCACCACCATACAGAGAGATCTTCAGAGGTGGCGGTTCAAAAATGTTCAAATGTGTGTGTGAATTCCTAGGGGACCTAACTGTTGAGGCCATCAGTCCCTAGACTTACACACTACTTAATCTAACTTAAACTAGCTTACGCTAACGACAACACACACACCCATGCCCCAGGGAGGAGTCGAACCTCGGGCGGGAAGCACTGTGCAATCCGTGACATGGCGCCTCAAATCGCGCAGTCACTCTGGGAGACTAGGTGGTGGTCCACATTGCTGTACACGCCGGTACGTCTAATATCCAGTAGCACATCTTCTTGCATTGATGCATGACTGTATTCGCCGCAGCACAAGTTTATCATGGCACTGTTGGTCCAGATCGTCCCACTCCTCAACGGCAATTCGACGTACATCCCTCAAAGTGATTTGGGGGTCACGTCGTCCATAAACAGCCCCTTAAATCTATCCTAGGCATGTACGATAGGGTTCATGTCTGGAGAACATGCTGGCCCCTCTAGGCGAGCGATGTTGTTCTCCCGAAGGAAGTCATTTACAAGATGTGCACGATGGGGGCGCGGATTGTCGTCCATGAAGACGAATGCCTCCCCAATATGCTGCCGACATGGTTGCACTATCGGTCGGAAGATGGCATTTACGTATCGTACAGCCGTTACGGCGCCTTCCGTGACCACCAGCGACGTACGTCGGCCCCATATAATGCCACCCCAGAACAGTAGGGAACCTCCACCTTGCTGAACTCGCTGGACAGTGTGTCTAAAGCATTCAGCCTGACCGAGTTGCCTCCAAACATGTCTCCGACGATTGTCTGGTTAAAGGCATATGCGACACTGATCGTTGAAGAGGACGTGATGCCCGTCCTGAGCTGTCTATTCGTCATGTTGTTGGGCCGATCTGTACCGCGCTGCATAGTGTCGTGGTTTCAAAGATGGACATCGCCATGGACGTCGGTAGTGAAGTTGCTCATCATGTAGATTATTACGCACAGTTTGAGTCATAACACGACGTCCTGTGGCTGCACGAAAAGCATTATTCAACACTGTAGCGTTGCTGTCAGGGTTCCTCCGAGCCATAATCCTAAGGTATCGGTCATCCACTGCAGTAGTAGCCCTCCGGCGGCCTGAATGAGGCATGTCATCGACAGTTCCTGTCTCCCTGTATCCCCTCCATGTCGCTTTGGTTCACTCCGAGACGCCTGGACACTTTCCTTGTTGAGAGCCCTTCCTGGCACAAAGTAACAATGCGGACGCGATCGAACAGCGGTATTGACTGTCTAAGCATGGTTGAACTACAGACAACACGAGCCTTTTACCTCCTTCCTAGTGGAATGACTGGAACTGATAGGTTGTCGGACCCCCTCCGTCTAATAGGCGCTGCTCATGCATGGTTGTTTAGATCTTTGTGCGGGTTTAGTGACATATCTGAAGAGTCAGAGGGACGGTGTCTGTGATACAATATCCACAGTCAACGCCTATCTTCAGCAGTTCTGAGAAATGGGGCGATGTAAAACTTTGTTTGATGTGTGTATTCTGTTAGGAGGTGTGTAGCGTTTCCCGGTGTTGTGTTGGCAGAAGAGCCAACACCGTGTTACTAGTGGGGGCCGAAATGCACGCGTTTTACCTCACGCAGGCTGGCGTGAGGAGGGAAGGATTCTACTGACGTGAGGTCTGGAACATGACAAGGAATTACAATTCAGAAAGCGGACGTAATTACTTTGATACTTAACTTTAATCCATTAATGATGAACGTCGCTCTTGACGGTACATGATTCACAATATTATCTGTTCACAATAGTAACTGAATACGGCGCCTTGTTAGGTCGTAGCAAATGACGTAACTGAAGGCTATGCTAAACTGTCGTCTCTGCAATTGAGAGCGTATGCAGACAGTGAACCATCGCTAGCAAAGTCGGTTGTACACTGTACAACTGAGGCGAGTGCTAGTGAGTCTCTCTAGACTAGACTTGCCGTGTGGCGGCGCTCGGTCTGCAATGACTGATAGTGCCGACACGCGGGTCCGACGTATACTGACGGACCACGGCAGATTTAAAGGCTACCACCTACCAAGTGTGGTGTCCGGCGGTGACACCTCACCCGGAAGCACATTTATATCACCTGTTTACAAATATGTAGTCGTGATTTGCCACCTATTTTCAGTCTTATACTGTTTTTCGCATATCTACTGGTTCTTATGTAGGCAGTATACGGATACAGTAAATATGTCCAATTGACAGTAGGTCACATTTATGCAGGGTGGTTCCGTGATGATGTTATTACCTCTGGGGGATGACGGAGAATGGTAAATGTATCAGTTTGAGATAAGCGACCCTATTGGGGAAACGACTGAGCCGGAAGTTCGAAGCGAGAAATGCGAGAATCGTCCTGATATGTCTGAAAGTGGACTACTTCTACTGAAAACTGTTTGCTATCCATATTCTGAGAAATGGTAATGTGGACCAAAACAAGAAAAAACCTTGCATTAAACATGGGCTCTAAAGTTCATACCTTAGGAGCTAGGAACGCTTCTTCATCTTTGCTACTGCGAAACGACATCCGCTTACTGTACAAGTGCTCATAGCTATTAAGGTGTGCATTTTAAAGTCCATCTTTAATGGACATATTTTTCTTGTTGTGGTCCATAGTATCACCTTTGAAAATTGCCCAGCAACAACAGCACCAATACGTGTATCACTGTCAGAGGTAGCAGAACGATTTTCTCTTGTAACTTTTTATTTGGTCATTTGCAGACCAGTGTCCTTTACCTCAAATTCCTACATTTTCCTTTATCCATCATCACACAGTCATCCTATATTCTCCGCTGACGATGGGCTCTATGCGGTTATTTCATGCAGCGTGGCTTGTCTGTCAGCACAGACAACTCTGCACAAACGCCGTTGCTCTCGGTCGTTAAGTGAAGGCCGTCGGCCACCACGTTGTCCGTGGTGAGAGGTGATGCCTGGACTCTGGTATCCTCGGCGCACTCTTGACACTGTGAGCCACCAAATATTAAATTCCCTAACGATTTTCGAAATGGAATATCCTGTGCGTCTAGCTCCAACTACCATTCCGCGTTCAAAGTCTGTTAATTCGCTTCGTGCGGCCACAATCACGTCAGGTCAGAAACCTTTCCAAGTGGATTACCTTAGTAAAAACGACGGCTCGGACAATGTTCTGCCCTTTTATAATCCTTTATGCGATGCTACCGCCATCTATATATGTGTCTATCATTATCCCATAACGTTCCTCACCTCAGTGTATTGTTTCACTCCTACGCTTCGCCTGCACAAGCGTGGAATTGAGTATATTGCTTCGACATTAAGATTTTCTTACACATCACTATCATTTCTCTATAGGGTGATTCCATGATGCCGTCACAAATTTCAGGGATGATGGAGAATGCTAAATGCATCAATCTGAGATAAGTACCCTAGTGCATAAACGACCGTATCGAAAGGTCTAAGTTCCGCTTGAGCCTGGCGCAGCGCTAAAACTAAGGGCCCAAACTTCCAAACCCTCATTGTGAAGTACAGAATTCGCTCTGAATCCTCCAGAACTCCCTTTGATAATCTCCACTGTTGATGAACTAGAAACTGCGCATCTGATTTTATGTCAGAGAGAATGAAAATCCTAAGTCTTCTACTTCTACTACTACTCCATCGAAACAGGCCTCGGAAGACCCAACGGTATCGACCGACCGCTGCGTCATCCTCAACCGATAGGCGTCACTGAATGCGCACGTGGAGAGGCACACCGCTCTCTCCGCCGTTGTCAGTTTGCCTGACCGGAGCCGCTACTTCTCAGTCAGTTAACTCCTCAGCTGGCCACACGAGGGCTGAGTGCACCCCACTCGCCAACAGCGCTTGCCAGACCTGGACAGTCAACCAGCGAAGTGCTAGACAAGCCCGACAGCTCGTAACTTCGGCGATCTGAATGGAAACTTTGTTACCATAGTGGCAAGGTCGTTGGAAATACTAATTCTGTGATACAGTAATTATGACCTCCATTTACGTGCACAAGTTTCACTAGCTGCTACATTTTCAACAGTTGTTGAAAATGGCGTCTCCCAAAGTCAATGCAGGCATGGTACCATCACAGAAAACTGTGTTGTACCCGTCGTAAGACACTTGGTGTCATTTGAAGACTGTCGCAGGCAGCGAGAATGTTTGCCTTCAATCTGGACAGGCGTATTGTATACAGGACGTTTCACATGGCTGCACAAGAATAAATTGTGGTGAGGTGAAGTGAACGTACTGGCCACGAAACAGGACCTCCTTCGCCTATCCACGTTTCACGGAATGTCTCATCCAGATGTTCACGAAGCCACAGTGCAAAGTGAGACCGCACTCCGTCATACTGGAACGACATCTGTCGACGAATAGCAAGAGGGATATGTTCCAGGAATCTGGATAGTGTGTCTCTGATGAACAGTGTGTACATTAGTGCATCAAAACGATTCTCGCTTATAACTTCCGAGTCGGTCGATTCTGGACCAGGACCCCTTACCTTAAAGTGACACATTTACTGTTCTCCATCATCCACGGAAGTTCGTAATATCGTCACGACATCAACCTGTGCATTACACAGTACATAATGACAGCCTCTGTAAATCAATGATTAGCGTTGCTGCCTTTGGTGTGCAAGGCCCTAGGTTGGATTCCCGAAGCCTCCTCGGATTTTTCTGAACGGTGTATATTCGGCCTTAAGAGGCCTAATGAGGAACTGCTTGAATAAAAAGGCAGTCGCATTGTAAGGGGTTGGTAACGTGCTGATCACATGTCCGACGATCATACATCCCTTCTCGTTCTGCCTTGTAGGCACCAGGTAACCAGTCAGAATAGCGCTAAGGCCTAATCCGCAATCAGTGTTTAGGCTTACCTTTGTTTTATACATAACCCTCCCTGTTCCCAGTTCAAAACTTGGCCTTACTAACATGCTGAAGATCGGCTGAAGGGTAATGGGGAGTGGCACTGCTGTGAAAATTTAGAGAACCGATGATGTAGGCTGACCACCAACCTACGTTTCGCGTTAAGGACCACGAAGATAAGATACGAGAAATTAGAGAGCGTTGTGAGGCATATAGACGGTCGTTTTTCCCTCGCTGTATTTGCAATTGGAACAGAAAAGGAAATGACTAGTAGCGGTACAGGATATCCTGAAAGGGTACAGTACCGTCCGACATTGAAAATAGGTACAACATACTTCATTATTTTTGTCAGAACAACACATTTTTTTTGTAAAATAACTCAATTTCAATTAATACAGCGAAGCCGGATACCAGTGTGGGAAAGAATGACAATCTATTTATTTAACTGATCACATGTGCACTCCCACAAAGTAAATCCCTACATCCAGTTGAGATCTGTGAAATGAATGAATTTATGGTCGTCTGCTAACCGCAGATAGTGAATGTGAATATATGATCATCTTTGAGTCGATCCTCTGGCCACCTTTGGTGGGACCAAAGAGATGAAATTTACCTGAGCTTTGAGCGCCTGAAATGTGGCTGACCAATACGGTAGCAAGGTGCTCCCCCACTTCAGCAGAGGTGCGAGAGGACCTCGAGGACGACCATGTTTCAGCACTCTGCCGCTGGATCTTGTGCTGTTATGACCTGTTTTAGTTGTGCTCCGTAATGACGAAAGAGTGGAGACATGGTATGCATGTGGAATATTTAAGAGTAGTTTGAAATAATAGTTTCTCTATTTCAGGAACTTTTGTGGGGAGAATTAAATGTCAGGCAGGTAATATTAATGGGATTGTCTTCGGAAGTGACCAACGGTCACAATGAAACCACGTGTAGCAGTAAGTTGAAATACTTCCGTGTGCTTAAGTTAAGCTGAATTACCAGCGTGTGTACAATAAGTTGAAATATTTAAGAAATAGCGTGTGTACCACAAGTTGAAATATTTAAGAAATGTCGTGTGCAGGACTTGAAATTAGAGACGAGTACTTCCACGTGGTGAGTACTGTGTGAGTCTCAAACTGTGTATGAGACAAAGGATAAAGAGAAGTACTCGTCCATGGTATCAGTTGAGGACTCGCGTGTGTGATGAATATGTTCTTAATATTACTTTGCGTGATATGATTCCGTGTGACGCTAGATTCAAACTCTGAGAGAGAAACAAGGTGAGTCGGCCGTCTATCCAGCAACGCCACTTGGCTTGCATTGCACAGGAAGACGTGCATATATCTCCAGAGTTCATAGTAGGAAAGTAGAATTACGAAGTGGGGCAGTGTCGTGTGAAACTGGGATAAATATTAATTGAAGTAGGAAAGCTGAAAGTGATAATGTTGTGACTATTACTTGTGTAGTATTTCATATTGTAGTGTGGTGTATGTCATGTAATTTGGGTATGTGTGGTTTGCATGGGAGAGTAGCGAGGTAGTTTCAAAAGATTAGTGGGTTATGCTTGTTCCTTCTGTACCGCTCGGTCTGGAGGAAAGTTTCGTGATGATGATTGTGAGAGTCGAAGTGTGAGAAATAATAAAAGATCCACCATCCTATCCAGAAAGTGCACTGTAGCGTTAAATAATTACGAGACCATAATATAGAGATTCACCAATGTAAAGCCATGCCCACTGGGCGGGATTTCTCATGTGTTATTGTTGTAGGTTATAGAATTTGTGTGTTTAGGTTATAGAATTTATCGGAATAAATAAGATAGTGAAAAGAAAAAGATTGGTGGACTTTTCCTTCGAATTGTATGTTGTCATGATGTCCCGAATTTATAATGTGTGCGCCATTCATGTTCAGTGCGGTGGCCACGTGTTGATAAAAGCCGTTAAATAAAAGACATAAAGAAAATGTGGTATTGCCAGTGCGTAGTGAACAGTCTGAGTTCTGTAAATCACTGATAGTCAGATGTGCGTTTCCGTTGCGTATTATTCATACAGGAGGATAATTTTTAACTTAATTGTGAGTACGAGAGTTCATGTTACTCGATAAATAAGAATGAATCCACTCGCTTGGCAGACCACTCATCTTGCAGGCCTGATTGCTTGATGCCACAGTATGAGCAAGGCATGTGGGTGCCTCTCAACCCTCCACCACACACCATGTGGTGGTTTGTATGTAGATGTAGAGTGGAGTAAATAATTGTTTCATTCAGCGAGTGCACCAGTGTATCGGTGTCCAGGGTCACCACTTTGAGCACCTTTAAATGTTCCACTCCTGGGCAGTGGTACAGCAGAGTCAAAGTCAATGTTGTGGTATGTAATTAATAACGTTGTGTTTCAGTGAATGGCACACTGTGATACATGTTTGAATAGGTCTTTAGGAGAGGAAATAAATTACCGAATAAAAAATACAGGGTGCCATTTAAAAAAGCCATATCGCTGTTCACATCTTTGTAAAAAACAAAGCTGAAACGAAGGAAATTGTGCTGATTGATGTCCCCCTGACGACTAAAGAACATTTGCTTGAAACATTTTGTAATTTTCATCTGGACAAACAGTTATTTAGGGTGGTCAAGATAAATGGGTTACCCTGTATAATTGCGAAAGTGTTGCCGGAGCAGGAACTCTCGGTTATGTCCCATAAGCGCTCGATGGGATTCATGGCAGGCGATCGGGGTGGCCAAATCATTCTCTCAACTGTCAAGAATGTTCTTCAGACTGATCATCAACAACTGTGGCCTGGTATACATGGCGCATTGTCATCCATAAAAATTCTGTCGTTTGGAAACATGAAGGCCACGAATGGCTGCAAATGGTCTACAAGTAGCTGAACATAGCCGTTTCCAGTCAATGATCCTTGTAGACGCAACCCACACCATTACGAAACCACCACCAGCTTTCACAGTGCCTCGTTGACATGTTGGGTGCACGGCTTCGTGAGGTCTGCACCACTCTCGAACCACACCGTCAGCTCTCACCAACTGGAATCGGAATTCATCTGACCAGGACTCTGACTTCCAGTCGTCTAGCGTCATACTGATATTAAAATTAAATCACTACCATTAGCTGCTGATAGACGTTGATATACATCAACGGGGACAATTGAAAATGTGTCCCCGACTGTGACTCGAATCCGGGATCTCCTGCTTACATGGCAGATGCTCTATCCATCTGAGCCACCGAGGGCACAGAGGATAGTACGACTGCAGAGACCTATCGCCGGCACGCCCCCCGTGAGACCCTTGTAACTTATAGTCCACACACTACATTCGTAGTGCCCCTGCCATTATACCCATTACTCGCGGCAGACAATCCACGGAGTCCCGTAAGAGTTCAGGCAATTCGTGTGCATCCACACTGAAGAAAGTTAGCGTTAACGATCTGTTCTTTCGGTCATGTCCGAAAGAAGAGATGCTGTCTTCATATCGTACCGAAATTGTCGCGAGCCCAGCAGAGGCGCTGCAGGTGATGTCGTGCTGTTAGCAAGGGCACCCCTACATCTACATCTACATCTACATTGATACTCCGCAAGCCACCCAACGGTGTGTGGCGGAGGGCACTTTACGTGCCACTGTCATTACCTCCCTTTCCTGTTCCAGTCGCGTATGGTTCGCGGGAGGAACGACTGTCTGAAAGCCTCCGTGCGCGCTCTAATACCTCTAATTTTACATTCGTGATCTCCTCGGGAGGTATAAGTAGGGGGAAGCAATATATTCGATACCTCATCCAGAAACGCACCCTCTCGAAACCTGGACAGCAAGCTACACCGCGATGCAGAGAGCCTCTCTTGCAGAGTCTGCCACTTGAGTTTATTAAACATCTCCGTAACGCTATCACGGTTACCAAATAACCCGGTGACGAAACGCGCCGCTCTTCTTTGGATCTTTTCTATCTCCTCCGTCAACCCGACCTGGTACGGATCCCACACTGATGAGTAATACTCAAGTATAGGTCGAACGAGTGTTTTGTAAGCCACCTCCTTTGTTGATGGACTACATTTTCTAAGCACTCTCCCAATGAATCTCAACCTGGTACCCGCCTTACCAACAATTAATTTTATATGATCATTCCACTTCAAATCGTTCCGTACGCATACTCCCAGATATTTTACAGAAGTAACTGCTACCAGTGTTTGTTCCGCTATCATATAATCATACAATAAAGGATCCTTCTTTCTATGTATTCGCAATACATTACATTTGTCTATGTTAAGGGTCAGTTGCCACTCCCTGCACCAAGTGCCTATCCGCTGCAGATCTTCCTGTATTTCGCTACAATTTTCATATGCAGCAACTTCTCTGTATACTACAGCATCATCCGCGAAAAGCCGCATGGAACTTCCGACACTATCTACTAAGTCATTTATATATATTGTGAAAAGCAATGGTCCCATAACACTCCCCTGTGGCACGCCAGAGGTTACTTTAACGTCTGTAGACGTCTCTCCATTGATAACAACATGCTGTGTTCTGTTTGCTAAAAACTCTTCAATCCAGCCACACAGCTGGTCTGATATTCCGTAGGCTCTTACTTTGTTTATCAGGCGACAGTGCGGAACTGTATCGAACGCCTTCCGGAAGTCAAGAAAAATAGCATCTACCTGGGAGCCTGTATCTAATATTTTCTGGGTCTCATGAACAAATAAGGCGAGTTGGGTCTCACACGATCGCTGTTTCCGGAATCCATGTTGATTCCTACATAGTAGATTCTGGGTTTCCAGAAATGACATGATACGCGAGCAAAAAACACGTTCTAAAATTCTACAAGAGATCGACGTAAGAGATATAGGTCTTCTGTTGTCATAGCCCATTAACGTCAAATTCTGACGCGTTTTCCTAACGGATACGTTCGTCGTACGTTCTACATTGATTGGTGCGGTTGTATCATGCAGTGTTGCTTGTCTGGTAGAACAGACAACTGTATGTGAACGCCGCTACTCTCGGTCGTTAAGTAAAGTCCGTCGGCCACTTCGCTGTCCACTCTGAGACGTAATGCTCGAAATGCGGTATTCTCGGCACAGTGTTTATACCACGGGTTCTTGCATATTGAATACCCTATAAATTTGCGAAATGGAATGTCCCATCCTTCTAGCTCGAACTACCATTCCGCGTTCAGCGTCTGTTTATTCCGGTCGTGCGGCCGTAATCACGTCGGGAATCTTTTCAGATGAATCACCTGAGTACAAAGGACAACTCCGCCAACGCACTCCCCTTTTATAACTTGTGTACGTGATACTGTCGTCATCCGTAAATGTATGTATCGCTATCTCATTACTTTTGTCGCTTCAGTTTACAAACAAAAACTTCAATAACCGTGAACATGTCGAGGCAAGAAGGAAAGTACCGTGTTCAGTCAATAACGACATAGGTGCCGGCCGTTGTGGCCGAGCGGTTCTAGGCGCTTCAGTCCGGAACCGCGCTGCTGCTACGGTCTCAGGTTCGACTCCTGCCTCGGGCATGGATGTATGTGATGTCCTTAGGTTAGTTATGTTTAAGTAGTTCTAAGGCTACGGGACTGATGACCTCAGACGTTAAGTCCCATAGTGCTTAGAGCAATTTGAACTATTTGAAGGACATAGGTATATTGGGGTAGTTGGTGTTGTTGCCCCGGATGATGATTACACGAATATTTCGTCAGGATTTGTAAGCGGTGGGTCTTCGAGGTACGGCAATACGCGAACACCGAAAAGTAAGTTTAAACAGTTTTATTAACAAAGGCTGATTATAAAACACGGACGCTACACATTCCCATCATCACTGTGTCTGACATCCTAATTACGGTCGTATCGAAAGGCTCCGTGGAGAGCTAAGAAAAGAGACGTATTAGTTCCGGAGGCCACGCCAGTTAAAACGGCGCGCTGCGGACGGCGGCCGGTTGCTCACTCCCTGCATCGCACTGCGGCCGGACGCACATCTACTGACCGAGCAAATGGTCAGCATTCCAGATAGGCCGGCTGGAGAGCGCGTGTTTCGTACCGTACAACTGCGTGCAACCCGTAGACCGTTACATAGGCTCATAAAAGTTGTATTACAAAGGGCACAATAGAAATTCGCGTTAGTTCAGCAGTTAAGATAAAATTTATCATTCTCATTAATTCGTAAATCGCTCAGGTCGTTCTTACTTGATATTGCCCCTATTCAGCAGCACATTCTTAAAAACGTGTGAAATTCAAAACTCGAAACAGGAAAGTGCAAAAGTGTTTAAAAATGGCCCTGAGCACTATGAGACTTACCTTCTGGGGTCATCAGTCCCCTAGAACGCAGAACTACTTAAACCTAACTAACCTAAGGACATCACACACATCCATGCCCGAGGCAGGATTCTAACATGCGACCGTAGCGGTCGCCCGGTTCCAGACTGTAGCGCCTAGAACCGCTCGGCCACTCCGGCCGGCTGCAAAAGTGTCCCAATGCAAGTAGTGCGAGCTGACTTGTAGATAAAGTCGATCGAACTAACGCACTCATCAGAAAGGGCACACTTATATTTACATACTGGTATCTTAACATCGAAATTCATAGAACGTACTTCAATTAAACTACTAAGAATGTATCAGAACCTACTAGGCAACGGGAAGGTTTGTAAGCCCTCCGCCACCATTGGGTGGTTTGCGGAGTATAAATGTAGATGTAGATGTAGAAGAAAAGGTACTGTATTTCAGTGCGATGCAAACCATCAAGACATCAGCTATTATTTTACAATGTCTCGTATCTATTCATTACGTTGCATTAACCACAAATAATACGCGGCTGTATCTTGTATCCGTGGTCTAGGGGTGCCGGCACGGTAGCTCAGCGTGTTCGGTCAGAGGGTTAGTTGCCCTCTGTAATAAAAAAAAAAACGGAGTCAATCGATCAACAACGAACTTAAAACGGATGTCACGACGTCCGCCCCGAGCAGATACAACGAACGAGAGAGGAAAAAAAAAGGGGGGGGGGGGTAGCGTCTTTGATTCATAATCAAAACGTCTTCGGTCCCGGGTTCGATCCCCGCCACTGCCTAAATTTTGATAAATAATCAGCATTGGCGGCCGAAGACTTCCGGCATAAGAAGTCAGCCTCATTCTGCCAACGGCCTTGTCAAAAGAGGGCGGAGGAGCGGATAGAGGTTCAGGACACTCTCTTGTCCTAGGGGTGGGAAATTGCCCCTAAAGGCGGAAGAATCAGCAATGATCAACGACATGAGGATGCAGAAGGCAATGGAAACCACTGCATTAAAGACACGTAACGTGTATCCACAGGACATGTGGCCTGTATTTGAAGAAGTGTCATGATGATCTCTCCATTGGCAAAAGATTCCGAAATAGTCCCCCATTCGGATCTCCTGGAGGGGACGGCCAAGGGGGAGGTTACCATGAGAAAAAGATTGAATAATCAACAAAAGGATAACGTTCTACGAGTCGGGGCGTGGAATGTCAGAAGCTTGAACGTGGTAGGGAAACTAGAAAATCTGAAAAGGGAAATGCAAAGGCTCAATCTCGATATAGTAGGGGTCAGTGAAGTGAAGTGGAAGGAAGGCAAGGATTTCTGGTCAGATGAGTATCGGGTAATATCAACAGCAGCAGAAAATGGTATAACAGGTGTAGGATTCGTTACGAATAGGAAGGTAGGGCAGAGGGTGTGTTACTGTGAAGAGTTCAGTGACAGGGCTGTTCTAATCAGAATCGACAGCAGACCAACACCGACAACGATAGTTCAGGTATACATGCCGACGCCGCAAGGTGAACATGAACAGATAGAGAAAGTGTATGAGGATATTGAAAGGGTAATGCAGTTTGTAAAGGGGGACGAAAGTCTAATAGTCATGGGCGACTGGAATGCAGTTGTAGGGGAAGGAGTAGAAGAAAAGGTTACAGGAGAATATGGGCTTGGGACAAGGAATGAAAGAGGAGAAAGACTAATTGAGTTCTGTAACAAGTTTTATCTAGCAATAGTGAATACCCTGTTCAAGAATCACAAGAGGAGGAGGTATACTTGGAAAAGGTCGGGAGATACGGGAAGATTTCAATTAGATTACATCATGGTCAGACAGAGATTCCGAAATCAGATACTGGATTGTAAGGCGTACCCAGGAGCAGATATAGACTCAGATCACAATATAGTAGTGGTGAAGAGTAGGCTGAAGTTCAAGACATTAGTCAGGAAGAATCAATACGCAAAGAAGTGGGATACGGAAGTACTAAGGAATGACGAGATACGTTTGAAGTTCTCTAAAGCTATAGATACAGCAATAAGGAATAGCGCAGTAGGCAGTACAGTTGAAGAGGAATGGACATCTCTAAAAAGGGCCATCACAGAAGTTGGGAAGGAAAACATAGGTACAAAGAAGGTAGCTGCGAAGAAACCATGGGTAACAGAAGGAATACTTCAGTTGATTGATGAAAGGAGGAAGTACAAACATGTTCCGTGAAAATCAGGAATACAGAAATACAAGTCGCTGAGGAATGAAATAAATAGGAAGTGCAGGGATGCTAAGACGAAATGGCTGCAGGAAAAATGTGAAGACATCGAAAAAGATATGATTGTCGGAAGGACAGACTCAGCATACAGGAAAGTCAAAACAACCTTTGGTGACATTAAAAGCAACGGTGGTAACATTAAGAGTGCAACGGGAATACCACTGTTAAATGCAGAGGAGAGAGCAGATAGGTGGAAAGAATACGTTGAAAGCCTCTATGAGGGTGAAGATTTGTCTGATGTGATAGAAGAAGAAACAGGAGTCGATTTAGAAGAGATAGGGGATCCAGTATTAGAATCGGAATTTAAAAGAGCTTTGGAGGACTTACGGTCAAATAAGGCAGAAGGGATGAATAACATTCCATCAGAATTTCTAAAATCATTGGGGGAAGTGGCAACAAAACGACTATTCACGTTGGTGTGTAGAATATATGAGTCTGACGATATACCATCTAACTTTCGGAAAAGCATCATCCACACAATTCCGAAGATGGCAAGAGCTGACAAGTGCGAGAATTATCGCACAAGCAGCTTAACAGCTCATGCATCGAAGCTGCTTACAAGAATAATATACAGAAGAATGGAAAAGAAAATTGAGAATGTGCTAGGTGACGATCAGTTTGGCTTTAGGAAAAGTAAAGGGACGAGAGAGGCAATTCTGACGTTACGGCTAATAATGGAAGCAAGACTAAAGGAAAATCAAGACACTTTCATAGGATTTGTCGACCTGGAAAAAGCGTTCGACTACATAAAATGGCGCAAGCTGTTCGAGATTCTGAAAAAAGTAGGGGTAAGCGATAGGGAGAGACGGGTCATATACAATATGTACAACAACCAAGAGGGAATAATAAGAGTGGACGATCAAGAACGAAGTGCTCGTATTAAGAAGGGTGTAAGACAAGACTGTAGACTCTCGCCCCTACTCTTCAATCTGTACATCGAGGAAGCAATGATGGACATAAAAGAAAGGTTCAGGAGTGGAATTAAAATACAAGGTGAAAGGATATCAATGATAAGATTCGCTGATGACATTGCTATCCTGAGTGAAAGTGAAGAAGAGTTAAATGATCTGCTGAACGGAATGAACAGTCTAATGAGTACACAGTATGGTTTGAGAGTAAATCGGAGAAAGACGAAGATAATGAGAAGTAGTAGAAATGAGAACAGCGAGAAACTTAACATTAGGATTGACGGTCACGAAGTCAATGAAGATAAGGAATTCTGATACCTAGTCAGTAAAGTAACCAATGACGGACGGAGCAAGGAGGACATCAAAAGCAGACTCGCTATGGCAAAAAAGGCATTTCTGGCCAAGAGAAGTCTACTAATATCAAATACCGGCCTTAATTTGAGGAAGAAATTTATGAGGATGTACGTCTGGAGTACAGCATTGTATGGTAGTGAAACATGGACTGTGGGAAAACCGGAACAGAAGAGAATCGAAGCATTTGAGATGTGGTGCTATAGACGAATGTTGAAAATTAGGTGGACTGATAAGGTAAGGAATGAGGAGGTTCTATGCAGAATCGGAGAGGAAAGGAATATGTGGAAAACACTGATAAGGAGAAGGGACAGGATGATAGGACATCTGCTAAGACATGAGGGAATAACTTCCATGGTACTAGAGGGAGCTGTAGAGGGCAAAAACTGTAGAGGAAGACAGAGATTGGAATACGTCAAGCAAATAATTGAGGACGTAGGTTGCAAGTACTACTCTGAGATGAAGAGGTTAGCACAGGAAAGGAATTCGTGGCGGGCCGCATCAAACCAGTCAGTAGACTGATGACCAAAAAAAAGTATCTTAGCATCTCTTGAAGGCTCTATTCGTTGATACTGTATGTTATTAGCTGACATTTATTTGTAACAAATTGTATCAATACAGTTGTGTTTTTGGTAGATTCTTAATGTGCCGTTATCTTAAACAGCCGTAGTGTATTTTCATAATTCGAAGGTTACATAAATTCTTTAACCAACAGTATCACGTTTCCCTCATTTTCTTACAACAGCTATCGATGTGTTTTCAAAAGATTTTTAATTTGCTCGTGCTTATAAACAGCATATACACATATGGGCCTCAACTGGTATCCAATATGGCGCCTCCTGGCCCTGTGCTGAACAGAGATTGCGTCGAGTGACGTAGGAGGCGTTCTTCCATCTCACCGGTCTGCGTTCAAACGCACGTTCAGAATATCAGACGTGCTAAGAATATCGCTCTGCATGTTCTGAAAGACTTGCCAACGTGCTTCTTCCTATGACATTAGAATTCGTCACGCTCAACGCTGGTGTTCGAATGCACGGTCCGTGTGCCGACGGCTTTCGGGGGGGGGGGGGGGGGGGGAGGTTGGACGTCTAATGGGCCGATGTGGAGCAGGAGGGGCAACACAGCACTGTCTATACTTTTACAAACAAATTCATAAAAATTTGTCAGCATGTCCAGGAGGGATCAGGATTCACACTCATAGCAATGGAAGTTCAAAAACATAACAAAATAAACTTTTGCACAGCATACAAACCATACTTACAGATGTATGAAACACTAGATTTTATTTAATTTATGATAAAAAAAAGAATGACCTATTACATTTTGAACTTCGTGTTTAGCAAAAGCCCAAATGTTATTGTTAATTATCTCAATTTTTCCACAGTTATTAAGGGTACACGAAATCGGAATTTGGGTTTAAAAATCGATTTTCGTTTTATTGATGCATTGTATTCCACCAAGTTTCCTCTTTAAAATGACGTATGGTATATAGCTCTACTAGATTTATAACTATTTTATTTTTATGGATTTGCGAGATTGAGTATTGCGCTTTAGTTTTTGGCAGTACATTTATGTGACATGAATTCAAATATCCCGCTTTCCAGCGACTCTTTATACACTATTTGTTCGAAAATGTTTCCTTCTGGTTTCCTCAAGTTACTCTTTGACTTTGTGACAGAATAGTTTGTAAACAGTGTGCTTTATGAAAGTTGTTGTTGTCGAGTTATTTCGTATTTAGTTCTTCCTTTTTCGCAGTGAAAATGCCTAGAGGTAGAGCAAAAGTGTTTAAAAAGCGTGTGAACTGGCAAACGAAAAGAAATGATGATTCATTAGCAAAGAAAAGCAATTCTTCATCATCACTGTTGGAAAATGTGAGTCCACTTACTACTGATTTGCCGAACCAACTTACTACAAATGAAAACAGTGCTTCTCATAAAAAACTAAGAGTTTTGGAAGAGAAATATAATTTACTTGATAAAGGGAAAGAAGTTTTTGAACGCATTGATACGAGTATATTGTGCGAAGCTCTTGAATGTAGTGTGTGCTGCAAAAAATGTCATGTCGTGACCTCACAGTAGCTTTTGATGGCACGTGGCAAAAAAGGGGTCACATCTGCAACAATGGTTTTGTAACAGCAACTAGCGTTGACACTGGCAAGGTTATTGATGTTGCAATAATATCTAAATATTGTCTACGGGACGTTAAACACTAACCACCACCATCTAAATATTGTAGATGGATGACAGGCTGAAAAATGAACATAGTGATGACTGTGTTGCTAATTATTATGGTAGTAGTGGCGGAATGGAGGTTTCTGGGGATAAATAAAATTTTCATCGCTGTTCAGAGTGGTATAATGTTCGCTATGTCAAGTATCTGGGAGATGGTGACTCTAAAGCATTCAAATAAGTTTTGGAAAGCAAACCATATGGGAACAGAGTAAATATAAGCAAACTTGAATGTGTCGGACGTGTGCAGAAGAGAATGGGTGCCAGGCTGAGAAGGTTGAAATCAGGTACGAAAGGGAAAAACTTGCATGGCAAAGGAAGATTGACTAATTACATAACTGATAAAATTCAGAATTTGTATGGCCTTGAAATCAGGCAAAATACAGGCAATCTTGAAGAAATGAGGAAAGCTATATGGGCTTTGTATTTCCACACCGCATCCACAGATGAGCACCCAGAACGTGGTTTGTGCCTCAAAGGTGAAAAGAGCTGGTGTAAATACAATAGGGGACTAACTACTGGAGAGAAATACATTCACCACCACAGTCTACCATTAGCCATTATGGAAGAAATAAAGCCCATTTTCAGAAATCTGGCTGATAGAAGTCTTCTGAAGAAATATCTTCACGGAAAAACGCAGAACCCCAACGAGTGCTTGAGTAGTGTGGTATGGTATCGTCTCCTAAAAACAGTGTTCGTCGGAATTAATGCACTGCATTTTGGTGTGTATGATGCTGTGGAAACCTTCAATCTTGGGAATATAACAAAATGACAGGTCCTTCAAAAGTTGGAGTTGCGTGTTGGTTCCCGTACAGTACGTGCACAGAATTAGGCTTGCTGGCAATATAACCAAGACATTAGTGAGAAAAGCAAGACAGGTGCAGAGGGGTGCCAAAAGAAGACTTGAAGGTGATTATAAAGACTGTGAAGGGGGTATTGACTATGGATGAAGAATGTTTTTATCACCTTTCTCCGTTTCCCGTAAGTTTGCTTTTTTACTTCTTCTAGGGACATTATCTCAGCTACTGGTGCACCTAGAAGTCTGAAATTATTATGACAATCACATGGGTTTCCTTTACACACTGAAACAACGATTTTTTAATTATTTTCTTTACAAAACACTTAGGGGTGATAACCTAGTAAAAATGATTTGAAAAAATTTACTTAAAAATAAATGTAAAATATGTCTGTAAAAATACTTCGACAATGAACTGTGTTTTCAGTATTGTTACAACATATCAATGCACATACAGTAAAAATTTTATCTCTCTGTCTCCAGTAGTTTGTGCGAAAATGTTCCTTACAGTAGGCACATTTTAACATTGCGGGGATAGGCGCTTAATATATTTGGAAAATTCTAGAGTTTCATACACCTGTAAGTATGGATTGTATTCTGTGCAAAATTCATCGAAGAATCTCTCTTACTTATTGAAGAAAAGTGTACCTATAGCAACAAATGCAGGCAATAGTAAGTGAAAAAAATGATGGAATTTCACATGTAAAAAATTATTTTGTTATGTTTTTGAACTTCCACTGCCTTGAGTGTGAATCCTGAATCCTTCCTGGTCACGCTGACAAATTTTTTATGAATTTGTTTGTAAAAGTATAGACAGTGGAAATTAAAATCTGCTGTGGTGCCTCTCCTGCTCCAAGTCGGCACGTTTGGCGTCCTACACCCTTAAAGGAAGTGCATAAGCGAAGCACAGACGAACGGGAAACCATTTTAGAGGCGGTATTGTCTGCAAATGAGAAAATCCACTGAAACAAACGGTTCTGACCATTTATGAAAAGCGTTCGAAGAACGGTGAAACCCACGAGTAAGCGACACAATATTCGAAGCCCTTGCGTAACTTATCACGTGCATTTATCTGATTTAAAAATGTTTGTAGTAAACTAAAGTTAGCTGTTCTGAAGTCCTCGAGTTTTCTACTCTCAAAAAATATTTGCACGTTTTCCAACGACCAAAATTTTATCTCTGGTGTGTGACATCACCTTTAGACGAGAGTATAGTCAACCTAGAAATAAAAATTAAGTGTATTTGCCAAATTAATGAGACGCCACCCAGTTCGCACATAGGCGGTTCAACTACGTCACGCTATGGAAGGCCTGACGCATTCCATAAAGTTTTTTGGTGAGGTCCTTTTGAGTTGTATTTTACCATATACCGAATTAATTAAAATTATTAGACAGAAAATCTGAAGGGAGGGAACATATTTATGTAATACTACGCGTAATTGCCAGAAAGTGTTTTCTCATTTACGTGTAGCGTATTGTCCCAAAAAAACTCTCCAGTGTACTGTATGTATTTTACCTGTGCTTAATGTCCCGTTTATAAGCGATACGTTTGAAAAGTGATGTTAAGTTGATCGTAAGAAAAGATGCATGAAATATAATAATATTGGTATTTGCTTCATATTTTTATATGAAGCAAATACAAATATGTACGACTGTACATAACCAGTAACTCATACCCTCCCCAAAACACTATTCTTCAAACATTCGAACTTCCACGTGAAAATGTCATATCTCGTGAAATATGTGTCGTACAATGATATAATTTTGCTGTTATATAGATTGGTATATGTGGGTACTGGCATCAAAATATATTGCGAATAGTCAGTAGTAAAGAACTAATAAATGAAAACGTAATACCTGATACTAGAGTTACACTGCACGAACAGAGAAAATGTACAGCCAAACATTTCTGCATTCATTGTTTTGTGGGCGGTGTCAGCGAGAAAAATTTCCAGAAGGTCAGACATTACGTGTACAGTTTTTCGTAGTCGCTAAGTGCTCTCTTCCTCAAATTCTAGATGAATAGAGCCTGGGTGACTTGCACGCCATCAGTTACGCTACGTCTAGACGTATATATAGTTTCTAACTTTAATCCTTGTCTTACCTGTGTATCAATTTTTGAATAAGAATATTCTTTCTTAATGAGCAGATTTTTGACAGCGTTTTGCGTATTTAATTTAGGTGAATAAAATAAATTTTTCGTCCCTGCAAGCCATCAGATTCCGATAATCATCTCATATTTTTGGGCCACAGTGAGGTAATAATGTTTGAACGATATTTCCGCCATATGACTGTAAAAACTTCTTTATTTCGTATTACTATCATGATTTCGGCCTTAGTCCATTATCAAGAACAGAAATGCTGGGTATAATTAGACGCCGCGCGGTATTAGCCGAGCGGTCTAGGGCGCCGCAGTCATGGACTGTGCGGCTGGTTCCGGCGGGGGATCGAGTCCTCCCTCAGGCATGGGTGTGTCTGTTTGTCCTTAGGATAATTTAGGTTACGTAGTGTGTAAGCTTAGAGACTGATGACTTAGCAGTTAAGTCCCATAAAATTTCACTCACATTTGAACATTTTTATAATTAGACTTTGTTAAGTGAAGTTATCGTCAAGCTGCACTGAGCTGGATGTCCCAGAGTGTAGATAAGCACAAAACTATGGAAATGTATCATTTTGTACTTACCTGCAAGCTGGGACACCCAGTTCAATGCAGCTTGACGATAGTTTCATTTATCAAAGTCTAATTATACCCAACACTTCTCTTCTTGATAATGGACTAAGGCCGAAATCATGACAGTAATATCTGAATATACGAGGGTAAGTCCATTATTATCAGCAAAGTAGTTATAAAATTTTATTGTAATCAAATAGGAAACTCACAAGAACACCATTTCTCGAAATAGTCTCCTTGCGTTTCAACGCACTTGGTCCATCATTGTACAAGCTTCCCGATGTCCTCATAAAAGAAGGTTCTAGCTTGAGCTGCGAGCCACTAATGCACCGCTACTTTCACAACTTCGTCCGAGGCAAATCGGCGGCTCCTTAATGCCTGTTTCAGTGGACCAAACAAGCGGTAGTCAGAAGGGGCAACATCGGGACTATATAAAGGATGATCCAGTACTTCAGATTTGAGTTTCTGGAGCGTTTCAGCAGTGTGGGGAGGAGTATGCGGACGGATATTGTCGTGCAACAGCAGAACACCTTTTGACAGCAATACTCGGCGTTAGCTTCGAATTGCAGGCTTTAGGCTGGCAGTAAGCATCTCACTGTAACGTACACTGTTTACTGTTGTGTCCTTTTCCCCGTAATGTTCCAGTAGTGGACCTTGTGCGTTCCAGAAAGCCGTAAGCATCAGTTTTCCTGCGGACGGTTGGGTCTTGAACTCTTTCTTGCACAGCGAATTTGGATGTTTCCATTCCATACTCTGCCGTTTACTTTCCGGCTCGTAATGATGGACACATGTCTCGTCACCAACAATGATCCCGTCTAAGAAGTTGTCCCCATAGCGATCCAAATGTTTTTTGCAGATGTCCAACCGCTGTGAGTTGTTTTGGGAGTAATCTTGCACAAACTTTATGAAACCGAAGTAGGCAGAACCATGACTAATTTGCAGACGATGTGCCATTTCGTAAATAGTGAATCGTCTGTTTCAGAGAATTATTTGACGTGAACGCACAATGGTTTCTTCATTTCTGGCGTAACCCTTGTGCGAACATTTCGGAATTTTTCAGGCCATTCGTAGACACTCCGTTGTGACAAAACACTGCTGCCGTACTGTACCGGAAGTCTTCGATTAATTTCGGCCCCTGATACTCCCTCTGACCACAAAAAACGGATCACTGAACGTTGCTCTTCTTTGGTGCAAATAGGGGCGAGATCGGGACTATATGGAGGATGCGTTCAGCGTCTTTAGAAATTCGACCCGTAAGGGGGTGAAAAAAGGGATGAAATTCTCTGTGGAAATATTTCATTAAGCAAGCATTTTTGTAGCTACATCTACGAAAATTCGTTTTGACTTCTTTGTCGAAATAAAAAATAGACAGCGGAGCAGCCATGATTAACAGCACGGCAGCGATAACGAAACTAACCCAGCAGCTTCAAAGTTACAAAGATATGACAACAAATAAACAAAGCATGCGTCATCAACGTAAAACAACAGTACTACCAAAATGAACAAAAGTATTAACTAAATCGTGGATAATAATTGATTGGCTCTCGTAAAAGGCAGCGTCCTGACTGACTGACTGACTCATCACCGTCCAGCCCGAACCGCTAAGGATAGAAACTTCAAATTTGGAGATGGTGTGGATTTTATACTGTAGGCGTCGTTTAAGGAGGGATTTTCCGAAATTCCAATCCTAAGGGGGCGAAACAGGGATGATGGGTTTTCTTTGAAAAAAGTCGCTATTAAGGCAATTCTGAAGTTAGACCCACGCAAATTGGTAC
The DNA here is from genome assembly GCF_021461395.2 of Schistocerca americana. Taxonomy (NCBI): domain Eukaryota; kingdom Metazoa; phylum Arthropoda; class Insecta; order Orthoptera; family Acrididae; genus Schistocerca; species Schistocerca americana. The sequence continues at coordinate 40,771,611 of NC_060119.1, forward strand.
TTGGTTCCTCGGCTAGAAATAAACAAGTACGAGTTTCAGCATTTTTGGAAATTTAATGCTATGGAGATGAAATACAGGGTGAAAGCTTTTTTTGAAAATATATCATTATTAAACAAGTGCTGAAGTATTTCTAAAGCTACATCTATGAACATTGGTATTTGACTTCTCGGTTACAAATTAAAAAGATAAGTGTTTCAGTATCTTTGGAAATTCAACCCGTAAGGGGGTGAAATAAGGGATGAAATTCTCTGTAGAATCATTTCATTATGCAAGCATTTTTGTAGCTACGAAAAATCGCTTTTTACTTAGTCAAAAATAAGAAAAAAAACACGTAAGTTATTGTTCTTGGAAATTCAATCCTTATGGGGGTGGAAAGGGGGATGAATCTTTCTATGGAAATATTTCACTATGCAAGCATAAAAATTTGTATTTGGCTTCTGTGTTAGAATAAAATATATGCTTGTCACAGTTTTTTGGAAATTAAACCCATAAGGAGATGAAATACGCTCACACTGATTCACTAACTCACGACGGCCCAGCCCAAAGCGCTAAGGATAGAAACTTGAAGTTTGGAGAGGGTGTACACCCGATACTGCCGGTATCGTTTAAGAAGGGATGGTCGGAAATTCCACTGCTAACGGGGTACAATAGGGGATGAAGGGCCTTTTGAAAGTATATCGGCGTTGAGAGTGTTGTGGTTGGCAGGAGACGCAACACCGTGCTACTAGAGGAAGCCGAAAGGCACGCGTGTTAGCTCACGCAGGCTGGCGTGAGGTGTGGAACAGGCCCTGGAAATTAGAATTTAGAAAAAACGGACGTAGCTGGTGGAATACTTAACTTTAATCCATCAATGGTGAACGTCGCTCTTGACGGTACATGATTCAGTATCAATAGTAACTGGTAATGGCGCCTTGCTAGGTCGTAGCAAATGACGTAGCTGAAGGCTATGCTAACTATCGTATCGGCAAATGAGAGCGTATTTTGTCAGTGAACCATCGCTAGCAAAGTCGGTTGTACAACTGGGGCGAGTGCTAGGAAGTCTCTCTAGACCTGCCGTGTGGCGGCGCTCGGTCTGCAATCACTGACAGTGGCGACACGCGGGTCCGACGTATACTAACGGACCGCGGCCGATTTAAAGGCTACCACCTAGCAAGTGTGGTGTCTGGCGGTGACACCACAGAGAGCAAAATGGTATTTGGTTTCTCAGTCAGAAACCAAAAACTAAATGTTTCAGTGGTTTTGGAAATTCAACCCCCGAAGGGAGTGCAATAAGAGATAAAAACTTTCAAGAAAATATTATTTCGTTGCATTAAACAAATTTTAAAGCTAAATTAATGAAACTTGTATTTCACTTCTCGCTTGGATATTAAGGAAACTTGTTAGTGGATGAAAGTTGCTATAGAAATACATCCAAAGGAACGCAAAATGCGTGTTTAACAAAAACTTTGGACTCCACCTAGCAGAATCGCTTTTTTGTCAGAAGTACATTCCGGAAAGACCTTGCTGATACGGCCTTCATTAGCTTGAAAAGCTTAGAAGATGTTCCAATTTGTGAACAACATAAAAGTTCCAATAAAGGAAAAAAATATCTCTGCAGGGCATAGAATCTACGCGAGCGAAGCAGTGAGGGCTAAGCTAGTACAGAATAAAGAAGTTTGTACTGTTAGATGGCGGAAATATCACTGAAACAGTTGGATTCCCATTAGTAGGCAATATAGATCGCTTTCAGTATTGGGCTCCTTATATTGAAGGATACCGCTTTTAGAGCAGTTTCGTCAAAGACATGGAACTCGTTTGACGGAGGAAGAGCGCCATCTTTAGGAAGAGTGACGGGCACTGACCGGACAGACGCCATGGCGGTCGCCGGCAGCTGTCGGGGCTCGCGTGCTCGGGGAGCGAATGACTCTATCCGGCTGTGGGCGGCAGCGCGGATCCAGGTGCCGTTCATCTGCATTAATGCCCGCCACCAGTCGCGGGCGGCAGATGCGTCAGTGCAAATGGTGTGTGTATTCCGGGGCAAGCGACGATGGGAAACAACAGCGGACCGCACAAGTACTAACTGAATGGTGAACCTGCTAGCCGAGCTGGCGCTTCCATTTTCTGCACAATATATGAGATTCAGCTGCCCCTACGAATTTAATTTTATGCAACCCGCAATATACCACGGGCGAGATTTTCATAGTCTGTCACTGGCAAACCATTAATCCTACAGGGACAATGAACAGAACCTTTTTGTAGGAAATGTAATGTAGTTAAATATTACGCTGGGATACGTTTTCGATAGAGACCGTAGTTTTTGAGTTATTCAACAAAAACACTCAAAAGTGACCTTCAAAATACCCCCTCACTCAGCCCCAATAGGTCAGGATTTCTAGTATGTTGTTCATGGAAATCCGTCCTACCACTGCACAAAAATTTGAGATTGACAAATTATTTCTCACATTCGGCCTTTTTAGAGCTGCCTTGACTGGCCTTATTAGGCACCGACTTAGCAGAGCAATCACATATTCTGCAATTGATGTTTGTGTAAATTTTACCTAGCAATTCTGTGAATTTTAACAGCATAAAATAAATACGAGTGCTGGAATTTTAACAGTGGCAACTACCTATTTACGGCTCGTACAAAATAGATACGTGTTTCAAAGTTTCACTGACCTTCAAAGTAGTCATCATCATTGTGTATAATCCGTTGCCAGCAATGTGGAAGTCGTAGGATACTCTTAGCAGTGCCAGTTGTGGTTTTGGAACACATCCTACGACCAGCTTAGAGGCAGAAGTGATGACACTTTCTGCAAGACCTGACCATCATTTTGCAGCACAATGCTCAAGCACGTACAGTGCAAGCTGTTACTAATTTGTTTGACTGATGGTGCTGCTAAGTGCTATACCACCTACTGCAGTCCCCTGACTTAAGCCCTCGTGAGCTCAACTCGATTTCTAAACTGAAGGAAACACTTCACGGCATTTGCTACCGAACTGCTACAAGTTCATCGGGCAATAGACCGCGCCGCTCGTACTGTCAACACCAGTGGCACTGCTAAGAGTATCCTACGACTTCCGCATTGCTGGCAACGGATTATACACAATGCTGGTGACTCCTTTGAAGGTCAGTAAAACTTTGAAACACGTATCTATTTTGTACGAGCTGTAAATAGTTAACTGTTAAAGTTCCAACCCTCGTAGTTATATTGTTATATTCGTCAGGTCTTCTGACTACGAAACTAGTGCGTTTGTAAGGTTTAAGTTTGGATTAAATTGTCAACGTAATTAGTTTTAGCGTGACGTTTACAAAACTCGTTTTTCTTTCCGTACCCTCACGGGCGCGTTCACATTGATACTGTTAACGAAATAGCCAACTATACTGGCGGCATAACAGCCCAGTAAACAGATGATGGATGGAAAGGGTTGTATGGGCGCACGACGGCAAGGTCTTCAGCGCCCGCTCAGTAACAGATTGAGACGGGTGTCAAGAAAAGACTCAGAACAGTAAGATAAAAGAGAACGTAAAACACAGGTAATAAGCTTGGAAAAATATGGGCCTACCCACACCGAAGCGTGGGACGAAGCATGCCGGCAGCAGTAAAACAACACAGGAATAAAGTGGTAGAGGGAGCTAAAACAATATAGCAGACGGAAGTGGCTGGCAGACCGCAAGGATAAAGGGAGGAGCCAGCCACTGTGCAATACACTAAGACCTACAGCCTAAAAGTTTCGGCCAGAGTCCAGACACATCACAAAACATTAAAACCCTAGACACACACGTCTCATCATTAGCTAAAACACAGGGCAGACCCCCATCAACTTGTGCTTCTGCCCTTGCATCACGGTATAAAATGCAGTCTGTTAAAATGTGGCGGACAAAGATGTGCACACCATAACCATCACAAAATGGGGGATTCTCCCTCTGTAATAGAAAGCTATGTGTGGGAGGACAGTGCCCAATCCGAAGACGCGTGAGGGTCACTTCTTCCCGCCTGAGCAACCGGCAGGAGAAACGCCATGGCCGAGTTGTTGACTTCACCACCGCCAGCCATTATTCCTCCCACAACTCCATGCACTTCTTGTGGAGTGCAGAAAGCACAGACTGCAAGGGAATAGGACACTGGACCACATCCTGCTCTCTGCAGGCTTTCTTGGCAGCCCGATCGGCCTGTTCATTGCCCCATATTCCTACATGACCAGGCACCCAGCAGTAGGACACCTGCTTACCCCGCCGTAGGAGCAAGAACAGTTAGTCATATATCAGCTGAACCATCTCCTCAGTTGGGTGCAGATTCTGAAATGATTGTAAGGCATTAAGAGAATCGGAGCAGAGGAGAAATCGATTGCTCCGAACGCGATTCATCCACTCCAGTGCTTTCAGGATCACGTGGAGCTCCGCTGCGAAGACGGTATATTCATCAGGGAGGTGAATCCGGGTAACACGATCAGGGAACACTGCAGAACAGCCAAGGAAATTCTCCTGTTTGGAGCCATCAGTGTAAACGACGGTAAAACCGTGATGCGCATCTAAAATGTTAAAAAACTGAGATTGGAATGTAAAATCTGGTGTACTATCTTTCTTAAAATTAGTCAAATCTAAAATAAGTCTCTGTCTCCGGAGGAGCCAAGGTGTAAATCTGCTCCAACTTCTACGGAAAACATGAAGACCAGCCATATTCATCGCAGAAAGGCAATCCTGTGCGCGAATCCCATAGGGCCGCGTCGCTCGTTGCCGGTTATGAAATAGCCGTGCCAGAGGAAGCTGAGCAACGGTATGGTATGCAGGTGTGTATGGTGTGGACAAAGTTTTATACGCCTGGCGCACCGTACGTAGCCGCCGCCGCATATGAAGTGGCGGTTCACCAGCCTCTGCACAGAGGCGTGGTATGGGACTAGTTCTGAATGCCCCAGTGGCCAACCGAAGCCCTTCATGGTGCACAACGTCCAACATCTTTAAGCAAGAAGGCCTCGCAGACCCGTACACCGTGCACCCATAATCGAGCCGAGATCAATGGAGACCAAAAAAAGTCGAACATTGGGAATAGTTCGTGTAGTCGGGAATGTTTGTACAGTGGTGGGAGGGAGAGTCACGGACAACACACCCATAAATCCTCATCGGTGAGAGATGAGTGTGGTGGCGGAGGTACATTTGAAAGTCACTTTTGTGCGTTTTTCTTGAATAACTTGAAAGTCGTGGCCTCCCGCGAGAACTTTGAACAAAATTTAGCTACATTACGTTTCCTACAAAAAGGACTTGTTCATTCTTTTCTGTAGGGCTAATAATTTGCCCGTAGCGAGCAACAGAATATGAAAATCTCGCGCGTGGGTTTTGAAGTCCAGACACTACATTGCAGGTTGCATAAAACGATATTCGTAGGGACAACTGAAATACTCTATTATATACAGGGTGTCTCTCCTAAGAGACTTCAGGCGCAGTTTCAAAAAAAATCTAATGGCTCTGAGCACTATGGGACCTAACATCTGTGGTCATCAGTTCCCTAGAACTTAGAACTACTTAAACCTCACTAACCTAAGGACATCACACACATCCATGCGATCCTGCGACCGTAGCGGACACGCGGTTCCAGACTGAAGCGCCTAGAACCGCACGGCCACACCGGCCGGCGGCGCCGTTTCCCTGGTGTTTCAGCAGTTTTAAATCTGAATTTTATGTGCCACTCGTCAGAGCGGTCCGAGATTAGTGTAGTGCGATATTTCTTTCATCGGTATGTGTTACGAGAGACAGTAAAAGACGAGGAATAATCAGTATTCCAGCTGCGAGTGAGTAGCGCTGCACGCTTGACAGTGGCAGGGCTTTGCCGTAGCATCTGCAGTACTGATTATTCCTCATCTTTTACTGTTTCTCGTAACACATATCGATAAAAGAAACATCGCACTAGACTAATCTGGGACCGCTCTGCCAATTGGCACATAAAATTCAGCTTTAAAAATAATTTTGTTTGTAATAGGAAACAAACCGAAGCTTCCCGTCCACGCTGGGCAACGCATGAAAGACATGTCGAACGTCGATCGTCTCGGCTGACACCAGCTACACAGCGCAAAAACGAAATTTGTAAAAATATTTCGAAACACCAGACAAAATGCTCCTGATGACCCCTAGAAGAGACACCCTGTATATATTGACGTAATTTGCCCGATATGTATTACTTTTATTCATTTATTGCCGGAATTCACATCATCATCGACTTCTCGAGAATAGAACACAAAATCTCTATCAAAATACATTTATTTTTAGTGTATGGCGTTTCAAGTAAAAGCTGGTTTTTTTATATAATTTAACTTGAGCGATATATGCCTCCTTGTCTCTTAGGACATGGCGAAGACGTTTGCCAATAACAGCAATGTAATTGATAATATGGCAGTGTTTATCAACATGTGAATTGTGGATACTACGCTCTCGACGATCTCAAGCTGCTTCAAATCCAAAGATATTGACTGAGTAGTTTATTCTATAGATTCCACGACTTCATTTCTAAAATATTTATGTCTCTATTAACGCTGTCTTGACACACAGACGCGACGCTGCTGCTCAGTTTTGTTAACCACGGCGACAGCAGCACTGGCCGGCCGCTGTGGCCGAGCGGTTCTGGGCGCTTCACTCCGGAACTGCGCGGTTGCTGCGGTCGCAAGTTCGAATTCTGCCTCGGGCATGGATGTCCTTAGGTTAGTTAGGTTTAAGTAGTTGTAAGTTCTAGGGGACTGATGACCTCAGATGTTAAGTCCCATAGTGCTCAGAGCCATTTGAACCATCTCACAGCAGCACGCCAAGCGAACAGTAAAATACACTTCTTAATGCTATGTTTAACGAGTAGCGTCATCTGTCACACAGTTTTTATAGTAGCGAGCGTACAAGCTGCCGCTGTCGCCGTAGTGGCTAAGGCTTTTGCGGTGGCGCTCGATCCAGGAGTATGCCGGTTCGAATACTGGTGGTGGAAAAAAATTTCACTGCCAGTGACACGTCCGTCGAATGGCGACGATTAGCTCGGCAGCTCCCTAGGAGCTACTATCGTCAGCGTCATCATCATCAACATCATCGTCATCATCCAATACAAACATACACTACACACGCACACAAAATACGACTGTCATTTTTAAAGTAAGAAGCGATAGCACACCGCGTCACGCATCATGTCACGTGACGGTCGGCCAATCTTGCCCAGTGTCTCACTGCGCTGCCGTTACGTTTCGCGTTTCTGCCGGAGTTGGTTGTATGGTTATGCCGCTCCGTTTGTCGCCATGTCAATCACTAATCCCGTCGATTGTGTGGTGTGCTCCAGCGTTCACATCTTAAATGAAAAACTATTCCGTCCTGCTGAAATTCACCTGCAGCTTTTGAAATTTATGGTGCAGCTGTACTGAACGACGGAAATATGCTTAAATGGTGTAGGCTGTTTAATGAAGGATCGAACAATGTTCATGATGAATTTACTACTGACGAGCTGTATCAGAAATGTCCACCAGTTTCAAGATCAGTACTTTTTCACATTGTTACTGACAAATTTCACTAAAAAAAATGTGTGCGAGATGGGTGCCGCGAATGCCGACAGAAGAACGCAAAACAAAGAGAAAGGCACATTCTTTAACCGTTTTGGAGCGCTATCACTATGACGGTGACCAGTTTTCGAGTCAAACTGTGACCGGTGATGAAACGTGGATTGCGCACTACATTCCAGAGAATAAACGTCAAACCAGTGAGTGGCATCATTCAAACTCCACGACGAAACCACAAAATTTCAAACGAGAACCTCCAACACTGAACATCATAGCCGCGATTTTTTGTGACCCGAAAGACATTTTTCTGTTAAATTTTTTTCGCAAGACGAATCACAATAAATGCTAAGAGGCAATGTGAAGCTTTACTAAAGCTTAGACGCGCTATGCAAACTCGCCGGCTGTCCTTTTCATTCTTAATCCACTTATTTGCCATATACAGGGTGGTCCATTGATAGTAACCGGCCCAAATATCTCACGAAATAAGCATCAAACGAAAAAACTACAAAGAACGAAACTCGTCTAGCTTGAAGGGGCAAACGAGATGGCGCTATGGTTGGCCCGCTAGACGGCGCTGCCATAGGTCAAACGGATATCAACTGCGTTTGTTTAAATAGGAACCCCCATTTTTTATTACATATTCGTGTGGTACGTAAAGAAATATGAATGCTTTAGTTGGACCACTTTTTTCGCTTTGTGATAGATGGTGCTGTAATAGTCACAAACGTGTAAGTACGTGGTATCACGTAACATTCCGCCAGTGTGGACGATATTTGCTTCGTGATACATTACCTGTGTTAAAATGGACCGTTTACCAATTGCGGAAAAGGTCGGTATCGTGTTGATGTATGGTTATTGTGATCAAAATGCCCAACGGGCGTGTGCTATGTGTTCTGCTAGGTGTCCTGGACGACATCATCCAAGTTTCCGGACCGTTCGCCGGATACTTAAGTTATTTAAGGAAACAGGAAGTGTTCAGTCACATGTGAAACGTCAACCACGACCTGCAACAAATGATGATGCCCAAGTAGGTGTTTAGGCTGCTGTCGCAGCTAATCCGCGCATCAGTAGCAGACAAATTTCGCGAGAATCGGGAATCTCAAAAACGTTGGTGTTGAGAATGCTACGTCAACATCAATTGCACCCGTATCATATTTCTATGCACCAGGGATTGCATGGCGACGACTTTGAACGTCGTGTACAGTTCTGCCACTGGGCACAATAGAAATTACGGGACGCTGACAGATTTTTTGCACGCGTTCTACTTAGCGACGAAGCGTCGTTCACCAACAGTGGTAACGTAAAACAGCGTAATATGCACTATTGGGCAACGGAAAATCCACGATTTCTGAGAGAAGTGGAACATCAGCGACCTTGACGGGTTAATGTATGGTGCGGCATTATGGAAGGAAGTATAAATGGCCCCCATTTTATGTATGGCAATCTAAATGGTGCAATGTATGCTGATTTCCTACGCAACGTTCTACCGATGTTACTACAAGATTTTTCACTCCATGACAGAATGGCGATGTACTTCCAACATGATGGATGTCCGGCACATAGCTCGCGTGCGGTTGAAGCGGTATTGAATAGCATATTTCATGACAGGTGGACTTGTCGTCGAAGCACCATACCATGACCCGCACGTTCACCGGATCTGACGTCCCCGGAGTTGTTTCTGTGGGGAAAGTTGAAGGATATTTGCTATCCTGACCCACCGACAACGCCTGACAACATGCGTCAGCGCATTGTCAATGCATGTGCGAACATTACGGAAGGTGAACTACTCGCTGTTGAGAGGAATGTCGTTACACGTATTGCCAAATGCATTGAGGTTGACGGACATTATTTTGAGCATTTATTGCAGTAATGTGGTATTTACAGGTAATCACGCTGTAACAGCATGCGTTCTCAGAAATGATAAATTCGCAAAGGTACATATATCACATTGATACAACCTAAATAAAATGTTAAAACGTACCTACGTTCTGCATTTTAATTTAAAAAACCTACCTGTTACCAACTGTTCGTCTAAAATTGTGAGCCATATGTTTGTGACTATTACAGCGCCATCTGTCACAAAGCGAAAAAAGTGGTCCAACTAAAACATTCATATTTCTTTACGTACTACACGAATATGTAATAAAAAAGGGGGTTCCAATTTTAAAAAATGCAGTTGGTATCCGTTTGAAGTATGGCAGCGGCACCCAGCTGGCCAACTATAGCGCCATCTGGTTCCCTCCTTCAAGCTAGACAAGTTTTCGTTCTTTGTAGTTTTTTCGTTTGACGCTTATTTCGTGAGATATTTGGCCCGGTCACGATCAATGGACCACCCTGTATACCCCAGAGGGCGTTTTACAATTGCTTTAAACTTTGACGATGTCCGTCACACTGGAGCTAAATGATGTCCAGTCACTGTCTCAAGTTGGATGCTAACAAATGCTTATCTGCTTTTTCTATCATCAACATTCTTCTGGTCTTCTTCGGTAACCATCGCCGCCATTATGACATCATGAGTACTAATCCCTGTTTCTGCACTGACACTGTCGATAAGGTCGGGCCTGTTTGGAACTACAAGGTCTAAAATACGAGGGCCGTTCAGAAAGTAACCTCCGGTTGATTTAAAAAAATACACCAAGTTAAATAAAAATATTTTAATATATACATCTTACAACTACATCTTTGCACTATTTTTCTACATAGTCTCCATAGCGATTGAGGCACTTATCGTATCTCTTCACAAGCTTTGAAATTCCTTCTGCATAAAAATCACCCGCTTGTGCCTGGAGCCAGCCTGTGACCGCATCTTTGAGCTCTTCGTCGTCATCAAACCGCTGTGACCCGAGCCATTTCTTCAAATGCATGAAGAGGTGATAATCACTTGGCGCCAGGTCTGGGCTTTAAGGTGGATGGTTGATAACGTCCCACTTGAAGGACTCAAGAAGGGCCGTTGTTCTGCGAGCAGAGTAAGGACGGGCGTTATCGTGTAAAAAAACGATACTGGAAGTCAGCATACGACGGCGTTTGTTCTGTACAGCCCGTTGTAACTTTTTTATTGTTTCACAGTACACGTCTTGATTAATGGTCGTACCACGTTCCATGAATTCAACCAACAACACCCCTTTGGCATCCCAAAACACTGTTGCCATCAGTTTTCTGGCAGAAAAATCTTGCGAGGCTTTTCTTGGTTTGGTAGGCGAATTTGAATGTGCCCACATCTTTGATTGTTCTTTTGTCTCAGGGTTCACGTACTTAATCCAGGTTTCGTCACCGGTCACAATTCTGTTTAACAATGGTTCTCCTTCGTCCTCATAACGTGACAGAAAGTCTAATGCAGAGGCCATTCTTTGAGTTTTGTGGTGGTCGGTAAGAATTTTGGGCACCCATCGTGCACAGAACTTACGGTAACCCAATCTTGCTGTCACTATCTCGTACAAGAGAGTCTTAGAAATCTGTGGAAAACCAGTAGACAACTCCGACCTTGAGAAACGTCGATTTTCACGAACTTTTGCATCAACTGCCTGAACGAGTTCGTCAGTCACCAATGATGGTCTACCACTCCTCTCTTCATCATGAACGTTTTCTCGTCCACTTTAGAATAAACGTACCCATTCACGGACAACTCCTTCACTCATAACTCTTGGTCCGTACACGGCACAAAGCTCACGATGAATAGCTGCTGCAGAATATCCTTTGGCTGTAAAAAACCTTATGACAGCACGCACTTCACATTTGGCGGGGTTTTCTATTGCAGCATACATTTCAAACTGCCACAAAAACTAAACTAGCGCAGGTACGACGTTCACTCGACCACGGCTTGATGCCGACTGACCTGTTGAGTGCGTGAACGCACAGATGGCGTCGCTACTCCCCCCACAACCCGCACTGTGACCAATCGGAGGTTACTTTCTGAACCGCCCTCGTATTTTCATTGCGTGTGGGTTGTTCAGGGCAGTTTTTGGAAAAACGTGTTCAGAAGTACTTCGCAGGACTGTCTGTCCGAACCATCTGCATTAAATTAATGGCGACTCATTTTTGTGTTTTAGTGGATGACATTAACGAACACATAGAACATTATCATCGGTTACTTCGGACTGCTAACGAAATGTTCACCTTTTGAATCGGTGAGGGTGTTGCACGTTTCATTTCCTGCATTACTTACTGCAAGGAGAGGTTCGGTGTCCAAACCTCATACTATGGCAATACTCCTGTTCCAAGATCGCTTCTGTACAGATATTTGCTGCTTGACCAATGCAAAGCTATGAAGACTTGACCCTGGCAAGGGGACCATAGTCCCGACGGCCTTCCGCTTCGACGACCACTTCACGCGAAACCGTTGGCCTTAATGGTCTCGGCTCACGAAACCCCCGTTGCACGAAAAGGACTTGAAAACAAATGGTTGCATAAACACCATACCTGTGAACACGAGAAATGTAGTGACGTCGCGATGGACGCTTTTGCCTACCACTTAACGTGATAATACATAGAGCAGAAACTGTATCAACGTGCTGAATAGTAGCACATAGAAGGAAGGAGAGATACATATATCTTAATTTATGAGCTTCTTAAGGTACAGCAACGAAATTTTATTATTAGCCAATGGATCAGTAATTTAGCGTTCATCGAGTGTGTGTTGACGACCACCATAGGACCTTACAGTCCAGCTGTGGCCAATAACTTTACCTCTGGAAGCTGCGAACTCACTGATACGGTTCGAAGAGAGCCGCATTGTTTGGAGACTATAGTTAACAATAATGAAGACATATTTTCATTTCGTTAGTGAACTGCTCTCAAATCACAAAGTAAACCATTTATTTCTTTGACAAGGTCAAATATTTTACATAAATGATTTTTCTTTGTCTATACGAGTCCAGGAAGATTTACAGTAATTTTCTTTATACGCTTCAAATGGGCAAACGTTTTACCCTAAAGTTCTTTCCGAAAGAGGCTTAGTTTCATTATAAGCCATAAATAAGATTTTCACTCTAATGAAATCGTATGCTTATCATACACTGGACTTGATATGCAAACACTGAACAACATCGAAATAAAAATCATATCTAAAACCCACTAATTTTCCTTTTTCTTTGCAGAAAATTCTTTGACAGCATCATTTCCTATCCCACCCGGCGTTGTAGAAAACAGTTTATGATCACTCACTCTGGTGATGAGTGTATAGACTCCCATCTCACTCAGCAGTACCACACGTACTTTTTCTCTTCCTACTCTTTCTAAAACACTATTCTCCTCTTCACGTATACATCTCTTACGAAACATCGTAACAAAGCACCAGGAATAATCTCAGTTTGGCTACTGGCTACTGTACAGAGAATAACAACCACATTGGTCGCTAAGAGAGTGGCTGAATGCACAGCGTCATCAAGGCGACGAGGAGGTCATATCTGTCAAGTCAACAACAGGAGCCACACTGGGACAAGAGCTTCGTGTGACTTGCAAGTCGTGCCGTGGCCATCTTTGTATAGTCCGTGATGCCCATAGGGACTGTATGATGGTCACCCCTGCCATTGGTTACACGGTGCTTGGCATGTGCAACTCTCTTCTATGTACTGGTCGCACACACTCATCAATTTCTTGTGAAGTCCTTATATCACGATATCGGAAACCCATCTCCCAGCCGGCCACTGTAGCCGAGCAGTTCTAGACGTTTCAGTCTGGAACCGTGCTGCTGCTACAGTCGCAGGTTCAAATCCTGCCTCAGGCATGGATGTGTGTCATGTCTGTAGGTTAGTTAGGCCTAAGTAGTCCTAATTCTAGGGGACTGATGACCTCAGATGTTAAGTCCCATAGTGCTCAGAGCCATCTGAACCATTTGAACCCATACATATGTCTCGTTTGGCTTGGCTCTGAGCACTATGGGACTTAACACCTGAGGTTATCACTCCCCTAGAACTTAGAACTACTTAAACCTAACTAACCTAAGGAAATCACACACATCCATGCCCGAGGCAGGATTCGAACATGCGACCGTAGCGGTCGCGCGGTTCCAGACTGAAGCGCCTAGAACCGCTCGGCCACTGCGGCCGGCTGTCTCGTTTGGACCCTCTCTTGTTGACAAACCGTTTTGCACGTATTTGGACGACTCTTAACTCACTAACCTTGGTGCAACATCGTCTATTTGTGACTCCCAAGAGGGCATGCTACTGGCTTTGCATTTACAACATCCTTCTGAAAACCCAGTTGTTTGTTGATAGTAAAATGTCATATAACTACTCTAAGTTTTGAGTTGTTCAGTCCTTGCTTTCTTGTGCACTGCATTTTTCACAAAGCAATATCTGTCTGTCTGTTACATATATTTAACAGAGTGCATTTATGTGTGTATGTGTGGGATCTCCTCCCAAACCTCTGGATTTATTTCAAGCAAATTTGCCACAGAAACAGCAGGCAGCACAAGTATCACCACTGCAGGATTGATAACCTCCTTGATCCGATAGGCACCTCTCTTCCGCAGACCCTGGCGTAGAGGCTACCCTGCACGACAAGCATGTTGTGTGGGAACAGTACTGAGCAGCCAAACCTACCTGCTTTGCAACACAGCCTACATGATAAGAGCAAGACACATTTCCCAGGCTCCAAAATACAGACTGCTCTGCTTGACAGGTGTGCTGTATTCGATCATTACCAGCTTGCTTCAGTGACCTTCTTTCCATGACTCCCAGTATGTCAGGGGCAAACAAACGATTTTCAAGCCCCTGATGTGTAGCGTGCCCTGTATGACATACATGTTGTGGGATAAGTATAAGCCTGGTTTACTAAGAAGTATTGCATCATCCACTTGTGCCGATGAGTATGGTTGCAAACAGATTAGATGAATAGAGGAGAAGATGGACAGAGCAAGAGGAAGAGGAAATGGATAGAGCGGGGAGGAGGGGGAGATGCATGAGGCAGGTGGGACACATAGCCATCTGAGTGTAGATACTCACTGTTATCTGTACGAATCTTGGGAGGGTAACAGTCAAATAAATGTATGTGAATGCATCTTATTACCATTGTCTGGTGGTTTTGATCTGTACCACGAGAAAAAAATGAGCTACTGCCAATTGTTTGCACAAGAGATACATACATAAGAAGCTACTTGAAAAAGTACAGCAGGCAGCCACTTTGCATATACACCATGTGATCAAAAGTATCTGGACACCCCCAAAAACATACGTTTTTCATATAAGGTGCATTGTGCTGCCACCTACTGCCAGGTACTCCATATTGGCGACCTCAGTAGTCATTAGACATGGTGAGAGAGGAGAATGGGCCGCTTCGCGGAACTCACGGACTTCGAACGTGGTCAGGTGATTGGGTGTCGCTTGTGCTATACGTCTGTACGCGAGATTTCCACACTCCTAAACATCCCTAGGTCCACTGTTTCCGATGATAGCTAAGTGGAAACGTGAAGCGACATATGCAACCCAAAAGCGTACAGGCCGACTTCGTCTGTTGACTGACAGAAACCGGCGATGGTTGAAGAGGGTCGTAATGTGTAATAGGCAGACATCTATCCAGACCATCACACGGGAATTCCAATTTGCATCAGGATCCACTGCAAGTACTATGAGAGTTAGGCGGGAAGTGAGAAAACTTGCATTTCACTGTCGAGCGGCTGCTCGTAAGTCGCCCATCATACTGGTAAATTCCAAACGACGCCTCGCTCAGTGTAAGGAGCGTAAACATTGGACGACTGAACAGTGGAAAAACGTTGTGTGGAGTGACGAATCACGGTACACAATATGCCGATCTGTTGGCAGATTGTGGGTATGGCGAATGCCCAATGAACGTCGTCTGCCAGCATATGTAGTGCGAACAGTAAAATTCGGAGTCGATGATGTGGTCGTGTTTTCATGGAGGGGGCTTGCACCTCTTGTTGTTTTCCGTGGTACTATCACAGCACAGGCCTACACTGATGTTTTAAGCACCTTCTTGCTCCCCACTGTTAAAGAGCAATTCGAGGATGGTGATTACATCTTTCAACCCGATCGAGCACCGGTTCATAATGCACGGTCCGTGTAGGAGTGGTTACACGAAAATAACATCCCTGTAAAGGACTGACCTGCACAGAGTCCTGACTTGAATCCTTCAGAACAGCTTTGGGATGTTTCGGAACGCCGACTTCGTACCAGGACTCACCGACTGGCATCGATATCACTCCTTAGTGCAGAACTCCGTGAAGAACCTTCGAGCACCTGATCGAACGTATGCCTGCGAGAGTGGAAGCTGTCATAAAGGCTAAGGATGGGTCAACACAATATTGAATTCCAGCATTACCGATGGAGGGTGCCACGAATTTGTAACTCATTTTGAGCTAGGTTTCCGGATACTTTTGATCACATAGTGTAGCTTTATTTGTGCTACGACATTCGCCATTTTCACCTATCTTCAGTGGATTTAATACATATCCATATCATTAATGCTACTACATTGTGAGCGCTGCAAGCATCTTGTGCAATTTTTTTTTTTTTTTACCGAACAGGCTGTGCCATACACTGTATAGTGCCTTGAAAGGATATACATAGATAAAGACATAGCAAATAACTATTGCTGCAGCTACTATGTTTCCTGTATTGGACATTTATAACTGATGTAGTTAGATGCACTTACTTCTGTTCTATAACTTGTAGCTTCTCGTTTCACTATTTTATTCATAACACATCTTTTAGAGTCATTGATGTACTAACACGATGCAGCCTTGGTCATGGGAGCAGACGTAGGCGTCTTTTTTCTTCTTTTATTTCTGAATAAAAACACTCGATGTCAAGTAACCATTCTCGTCTTTATCCAGAAACTACTTCTGAAGTCAGGCATGTAATTGAATACTCATTGGTACAAAGATAAACACTAACATTCTTGACTAATGACGTGAAAACTAAGAAATTGGCAGTTAGCCTATTTGAAGAGATTTTCAATGATTATTTAACCAGTGAAGCATTGGCATTATGAGAAGTAAATTAACAAAAATGACACAAAAGGAATATAATATACCTTTGATATAAGGTTATATTACCTAAAAAGTACAGTTTCGATATTTAATTGGACTAGTGGATCAATAATTGTTGCATAGCACAGAAATGGCAGTAGTATAGTCAAGAAACAATATTATATACTATACATACATTTAATCCTATAATACAGAGGGAAAAAATGTAGCAGAAAGCGAAATCTTATAAATTACGTAAGAGTACAGCTACTAAACTGCAACACCCCTGAAAATATCGTAACTAAATGAATTGGTAATCTACACACAGCAGCTGCAGAGAAACAAACCTAATGTTAATACACGACTGTATTCCAGCAATACTGAAGATAAGTGAAAACCCAAAATGCATATTTCGGAATAAAGCACTAAAAATGGCAGATGGTCGTGTTTCATGGAGTAAGTTAATTTACAGTCACAGACCTCAGTTATGAGTATATTCGATAAATTTATAAAAAATAAAGAACTGTGCCAGAAATGTAAGACTACTGTAGTCTCATATACCCTCAGCTCGTTTTCTTTTACTCAGCTACTCTTCTCTTATTTACAAACGAACGAAATGTGAAGGTAATTAGCTCCAGTGCTTGCTTTCCCAATAAACGGCTGTTTAATCGGAGTCTGTGAAAACACTGGCAGTGTCTCCAATGCAAAACTATTGGCCCCCTCATGAAAAGGCAGCGCCCTCCTTAAGCAAAGGCAGTGCTCTCCTCAAGCAGAGCTAGAGACCATCCTCGTGCAAAGCCAGGGCTCTCTTCATGCCAAAGCCCGAGACCTCTTCATGTAAAGCCACAATTCTCCTCAGGCAAAGCCAAAATCCTCCTTGTGCAAAGCCAGACTCCTACTCATCGTGATGCAAAGTGAGTGCTCTCCTCGTGTGAATCCAGAACCCTCCTCGTACAAAGCCAGTGCTCTACTCGCGCAAAGCCAGTGTCCCCTCCCTATGTGAATCCAGCACTCTTCTCGTGCAAATCTAAAATTCTCCTCATGCAAAACCAGTCCTTTCCTGATGCCAAACTCGAGCCCTCCTCATGAAAAGCCAGAGCCTCCCTCATGTAAAGCCAAAACCCTCCTCATGCGAAACCAGTGCCTTCTACGTGCAAAGGCAGCGCCACCCTGCTCATGCAAAACCAGATCTTTCATATGCAGAGCCCAAACCTACAACCTCTTTGCTGCACATTGCTGGTCATGAAATATCCAGTGCCATGAGGGACAGAAAGTAATGAAATTTCACTTATTGTACGAGCCTGCACAGTCGAAAAATGCAATATCACTGTCGTCTGGGGCAGCTGTTACGGGGACCATTTAGATCTTACACGGTTTCCTGTGTGGCCCTCAAGAATCGTGACTGCATACCTGCATGGCAGCCAATGGATCGTGACCAACTCTATCATCAGTATCACGGAATGATAAACTGTAGTCTCGATGGTCAATGATGCTGCCGCAGTAGAATTCCGTCACAGGCTCGTAGATGTTTCTCTTTCTTATACCAGACATAACATGATCGCCTTACAAACGCCCAGCATACACATGCAATTAATGAATGAGCAACTCGTTGTGAAATCAGTTCTGATGTATAGAATGTAGATGGTGGCACTCCTATGCTCAATGGGCAACCAAACGTCTCAGTTTCAGGGCGTTGCTGCTGCGCGGCTGCGATGCGGGTGTATAAGCACCGGCCTGTAGGCGAGGGACTAGTGTGGCATTCGTGCCTTCCCGACGCAAATGCGGAAACGTGAATTGTGGCACCATTATTGCCAAATGCGTCCAGACAGGACTAATGTGCTGCTGAAGGACAAACACCAGTAGACATCCATCGGAGATTGAAGAATGTGTATGCGGCAGCACGTCTGTCAAAACCCTAGACGCGTGCTGGTGCTTCGTGATAACGCACGTCCCCCTATCGCAAATGTCGTAACGTAGAAGTTACGCCAACTCGAAACGGGAGACACTCGAGCGGTCGCCCTACAGTCATAATTTCTGCCCGTGCGATTATCACGTCGCCGGTGCCTCAGAAAACGATCTGAAGGGACGACGGTTCCTGCAGTACGAGGATGTGCAGCAGGGAGCTGCAGACTTCTTCACGCAGCGGGACACGGCGTTACATCAAATTGGGATCTGCAACCTGGTGCGTCGATGAGATATCTGCCTCAGTGCTCACGGCAATTTTGTTTCATTAGCGTTCCGTTTCCGGACTGTACGACCTTCGAACAGAAACTTTTTGATCGCCCGTTACACCTTACGCGGTCTAGTGAAATTCTAATCATTCCCACGTCGAAGCCCGTAGTGCACCAATGTGGCGTTCGTTGCATACCCCCATCAAAGTACGCCAATTTTAATGCTCAGCATTCAACTTGCTATAATGACTGATCCCCCTTCCATTCCCAATGACGGAGATATCCGTTGTTTCACCCAAGGAGCTGACATTTGTCCTCTTGGACTACGTATGCATTAATATCACTTCTTAGCTACAGAATGTTCTACCACGCGTGATGTTTTTACAAGTCGCACTGTTCGTAATAGATTGACACGTAGTCAGGGCGCTTCAGACGGAAAAGATGTGTCTTAAGCGCGCCGGCTACTTTTCAATCGATAACAAACACTGTAATTTGTAAAACCATCAGAAAATGTATACAGGGAGTGAATGGGCTGTTATTTTCAAATGACTGACACCTTCTTCTAAGGCAGTCTCTTAAAAATGGCGCTGTTGCTGAGCGGTTCTAGGCGCTTCAGTCCGGAACCGCGCTGCTGCTACGGCCGCAGGGTCGAATCCTGCCTCGGGCATGGATGTGTGTGATGTCCTTAGGTTATTTAGGTTTAAGTAGTTCCAAGTCTAGGGGACTGATGACCTCAGATGTTAAGTCCCATAGTGCTTAGAGCCATTTCACCATTTTTTGAAAATGGCTTCTTAATCCGAAACTATATTTGGAACTAAGATGACTTCGTTCAAATGGCTCTGAGCATTATGGGACTTAACATCTGAGGTCTTCCGTGCCCTAGACTTAGGAATACTTAAACCTAACTAACCTAAGGACTTCAAACACATCCATGTCCGAGGCAGGATTCGAACCTGCGACGCAGCAGCCGTGAGATTCCGGACTGAAGCGCCTAGAACCGCTCGACCACAACAACTAAGGTGACTTCCTAATAAATACAACAGTTTAAGTGAAAAAACGTCGCTTTCATTCAAGACATTTATGCCTGTGGTACCTTGTATGGACAAGATAATTTCTTTTGTTGTCTTCGTCTTTCAAAATAAAATTGTTACTGTCAACACGAAATATCTAATTTGCAAGTGATGTACATGAAGTAATACAAAAAAAATCATTCCGTAGTAACAATAATTTCATCATTCTGCATGTTATCGCCTGACGATGTCGACGTGCCTGATCACAGTAGTATTGTGCCCGTTGGACGCTATCAACCGGCAGTACACCCGTGGATTGTTCGATCAAAAAATATTTTGATTTCAAAATTGTTGCTAGTGCAGTATCTTCATAACGTAATAAAGTTTGTTTTACTTTCAGCCGTACAAATTTTAGGAAAGCTGTCTGGATACACAAAAGTGTCCTGATTTTTAGGAGAGTGGGGTAGTCGGTCAAAGAGGAAGAATTAGAATACTATGTTTTGCCAAATGAGAGACATCTGTGCCTGGCACTAAAAATATCTTGCATGAATCTCTTTTGGACTACCAGAAATAATGCTTCCAGCGCTGCACATCAAGCTGGTATTCATACATGGGGTACAACGGCTTTAATTTTGTATAGTTTAGTGGGCGGATACAAATCTTTCTATTCGACTTCGGCGACTTGCGTGTACGTAAACTACCTGCGTTATCCAACTTGTGACAGAGGATCTACAGTTAAAAGTGGAATACGAATCGCGTCACGTTCCTGCGACTCGTTACTTCCTTGAGAGCCGAAGACTGAATACTTCTGTGGTCCGACCGAATCGAGCCCGTCCTCTCCATCTCCAGGCACGTGCTTCACCACCGGGTCCGGCATTGCGATTGATGAAGTACTTTGCAAGATTTCTTCCACATTACAAAGCCCATTTTCAGTACTTCTCAATGTAATTTCCCTCCATTAGTCAAGAAGCTGAAATCTGTGTTGTTTCTTGGCTCTCAAATCCACAAAGACTTTGAATGTTAGAGAAAAGAGTACGGTACATGAAGTATCATCAGGCCTCCGTGTGAAAACTTTTTATGGAACAACAAACCTCCAAAATTACAAGAACTTTGTCAAAATCGTGTCGGCAAGTTGCGAGAATTGGGCTGGCAGCATGAGTGTAAAAGGCCATTTCGTACACTCACGTGTTGACTACTTCCCTGAAAATACGGGGCATTAAGGAGACGGATCGCAGGTAGCGGTGAAGACGGGATGAAAATGTGATGGCTGCTGATGAGGGTTAGCAAAGCAGAAAATTCTGCATGGAAATAAAAAATGAGAAATTCTGAATATTAAATGCAACACTAGTCATGATGTTCTGAGACAACTGTTTGTGATTCATGTAGTATGCGTCTATTACCAAAAAATAAAACTATAATTATACAAAAATAGAGTGAGTAATTTTCAATATTTGTGCTCCGACTACTTAAATCTTTGAAATATGAGGTGTTATTTAAGGTTCAAATGGTTCAAATGGCTCTGAGCACTATGGGACTTAACATCAGTGGTCATCAGTCCCCTAGAACTCAGAACTACTTAAACCTAACTAACCTAAGGACATCACACACATCCATGCCCGAGGCAGGATTCGAACCTGCGACCGTAGCGGTCATGCGGTTCCAAACTGAAGCGCCTTTAACCGCACGGCCACACCGGCCGGCTGTTATTTAAGGAAAAATTGTGATGTTATACAAAAGAGTGAAAGTAATTTTCAGAGTCAGGAAAACAAAATCGATTCTGCAACACAGAGCTACGAGAGATAATGTGACGAAAATTTTAAGAAACGCAGTCTAGTGTTACCGATCGTTTGGTAGCCTTTAGAGGAACCACGGAAAAATGGTGCAGAAGCAGTTGTATCTCACACGACTTCGATAAACTGGCACATACGTTGGCAAAGGACCCACAGTGCACGAGTTCCAAAGGACGAAGTTTTAATTGGCAGTGGATCATTCGCGCAAAAATGCTCAGAGGAGCCTTAAGAAAGCCCCAAGAAGCACGATACTAAGCAGTAAACAGGAAGACCGGAATTCCGATATGGCTCTTAGTCAAAACACAGTCACTCACAGAGAAAGACAATGGGAAAATTTCTCAACGCAGATCTCTCAAACCTTATACAAACACTACATGAAACCAATGTCATCAAGTATCTCCTATGAGTATATATACTGATGTACAAAATTAAAGCAACAAACCGCTATTTCCCTATACTATGTTTAATTCACGATGTAACCATACAGACTGTCAACACATCTCCATATAAATACTTGTTTTGTAAATAAAACTGCCTTTTCCTGCTGCTAATTACTTTATTTATCCCATACGCTTTCCGCCTTCTCCAGATCTAAGGCATCATCAGTGAGATCTATAACGATACAGTTTTGTTAGTTGTAGGTTATTAAACACTTCACTTCGCGATTTTCTTTTGTAAAAAATTAATTAATTACGACTTGCTGATCTGCGTTTTCTCACATCTGGTCTGGAGGTCACACTACCATTTTTATCACTGCCATATAATCACATCTTTGCGTTGTCGCTTCCACACACTGTTCGCCATGTTTCTCACCCTTTTTTGTTGTGGACTATTGTTCTTTTGTCACTCCATACAACTATTTCGTCATACACTGTTTTACACAAAGTAAATATTGCGACTCCGTTACGTGTTTTATCTTCTTTGGCATGTTTACCTATTTGTTGCCAACCAAACGAAGTATATGTTCGAGACTAACTTCTATTTATGATGTTTATACCGTGTGTGTATGAGTGAGAAAGAGAGGCGGATAGAGACGACGAGTTTTTTTTTGGGAGGGGGGGATGGGGTGGCGGGAGGGGGGTGGGTGTACTAGCTGTTAGCGAGTGGTTGAAAATTTTGATGACAGATGATTTGACTTTTCGTTTCAATATTCTGTGGAGGGGTTTCATGGATGAGTGCGTGTAAAGATATTGGGTTCTAGTATTATTACATTGGACAGTATTATTATACACTCCTGGAAATGGAAAAAAGAACACATTGACACCGGTGTGTCAGACCCACCATACTTGCTCCGGACACTGCGAGAGGGCTGTACAAGCAATGATCACACGCACGGCACAGCGGACACACCAGGAACCGCGGTGTTGGCCGTCGAATGGCGCTAGCTGCGCAGCATTTGTGCACCGCCGCCGTCAGTGTCAGCCAGTTTGCCGTGGCATACGGAGCTCCATCGCAGTCTTTAACACTGGTAGCATGCCGCGACAGCGTGGACGTGAACCGTATGTGCAGTTGACGGACTTTGAGCGAGGGCGTATAGTGGGCATGCGGGAGGCCGGGTGGACGTACCGCCGAATTGCTCAACACGTGGGGCGTGAGGTCTCCACAGTACATCGATGTTGTCGCCAGTGGTCGGCGGAAGGTGCACGTGCCCGTCGACCTGGGACCGGACCGCAGCGACGCACGGATGCACGCCAAGACCGTAGGATCCTACGCAGTGCCGTAGGGAACCGCACCGCCACTTCCCAGCAAATTAGGGACACTGTTGCTCCTGGGGTAAGTCATCTACCGGGGCCAGCAAGATCTCCGGATCTGTCCCCCATTGAGCATGTTTGGGACTGGATGAAGCGTCGTCTCACGCGGTCTGCACGTCCAGCACGAACGCTGGTCCAACTGAGGCGCCAGGTGGAAATGGCATGGCAAGCCGTTCCACAGGACTACATCCAGCATCTCTACGATCGTCTCCATGGGAGAATAGCAGCCTGCATTGCTGCGAAAGGTGGATATACACTGTACTAGTGCCGACACTGTGCATGCTCTGTTGCCTGTGTCTATGTGCCTGTGGGTCTGTCAGTGTGATCATGTGATGTATCTGACCCAAGGAATGTGTCAATAAAGTTTCCCCTTCCTGGGACAATGAATTCGCGGTGTTCTTATTTCAATTTCCAGGAGTGTATAAACAGAGACGATTAAAATGGTTTCATGCCGAAATTGTAATCACAGAACATAATTCTGAGCGCTGAAATCAAGATGTAAACCTTTAAAAATTATTTACCTGCTATGCAAATATGTATCTGGCAAAAAATCCCCAGACTTGAAGAATAATTTGTATTCTAAATAACACACGTGCTGACAAGCGTATGTGTGTGTGTGTGTGTGTGTGTGTGTGTGTATGTGTGTGTGTGTGCGTATTACCGAAACATCAGTTTAATAAGTCATGGTACAAAATACTGGCACGAATTCGAGAAGAATGGAAAATCTCGCAGGGGCATCTGAAGCGCTGTTCGAGTTTTTGTGGGGTGAGGCGTGAATGGGAATTTGGTTTGAGGAAGGAGGCGTGGACAGCCACAGTGCCAGGGAGGCGTAGTGGTTGGCGCATCTGGCTAGTGAGCAGCAGACCCGGACTCGAATCCCAGCCTTCGTACGAATTTGCTTTAAGCAAGCGGATGCTATAGTGTTTAATCTGACTCGCACTATAGCTACAACGAAGTCCGACACCTGAAAAACCGATGCGACGAGAACGAACTGGGCTGTATTTACAGCAATGAACGATTGGTGCTTTATAAGGTGTGATTTAATATTCCAAGCATTAGCGACCAGTTCATTTTCGTAGCACTGTTTATTCTCTGTGCTCTGTGGGAGTTCTACAACAGTTGAATTGTCACAGGTGGCGAGTTAAAAGTTACAGTTCCTACGGGAATTGCTGCAGAAGTTCTCTTTAGTTCTGTCATCAGTATTTTGTTTGACCGCTGGTCCCTATTTTACCTGAGGTCTCAGGGGAAACAAATGAAGGAATCTGCACTCTAGTCTACGAGTAAAAGGCAGACACGGAACGTGGAAGTTAATATTAAACTTCTTCCACCTTGTGTGAAAGAGACTGTAAGCTCCGAGTTAATGAAAAGAGTTTAGTAATGAACATCAATGCGAGTACTACTTCTTTTACAAAGTAACTTAACATCACCCGTAAATGAGACAACGAGAAAATTCCGACAGTAATATCCAGTAATTTAGACATACTATTTAATATTTGCCCAAAATCTGCACTGAAGGCAACCTTCGGTATTTTAAACGCCATAGCTTTGAATCATGTAATGTTTACTGCCCGTCGCATAGATCTTTCATTTGGCGATGCCGCCGTCGCATGTCTCCTGAGGTTCAGCAAGGAACCTGACACGTGACACACTGAAACAATTGCAGAACGTAAAGACAGTGTTTCCTCTTGTAATTTCTATTACGTCCCGTCAAATACTGAAAGGGAATTCAATTAACGTTATAAAATAATATAGTATAAGAAGGGTAACATGCAAGCGTGATACGTTGTTACATGGCGACTAATACGAGTATGAGTTGGCACAATGCGAATTTTACATTTTTAGAAAGCTTTCGTCACAGTTTCAACTTCATCGGATATCCTTCTTAGCGTGTAAAATTACCCTACGCATGTAAGAGGTCCATGACTAAGGAATTTATTGCTGGCGCACTCGAGCAGATGTAACTTCGGTGGAATGCTCACGCGCTGCCTGCGATATGTAGGCTACAATAGAATCTCACACCAGAGAGCAGTGTCGGCAGCAGCAGTAGTAGTAGCAGCTCGCAGTCGGGCGGTTGGGTCAGGTCGCTCTTAGAGAGCAGTTGTCTAGTTGTACAGCTCACAGAGAGCAGTTGTATCTCGTATGGAGTTGCAGTTCCGGTCACGGAGAGCGATGGCGGTGCCTGAGCGATGTAGTATAAGGTAAAACCAAAAATTACTATTTATAGCCGCGCGCATAGGTGCTTTGTAACAACTGATTTTGTACTATTGCTATATCAAGCCCCATGTAAATGTTTTTAAAAAGAATCTTTTAATAATAATCTTTCTTATAAAATTAACTTTTGACAATCATTCATCAGAATTTAAAAATTTACTAATTTCTCCTATCCATGGTCATCCGGATTATCGTAAAGAAAAATCAGTTGTTGCTTTTAATACATGACAAATCTAGCGGCCAGCATTGCACTGGGCTGTGACAGAAAAATTTCGTATAGGAGCAGATATATACGCGTTATCCGGCGACATAATTGAGGTAAGAATTTTCAGTTTATTCAGAATGACTTTTCAGGGCCATGGCGCAGCATTGCTGACGTCGATATTTACCAGTTTAGATTCACCGTCAGTTAATTATTGAAAGGTTGTGTATGAGTCACAATTTTATTGAGAGGTTAGTCACCCAGTTTTATTCCGAGGTTACGGAATTAAACTGTTGAGAGGTTACACTTGCCGACAGCCGGCCAGGATAGTATTTTTTTGTGAATTTCTGTGAAGTAGTTAGCTTTATATCTGCTCTTATTTACCTAATGTTAAATGTAGTTTGCATCTGGCGCAACGCATTTACTAATTTTTCACTCCTTCTTTCACAGATCATAGGCAATTTATTGCTCTTTGTTGTTGTTGTATTTGTTCCATTTCTGCTGTGCTTTGTCTGATTTTGTGCCTACCTTTGAGCTGTGAAAATGCCGCGAAAAACTGCTAACAGTACATCGCGATGCGTAATGAGCGAAAAGCCGACTTGAATAATTTGACTGATAATACTAGCGACACTCAGAGCCATACTGCTAATCCTCCAATCACAGGTAATCAGTGCGTGCCGACCACCAGTAATGATTCTAATCTAAATGATGAGCAAACAAATGCAATTATGTCCACAGTAAATTTAACGATAATTGATGACGGGGCTCGTTCCGCTACAATGAACGCTACCCAGTTTGGTACACCTGATTTGCAAAATTTACACAGTGAACATATAAATGCTTCTGACGAAGATGAACAATGTACTCAAAATACGTCAGATTTATTTGATTCCGATGTAGCAAACCTTTTCAAGAATCAGACAATGACTAAATGGTTATGCAAAACGTGACAAATGCAGATACACCATCACACAGCACAGAGAATAGAGTCGCTAATTTTGGAATGGATCAAGTTATGGCAGTATTGCTACAACTTAATGAAAATCTCAAACTGTAGAATGAATGAAAAACAAGACAACGATTGAATACCTTCCGGCAAAAACGTTGTAACCCTCACTTTTCTAAGGTTTGTCACGTATAAACGTTGTATGTGCCAAGAGTAAGGCGTGTATGAAGTAATGTTGGCAAACATGTACATTAAGCACCATTTTTCGTTTGTTTCCCATTCGTCGCGAGGCGCTCGGATGCAGAAACGTTGTAAACATGGAGCAGGAACGTTGTGTGACGTTAAGTCAGAGCATGTGCGAAGATATAAAAAGGGGCCGGAAACGGAAAATTAAGTATAGTGAATGAAAGAGGATTGTGAAGAAACACAAACGGAATTCGGGGCAACCATATTTGGCCCACAATAGCAAACCAGTACCTGCTGAACAGCTGGATGCATAAACGTTGTATGTCAATCCAACACAATATAACTGTGAAATGGAAGATTCCATACCTTATTCGCAAACATTATATTGTAATGCAAAGTCATAGCCTTTACCTTTGGCGTTAAAGTGGTCAACTATACTTATCATTACGTCGTGCTCCCTTTATAGATTGCTACCTGCAAATGTCGATACCGGTGTAAAACACTAAAAATAGAGGACAACACAGAGCTGTTTCAAGAATTCTACGCTTTAGACTATAATGTACAAACCAGACTTTTGGCTTCGTCGGGCATTGAAATAGTAGACATCACAGATAGGGAGACTGAGGAGACCATTTCGTGCAGACACTGCACATTCAAGTATTTTTGAAGATGAGGAGCAGAAAAAATTCAGGTATGTCAAAAAACGTGGTGCATGGTTGTAACCTCCCCACAGAAATTTTATTTATAATATGAATCAAGTGTTAACTCCCCACAAAAATAATAATTAAATGAATTTTAAATATTGTAACCTCAGAACAAAATTGATTTTTAATGTAACCTCTGAACAAAATTGGCTCCTATTTATAGCCTCCGTGCAGAAATGCATTCACATTTAATGTAACCATAAAATTCAATTCCTAAATCCGGAAATAATAAAAAAATTCAGTAACCTGGTAAATTTTATGACGACAGCAGCCCTGCGCCTCGGCCCTGTATTCTGAATAAAAAAACAGGAAAAATTCTTACCTCAATAAAAACTGCGAATATATCTGCTCTTATGTAGAAATTTTTCGGCACAGCTTCGTGTAATGCTGGCGTATATTTTTTTTTCTGATTCTTGGAAGGAATGATCATGCATTGGAAATATTCTTTAAATTGAAATGAATGCTTTTCTTTAAAAAATTACTTTATATTATAAAAATTATTATTGAGGCATTTTTTTTAAAAAAGAAATGAATGACAGTTAATATACATTACTAGATATGCGCAAGTCTGCTTCTTTACCTTCTACAATAATACTCATCCTCCAAAGTCCCGACCAGAGCAGACTGCGGACACGCGCAAGCACGCGCCGACTGCTGTCGACTACTGCAGACTACTCAAGACTACTGCAGACAACTGCTTACTAGCACGGACTGAAGACTAATGCCCACTAGCGACAAGCAACAACTAACTACATACTACTCTCTGGTCAGAGACTCTGCCATGCATCGCCCATCGCCAGCAACTCATACGTCTTACATAACCCTCCACTGGGGGGGGGGGGGGGGGGGGGCAAAAATTTCCTAGCGATGGTGAGTCAATTGGACTTGTCATGAGCAACAAATTTTTCTTAATAAACTAAATTTACAATCACAGAATATATACATATATATAAGTGCAGAACATGAAATAAAATATAGTGCACATGCACTGAGTACAGAACATATCAAGCAATGACAAAATGTATTCACAACGAGTACAAATCATATTAACAAATGACAAAAGTGCACACGCACTGTAGTTCAGAACATAACAGCAAGCCGGCCGGTGTGGCCAAGCGGTTAAAGGCGCTACAGTCCGGAACCGCATGGCCGCTACGGTCGCAGGTTCGAATCCTGCCTTGGGCATGGATGTGTGTGAAGTCCTTAGGTTAGTTAGGTTTAAGTAGTTCTAAGTTCTAGGGGACTGATGACCTTAGAAGTTAAGTCGCATAGTGCTCAGAGCCATATCAGCAAATCCCAAAATGTACACGGAATGAGTACAAATCATATTAACAAATGACATAAAGTGCACACGCACTGTAGTATTGAACATATCAGGAAATCACAAATGTATAGGCAATGAATACAAATCATGTTAACAAAATGACAAAGGTGCACACACACTGATATACTTTTTTTACTATTTTACAAGAACTAGGATAGGAAAGGGAAGGATTGCATCATGGTTGTAGCACTTTAGGTTGCACGCAGCTGCACTGAGAGTCCATATCTTTCTACAGAAGCACAACACCAAGTGAGACAATCTGAAGTTCTTTTCCTTGAAGTATTAATCAGTGTAGCCAAGACACTGAAATGTCGTAGTAATATTCCATGTTATCATTTTGGTAGTACATTAGGTACACCAAACAGTGGGACCATAATAACATCTCCATCGCTCAAGGTGGTGGACAGCATGTCGTGTCAACACCACGTTCTTGTAAGGTACACCAACATAGAATTAGTGCAAAAACCAAATATAGTGCTCCATGATCATGAGGATAGACAAGACAAACGGATATTGCAGTAATTTCTGGTAATTAGGTCAGAAGGTGAAGGACATTAAGTCACATACTAGTCTTCATTGAGAATTACACTGGTCTAACAACTGATTTGAGTAATTGGTGGCACTCATCGCCCAGTTACTGAACATTTCTGTACCATGTATGAAGTTTTACAGAATAATGTTCATAAGTAATCTGTTTACAGAGAACATTGACACTCACTGACCAGTTACAAACCATCAGAAGTCATCATTCAAAACAGTAGCTAATGAATGGCATAGTATTAACATAATTCACTTAGTTATAGTAATCATTGGCACTCATTGGCCAGTCACAAACCATCAGAAGTCATCATTCAAAACAAGAGCTAATGAATGGCATAGTATTAACATAATTCACTTAGTTATAGTAATCATTGGCACTCATTGGCCAGGTACAAAACATATAGCAAGTATTGAATAATACAAAACATTTTTCATCATTCAAGTGACATACGACATATTTAAAACAATTATTGGCAATCTTTGGCCAGTTACTAAACATATAGCAAGTATTGAATAATACAAAACATTTTTCATCATTCAAGTGACATACGACATATTTAAAATAATTATTGGCACTCATTGGCCAGTTACAAGGTATTCTTACATTTTTATAAAACCTTATTCAGTATTATTCAGAAGTTATCATTCAAAATGAGAGTCAATTATTGGCATAGGATTTATAGAGTATAACAAAAATATTATTTACAGAAATTATTGGCATAGCATTTATGCATTATTACAAAGCATCATTCAGTATTACTCAGAACTGATCATGAATGATAGTGACATAGGACATATTTAAAATGTAACACACTGTAACTATTACTCAAGGTCTGTGGTTAGAAAACATTATGCAGAACTCATCATTCAAGTGACATAGGACATATTGAAAATGTAACATACTGTAACTATTATTCAAGGTCTGTGACTAGAAAACATTATTCAGTATTACTCAGAACTCTCTTAAACTGGTAGCATTATTTGGGACTGGTAATACATGTTTTTTGTGCTAGCATTGCATTGCGTTGGGATTGATAATTAATTACTGGGGCATAAAAATATTTGTATTTGAGTTATTGCTGTAAATGAAGATGTGTAACGTCATTCGTCATGAGTCAGCTGTAGCAAGGTTATGAAACAAGTAAAGTATATGTGATCACATTCATAAATGACACACAAATGGGAAAAAAATGCAACGGTAATGACCAACTGCTTATAGCACATTAATTTCATGAATAATTTCTCCTGCAAAATACAAAATGGATTATTAAACTGAAAGAAGAAACGCATATTATGCTGAAAAGTAGTGAACTTCGAATTAACAGGTAATGAAATGTGTATTAAATATATATGTACGATGTGTATAGTATATTCTTGTTAATGTTTGTTAATTCTGATCCATTTACTCTTCGTGACGAGGTATTGCATCTTCTTCCGTTCATTCCGAAGGGGAAATTCCCATTTCATAGTAATCCACTGTGGTTTGTTTAATTTATTTCTTTGACACGTTATTGCTTTCTGAAAATGATGAACAATGATTAATGTCTTGCATTTAAATCATATACCCATTAAATAAAAGCTAGTTTCTAGTGATATATTTGAGCATACAGCATAGCATGACAGAAAACGTAATATGTCAAAAACATAGACAGTGTTCAGAGGCAAAAATGTACACAGTGTATCACAATGTAGCAGCAAAAAAAAAAAAAAAAAAAAGTAAAGTAGTCACGATGTTGAGATATCATAAGGCAAAATGTTAAAGTCAACTGGTGTTTGTTATATCTTAATATTTCATAGTGCATACAAACAAAACAGGAAACAATCATACATACATGAAAAATGGAAAATGTGCACAGTCTGATGTGTAACGACAAGAAGAGCGACCTGCTAACCTTACCGCGCCAGGGACTTGCCAAGAAAAAATACGATAATCATCAGTAAGTAGTCACATAAATATAATTGCATAAGTGGTCATAAAAGAAATTAGGAAATGGCATTACAGTCTGATAAATCATAAAGTATGTTCATTCAATAAAGGGTTTGATGTTGGAGACATGGTGATTGCCCTTTCTTTTTCTGGTTCTCAAAGTTTCGACGTGTGCTACATTGGGGTGAGGAATGCTGCGAATTCGATATGGACCTGCGTATAGAAGCTCAAATTTACTGCATCTACTCTTTCCTCTGTTGGATAAATAGTGTGTACGTATTAATATCTTCTGTCCAATGTGAAAGTCACGGCGTGTACAAACCTGTTTTTGCTGTCTTCTCCGACGCTCTGCGGCACGTTTGATGTTGTTCAGCGCAATGTCAATTATTTAATGGTGGCGTAGTCGACGCGATGTAGGAAAGGATACTAATTCTTTAATTTTGTTAGGTGGTGCAACATTTTTCAGTATAACAGACGGAGATAGCATAGTAGATTCATTTGGTATGGAATTAATTACACCCTGGAATGAGAGTATGTGTGTGTCCCAATCAATATGTTTTTTATGGCAGTATATTCTACACAGTTTACCAATTTCTTTCATTAATCGTTCACAAGGGTTCGAAGAAGCATGATACCTGGATATATAGATCGGAGAAATGTTTCTAGCTCGTAAAATACGTGTCCATATATCAGATCGAAACTGTGATCCATTGTCGGAAATTACTTTCAGTACATGCCCTACATGAAATAGAAAATGTTCTACAAATGCTTTCGAAACAGTTTTAGCAGTAGCTTTGCGTAACGGAGTGAAGGTAACAAATTTTGAAGTGAGTTCAACAGCGACAAAGATGTAGCAAAAACCTCTATTAGTTCTGGGAATCGGACCAAAAATGTCTACAGCGGCCATGTGTCTCAATTTAACAGGTACAATGGGATGTAATGGATGAACATGTGAAGTCGTGTCTGATTTAGCTTTCTGGCAGATTTTACATGACGCTAAAACTCGTCGAACACGTTTCTCCATGTTGGTAAAATAACAGTTCTGTCTCAGTATAAGAAAACATTTTCTGGCTCCGTAATGTGCGTAACTTAAATGAGTATACCAGATTAATTTGTTAACAAGTTCATCAGGAATGCATAATAACCAATTGTTGCTGTCAGGGTGAGAGCGGCGAAACAGAATGTCATTGCGTACAGTGTAATGGTTTCTAATGGTAACATTATTCCTATCTTGCCAAAGGTGTTTAATTTCTTTCCACACGTTGTCTTTACTCTGCTCTTGTGCTATCTCTTGTAATGACGACGAAATGAAATTTTCAAATGAAACTTGTTGACTGTACATGACGCTGAAATTTGCTTTGCAGAAGTTGTTTGCGATGTCTTGCTGATTGTTGCTAAGAGAACGGGATAGTGTGTCTGCTACAATATTTTGTGTACCGGGAATGTGAACAATTGTAAAATTAAATTCTTGTAAATAAAGTTTTCATCTACTTAATCTGTCGTGTGTAAATTTAGCCGAAAGTAAAAACTGTATAGCTCTATGGTCTGTGTAAACGGTGGTATGTCTTCCATAAAGGAAATGCCAAAATCTCGTAAATGCCCATACAACACATAATGTTTCAAGTTCTGTAACAGAATAATTGCGTTCAGAAGGTGACAGAATGCGACTCGCAAAGGCTATGTTTTTAATTACTGTAGTGCCATATTCTTCAATTTCCTGAAAAATATATACGCCTAAAGCGGTGTTAGAACTGTCAGTGGCAATGGAAAAATTTCTAGTAAGATCTGGATGTGATAAAAGTGGTGCATTCAACAAAGCATGTTTCAAATAACATTCTTGTGAACAAGATTCTGCGTGTCAAAAGTATTGCTTGCGTTACTGGAAGATGCAACCTGTACTGTATTTAGTCAAATTCTATCTGACGTGCTATTATTTTCGGGAGGATGCTGTGGCATTTCAACTATTTGTACGGTTCTGTTATTTCTTCCTGACGTATTACGTTCGGGATGATATCTACTGTCTGGTTCATTCATGATAATCTGTTATTGTGGTTCATTCTGCTGCTGGTAAAACCGACTGTTATTAAACGTACGCTGAAAATTGTGCTCATTACTTTTACGTCTGTCATAATAGTCATTTCTATACGGTGCATTGCGATAGGAATTGAAATAGTGTGTTTTCTGTACGTAGTTATTTCCTTGTTGCTGTGCGTTACTATTTGTTGGAGCTGACGCTATATGTGTAGGCGGCGAAACATTAAAGCTTGGTTGACCTTGTACATTACATTGTTGGTTAGGTATCCTAACCGGTTGGCTTTCATGCTGTTGCGGTAAAAAACCTCTATTGTTACCAAAATGCGTTCGCTGTTGCTGATAATTTTACACATACTGATGATTAAAATTTTCTCTGATATTAAAACTACGCTGGTAGTTCTTGTCATTTCGGGAACGTATAATGATAAAATTGTCACTTTCGGTAAAAACTTGTTGTATCAGGTTTTCTTTACACGTTTCTTAATCCTAGATAGATCGACAGTTGCTGTTTTAATAGATATAAAGGATAGTAGAAGAGAAAGCAGCAGTGCAGAAAACTAAAGATGAAATAGCACTACTACGGCTCGGGGCCCTGTGCACGCTACGGCACATATTCATTAAAGCGTAATGAATCCCCTGAGGTCAATTACGCGCTACAAATAAATTTTAACTTCTGCATTACAGGCAATGCCGATGAAAATTCAAAAGCAAGTTGTTGAATCAAATCCAATTCTAGTTTCTGCATTATAGGCAATGCTGATGAAAATACAAAAGCAAATTGTCGTATCCAGTCCAAAGCGTGACTCTGTGTTCTGTCATTATTAAATACCTTAGATTTGTTTACGGATAAAAGTTGCTCGTAATCAACGTTATCGTCTCTGAATGTGTGAACAGGTTCAGGATTGCATAAAAATCTGTTTGTCTGTGTCACTTCGTATTCTAAGTGGCGTGGTCTCTGTAAATTACTTAAGTTATACTGGTTGTGTGAGTGTGTAAAATTTCGGAATGTGGCGTATGCTGTGACGTGTTAGTGACTGAAACATTTTTCATTTCTGTCACGTTAATACGTTCGTCAATTTGGCTGATCTGTTGTTCAAATTTCTTATCGACTTCCGTATCCAGAGTGCGTGAAAGTTCTGGTGACTTTAAATTAAACTCGTCGCGTATCTGTGTCGCATTTTCAGAACATTGTTCAGCGACTGCACTAATTTCATCTCTAAGTGATTCTGTTGTGCCTGCATGTCTATTACGTAATTATTGTGCAACAGATCTAATTTCTTCACTACTGTTACTAGCACAAGCCTTAATTTCGTCACATAATTGTTCTTTAGTATCATGACGTTGCATGGTAACAGCTGTAATCTGTTCACTAAGTTGTTTGTTCTGTTCGTTAAGGTTGTCGTGTTTTTCATTCGACTGTTTGAAACTTTCATTAAATTGTTTGATCGACCTGTCATATTTTTCATTTAGTTGTTTGAAATGGTTGTCGAAACTTTCATTAAGTTGTTTGTACGATTCATTAAGTCGTTTGAAATTGTCGTTGTGTTCCTTTTTAAACTGTAGCAATACTGCCATAATTTGATCCAAGCCAATATTACCTACTCTATTTTCTGTGCTGTTTGATGGCGTACCTGCAATTGTCACGTTTTGTGTAACCATTTGGTCATTCTGTGATTCTCGAAAAGGTTTCCCAATCGGATGTGCACTGTTAGTCACTACCTCAGAATCAAATAAATCTGTCCTACTTTGAGTATACTGTTCATTTTCGTTAGAAACAATTATCTGTTCGCTACATAAATTTTGCAAATCTGGCGTGTCGAACTGGGCAGCGTTCATTGTAACAGAACGTCCCACGTCATCAATTGTCTTTAAATTAACAGAGGACACAATTGAATTTGTTTGCTCATCATTTGCATCAAAATCATTACTGGTGATCAGTACGCACTGATTGTCTGTAAATGGAGCATTATAATTACTACACAAATTGTCGCTAGTATGATCGGTCAAATTATTCGAATCGGCTACATCATTCATTGCACATCGCGATGTACTGTTAACAGTTTTTCGCGGCATTTTTTCACAAATCAGAATTAAGCACATATGAAACATGGACAATGCAAAATGCAACAAACACAATTACAACAAAGACCAACAAATTGCCGATGATCTGTGAAAGAAAGAGTGACAAATTAGTAAATGCGTTGCGCCAGATGCAAACTACATTTAAGTAAATAAGAGCAGATATATGACTACGTATCAGAAGATTCACAAAGAAATACGATCCTGGCCGGATGTCGCCAAGTGTAACCTCCCCACAGAAATTTTAAATGAATAAGAAACCATGAACAAAGTGTAACCTCCGCACAAAAATAATAATTAAATGATTTTTTTAAAATTATTGTAACCTCTGAACAAAATTGATTTTTAATGTAACCTCTGAACAAAGTTGGCTCCTATTTATAGTCTCCGTGCAGAAATGCATTCACACTTAATGTAACCACAAAATTCAATTCCTATATCCGGAAATAATAAAAAAATTCAGTAACCAGGTAAATTTTATGACGACAGCAGCGCTGCGCCCCGGACCTGTATTCTGAATAAAAAAAAGGAAAAATTGTTACCTCAATAAAAACTGCGAATATATCTGCTCTTATGTAGAAATTTTTCGGCACAGCTTCGTGCAATGCTGGCGTATATTTTTTTTCTGATTCTTGGAAGGAATGATCATGCATTGGAAAAATTCTTTAAATTGAAATGAATGCTTTTCTTTAAAAAATTACTTTATATTATAAAAATTATTATTGAGGCATTTTTTTAAAAAGAAATCAATGACAGTCAATATACATTACTAGATATGCGCAAGTCTGCTTCTTTACCTTCTACAATAACACTCATCCTCCAAAGTCCCGACCAGAGCAGACTGCGGACACGCGCAAGCACGCGCCGACTGCTGTCGACTACTGCAGACTACTCAAGACTACTGCAGACAACTGCTTACTAGCACAGACTGAAGACTAATGCCCACTAGCGACAAGCAACAACTAACTACATACTACTCTCTGGTCAGAGACTCTGCCATGCCTCGCCCATCGCCGGCAATGCATACGTCTTACATGGTATATAGGATTACAGCTAGACGTGTACAAATGCTCCAAGGGAAGATGAAATGTGGCGTGCTGTTAAAAGACAGAAGGGGTAGGCATTTGAATCGTCCAAATACGCTGCAGGACAGCTTGAAAGCCACTACTCAAGACAAAAGAATGAAAAGCTCTGCCTGAGATCCGATTTGAATATTTCTAAGCTTTGCCGATTCTTTAAAGAAGATAATCCGACAGTACAGTGCAGTGAAAGACCTTACAGAAATATTTTCAGGGGACAATATAATTTTCGCTTTGGAGTACCAAGTTCGGATTCATGTGGGTATTGTGACAGACTGTTCCTGCAGTTAGTTAACAGTAAAAATGAAACAGAGAGAAAGAAAATCGACGAAGAAAGCGAACTGCACCATTTACATGCGGAAGCAGCCTATTCAATGCTGGAGAAGAATACAGCAAAAGCTAAAGCAAACGAAATCAATGTTGTAATATGCTCAATCCTTCAACAGGTGCTGTATTGTCCTACCCTAAACCATTGTGCGGCTTTCTATCAACGTCAGCTATCAACCTACAGTCAGGCAATACATAACGTTGGTGACAATAAGATGTGGATGTGTGTATGGCCTGAAACTGTTGCTAAGCGGGGATCAGCCGAAATTACTTCGTGCCTTCTGAAGTACGTAACATCTACATTTTCAGTACTAAACCCGTGTGAAGAAAGAACTTTAGGGGTGTGTTCAGATCGATGTACAGGAAAGAACAGTAACTGGAAAAATATTGCTTTGTATCAATATCTCCTGAACATGAAGTATTTCACCTCTGTGAAGCAAAAAGTTCTTATCACAGGACACAGCTTTTTGCCTTGTGACAGGGATTTCACATTAACATAAGAAGAACTACTCTGTGTATGAACCATTTGGTGGGTTCTAGTCATAGCTACTCCACAACCAAACAACTCGTTTCTGGTTCGTTACATGGAGCAGGACGATTTTATTGATTTATGCGGTATAGAAAAGCACGTCCGCAAAGATCCAAAATGCAAAATAACGGATTATGTTTGGATGAAGATATCATCATACTCCCCAACAGTACTTCAGGGCCGCAAGAACCATAACTACTTTCAGCCTTGTTATTCAGCAAACTTAGTAAAACGCTCCAGGGGCAAAAATAGTATTACAGTTCCGCCGGTGGTGTTTAGCTTGAATGGCCTACCTAGACTTTATGGTGAGCCATTGCCTGTTTCTGTGGAAAAGAAAGTTAATCTGCTAGACATGTGTAGATGCAGTCATGAGAAATACCGAGAGTTTATGAGAACCTAAGGATAAAGTAAAGTGACAGTGTAATGGTCGGTCACGCAAAACGTACGTTTGCAACAATACGTCTTGTGTGCCATGAATAATCGTGTTACACAGTGGGAACTATTAATACTGTTTCGTTTAAACTGCGTGTGCAGTATCGATTCCGTTTCGTTATATTCTTGTGAAATGAAAATGTGAACGTTTATCACTACAAACCATTCTTTTGTAACAATATTTCCACCTTCAGTCAAACACCCGCAAGTTCCGACATTGTATAGTGCAAATTGTATTTACGCCTAATCAGAACAAAACCAATAAACACTGTTAGAGGTTAAATAATATCAGTGGAATAAACGTTATAACTCACAAAAGTGTGCTACTCTAGTTAGAGTTACAACATTTTTGTATGGATGCCGAACGAAAATCTGTAATATCTTGCTTTTCAGGTCACGTACTGCCACAACGTGTAGACATTAATCAGCAATGGACTCATTTCAAGTGATTGTGAATGCTATTTCTGCCGTTCGTAAACCTGTTGCATAGGTAATGGTTTTTCGCGCCTCCTGTACAATTTGCATTTTGAGAGTTACAACGTTTTTGCTGGCAGGTATTCAATTATAAACAACTTAATGAATCGAACAAACAACTTAATGGAAATCTTAAACAGTTGAATGAAAAACACAACAACCTTAATGAATCGAGCAACAACTTAGTGAAAAACACGACAGGTCGATCAAGCAAATTAATGAGAACTTTAAACAGATTAATGAACAGATTACAACCGTCGCCGTGCAATCTCATGTTACTAAAGAACAATTACGGAAGGAAATTAAGGCTTGTGCTAGGAATAGTACTGAAGAAATTAGATCCGTTGCCCAAGAATTACGTAATACACATGCAGGCACAACAAAATTACTTAGAGATGAAATTAGTGCAGTTGCTAAACAATGTTCAGAAAACGCTACACAGTTACACGACGAGTTTAAATTAATGTCAGCAGAACTTTAACGCACTCTGGATGCGAAAGTCGACAAGAAATTTGAACAACAGAACAGCCAAATTGATGAACGTTTTAATCACCACCTACAAAACCGTGAAATGCGTTACCGTAAATTCATACAGGAACAGAACAAAGTAAAGAAACAAGTCACGGAAACAATTACTACACAGAGACAGGAAGACAAGCGTAAGTTGTTTACAAAATCAAAAACATACGTAGACACCAACATTGCTACAGTATCAGACGAAATTAATACTATCAAACAGTTGAACACGGAACTGCATGGTGAAATCTCCGATCTAAAAACAAAAACAGACACTAATATTCAGACTTTGGAAAATAAATACACAGTAGACTTTCAGACAGTGACCAACAGGCGTGAACAGTTGGAATTAATACAGGATCCCGATACCATTAAATCAGACGTTAAGAAATGAAATATAACCACACGTAAAATGCAGAAACAAATCGATGCCTGTGACACTAAAAATGACCCGAATTCCAAAACATACAACAGTCAATCAGTGAGATAGGTACATCCAATAATACAGTACGAAGAAAATTGTCATCTTTACAGCAAGAAGTGACAGAAATGAAAAATGTTTCAGCCTCTACCGCGTCACAGCATACGCCACATTCTGAACATTTATCACACTCACACAGCCAATATAACTTAGGTAACTTACAGAGAGTGCGTGACGTAGATTCCGAACAGACACGGACAAATAGATTCTCATACAATTCTGAACCTGCTCAGACATTCAGAGACGATAATTTTGATTACAAGCGCTTTCTATCCGTTAGGAAATTTAAGGTATTTAAGAATGACAGAACACAGATTCACCCTTTGGGATGGATACAACAATTTACTTTTGCATTTCCACCGGCTTGGCCTGTAACGCAGAAACTAAAATTTATTTGCAGATTTTGACCTCAGGGGATTCATTACACTTCGATGAATATGTGCCACAGCGTGCACAGGGCACTGAGCCGTATGGGTGCTATTTCTTCTTTAGTTTTCTGCACTGCTGCCTACTCTATTACTGTCCTTTATATCTATCAGAACAACTCTTCAACTATCGATTTATCTAGGATTAGAAATGAGTAAAGAAAACCTCATATGACAAGTTTTACCTGAAAGTGACAATTTTCATTAGACACTCCTGAAATGACAAGAACTACCAGCATAATTTTAATAAGTGACAAAATTTTAATCATCAGTATCGTCATAATTATCAGCAACAGCAAACATATTTTGGCATCAATAGAGGGTTTCCCCCACAACAACAAAACCAGCCGGTTAGCATACCTAACCACAGAAACAAGGAAATACTACGTACTGAAGACACATTATTTCAACTCCTAAGGCAACGCGCCGTATAGTAATGACTATCATGACATACGTAAAAGTATTGAGCACAGTTTTCATCGCACGTTTAATAACAGTAGGTCTTATCAGCAGCAGAATCATCCACAACAACAGATTATCATGAATGAACCAGACAGTCGATATCATCCACAACCTAATGCGTCAGGACGAAATAACAGAACAGTACAAACAGTCGAAGTGCCACAGCACCCTCCTGCAAACAACAGCACGTCAGAAAGAATAGGACTAGATACAGCACAGGTTGCATCTTCCAGCAACGTAAGCAATACTTTTGATACACAGAATCTTGTTCACGAAAATGTTATTACTTTTGACGACATCCGAGACACACTTTTACATGAAAAACCAGTTATACAAAAAAAAAAAAAAAATTCCC
Source organism: Schistocerca americana (assembly GCF_021461395.2). Lineage (NCBI taxonomy): Eukaryota > Metazoa > Arthropoda > Insecta > Orthoptera > Acrididae > Schistocerca > Schistocerca americana. The sequence continues at coordinate 40,811,983 of NC_060119.1, forward strand.
ACCCTGTTATTGAAGTAAAGATTGGATCATCCACATTTTCAGCAGTAATCGATTGTGGATCACCTATGTCAGTTATAAATGAAGAAACTTTCAACGAATGTAAGAAAGAAAATACCTATCCTACGCTACCATTAGGCAAAACTAAAGTAAAAGGAGCAGTATCTGATAAAGTAGTAGATGTAAAATTAAAGACACACTTATCGTTTTGTATTGCAGGTCATACATTCCACTCAAATTTTTGGATTGTTCCCTTATTGACAACAGACGTTATTTTAGGTACGAATTGTTTTGGTGCAACACGACGCAATTATTCACTTTCAAAATTCCTATTTAATGTTAAAGGATGAAAAGGTACAACTGGCATTCGAATTTCAGCACGATTTATCAGCAGTGTAACAAAGACTGTCGTTCCACATTGTTCAGAGATACGTGTGTACACAGCTGCAATACACCAGGCGAAGCCGACTATGACGTTATGCAAATGACTTCTGAGGAAGTAAAGCAGAGCAGTGGAAATGCAGATGACGAACGTACTCAACTACGCAATATTCTTTTACAGCAAGCTCCAGTTTTTGACATTATCCCTGGTACTATGTCCGGTTTTATGTATGAATTTCAAATTAAACAGCATGACACATTTAAGGCCAAACCATATTCCATTCCATATATTCACAGAGAACAAATGAAGAAAGAATTCCTAGCTATGCTTGACCAAGGCATTATTGAACCGGCAGTTAGTCCTTACATAAATCCGCTCCATATAGTTAAGAAAAAGGAAGGCTCACTTCGCCTCGTACTTGATCCGCGTCATGTCAACGTCATTATTATTAATGAAACAGATCGCCTACAAACACTAGAAGAACCTCTACAGAAATTTGATGGTACTGCTATTTATACCATTTTAGATTTAAAATCGGAATTTTTGCAAATTCAGCTCCATCCGAACTGCAGAAAGTACGCAGTATTTCTCTCTTTTGGTGATTTCCTGACTAGCTTGATAACAAATTAATTTGGCATACTCATTTATGTTACGCACATTATGGATACAGAAAATGAGTTCTTATACTGAGACAGAGCTGTTACTTTGCCAACATGGAGAAACGTATTCGACGACTTTCAGCGTCATGTACAATCTGCCAGAAAGCTAAATCAGACACGACTTCACATATTCCTCCGTTACATCCCATTGTACCCTTTAAATTGAGACATATGGCCGCTGTACTCATTTTTGAATCGATTCCCAGATCTAACAGAGGTTTTTGTTACATCATAGTCGCTGTTGAACTCACTTAGAAATTTGTTACCTTCAGTCTGTTACGCAAAGCTACTGTTAAATCTACTTCGAATGCATTTGTAAAACATTTTCTATTTCATGTAGGACAAGGATCGAAAGTAGTTTCCGACAATGGACCACAATTTCGATCTGCGATATGGACACGTATGTTACGAGCTAGAAACATTTCTCCGATCTATATATCGAGGTATCACGCTTCTTCTAACCCTTTTGAACGATTGATGAAAGAAACCGGTAAACTATGTAGAATATACTGCCATAAAAGACATATTGATTGGGACACACACATACTCTCATTCCTGGATGTAGTTAACTCCATACCAAATGAATCTACTATGCTATGTCTGACTGTTATATTGAAAAATGTTGAACCACCCAACAAAATTAAAGAATTAGTATCCTTTCCTACATCTAGTCGACACCATGAAATAATTGACATTGCGCTCAACAACATCAGACGTGCTGCAGGCGTCGCAGAAGACAGCAAAAACAGGTTTGTACACGCCGTGAATTTCACATAGGATAGAAGATATTAGTACGCACACACTATTTATCCAACAGAGGAAAGAGTAGATACAGTAAATTTGAGCTTCTATACGCTGGTCCATATATAATTCGCAGCATTCCTCACCCCAATATAGTACATGTCGAAACTTTGAGAACGAGAAAAACCAAGGGCAATCACCATATTTCCAAAATTAAAACCTTTATTGAATAAACATTTTATGACTTATCACACTGTAATGCCATTTCCAGATATTTATATGACCACTTATTGATGAGGATTATATTTTTTCTTGGCAAGTGCCCGGCAAGGTAAGGTTAGCAGGTCGCTTTTCTTGTCGTTATATATCAGACTGTGCACATTTTCCATTTTTTCTAATGTATGTATTATGGTTTTCCTATCGAAAGTAGAACTTTCTCTGTATGTACTATGAAACCTTTAAGATATAACAGACACCAGATGACTTTGACATTTTGCCTTATGATATCCCAATGTCTTGACTCTTTTACAGCTTTTTGCTACTACATTATGATATTGTGTGTACATTTTTGCACTTGAAAATCGTCTGTGGTTTTGACCTAATACGTTTTCCGTCATGCTATGCAGTGTGCTTACTCATGTCACTAGAAAGAAGTTTTCATTTAATAGGTATCTCATTTAAATGCAAGATATTAACCCATATTCATCATTTTTTGAAATCAATACCGTGTAAAAGAAATAAATTAAACAACCACAATGGTTTACTATGAAATGGAAATTTTACCATCAGAATGAAAGAAAGGAGATGCAATACTTTGTCATGGAAAGTAAATGGATCGGAATTAACAAGCATTATCAAGAATATACTATACACACCGTATCATAGCAGTCTTGACTAATTATTTTTCTCTCAGAATACGAGGCGATTGTGACAGGAAGTCAGACAAAACTACACATGTTAATTTTAGTGATGAAACATGCTAGAAGTAAAAAACTCTATAATATATGAAATAATGAATGATAATGAATAGTTGTATAAAGAAAATGGTAATATGAGTAATGAATTGTCTATTTTTTACAGATGATAATAAATGATGATGAATGGTTATATGACGAATATGGTAATATGACTACTGAAGTTTTTCTTTGCAGATGATGATAATGATGAAGTTTATATATTTTCTATTAGTTAAGAGATGCTATGTAATTATTTCAGTATTTGTTGCAGTTCTTTTTGACAGTATGTCATATGTCGCATAGTATAATGACTGAATGTTTTGGGAAAGACAGCTAGAGTACATACATATTCAGTACACGTTTCATTACCTGTTATTCGAAGTTTACTGCTTTTCAGCATAATTTGAATACATTTCTTCTTTCAGCTCAATAATCTACTTTGTATTTTTTCAAGGAGACGCTTCTCATGATACTAACATGATTTCTGAAATATGTCGTTATGTTATATGCTACAAGCACTTAGTTATTAAACCTGTTCTAGTACTTGCATTTATTTATTTTTTACCCAGTTGTCTCTGTCATTCATGAATGTGATCACATATACTCTACTTGTTTCATAACCTTGCTACAGCTGACTGATGACAAATGACGTTCATAATCCTTATTTCCAGCAATAAGTCAAAAGCAAATATTTTCATGCCCCAGCAATTGACTATTGATCCGAATGCAATGCATTGCTAGCATAAAATAATTAATACTTGTCACAACTATTACCAGTATACAACTAAATAGTGCTAGCAGTTTAAGATATATTTCTAGTCCTAAATATAATGCAATTTTTTCTGATGTTTTAACTCCATTATGTCTATGTATTATTGGACTAAACACCTTGAGTACTAGTTCCATTGTCTTACATTATAAATATGTCTTATGTCACTTGCATGATATCAAATATAGTCTCTAGCAGCTTGTTGCTACACGCAATAACTCCTGTCTTGAATAATGACTTCTGAATAATAGTGAATAATGTTTTGTATTACTACATAAATGCTTTGTAACTGGTCAATGAGTGCCAATAATTACTGAAATGAGATGACTTATGAATAATAAATGCTTTGTAACTGGCCAATGAGTGTTAATAATTATTGAAATGAGATAACTTATGAATAATGTTTTGTAATACTCCATAACTGCTATGCCAATAATTATTGTAATGAGATGTTTTGTAATACTCCATACATACTACATACATGCTATGTAACTGGCAAATGAGTGCCAATAATTAATTATTCAAATCAGATGATACACTTGTGTAGTTCCGAATTATGACCAGCATAAGACTTAATGTATCCTTCACCTTCTGCCCTAATTAACACCAATAGCTGCGATATCCGTATGTCCTGTCCATCCTCATGATAATGGAGCATTATATTTGGTTTTTGCACTAATTCTACGTTGATGTAAGAGTATGGCTTCTACAATAATGTGGTGTTGACATCAAGCTGTCCGCCACTCTGACTGAAGGAATGTCATTATCATTCTACTGTTTGGTGTACCTAATGTACTGCCCATATGATAACATCCAATATTAATAAGCATTTCATTGTCTTGGCTACACTGATAAATACTTCATGGAAGGGAACTTCAGATTGTCTTACTTAGTGTTGTGCTTCTGTAGCAAGATATGGACTTTTAGTGCAGCTACGTGAACCCAAAGTGAACAACAATGATGCTATCAATCCCATTCCTTTCCTAATTCTTGTAAAAATGCTAAAGATTTATACAGTGTGTGTGTACTTTCTTTCATTTATTAATGTGATCAGTTCTTGTAAAATGCTGAACACGTGTACAGTAAGGATGCAACACAGATATTGCATAGCAGTAATATACAACAGGCTCCACGCCAACTATTCCCCAAGAGAAAAACACGGCTGAGGTCACCACATAAGGCCTCTCCTGCGAGTCTTGTACTATGTATTCGATGCACCACTGCACATTTACTGTAACCCTCGCACCATCGTAGTAAGGTGTGGCACAGAAGTTGCGTTGTGATAGTATACTACAGGCTCCATGCAAACTTTTCTCCAAGAGACTAACACGGCTGGGATCGCCACATGAAGCCTTGCCTGGGAGTCTTGTACTATGTATCCGATGTACCACTGCCAGTTTATTGTAACCCTCGCTCCGTCCTAGTAAGGATGCGGCACAGAAACTGCGTCACGATTGAATACTACAGGCTCCATACAGACATTTCTTCAAGAGACTAACACGGCTGCGGTCGTCACATGAAACTTCTCCTGTGAGTCCTGTAGTTTGTATTCTACGCTTCACTGACCATTTAATGTAACACTTGCACCGTCCTAGTAAGGATGCGAAACAGAAATTGGCTCGTGATTGAATACTACATTGTCAATACCGAGTTTTCTGCAAGTGACTAACACAGATGCAAACGCAACTTGAAACCTCTCCTTGGAGTCTTATAGATTGTATCTGATGCACCATTGCCTATATACTGTAACCCTCACACCATCCTAGTAAGCATGAGATACAGAAATTACGTCGCGGTTGAATACTACAGACTCCATGTCGACATTTTTTCCAACAGACTAACACAAATGTGGTCAGCACATGAAACCTCTCCTGGGAGTCTTGAAGTTGATGCCCGATGCACCACTGCCCCATTACTGTATCCCTCGCACACTCATAGTAAGTATGCGACACAGAAATCGCGTAGCGATTGAATACTACAGGCCCCATGTCGACTTATATCCTAGAGACTAACATGTCTGCAGTCGCCACATGAAACCTCTCCACGGAGTCCTATACTTTGTATCCGACACTCCACTGACCATTTACTGTAACGCTTGCACCAACCTAGTAAGGATGCGATACGTAAATTGCGTTGCGATTGAATACTACAAGCTCCATGCTGATGAAATGGGAGGTACGATACTGCGTGAAGAGTTTGACAGAGCACTGAAAGACCTGAGTCAAAACAATGCCCCGTGAGCAGACAACATTCCATTAGAACTACTGACGGCCTTGGGAGAGCCAGTCCTGACAAAACTCTACCATCTTGTGAGCAGGACGTATGAGACAGGCGAAATACCCTCAGACTTCAAGAAGAATATAATAATTGCAATCCCAAAGAAAGCAGGTGTTGACAGATGTGCAAATTACCGAACTATCAATTCAATAAGTCACAGCTGCAAAATACTAACACGAATTCTTTACAGACGAATGGAAAAACTGGTAGAAGCCGACCACGGCGAAGATCAGTTTGGATTCCGTAGAAGTATTCGAACCTGTGAGGTAGTACTGACCTTACGACTTATCTTATAAGAAAGATTGAGGAAAGGCAAACGTACGTTTCTAGCATTTGTAGACTTAGAGAAAGCTTTTGACAATGTTGATTAAAATACTCCCTTTCAAATTCTAAGGGTAGGAGGGGTAAAATACAGGGAGCGAAAGGCTATTTACAATTTGTACAGAAACCAGATGGCAGTTATAAGAGTCGAGGGGCATGAAAGGGAAGCAGTGGTTGGGAAGGAAGTGAGACAGGGTTCTAGCCTCTCCCCAATGTTATTCAATCTGTATATTGAGTAAGAAGTAAAGGAAACAAAAGAAAAAATTCGGAGTAGGTATTAAAATCCATGGAGAAGAAATAAAAACTTTGAGGTTCACCGATGACATTGTAATTCTGTGAGAGGCAGCAAAGGACTTGGAAGAGCAGTTGAACGGAATGGACAGTATCTTGAAAGGAGGATATAAGATGAACATCAACAAAAGCAAAACGAGGATAATGGAATGTAGTCGAACTGAGTCAGGTGATGCTGAGGGAATTAGATTAGGAAATGAGACACTTAAAGTAGTAAAGGAGTTTTGCTATTTGGGGAGTAAAATAACTGATGACGGTCGATGCATAGCGGATATAAAATGTAGACTGGCAATGGCAAGGAAAGCGTTTCTGAAGAAGAGAAATTTGTTAACATCGAGTATAGATTTAAGTGTCAGGAAGTCGTTTCTGAAAGTATTTGTATGGAGTGTAGCCATGTATCGAAGTGAAACATGGACGATAAATAGTATGGACAGGAAGAGAATAGAAGCATTCGAAATGTGTTGCTACAGAAGAATGCTGAAGATTAGATGGGTAGATCACATAACTAAAGAGGAGGTATTGAATAGAATATAGAAGAGGAGTATGTGGCGTAACTTGTCGAGAAGAAGTGACTGGTTGGTAGGACATATTCTGAGGCATCAAGGGATCACAAATTTAGCATTGGAGGGCAGCGTGGAGGGTAAAAGCCATAGAGGGAGACCAAAAGATGAATACACTAAGCAGATTCAGAAGGATGTAAGTTGCAGTAGGTACTGGGAAATGAAGAAACTTGCACAGGATAGGGTAGCATGGATAGCTGCATCAACCCAGTCTCAGGACTGAAGACCACAACAACAACATGCTGACAACAACAAGCGACTAACACGGTTGCGGTCGGCACATGCAACATCTCCTGGGAGTCCTGTTATTTGTATCCGATGCTACACTGACCATTTACTGTAATCTTCGCACCGGCCTAGTATGGATGCGACACAGAAATTGCGTCGCGCTTGAATACTACAGGCTCCGTGACGACATTTCTCCAAAAGACTAACACGGGTGCCGTCGCCAAATGAAACCTCACCCGCGAGTGCTGTTGTTTGTATCCAATGCACCACCGCACATTTACTGTAGCCCTCGAACCGTCCTAGTAAGGATACCACACAGAAAATGGGTTGCGATTGAATACTACAGGCTCCATGCTGACATTTCTCCAAGTAACTAACACAGGTGCCGTCCCCAAAAGACTCCTGGGAGTCTTATGGTTTGTATCTGATGCACCATTGCACATATACTGTAAGCCTCACACCGTCCTAATAAGATGAGATACAGAAATTGCGTCGCGATTGGACACTACAAGCTCCATGACAACTTTTCTCCAAGAGCCTAACACGGCTGCGGTTGCCACATGAATAATCTCCAGGGAGCCCTGTAGTTTGTATCCAATGAACCATTGCCCATTAATGTAACTGTCACACCATCCTAGTATGGATACAACACAGAAATTGCGTTGCGATAGTATACTACAGGCTTCATGCCAACTTTTCTCCAAGAGATGAACACGGCTACGGTCGCCACATGAAAAGTCTCCTGGGTGTCTTGTACTACGTATCCGATGCACCACTGCCAATTTACTGTAACCCTCGCACCGTGATAGTAAGGATGCAGCACAGAAACTGCATCTCGATTGAATACTGTAATAGGATGACAGGAGCGGGTGACGTGGTCGGCGTTGTAGGGCGTGGCTGGGTAGAAGAAGGTGGTTGTTTTTAGCAATGTTTCACTTTTTTGTTGGTTCTTCCAATACATTTTCCGGTATCTCAGCCCCTCCGCTCGTGTCGTGGTGGAGACGTGCAGGTGTACGCAGCCTGGGGAACGCGACGCCATGCTCGGTCAGCGGCTGTTGCAGGCGGCAGGACGTTGGCAGCACGAGGCCCGGCGCAGCTCGCCCCCTGCAGACGCAGCGGCGCGAGACGACGCCGGGAGTAGCCGGTGCAGCAGCGGGCAGTGTCCTCCTTCGGCCAGTCCTCAGGGGCAGCGTCACTGATGACGACGACATGACAGCGACCGGACGCCCAATCGGTCGAACCGAATGCCGACGCTCACCTCTGACGCCCTTAAATAGTGCAGACTGCTGCTGAATCCGCCGGTTACACGGCGGCGTGTTTATTAGAAGGTTCTCGACGAGTTGGGAACCACAACCGAGCCACACGCGACCCGCGCCTGCGTAATTCTGCTAATGCTGCGTTCTGACGGCTGCCGCGCACGTACACACATACCGACACTCGTTGCAAAACTGTGTCACCTGCATAACGCGCCGGCCAGTCTTCGTCCGCCATCTGCCGTGAGGCTGGCGCATCGCGCACTGAAGCACACTAAATCACAATTCCGCACCATATTTTCTGAAAATAACCCTTGTCCTCTACAATACTAAAGGCTCCATGCTGACTTTTCTCCAAGAGACTAACAGGGCTGCGGTCACCACATGAAACCTTTGATGGGCGTCTTGTAGTTAGCATCTGATGCACCACTGCCCGTATACTGTAACCCTTGCACTATCCTAGTAAGGATGAAGTACAGAAATAGCGTTGCGACTGAATACTACAGACTCCATGCCGACATCTGTCCAAGTGACTAACACGGATGCTGTTGTGGTGTCACCACCAGACACCACACTTGCTGGGTGGTAGCCTTCAAATCGGCCGCGGTCCGTTAGTATACGTCGGACCCGCGTGTCGCCACTATCAGTGATTGCAGACCGAGCGCCGCCACACGGAAGGTCTAGAGAGACTTCCTAGCACTCGCCGCAGTTGTACAACCGATTTTGCTAGCGATGGTTCACTGACAAAATACGCTCTCATTTGCCGAGACGATAGTTAGCATAGCCTTCAGCTACGTCATTTGCTACGACCTAGCAAGGCGCCATTACCAGTTACTATTGATATTATGAATAATGTACCGTCAAGAGCGACGTTCACCAGTTATGGATTAAACATACGTATTCCACCAGCTACGTCCGTTTTTCTAAATCCTAATTTTCTTGTCCTGTTCTAGACCCCACGCCAGCCTGTGTGAGCTAAAACGCGTGCCTTTCGGCTTCCTCTAGTAAACCCGTGTTGGCTCTCCTGCCAACCCACAACAGCTGTCACCAAATTAACCCCTCCAGGGATTCTATTGGCTTGTATCTGAAGCACCATTGCCCATTTACTGTAACCGTCGCACCGTCCTAATAAGGATCTGATACAGAAATTGCGTCGCGATTGTTTACTACAGACTGTATGCCAACTTTTCTCCAAGAGACTAACATGGCTGTGATCGCCACATGAAGCCTCTCCTGGGAGTCTTGTACTATGTATCAGATGCACCACTGCCCATTTACTATAACACTCGCACCGTCCTAGTAACAATGTGGCACACAAACTGCATCGCGATTGAATACTACAGGCTTCATGCGTACTTTTCTCCAGGAGACTAACATGGTGGCGTCGTCACTTGAAAGCACTCCTGGGAGACCTGTAGTTCGTATCCGACGCACCACTGATCATTTAGTAACAGTAGCACCATCCTAATAATAATGAAACACAGAAATTCCGTTTCAATAGTATATTACAGGCTGCTTGCCAACTTTTCTCCAAGAGACTAACACGGGTGCGGTCACCACATCAAACATCTAATGGGAATCCTTCAGTTTGTATCCGATACACCAGTGCCCATTTAGTGTAACCGTCGCTCCGTCCTAGTAAGGATACTACACAGAAACTGCGTTGCGCTACTATACTAGAGGCTCGATGCCAACTTTTCTCTAAGAGACTAACATGATTGCGGTTGGCACATAAAGCCACGCCTCGGAGTCATGTACTATGTATCTGATGCACCACTGCTCATTTATTGTAACACTCCCACCGTCCTATTAAGGATGAGGCACTGAAACTGCGCCGTGATTGATTACTACAGTATCCATTGCGACTTATCTCCAAGAGACTAACACAGCTGCGATGGCCACATGGAAGCTCGCCTTGCAGGCTGACTGATTGTATGTGATGTACCACTGCCCATATACAGTAAACCTCGCACATGTCTAGTAAGGATGAGATACAGAAATTGCCTCGCGATTGAATACTAAAGGCTCCATGCCAAATTTTCTCCAAGGCTGTGGTCGCCAAATGAAACCTCTCCAGGGCGTCCCGTAGTTTGTATTCGACGCACCACTGCCCATTTACTGTAACCCTTTGACCGTCCTAGTAGGGATGCGACACAAAAAATTACTTGAGATTGAATTCTTCAGACTCGTTGCCGACTTTTCTCCAAGAGTATAACACAGCATCGGTCGCCAAATGAAACCTCTCCAGCGAGTCCTCTAGTTTGTATCCGATGCACCACTGCCCATATACTGTAAACCTCGCACCGTCGTAGTAAGAATGTGATACGGAAATTGCGGCGTGACTGAATACTACAGGTTCAATGCCGACATTTCTGCAAGAGACTAACAGGGCTGCGATCACAACATGAAACCTCCCGTGGGACGATTGTAATTTGTATCCGACACATCACTGTCCATTTATTGTAAACCTCGCTGCGTCATAGTAAGGATCCAGCGCAGAATTTGCTTCACGATTGAATACTACAGGCTCCACGCCGCAATTTCTCCAAGATACTAACAGGGCTGCGGTCACCACATGAAACTTCTAATGGGCGTCTAGTAGTTTCTATCAGATGCACACATAAACTGCGTCGCGATTGAATACTACAGGCTGTATGCCGACATTCCTCCAAGATAATAACACAGCTGTGGTTGCCACATAAAACTTATCCAGGGCGTCCCGTAGTTCGTATCCGACACACCACTGACCGTTTACTGTAACCCTCACACTATCATAGTAAGAATGGAACACAGAGTGCAACATGTTTGAGTACAACAGGCTCTGTGCTGACTTTTCTCATAGAAACTAACATAGCTGCGGTCGCCACATGAAACCTTTCCTGGGAGTCTTGTAGTCTATATCCGACGCACAACTTCCCATTCACTGTAACCCTTGCACCGTCCTTGTAAAGATGCGACACAGTAATTGCGTCGAGATTAAATAGTACAGGCTGCATGGTGGCTTTTCTCATTGAGAGTGACACGGCTGCGGTTGCCACATAAAAGCAATGCTGTAAGTCTCGTCTTTTGTAGCGACATAGAAAACACGCCATGGTTTTATACTACAGGCTGCATGCCGACTTTTCTCCAAGAAGCTAACACGGCTGTGGTCGCCACATTAAACCTCCATGGGAATCTTGTAGCATGTATCCGACGCACTAGGGATCATTTACTGTAACCGTCACACCGTCCTTGTATGAACGCGACACAGAAATTTTATCGCCATTGAATACTACCGGCTGCATGCCGTCTTGTCTCCAAGAGACTAACATATCTATGTTAACAACATGAAACCTCTCCTGGGCGTTTTGTAGTTGGTACCCGAAGTTCCACTGTCAATTCACTGTAACACTAATACCGTCCTAGTAAGGATGCAACACAGAATCTCCGTCGCGAATGAATACTACAGCCTCCATGACGATTTTTCTTCAATAGACTAACACGGATACAGTCGCTAAATGAAACCAGTCCTGGGAGTCCTGTAATGCGCATCCGAAGCATCATTGCCCACTTACTGTAACCGTCTCACAAGCCTAGTATGCATGCGGCACAGAAATTGCGTCCAGTTTGAATACTACAAACTCCATGCTGACTTTTCGCCAATAGACTAACACGGATGCGGTCGCCACTTGAAATCTCACCTGAGAGGCCTGTAGCATGTATCCGACGCAGCAATGACCTTTTACTGTAACTGTCGCACTGTCCAAGTAAGAGTGCCACACTGAAATTGCGTCGCGATTGAATACTATAGGCTCCATGCCGACTTTCCTCCGAGAGACTAACGTGGCTGCGGCCTCCACATGAAACCTCTCCTGGCAGTCCTGTAGTTTGTATCTGTCGCACCACTGCCCATTTACTGTAACATGCATACTGTCCTACTAAGGATGAAACACAGAACTTGTGTCGCGAATCAATACTAAAGGCACCATGGGGACTTTTCTCCAAGAGACTAACACATCTGCGGTCGCCACATGATACTTCTCCTGACAGTCCTTTACTTTGAATCCGACGCAGCACTGCCCATTTACTGCAGCAGAATCCTAGTAAGAATGCGACACAGAAATTTCGTCGCGAATGAATACTACAGGCTCCATGCCGACTTTTATATGAGAGACGAACTGGGCTGCGGTCACCACATGAAACCACTCCTGGGCTTCTTGTAGTTTATGACCGATGCTCCACTGAGAATTTACTAACCTAGTAAATATGAGACACAGAAATTGAGTGTGATTGAATACTACAGTCTTCATGCCGACATTTCTCCAAGAGACTAACACGGCTGTGTTGCCACATGAAACCTCTCCTGGAAGAATTGTAGTTTATATCTGACGTACCACTGACTATTTACTGTAACCCTCGCACCATCCTAGTAAGGATGAGACACAGAAATTGCGTCGAGATTAATTAGTACAGCCTCCATGGCGGTTTTTATCCAAGAGCCTAACCCTGCTTTGGTCGCCACATGAAATTTCTTCTGGGAGTACTGTCTTCATGCCGACATTTCTCCAAGAGACTAACACGGCTGTGTTGCCACATGAAACCTCTCCTGGAAGAATTGTAGTTTGTATCCGACGTACCACTGGCCTCTCACTGTAACCCTCGCACCCTAGTAAGGTGACGTCACAGAAATTGCGTCGAGATTAAATACTACAGCTTCCATGGCGGCTTTCATCCAAGAGACTAGCACTTCTGCGGTAGCCATATGAAAGCTCTCCTGGGAGTCTTGTAGTTCATATCCGACACACGACAGACCATCTACTGTAATCCTCACACCATCTTAGTATGGATGTGACACAGAAACTGCGTCGAGTTTAAATACTACAGACCCCATGGTGGCTTTTCACCTAGAGACTAACACGGCTGAGGTCTCCACATAAAAGGTCTATGGGAGTTTTGTAGATTGTATCTGACGCACCACAGACCATTTACTGTAAACCTTGCACCATCCTATTCACGATGAGGCACAGAAATTGCGTCGAGGTTAAATACTACAGTTTCCATGCAGCTGTTCTCCTAGAGAGTAACACGGCTGTGGTCGCCACAAGATAGCTCTCCTGGGAGACCTACAATTTGTATCCGACGCACCACTCACCATTAACTGTTACCTTTGCATCGCCAAAATAAGTATGCGACACAGATATTGCGTTGGGATTGAATACTACAGGCTCCATGCCACCTTTTCTCCAAGATACTAACGAGCTGCTGTCACCACGTGGAAACTCTAAGGGTCATCTTGTAGTTTCTATCAGATGTACACACAAATTGCGTCGCGATTGAATACTACTGGGTCATTGCCGACTTTCATCCAAGAGACTAACATGGCTGTAGTCACAACATGAAATCTCTCCTGGCAGTCCTTTAGTTTGTATCCGTGGAACCACTGCCCATTTACTGTAACCCTTGCTCCATCCTAGTAAGGATGCGACTGAGAAAATGTTTCGCGATTCATTACTAAAGCCTCCATTTTGCCATTTCGCCAAGCGAATAACACAGATCTAGTCAGCGCATGAAACCTCTCCTGGGGGTCTTGTAGTTGGTATCCGACGCACCACTGCCCATTTACTAAAACCCTCGCACCCCTCTACTAAGGATGCAACACAGAAATTTAGTCGAGATTAAATACTATAGGCTCCAGGGCGGGTTTACTCTTACAGAGTAACACAGCTACGTTCGCCACATGGAAGCTGTACTGGGATTCTTGTAGATTGCATTCGACGCACTAACGCCAATTTACTGTATTCCTCGCACCCTTCTACTAAGGATGCGACAAAGAAATTGCGTCGACATTAAATACTATAGGCTCCAGTCTGGGTTTTCTCCTACTGAGTAAAAAGGCTAAGGTCGCCACATTAAAGCTGTACAGGGAGTCTTGTAGTTTCTATCTGACGCACTACTGCCCATTTAATCTAACCCTTGCACCTTTCTACTTTCAATGCGATAGAGAAATTACGTCAAGACTAAATACTATAGGCTCCAGGACGGGTTTACGCTTACAGAGTAACACAGCAACGTTCGCAACATGAAAGCTGTACTGGGAGTCTTGTAATTTCTATTCGACGCACTACTGCCCATTTACTGTAACACTCGCACCCTTTTACTTATGATGCGACACAGAAATTGCGTCGAGATTGAACACTATAGGCTCCAGGGCGGGTTTACTCCTACAGAGTAACACAGCTACGGTCGGCATATGAAAGCTGTACTGGGAGTGTGTAGTACATATCAGACGCAGTACTGCCCATTTACTGTACACCTCGCCCCCTGCTACTTAGGATACCACACAGAAATTGCGTCGAGATTGAATACTATAATTTCCAGGGCGGGTTAACTCCTACAGAGTAACACGACTACGGTCGCCACATGTAAGCTGTACTGGGAGTTTTGTAGTTTGTATCCGACGCAGTACTATCGATTTACTGTATTCTTCGCACATATCTACTTTGGATGCGACACAGGAATTGTATCGAGTGTAAACACCATAGGCTTCAGGGTGGGTTTTATCCTAGAGAGTAAATTGTCTGCGGGCTCCACATAAAAGCTCTCCTGTCAGTCTTGTAGTTTGTATCCGCCGGACTAATGCCCATTTACTGTAACCCTCGCACCCTTCTACTTAGGATGCGACACTGAAGTTGCGTCGTGATTAAATACTATAGGCTCCTGGGCGTGTTTTATCCTAGAGAGTAACTTGTCTGTGGCTTCCACATGAAAGCTCTCCTGGGAGTCTTGCAGTTTGTATCCGACGCACTACTGCCCAGTTACTGTAACCCGCGCACCCTTCTATTTGGAATGGACACAGAAATTGCGTCAAGATTGAATGCTATAGGTTTCAGGGTGCGATTACACCTACAGAGTAACACGGCTGCGGCCTCCACACGAAAGCTCTCCTGGGAGTCTTGCAGTTTGTATCCGACGCACTACTGCCCATTTCCTGTAGTCATCGCACCCTTCTATTTGGAATGGACACAGAAATTGTGTCGAGATTATATACTATAGGCTCCAGGGCGGGTCTTACTTCTACACAGTAGCACGGCTATGGTCTTCACATGAAAGTTGTACTTGTAGTCTTGTAATTTGTATCCTGTAACAGTTTTGATACTAAATGTAACTGGGTTTTCTCTTTTGATACTAGTCAATTGTCAGGATGAGCATTTCTGCAAAGGGCATTTGTTTCTAAAGCATTATGTCAGTGTGAAAATTCTAAATTAATTAATTTTTCTCTCTTAACAACCTGTGGGCAGGGTGGGCTCTTCCTTGGCTCGGCTATGAGGTAGAATGAAACAGCATATTTACATAAGATATCTTTTATTGCAAGTTTCGTACAACGGTTTTCTTACTGGATTGTACTGGCTCGGAGAGCAGCAGCTGTGTTCTCTAAGCGGCCGCGTGTGTTGTGCGTTGGCCAGTGGAGCGGCACAGTGGGGGAAGGCCAGTGTCCCGGACGTGAACAATGGTCTCCCGCTTGCCAGTCTTTGGCTGACAGATCTTCATCCCAACTCAAAGGCGACTGCTGATGTGAGGCCGTCTCCTTCCCATCCTCACGGGTCACCCGGGTACATAAAAATCAGACTTCAAACACCTTTTAACTTCTGTATTCTGGCGCCGAGGCTGCTGCTTGCTATTCCATTACAGCGGCGGTCTTGGTGCGTCTGTGCATGATGTAGTCTCTTCTTGCATGACGGTCTTCAGCACCGAAACCGACTGGAAACTACTGCTACTCTTCTCTTCTTCCTTCGTCTTCTTCGTCTCCGTCTGTCGGGCCCACTGCGTCTCGCGTATTTATTCACTTCAGTTTACTGGAGGTGAACGACTTCACGGTCATTGCCTCTTCTGTCACGTTGAGAAGCTTCTCGAAGAATCTTCTTAATGTCGGTCATTGACTCTTGGAATGTAGGCGAGGGCCTTTGCTCACATGCGACAACTGAGAAACATGTGAGCCGGTCGGGCGATGGCCTGACGGCTGAATCGACAGTGCCTGCTTATGTGGAACTTGCTGACTTCACGGTCATTGTCTCTTCTGCTCTGCTGTTCTGCCCGCTGTTCGCCAGTATGTAACTCTCTAAACTAAACCAAGTGTTTCATTTATATTCTAATTTCTACTTCACTTTGATTTCACTAATTTATTTACTTAAGTACCACTCACCATTCCTCCACCCTTCAGAGAAATTCGCCCTCGAATTTACCACTCAACATTCCTCCACTCTTCACATGGAAAAGAACTAACAGAAGCAATGAAAACTCTCCACTTAGAAGATTACACACGCTTCACATTAAGTATGTTGAAAATACTTTATCACCTTACAAAAGCACTGTACGCTCATGAATCACATAGTTCACACATATAAGAAGTGTAACAAATCTTGATGACAATGAATAAACAAAAATAGATTATTCACTTAGAAAGTTACATAGCAACACCTGTTTAATCTACCCTATATTAATGCAAGAATATCTATTCTACAGTATTGTTTACTTTAACATAAGACTGTTTAGTAAAGAGTGAAGTACAATAAACAAAATTAATACACTAATGCTCACAAGTAACCACTGAAGTACACCAGTTAAGAGTGTGGTATCCAATTAATGGGGATTTGATGAAGTGGTATATCATTATTTGGCTTATTTTTTCGTCTTAAATAAAAGAAAACTGTACAAAGCAGAAACACCAACACAAAGGTTCCAGATATACCCGCTCCTAGCATTATAATTTCAGTTTTGTGTTCACTTTTTAATTTTAAGACATGTTGCATCACAACATTGGCATCAATTTTGCCTTGCTGTGAGTTTATGAACATATCTAATGACTTCAGAATGGAACTGTTAAGGGAGCCATTGAGTTAGGATAGGTTTTGTGAAGGAAATGCGTTGCATGGCGTTTTCTGAAAAGAGCAAACAACGTGGTTATGGACCTATGATCCTAGTAAAAACAAAAACAAGAAAAAGAAGGAGTTAACTACAAGATCAACACGCTTCTACGTTCAACTTTGGTTTTCCTAAATAATAAACCATTATCATTTATTAACTATTTAGATTTGTATACTATCCACAGTCAACTATGAGTCAACTAGGACATTCACACCCTTGGTCGAAGATTGTATGGTGCCATGTCTGTATGTTGTGCTGGCGTGACCACTCTTTTTCCTTTTTGGGTACTACCTCCACCCTTTGGAAAAGCAGACACTATTGTTGAAGGAATTACATCTGGAGCGCCCTTAAAAGGTTTTAAACGGCTTGCATGGACAATAATAGTTCGGGTGGGCAGTTGCAGTTTAACGTGGGCTGGTGACGTGATCTCAATAATTTCATAAGGACCTCTGTAGTTTGTTACAAATTTCTTCGTTTTTCCTTTCGCAATATATGGGGTAGACAGCATCACCCACTGACCGATTTTGTAATTTGGATATTTAGCTTGGGCGTTACCTAATCTTTCCTGTCGTTCCAAAGCCTTTGTATTAGATTTTTGAACCTTTTTCCATACATCCTTCATCATTCGACTGAAATCTCTTACTGTATCTCCGACTTTTCCGTTTTTCTGCCTGATTACATCAAAAGGGGATGGCATTTTTCTGCCATAGACCACTTCATAAGGTGACATGCCAGTTGCTTCATGCGTTTTGGCGTTGTATACCGACACGATTATTGGTAAATACGTATCCCAATTAGAATGTTGTTCGTTAATATAATAACTAAGCATCTTGCCGTTGCACTGAGGGTGTAATGGAGTAGTGCGTAATTTACGTATTTTTAATAAGTGGCATAGCTGTTTCAAACTCAACAATACGACGCAGTACTGCCCATTTACTGTAACCCTCACAGTCTTCTACTTATGATGCGTTACAGAAATTGCATCAAGATTAAATACTATAGGCTGCAGTGCCGGATTACACCTACAGAGTAACACGGCTGCGGCTTCCACATGAAAGCTCTCCTGGGAGCCTTGTAGTTTGTATCTGACGCACTGCTGCCCATTTACTGTAACCCTCACACACTAAGGATGAGACACAGAAATTGCGTCGAGATTAAATACTGTAGGCTTCAGGCAGGGTTTACTCCTACAGAGTAACATGGCTACGGTCGCTACATGAAAGCTGTACTGGGAGTCTTGCAGTTTCTATCCGACTCACTACCGCCCATTTACCCTTCTACTAAGGATGCGACACAGAATCTTCGTCGAGATTATATACTGTAGGCTTCAGGTCGTGTTTTATCCTAGAGAGTAACAAGTCTGCGGCCTCCACAAGAAAGTTCTCCTGGGAGCCTTGTAGTTTGTATCCGCCGGAGTATGGCCCATTTACTTTAAACCTCGCTCCTTTCCACTAAGGGTGCGACATAGAAATTGCGTCGATATTGAATACTATAGGCTCGAGGGCGAGTTAACTCCTACAAAGAAACACGGCGCAGCCTCTACATGTATGCTCTCCTGGCAGTCTTGTAGATTGTATCCGCCAGACTCTGTTTGTTCTAAGTCGTGTCTCCCTACGACTTTCGCGCAACGACGCTCTGAGCGTGTTTTTTAGGAAATTGACTAGTTTGAACATGGGACCTGTTGCTGGTAAGGAGACGCCAGACCACACATGACATGTAGAGTTCAGAAGAGTTCAGTGAGACTTGCGATGATATAACCTAATACTTAATGATTTCAGCGTCAGCTCCACTGCACTCCCTGTAAAAGAATCTTAATGCTAACTAAATTTAGTGGAAGGGGTACAAGGCTTTCCTATTTTTAGTTAGCTGGTAAAATAACGTCGAAAAGCAGTTAAGTTTACCACTGGAAATTTTACTCTACTCTCAAAACATTGTTTATAAATTGCACTATTGATAAAAGGAAATGTTTTAATACAGGATGATAAAAACCAGCTGCGTTCAACAAAAATGTGAACGAATATTCCCTGAATGGGTTTCCAAGTTCTACAATGGATTGAAGAATGACCTATGCCATATCTCATCTATAATCTAGGTTTAAATTAAGTTTCACAAAAGAGAAAACTATCAAAATGGTCTACAGTGACCCTCAATTATCTTTAATTACTTATCTAACTTGTCGTAAATTACAGTGGATGATGTGGCTTCTCAATAATTGTATAATAGAAAAATCATCGCGTTTCAGATTTTAACTTACGTAGCAAATGTGAATACCATGAGCATCAATTGACGATCGACACTAGTATTACGTAAAAAGGGGATGTAATAGATGAGACTTCTGCAGTTCTAAGTGAAGTCCTATGCGCTCACCTTGCCGGTGTTCGTCAGGGGGCGGCGGCCAGCGCAGCTCCATGCATCTCGCCGTCTCGGAAGCAACTCTTTTCTAACTTCTCCTTACTACAATTTACCGAAGCTGGTTTAAAGAAAAGAAAAACTATCAGGCTGTGTTTTCATCTGACCAATCAGGGTCTCAATGTTAACCTTAAGCTCCACCTACAAAAATTCTGTCTATCCAATGAGAAACGTTATACTTTTCGTGGTGGGGCAATGTTTTTAAAGTTTGCAACGTAACAGAGACGCGAAAAAGTCTCACGCTAAAACTTGTAGCTAGTGTGGCCGTTTTAGTGTTATCATAAGATCTATACTGTTCTTCTGGAGGGCTCTATCTTTTAACACGGGCTGGGGGGTAGTCCTGGCGGTTACTTTTTGTGGTGGGGCAATGTTTTTAACGTTTGCAACGTAACGGAGACGTGGAAAAGTCTCACGCTAAAACTTGCGGCAGGTGTGACTCCTTTTGTTTTATCGTAAGATCTACACTGTTCTTCTGGAGGGCTCTACCTTTTAACATGGGCTGGGGGGTTGTCCTAGCGGTTAGCTGGCGACGTGGGTGTCCGTCCCTTATCGTAGGGCCTTCTAGCTTAACACGGTTCTGCTCTCGGCTTCTGTTTTCGTTTCTCCCCTCGGAAATGCGTCTGTCTCACGGTGGGAAGGTATGACATGCATTTAGGCATTCTTGTGTTAGTCTGTGGTACTTCATTTGCTCACTCGTTACTCGTATAACTTTGGTTAATTTAATGTCACGATTAATTCGGAGCTATGTGACAGACTACTGGATTTGCTTATCACGTCAGGGTTTTCATGGAAGGTGTTGGATTTGCGTGACACCTTACAAATCACCACCCTTGAACTTAATTTTTGCACTGAAGTTAGGCAATGATTGAATCGTTGTCCAAGCCAGTCAAAAATTATTCCTTTATCTAAATTTTGTTGCCTACTGTTCAGCCACGTTATTCTGGTTCTATGCTGGTTTGTATTACTAATTTATATTTTTATATTCTTCCACATTATTCTCAAAAATATGTTTATATTGACAAGAGATGAATATTTTTATATTATTATATATTATTAATTCTTAATTATTTTCTTTCTTTATTTAAGTGTGAAGTTTGTTTTTTGAGAACTTTGTTATCGAAAGTGAGGAGTCTTTCACATCGATTTTCTTAGAAATATTTTTTTATAAATGATGTAATTAAGTAAAATCTATTCCTAACACATTTTCTAAATATCATGTACAAGTAAAATGTTTTTGTTTCTAGACACTCATTTCATCATTGTTACAGTAACAAATAAGAATTATTTCCAAGAATTGCTTTGACAAAGAACTATACATGCACAAGTATTGAGATATTATCCTAACAAATGGTACAAATGTTTAAAAAAAGGGAAAACATCCAACAAGATAATTTTTTATTCTTTGTTTTCATAAGGAGAAAATAAGTAAAATATAGCTAGTTATTCTTTTATTTTTATGAGGAGAAAATAAGTGGCTTATAGTTTTAGAGTTTATTATGCTTTACTTTTGTTCTTTATAAACTGTCCATTTCAGAACTAATGACTTATTTTTATCGATAGTCTATTTTTTACTTTAGTCCATAGTCAATGACTGTTATTTTATAGTTTATTACTGTCTGGTGTGCTTAACTTATTCAGTTGTTCACACATTTCTTTTGCACAATTCCTACATCACATAATTTGATTTCACACATTCCTATTGCGTTGAGATTAAATACAATCGGCTTCAGGGCGGGTTTTTCCTAGGAAGTAACTGGGCTGTGGCCTCCACATGAAAGCTCTCCTGGGAGCCTTGTAGCTGGTATCCGACGCACTACTGTCTATTTACTGTAAACCTCGCAAAATTCTACTATTGATGTGACACAGAAATTTAGTCAAGATTAAATACTTAAAGATCCAGGACGACATTTATCCTATAGAGTAACTCTGCTGCGGCTCAACATGATAGCTCTCCTGGGACTCTTGTAGTTTGTATCCGACGTAATACTGCCTATTTACTGTAAACCTTGCACCATTCTTCTTAGGATAGGACACAGAAACTGCGTCGAGATTTAATACTATAGGCTCCAGGGCGGGTTTTTTCTAGAGAGGAACAGGTCTGTGGCCTCCACATGAAAGCTCTCCTGCGAGTCTTGTAGTTTGTATCCGACGCAATACTGTCTATTTACAGTAAACCTCGCACACGTCTACTGTTGAGGCGACACAGAAACTGCGGCGCGATTAAATACTTAAGGATACAGGGCGACTTTTATCCTAGAGAGTAACCCGGCTGCGGCCTCAACATGAGAGCTCTCCTGGGAGTCCTGTAGTTTGTATCCGACGCACTACTGTCTACTTACTGTAAACCTCGCACCCTTCTACTTACGATGGGACTCAGAAATTGCGCCGAGATTAAATACTATAGGCTCCAGAGCGGAATTACTCCTACAGAGTAACATGTCTGTGGCATCCACATGAAAGCTCCCTGGGTGTCTTGTAGTTTGTATCCGACCCACTACTTCCCTTTTACTGTAAACCTCACACCCTTCTTTTTAGGATGGGACACCGTATTTGCGTCGAGATTAAATACTATCGGCTCCAGGGTGTTTTTTATCCTAGAGAGTAACTGGGCTGCGGCCTCCACATGAAAGCTTTCCTGGGAGTCTTGTAGTCTGTATCCGACGCACTACTGTCTATTAACTGTAAACCTCGCAAACTTCTACTATTGATGCGACACAGAAATTTAGTCAAGATTAAATACTTAAAGATCCAGGACGACATTTATCCTATAGAGTAACTCTGCTGCGGCTCAACATGATAGCTCTCCTGGGACTCTTGTAGTTTGTATCCGACGCACTACTGCCTCTTTATTGTAAACCTCGCACCCTTCTACTAAGCATGCGGCACAGAAATTGCGTCGTGATTGACAACTGTAGGGTCCATAGCGGAATTACTCCTAAGGAGTAACACGGCTGCAGCTTCCACTTGAAAGCTCTCCTGGGGGTTTTGTAGTTTGTATCCGACCCACTACTGCCCATTTACCGTAAACCTCGCACGTTTCTACTTAGGATGGGACAAAGAAATTGCGTGGAGATTAAATATTATAGGCTCCAGAGTGGGTTTTATCCTAGAGAGTAACTCGCCTGTTGCCTAAACATGAACGCTCTCATAGGAGTTGTAGGTTGTATCCTACACACTACTGGCTATTTACTGTAAACCTCCCACCCTTCTAAATACGATGGGACACAGATATTGCGCCGAGATTAGATAGCAAAGGGTCCAGCGCAGGTTTTATCCTAGAGAGTAACTCCTCTGCAGCCTCCACAAAAAGGGTCTCCTCCGATTCTTGTGGTTTGTATCCAACTTACAACTGCCTATTTACTGCAAACCTAAGGATTCGGCACAGAAATTGCGTTGAGATTAAATACTATACGCTGCAGAGTGGAATTACTCCTACAGAGTATCACGGCTGCAGCATCCAATTGAAACCTCCCTGGATATCTTGTAGTTTGTATCCGACGCACTACTGCCCATTAACTGTAACCCTCGCACCCTCTTACTTACGGCTGGACACAGAAATTGCGTCGAGACGAAATACTATCGGCTCCAGGGCGGGATTTTCCTAGAGAGGAACAGGGCTGTGGCCTCCACATGAAAGCTGTTCTTGGAGTCTGCAGCCGAGTTACTCTCTAGGATAAACCCGCCCTGGACCCTATAGTACCTAATCTCGACGCAATTTCTGTGTCCCATCGTAAGTCAAAGAGTGCGAGGTTTACAGTAAATATGCAGTAGCGCGTGGGATACAAACTACAAGAGTCCCAGGAGAGCTCTCATGTGGTGGCCACTATAGGCTCCACAGCAGAATTCCTCCTAGAGAGTAACACGTCTGCATCATCCCAATGAAAACTCCCTGGGAGTCTCGTAGTTTGTATCCGACGTACAACTCCTCATTTACTGTAACCCTCGCACCCTTTTACTTAGGTCTGCGTAACACGAATACAGCCTCCACATAAAAGCTTTCCTGGGAGTCTTGTAGTTTGTATCTGACATACTGCTGTCTATTTACTGTAAACCTCGCACACTTTTACTATTGAGGCGACACAGAATTTGCGTCGCGATTATATGCTTAAGGATTCTGGGCGACTTTTATTCTAGAGAATTAGTATCGACGCAATTTCTGTGCCGCATCGCTAGTACAAGGCTGCGAGGTCTACAGAAAATAGGCAGTAATGCGTCGAATTCAAAGAACAAGACTCCCAGGGGAGCTATCATGAGGAGCCGCAGCCGAGTTACTCTCTAGGAGAAAAACCGCCCTGGAGTATATCGTATTGAATCTTGACGCAATATCTGTGTCTCATCCTAAGTAGAAGGTTGCGAGGTTTACAGTAAATAGGCAGTAGTGCGTCACATACAAACTACAAGACTCCCAGGAAAGCTTTTATGTGGAGGCCGCATTCGTGTTACGCAGACCTAAGTAAAAGGGTGCGAGGGTTACAGTAAATGGGGAGTTGTGCGTCGGATACAAACTACGAGACTCCCAGGGAGTTTTCATTGGGATGACGCAGACGTGCTACTCTCTAGGAGGAATTCTGCTGTGGAGCCTATAGTAGCCTCCACATGAAAGCTCGCCTGGGAGTCTTGTTCTTTGAATTCGACGCATTACTGCCTATTAACTGTAGACCTTGCAGCCTTCTACTAGGGATGCGGCACAGATATTGCGTCGAGATTAAATACTATAGGTGACAGAGCGGAATTAATCCTACAGAGTAACACGCCTGCGGCTTCCACATTAAAGCTGTCTTGTGAGTCTTGTAATTTGTATCCGACGCACTATTGCCTATTTACTGTAAACCTCTCACCCTTCTACTTAGGATGGGACACCGAAATTATGTCGAGGTTAAATATTATAGGCTCCAGGGCGGGTTTTATCCTAGAGAGTATCTCGGCTGCGGCCTCCACAAGAAGGCTCTCCTGCGAGTCTTGTAGTTTCTATCCGATGCACTATTGCCTATTTACTGTAAACCTCTCACCCTTCTAATTAGTATGGGACACCGAAATTGTGTCGAGGCTAAATATTATAGGCTCCAGAGCAGGTTTAATCCTAGAGAGTAACTCGGCTGCAGCCTCCACAAGAAGGCTCACCTGCGAATCTTGTAGTTTGTATCCGATGCACTACTGCCCATTGACTGTACCCTCGCACCCCTTTAATTTAGGTTGGGACACAGATATTGCGTTGAGATTAAATATAATCGGCTTCAGGGCGGGTTTTTCCTAGGAAGTAACTGGGCTGTGGCCTCCACATGAAAGCTCTCCTGGGAGCGTTGTAGCTTGTATCCGACGCACTACTGTCTATTTACTGTAAACCTCGCAAAATTCTACTATTGATGCGACACAGAAATTTAGTCAAGATTAAATACTTAAAGATCCAGGACGACATTTATCCTATAGAGTAACTCTGCTGCGGCTCAACATGATAGCTCTCCTGGGACTCTTGTAGTTCGTATCCGACGCACTATTGCCTATTTACTTTAAACCTCGCACCATTCTACTTAGGATAGGACACAGAAACTGCATCGAGATTTAATACTATAGGCTCCAGGGCGGGTTTTTTCTAGAGAGGAACTGGGCTGTGGCCTCCACATGAAAGCTCTCCTGCGAGTCTTGTAGTTTGTATCCGACGCAATACTGTCTATTTACAGTAAACCTCGCACACATCTACTGTTGAGGCGACACAGAAACTGCGGCGCGATTAAATACTTAAGGATACAGGGCGACTTTTATCCTAGAGAGTAACTCGGCTGCGGCCTCAACATGAGAGCTCTGCTGGGAGTCCTGTAATTTGTATCCGACGCACTACTGTCTACTTACTGTAAACCTCGCACCCTTCTACTTACGATGGGACTCAGAAATTGCGTCGAGATTAAACAGGCTCCAGGACGAGTTTTATCCTAGAGAGTAACTTGGCTGCGTCCTCCACATGAAGAATCTCCTGGGACTCTTGTAGTTTGTATCCCACGCACTACTGCCTATTTACTGTAAACCTCGCGCCCTTCTACTAAGGATGCGACACAGAAATTGTGTCGAGATTAAATACTATAGGCTCCAGAGCGGAATTACTCCTACAGAGTAACACGTCTGCGGCATCCACATGAAAGATCCCTGGGTGTCTTGTAGTTTGTATCCGACCCACTACTTCCTTTTTACTGTAAACCTCACACGATTCTTCTCAGGATGGGACACTGTGTTTGCGTCGAGATTAAATACTATCGGCTCCAGGGTGTATTTTTGTCCTGGAGAGTAACTGGGCTGCGGCCTCCACATGAAAGCTTTCCTGGGAGTCTTGTAGTCTGTATCCGACGCACTACTGTCTATTTACTGTAAACCTCGCAAACTTCTACTATTGATGCGACACAGAAATTTAGTCAAGATTAACTACTTAAAGATCCAGGACGACATTAATCCTATAGAGTAACTCTGCTGCGGCTCAACATAATAGCTCTCCTGGGACTCTTGTAGTTTGTATCCCACGCACTACTGTCTAGTGACTGTAAACCTCACACCCTTCTACTTACGATGGGACACAGAAATTGCTTCGAGACTAAATACCATAGGCTGCAGGGCGGGTTTTTATCCTAGAGAGTAACTCGGCTCCGGCCTCCACATGGAAGCTCTCCTGGGAGGCTTGTAGTTAGTTTCCGACGCACTGAGTAACTCGGCTCCGGCCTCCACATGGAAGCTCTCCTGGGAGGCTTGTAGTTTGTTTTCGACGCACTACTGCCTATTTACTGTAAACCTCGCACCCTTCTACTAATAATGCAACACGGAAATTGCGTCGAGATTAAATACTTAAGGCTCCAGGTCGAGTTTTATCCTAGAGAGTAACTCGTCTGCGACCTCCACATGGAAGCTCTCCTGGGAGCTTTGTAGTTTGTATCCGACACACTATTGCCTGTTTAGTGAAACCTGGCACCCTTCTACTAACCTCTTCAGTCCAGAAGATAAACAAAGAATGGAAAAATGTTCCATTGCTTTTTTTGGTGCATATGATGTCAAAGTACCACAAAAAAACTAATTTTGAAATTTTATTTTATATAATGTTTGAGTAATTGAATGTACACAAGTATATACATTGGGTCTCAACAGAGAAAAAAATGCCGATCTCATAGTATTTTCATATTTTTACTATCAATGAAAAATGCACACATTACTTCTCATTTTTATGCACACATTACATTTTATGAACACATTACTTCTCATGTTTATGGAATTTAGCCAAACAATTGTTTTTTGATACGCACGAAAAAACTTTGCACTTTTTACACATTATGCAGGAACTTGACTTGCAACCTGGTAACCGAGACCTTGAGGCAAAACTACTCTCAATATATTCAGAAAGGTGGTCAACCCTGTCACATTTGCTTCCTCTAGTTGGCTTTGGTACAATTCGTCTTCGTTTTGTGGGCTGATGCTGCTCATCTTCATCAGAACTGCTGACATACTCCTGTGTCACACTCGGAGAAATTTCTTTCGACAGTTCCAGTGAGTCTACAATTTTTGAAGACTTTATCAAGTCGTGGGACAAGTGAATTCTGAAGTTTATGAGAGACATCCACTTTTGTTTCGGTATCCCATCTTTTTGACAATACCTTTCGTACATAAGCCATGAATTAATTAAGGCTGAATCAGTGAAGTGGTTGAATATTCTGACAGTCCACTTTTTTGTTCTGACGTTTGACTTATAGTATGCCATGTATCTATCACAAAGATCAATGCCACCCATATTGCGATTATAGCTTTTGATGATGGCTGGTTGTTTGACACTAACCTTTGCTTTTTTCTGTAGTGCACCATCGTTTGCAGGTACCCTCTGGTTCGCTCCCTATGCGCGAGGATAACAAAGTGACGGATTTATTGTCGTTCCATTTGAGGGCACAAATTTCCTGGTCCTCCCTTACGTACTCATCCCATTGCCCCCGCTGCAGCTCCTGATCTCTCTTGAACTTATAAGCTACTTCTTTTATTCTACTGGCCACCACAGGTCCTGTCTGAAATATATTCCTGTCTAGTAAAAGCTGAACAGATTTTGAACTAGTGAAAAATCTGTCACTGTAAATTACATGATTGTAATCATTGGGTATAGTTCTAGCCAGTAGTTTGAGTATACCCGCTCCCAGGCCATGTGCCTTTTGATCGCTGTCAGGAATTGTTCCTTTGCCAGTGTATATAGCAAAATCAAGGACAAGTCCATCTGATGACGCTAAAATAAAATTTTTGAGGCCAAGTGGATTAGGTTTGGAAGGTACATATGTTCGCATCTTTCACCTCCCCGTGAATGGAATCATCTGTTCATCCACAGAAAGGTGTTGAGACCAGGGTAAACTAATACATTTATTTCTAAAAGCATCAATTAAAGGTCTAACCTTCCAAAGTTTGTCATTTACGTCATGATCTTCCAAATTATTTACAAAATGCAGATTATTTCGTAATTTGTAGTATCTATCTCTTGTCATGATTGATGATACAAGTGGAATATCCAGTTGCATATTCCAGTAAAGTCTTGCCTGGGGCAATTTCAATGTACCCATCAATATCTCAATTCCGACAAGGGACAAAATTTCATCAGTATTTGTATCCAGACTTTTTGAGTTCTTTTGGCAATGATATAAATTAGTTTGTCCTGCAACATTTTTCCAGAAATTTTTATCGAAGTACTCGAAGAAAAACTGTGAAGTGTTTCTCAGTTCACCATCAGTCTGTTCTTCAAATTTGTCGTCAGAAGGCTGTCGATTACACATCCTGCAAACAAATAGTACCACTGATAAATACTGATCTAAATCGTGTCAGATGACACACAAAACTACACAAATGTATTGCTTACTTACATTGCCTCCATCTTAGGGGACGACAGTGAGAAGATGAAGGTGATGCAGGTGCCTCAGGAGTAACATCCACATTGCATCCTTCAACTTCAAGCACACCAATTCGTTCAGGTGGAGTTGGAGGTTCATCAACAGGATCAACCTCGTCTGAAGGAACTCAAGTCACTCGTCTCGAGCAGTTTTATAATTTCATCGTCTATTAGAGCTCAGAAGCGAAAATGAAATAAAGTAACTGTTGATGTAATGGAATAAAGAAATGAAACTGAACCTAACAACAAAATTAAAAACTTTTGAGTTTTCACCAGGATTGGAACCCAGAATCTATGTGTTCCGAATCCAACACGCTACCCATTTTTTTTCTTATTTTTATCTCATTTTGTTCTTTATTGTTCGTTCCATTTGTTCGGGGCGGACGTCCTATGACAGCCATTCAGGTTCATCGTTGATCTATTAACTCAGTTTTTTGTTACAGAGGGCGACTAACCCTCTGACCGAACACGCTGAGCTACCGTGCCGGTTCCATTAAACCACAACAACCACAATAACTTACGAGCACTCCTAGAGTATTAGTAGCTAAACTTTCGACTTTAATTTAGATTACGTTTTAAATTACGATTTCACAATGACATCAGTCTTAGCGTTAGTACCACTAGATTCTGTGAGCTAAGACCGGATGTACACAAATGTGTACTTAAAATTCAACAGTCGATGTTTGTAAAACTACGAAACTATCGGTTTCATTGCATACACATATCACTTTCTTGATGTCTTGTTTGGAGTAAGACACGATGGAAACAGTAATACAATTCAAAAAGGATTATTGAAACTGAATTTACCTTTCTCGCGTGTCGCAGATGACGCCATCCTTCAGATCGGAAGTTTCAGGATGCAAGAAAACCCGCCAAAACTGACTTGCGCACGACCTAGCGGCAGAAACAGAAACCGCATAATGTGCACAGTCGTGCATATCTGGTCTCAATTCAGGAAAACGTCATTTGGCAGGGTGACAGTACAAGGACCTGATGTGCACATATGTGTATGTCGGGACTGAAGAGGCTAAGGATGCGACACTGAAATTGCGTCGAGATTAAATGCTGTAGGCTCCAGGGCGGGTTCTGTCCTAGAGAGTAACACTTCTGCGGCCTTCACATGAAAGCTCTCCTCGGAGTCTTGTAGTTTGTGTCCGACGCAATACTGCCTATTTACTGTAAACCTCGCACCCTTCTACTAATGATGCGACACAGAAATTGCGTCGGCATTAAATACTATGGGCTCCAGAGCGGAATTACTCCTACAGAGTAGCACCGCTGTGGCCTCCACATGAAAGCTCTTCTGGGAGTCTTGTAGCTTGTATCCGACGCAATACTGCCTATTTACTGTAAACCTCGCACCCTTCTACTAATGATGCGACACAGAAATTGCGTCGAGATTAAATACTATAGGCTCCAGGGCGGATTTTATCCTACAGAGTAACACCGCTGCGGCCTCTACATGAAAGCTTTCCTGGGAGACTTGTAGTTTCTATCTTACGCATTACTACCTATTTACCGTAAACCTCGCACACTTCTACCAATGATGCGACACAGAAATTGCGTCGAGATTAAATGCTGTAGGCTGCAGGGCTGGTTTACTCCTACAGAGTAACATGGTTACGGTTGCCACATGAAAGCTGTACTGGGAGTCTTGTAGTTTGTATCCGAAGCGCTACTGTCCATTTACTGTAACCCTGGCACCATTCTACTTAGAATGTGACACTGAAATTGCGTCGAGATGAAATACTATAGGCTCCAGGGCGGGTTTACTCCCACGGAGTAACAGGGCTACGGTCGCCACACGAAAATTCTCCTGGGAATCTTTTAGTTTGTAGCCGACGCACTACTGCCCATTTACGGTAACCCTCGCACGCTTCTATTAAGGATGCGACACAGAAATTGCGTCTAGATTAAGTACTAGAGGCTCCGTGGCGGCGTGTCTCCTAGAGAGTTATACGGTTGCGGTCACCACATTAAAGCTCTGTTGGGAGTCTTGTAGTTTGTATCCGACGCACTAATGCCCATTTATTGTCACCCTCGCACCCTTCTACTAAGGATGCGATCCAGAAATTGCGTCGAGGTTAAAGACTATAGGCTCCATGGTGGCTTAACTCCAACAGAGTAACACGGTGCAGTTGCCAAACGAAAGCTCTTCTGTGATCTCGTAGTCTGTAACCGACGAACTACTGCTGATTTACTGTAACTCTCATAACCTTCTACTAAGGATGCAATGATGCGGCATAGAAATTGCGTCGAGATTAAGCTTAGTAAAGGCTACCTCTTTACACCGTCGTGGGCGGAAGGAGGTGATTCATGGTGGCACTGAAGTTTTGATGGAACGTAGTTTATTGTTCCTCACTTCCAGCCCCTGGGACTCTCACCGATATATGGCCCTCCTGGTCACAAATGAAGTGACAGTTCTCAGAGGGACTGAGCAGCTGGCAGGGGGAGAAAGGGAGAAACCCTCCTGCGGCATGAGCGAGCCATTGAAGCGATGCCAACACCACTGACTTCCACTCCTGTCACGGCAGGTGGTCCTGTCACGAAGCCAAAATCCAGGATTGAAGAACAAGTTGAATTACAAACAAATAACATGCAACTCTCCTCTTTATTAAATTAGGGAGCAACGAGGGTGATAAAGCCATAAGGGAAACCCTAATTAAAGCAGTAAACCCTAGAGCTGACATAATAAAAGTTAAAGCAATAAGGAACACAGCAATCACAGTAATTCTTCAAACTGAGACACAAGCAGACAGAGAAGAGGAAGATTATAGAAGAAACAGCAAGCTTAAAGGACATAAGATGCGAAGAACCCAGAAAAGTAAGATACTACTGGCAGGACGCAAGATTCCAACAACACTATCAAATCAAGACTTTCTAGAAGAACTATCAGAAATAAATCTCAGTGACCACATTAACAAAAGGGAATTTTAACAAGAAGTCAAAATACAATTCAAAACAGGTCCGAAAGGGAAAAGAATGTTAAATAATAGTCTACAGGCGACTCTGCGGGTCAGATCACTGTCATTAGATAGGGATAGGGAAGCTTTCTGCGGGAAATGTGCAAAACCCGGTCATAAAAAGTTCCAGTGCCATGAAGAATAGCTGTAGGCTGTATTCCTTGCAAGAACAGGAAAAGAACATGTAACAAAGCCGGAGAGATTGGAGTACGCTACTTACAAAGAACTCTACAAAAGGCAAATACAATGAAAGGAGTATGACGTCACCAAAAATGTCAACTAGCACACACCAAAACAGAAGCACTGAGACAACACTCTTTGGATTTCTAGGAAGAGATATGAATCCAAGTATCAGCTACGGAAATGTACAGAAGTCCTCTCAACAAAACACGGATATTATCACCAGGATCCAACCTCGCAGAAGTAAACAGAAATCACCAGCAACCAAAACAAGAGCGTGGCGACGTGCAGTAGCCTGGAGGCAACAACTTGGGCCGCTGCTAACCACAAACACTCCAACGGATATGAATCCCATCAATAGTTGCGTTATTGTGGAAGAAAAATATTTAGGCTAACAGATTACATCGGGGATGTGTGTTTCTACTGCGCCATGGACTATATGTGGCGAGGCACATCAAACACGAAGTTTTCCTGTGGGAAACACTCCAAACGCTGACTTTTCTTAGAATAATAGAACTGGAAGAGGAAGCCCTGAGTGAAGAAGAGTTTAAAAACAACACACTGCCCACAACAGAAGTACATGAAGATGGCGATAGACATCCAAGATAGGGTCATGCCCACCAAGACAAGGACCATGACACAGTCGTTAAACACAACACATCATACATAACAGAAGTACATATAAATGACAACAAAAGTCCGAGGCACGGTCAAGCCCATCTAGAACAGGATTATGACACAGGCATAACACCAGTATCTCTAGACACACGGAACCGACATAAACGTAAATTAATTCTTCCCGCGCCAGAGAATAAGTTACCATATAATGAAATAACAGCTTTAGAAAGATGTGAATATGACGCATCAAAATGTAAACCATACATGTAAAATATACGTTTCGTCTACGGTGGCAGCGAACACAAAAAGACAACTCAGGAACAAGAGACAGTTGTCAATGAGAAAGAAACACAAACAGAAAACTTCAGTCAATCAAAAAGTGACTACACACCGTTTGGATACGAAAAACAATATGAACGCACAAAAAGCTCACACTACAAATCACACCAATCCTCAACTGATGAGACATCACATCACCGAAAACCGGAAACTACATCAACAGATAAATAACACGAGCCAGAACACCATACAGAGTTACAAAACCATGACTTTAGAAACAATATACACTACGATGACCGAGCGGGTTGGCGCAGTGGTTAGACACTGGACTCGCAGTCGGGAGGACGACGGTTCAATCCCGCGTCCGGCCATCCTGATTTAGGTTTTCCGTGATTTCCCTAAATCACTCCAGGCAAATGCCGGGATGGTTCCTCTGAAAGGGCACGGCCAACTTCCTTCCCCATCCTTTCCTAATCCGATGAGACCGATGACCACGCTGTCTGGTCTCCTTCCCCAAAACAACCAACCAACCAAGACTACGATGACAGCGAATAGAAGGGCGACTAAATCGACAGGAAAAGAAAGGAGTTTATCAAACTGCACAAAGACTGAATCACACATGGGCGACACTATATGCTACCCCACGACGGAACAAACAGACAGAATGATTTTGCGAACCGAAAACCTACCAACACATAAACTCGAACTCAACATCATGTAAACGAAGAAATGAAGAGCTTAACCATGGCAATGTCTACAAGGGCTTGGTAAGGGCGGATGGACGCGTGTACCACGATTACATCCAAGGCGGCCGAAGTTATTTGTTCTTACTAATTTTCCATAGTGAAAGTCTTGCAGCTAAACGGTATGTGTAGCACGGCGGTGGCTGCAGAGCTTGGTAGGCTGGTGAACGAGGTATGCGCCGACATATTGTGTTTCCAAGAACTGTACACAGGAGACGAAAGAATTCCACGCCTTCCGAGGCAGTACATGCAAATCACAGTTACGAACAAGGCCAAGGCTGCAATAATTGTAGTAAACAATAACATTACTGTAACGCACATAACGCAATTGCGTAGACATCATACGGTTACAGTCGAAATAACTTTAGCCAGGGCAACGTATTATTTCGTCGAGCTACGCCTAGTACTCACTTCATATAGAGCTCTTTGCTGAAGTAATAAAAGATATTTCACGATTTGAAAATGCCAGACGACTACTTACGTTAACTGACATAAATACTAGGTCAACTCTCCGACACTCTGACAGAAAAGATGCCAGGGGACAAATAAAATAGGACGTTATAAACGAATGTAATGTTTTCGTTTCAAACAAAGCAGGTCAGCCACCAATTTATCACAGAAATAGTAGAGTAGGCAGCACAAGGCAATTCTTTTGCAAACAGATTATCATTAATACAGGTAGCGAACTGGCAGGTGCTCGATAAGAGAACACTCAGTGATCGTAACGCAGTAATTATATACACTAAAACTAAGCCAGACCCAGACACAATAGAACACCCAATGTTGCTGCAACGCAAAGCGAACTGGCAAAAACTAAGGCACGTGACTGAAGAATTTCCTCCATTAATCACCCAAGGAAGCATAGGTTACAGAGCTCACATTCTTACAAACATCTTACAGAGAGCACAACCTACAGGAATACCTGCAGCACGCGACGCACCTAAACAAAGGGCACCATGGTCAGCACTATTAACAAGACTAAGAAAACACTCTCATGATGAGCAACGATACCAAACATCAAAGAAAGCCCAGGGGAGAGAAATTAGACTTTAACATTATCGTGAAGCTAAAACACTATACAAGACGAACTGCATACGACCAAGAAAGACCACTGGGACACATATGTTTGGACAAACCTACAGGAAAACATCTTCGGAGAGCAGTTTAAGTGCAGAATGAACGTATAAAGACCCCTTCAGTATTATCAACACTGTAGAAACGAGATGGTACTACCACAACAGGCTGGAGATTCACAGCACAGCATCTCCTCAACAGACTACTTCCTGACGACGACCGCACTCGGGACAACCAACTTCACACCGCCCTTTGCAGACTACCTTACGACAAATACGAAAACGAAGGTATCACCAGTCCCTTTGCACGCGAGGAAGTCGCACTGGCAATAGAGAAAATAAAGAAGAAGAAGCCTCTGGACCCTGACTGCATCCACCCTTGAACTATCAAACAAGCTGCTCCACTTATCCTACCATACCTGACAGACTTACTCTACTCTAATAAAAGGACGAATACCGAATACATGGAAAATAGAAAATGCAGTTATAATCAAGAAAGCGAAGGACAAAGATCCGAGTGACTCTAAGACATACGCACCAATATGCCTCATTAATATTCTGTCATAGGATTGTTGTATGACAGACTTCAGTTGTACCGACAGATCTTCGGGATATAGAGATGACACAGACAGTACATGACAAATACATAGTAGCAATCCTAGTTGACATAACTGGTGCTTTCGACAACCTTGGTGGCCGGCGCAGTTTGCAAGATTTAGAGAGATGAATATTCCACTTGCGTTACACAACAGCCATATATATTATTGTAAAAACAGGATGCTAGAATGGAAGACTGGTGACCAATAGGTTGTAAAGAGTGTAAGAAATGGGTGTCCGCAAGGACATGTATGCGGACCGATTTTCTGGGACATACCCATAGAACCTCTACTGAATGCACTAAGAGACAACTACATGGCTGAGAGGGTGGTTGCGTAAGCCGATGACCTTATGTTCACGGCATCTGCAAACTCCACAAGTTCCAATCAGAGAATAAAGCCCCGCGGCTCCACGCGTTCACCGGTGAATGGTGCACGAACAACAAAATCACGATAGCAACAAACAAAACAGTTCACTACTTCTAAGAAGCACACTGAAAATAAATCCAATTATAAACAACATATCTACAAAAACGAAAGCTACGATAAGATACCTCGTCATTTATAAAGACGAACATAAACACTTTAACGGACATCCCAGATTGACAATTAACAAAGCGACGAAAATTATGCAGATACTTGCAAGACTGAAGTCTATAAGATACAGACCACTTCTTCAGACAATGAGCACATGTTACACAGCACTTTTTGAGCCAATAACTTGTTTTTAGGCTAGTGCTTGGGCACATCGATTACGCTTAGGTAACGGTACGCATAAAACCATTGTGAGGCGCGGCCACAGTAGTATTCTACTGAGAATCTTGGGGGCTTTTTGGCACGACCTCGACTGAGGCACTGTGCGTGATACTGGGACTTTTCCCTGTAGATATTACGATTCCCCACACAGCAGCTGCTTCCTGCCCGAAATGTGAAGACGCAACGAAATAAGAGAAATAATTGGACAAGACATAACCGACAAACGGAGATTAAACAAGTGGAGAATTGATACGTGGCAAACAGAATGGGACACAACAGACAGGGGAAGAGGAATCTACTCTTTCCTCCACAGTATACGAGAGCAGATGAATTTAAATTACATAAATCCAACACGCGGAATGGTGCACTTTCTCAAGGCCATGGCCCGTATTCTGTGCATCTCCACAGGTTTGGCGTAAAACAGACCCTACACTTATTCTTGTGGTGAGAATGGTACATGTGAACACATAGTTCAGACACAGAAGGCCAAGTTTAGGAAAACAGGACCTAGGACAGTTAATACACAAGGACATAGGACAGTTAATACGCAGACAAGTTGACTGGAAATCTATAAACAACATCACAGACGACGTATCGCGAACACTACATGCAGCATACAAGCAGGAAAGACATACTCTAGAATAGGACAGGCTCCACATCGAACAGGTCAGCAGTACATAGTAAACGACACAGACACAAATCGACACGGAGTCGGAAGCGGTATCAAAAACAGAAAGTGAAGACGAGATAGACATACAAACATTGCAAAATCCACAGTAAAAGAGCGCAGGCGACTTCTGTGTATAAGAAGGGTAAAAGGAGGGACCCACAAAATTACAGATATACTTCTTAGTCCAAAAATAAAAGATAACCATTCCCAATTGCAAGATAAATGTTGATGGTATTACCAAATCCTTCTAACAGCTTATGACGTGTAACCAAAGATATTATTCCAACTCATAAATGCACTCACCTTCACAACCACACAGCAAGATCAACTATAGCATCACTTACTGTGTTCACAAAATTGTTAAAAATGTAATTGCTACTGCATTTCACAATTACAAATGATAGATAAAAGCATATATGTTGCAATTACATTAAAGTATTTGTATGTACAACGGAATCTGAACTCACAAGGATAAAAAGAAGTATGTTACAGATACTCAAAAATTCTGATAGATGGGACTGGTTTGGAAAACAAAAATATTTTGTTACCAATAACTGATCAAAATAATCCAAAATTCTAAATAATCCCGGGTAAAAAATTAACGTCGACACCGCTTGAAAAAAATGATGTGAAAAGAAGTCGCTACAGGACTACACAGCATGAGAACACTTTCAGATAACTGCAGTCTCAGATTTTATGAAAGTGTAGTTTTTACTGAGCAGAGGAACATAAGATGCATGTTTTATTTGGGTCGCCAATAATGTGAGGTGCACGTGTTCCTATGTTGGCATCAATCACTTCCAGAGGTGTTGATGTGCAAGCCTTGATATTATAGTAATATGCTATCTAAATGGTAATAATGCCTCAGAAGTAGTTACACAACATACAGTCTCATACAAATGAGAGAAACAGGTAGTAACGGGCCTCAAAATATCAGTGTATTACAAAATATAGAAGTACAAAACACATGAAAGTAACTAGGTGTTTCTAATTCGTGTTAGCTTCACACCTTCAACGATCCGCAATGCAATGCCTCTTCTACCTCGAATATGTATTTACCTGGTCACAGTAAATGTAATAATTAAGCATCCGAGTAGGATGCCATTCAAAAGCATTCCCACATTTCTCTTACACAAAATGACTAACTTTCAGCGATGCTATGTTACGTCCAAAGAATAGCTTTCTTTTCGGTCGCTGTTCCCCCAAACTTAGGTGAACAATATGTCGGTGCTTTGCGTTCAGTATACTGTATTTAAGTAAAACACGAATAAAGGACACGATCTAGCTAGAACTACAATTTTCTGTTAAAAAATAATATAGTGTTCTTGAAAGTTATAGAAACAAATTACAAGAATATAGTGAGAATCGTATGCACATTCAGCTTCACAAAACAAGCTTACATCGTTGGAAGCAGAGTGTGATATTATGCTGATCTTCTCTTTCTCGTAAATCTTAACACGGAGGAATTAAAGACAAAATAGAAATAAACGCACGTAGAAATTATTCAGAAACCAATTTTTCAACGTATGATAAATTTCTATGCGCTCTCAGCCTACACCACTGCATATAGAGGGTGTCCATAACTAAAGTTACAGTAGATAGAGAAGAACTGCCCATGATGACATGACATTCTAACAGAATATTATTGACATGAGGAAACTTCATGGAACAAAAAAAATTAACGACAATATTTACCAACAGATAACGCAGTTGCACATTACTGTTTGATGTCCATGGCAGCACAAGTTCATCAGTTCTGGCACGATCAGTTAGGTAGGTCGATCCACCATGGTAGTGACGTACCACATAGGATGGGTTTCTAATTGCACTCAGCCTACAAGTCACTAAAATGGTAAAATGACATCGGTTTTTACTTGTAATTCGACTAAAATTATCATAAAAAGCAAGATGACACGGGTTTCTAATTCTTGTGAAACTGCCGCAAGACATGTTAATAATTCTGCCCACTGTTTTCTGCTACAAGCTGATATCTCGAGAAACAACATATTCCCCAACTGATCGCAGTATCTTGGTGATCACGTTCAGAATGCGTTGTGCAATGCGTTCCATTAATTCAGCTACGTCCGTAATTGGAGCACTGAACACAACATCTTTCATATAACCCCACGTAAGACGCACGGATAAAGATCAGGTGACCCGGAAGACCGGCTGTAGGGAAATGACGGCTGATAATTCTAACATTTCCGAAATTCCCCTGCAGCCGATTCATTGGCTGTACAACGTGCGGAAGAGAGCCATCTTGCATAAAAATGACCCTACAGACACGCATGCACGCTGTGGAAGGGTCGGACTGACGTTGGTGCGCTTAACAATCTCGTAGCGTTTACCAGTGACGGTACAGATAATAGGATCAACAGGGCTACTTGCCTCGAAAAACACGATCAACGGCGTCGTCATCCCGAGCCGCATAGTCGCCTTTGCAGATGGAAGTGGTACCGACTGATGTGCGTGTGGATTTTCTCTTGCCCATACTCTGCATTGAAATGTCTCTGGAGGTCTTCGTTTGTTCGTTTGTCCACCGAATGTTGCATAGTCAGTCATTGTCCACTTACGAGTGAACAAGAAATTCCAGAGCGAAAGTTTGTCTTGCTAGCAAGTCAGCAGGAAGCAACCCCTGAACATGGGTCATCTTGTACGGTTAGAAATGCAGGATGTTTCGTAGGACTTGCTCGTAGGCATGTCCAACGTTCGCGCAGTTCCCCATGCACTGCATTTTTGCTCACTAAAAAAAAAAAAAAAAAAATGGTTCAAATGGCTCTGAGCACTATGGGACTCAACATCTTAGGTCATAAGTCCCCTAAAACTTAGAACTAGTTAAACCTAACTAACCTAAGGACATCACACACACCCATGCCCGAGGCAGGATTCGAACCTGCGACCGTAGCAGCCTCGCGGTTCCGGACTGCAGCGCCAGAACCGCACGGCCACCGCGGCCGGCTTTTCCTCACTACCACTCGACCCCCACTGCAGTGCTGTGTCCATACCTTCGACAGATGTCACATCAAGTGCTTTCCTCCCTATGTTACACTGCACTAAAAATTAAAAAGGTGTATAATGAAAAGAAGGTCTATCTTTTCGAATTTTGTAATGATTTTTCTCCATAACCCAAGCATACATCGGACCAGTGCCTTTTTCCATACCCCTGAGTGTCCGAAGCTACTGGCTACTGGCACACAGCCACCGTTCTGGTAAAAAGAGCTCTACCAGCAGCGCGCGACCCTTCAAGTAGACAGCCATGCTGGGCGTGTCGGAGCAAACTGAGGGACAGCCGCGTGGCGCGCGTCTGTCTGTTGTGGAGCGTACTCTGATGCTTACTACTGGTCAATTTTTATTTTTTTTTGACGTTCCCCCCCCCCCCCCCCCCCCCCAATGTGTCAGAAATATGATGTTAAAATATGGCGTCATTCTGAGCAGTGTTCTCTTTCTACAACGTTTTGAAACTGGTACGTTGATTACGGGCACTTTGTAGATATATGCGAGTGAAAACCGGAACGTGGAAGGATGCAAAGTGACGACCGAATTCACCTTAAATGGTACCATAGAATGCCGCACAAAAAGAAAATTTTGAATTGTTTTTTCCAGCAATCTTGCAAGCAGTACAAACTATTCAACATTACAACTCTCCATGAGGCAAGCATAGTTTACTCAGAATAGTATGCTGCATTAAATATAGCTCCAAACCAGACACGTCTCAACACTCCAAGCACTGTACACGAATGTGTATTCGCACACCAACTTCAAACAAGGAGCACATACGAATTCTCCGTCACCAATGAGAACTTTCCAATGCAGTGGCAATGCAAAGGGTTTGCAAATATGTCAGAATAGATTTGTATTGAAGGTTAATATCGCAGACATAGTCGTGACATAAACATTACTGATTTTGAGAATGAGACAATAGCTGGTGTGAAAAAGAAAGAACTAGCAACAGACAGCTTCAGTAGGCCTTTGGAATCTTCACACTAAATTATCTGCCTACAAAAAACTATTGAGACTGGGAAAACTGAGGAGTCTGAAGAATGTTTTTCGAAATATTCATTCTTTGCCAGCTCTATCACGTGTACCTTTACCGCGACACACAAATATATTTATCACTGATATATGTTTTTGATTATGATCAGTGTTGTTTTTCTGGGGGAACGCTGGGGGATGCGTACCCCTAAACTTTTTCGTCAACAAAGTACACTACTGGCCATTAAAAATGCTACACCACGAAGATGACGTGCTACAGACGCGGAATTTAGCCAACAGGAAGAAGATGCTGTGATATGCAAATGATTAGCTTCTCATAGCATTCACACAAGGTTGGCAACTGTGGCGGCACCTACTATGTGCTGACATGAGGAAAATTTCAAACCGATTTCTCATACACATACAGCAGTTGACCGGCGTTGCCTGGTGAAACGTTGCTGTGATGCCACGTGTAAGGAGAAGAAATGCGTACCATATCGTTTCCGACTTTGATAGAGGTCGGATTGTAGCCTATCGCGATTGCGTTTTATCGTATCGTGATATTGCTGCTCGCGTTGGTCGAGATCCAATGGCTGTTAGCAGAATATGGAATCGGTGGGCTCAGGAGGGTAATACGGAACACCGTGCTAGATCTCAACGGCCTCGTATCACTAGCAGTCGAGATGACAGGCATCTTATCCGCATGGTTGTAACGGATCGTGCAGGCACGTTTCGATCCCTGAGTCAACAGATGGGGACGCTTGCAAGACAAAAACCATCTGCACGAACAGTTCGACAACGTTTGCAGCAGCATGGACTATCAGCTCGGAGTCCATGGCTGCGGTTACCCTTGACGCTGCATCACAGACAGGAGCGCCTGCGATGGTGTACTCAACGACGAACCTGGGTGCACGAATGGCAAAACTTCATTTTTTCGGATGAATCCAGTTTTTGTTTACAGCATCATGATGGTCGCATCCGTGTTTGGCGACACCGCGGTGAACGCTTATTGGAAGCGTGTATTCGTCATCGCCATAATGGCGTATCACCCGGCATGATGTTATGGGGTACCATTGGTTACACGTCTCGGTCACCTCTGGTTCGCATTTACGGCACTTTGAACAGTGGACCC
The DNA here is from genome assembly GCF_021461395.2 of Schistocerca americana. Classification (NCBI taxonomy): domain Eukaryota; kingdom Metazoa; phylum Arthropoda; class Insecta; order Orthoptera; family Acrididae; genus Schistocerca; species Schistocerca americana. The sequence goes on from NC_060119.1 coordinate 40,853,596, forward strand.
TACATTTCAGATGTGTTACGAGCCGCGGCTCTACCCTTCATTCGATCCCTGCGAAACCCTACATTTCAGCAGGATAATGCACGACCGCATGTTGCAGGTCCTGCACGGGCCTTTCTGGATACAGAAAATGTTCGAGTGCTGCCCTGGCCAGCACATTCTGCAGATCTCTCACCAACTGAAAACGTCTGGTCAATGGTGGCCGAGCAACTGGCTCGTCACAATACGCCAGTCACCACTCTTGATGAACTATGGTATCGTGTTGAAGCTGCATGGGCAGCTGTACCTGTACACGCCATCCAAGCTCTGTTTGACTCAATGCCCAGCCGTATCAAGGCCTTTATTACAGCCAGAGGTGGTTGTTCTGGGTACCGATTTCTCAGGATCTATGCATCCAAATTGCGTTAAAATATAATCACATGTCAGTTCTAGTATAATATATGTGTCCAATGAATGCCAGTTTATCATCTGCATTTCTTCTTGGTGTAGCCATTTTAATGGCCAGTAGCGTAATTTTTTTTTTTTTTTTTTTACTGTGTTGAGAACTTGGAAGAGTGCCAAAGATTTATTTCACGAAAGTAATTTTTTTATTTCATTTTATCGTGTTGTTAATTGCAATACGAACGACACCAGTGCAGTTTTTGGTGGGAAAAGATATGTCGTTGACTGTTTCAAGCATTTCGAAGCTGCGGCAACGGTTCTCGACAACTGAGTCGCTGGCAGCCAGTTCGACGAGCATGTAGTGCCCTCGCCCGCTAATAGTCGGCGATGGTAGTGCAAAACGGATATCCGTATGCTCAAACGCCGAGCTACCGATAGATGTCTCTTCGGTCCCACTACTATGATCCTTCGCGATTCATCTTTGTTCTGTTGTTCTTGATACGTTTGCGTTGAACAAGTGAATGTGAACGTGGGTTTTCCCAAATGAATCTGATCGTCTCGCCAACAAGAGCTTCATTTCATCTTTGCATAGTCAGCAAGCCGATGTTCATAAAGTCGGTTGGTCCTCCACTGATGCAGTTCCAGCTTATGGACTATGTACGCTCTTAGTTCACGAAAGGCAGACATCTTGCTACTGATAGCAAGAGTAAAGTAAGAAAGCGTCAAGACTAGCCATGAACTAAAGTCAGTTTGGAAACTGTTGAATTGCTATTAATGTAAGTTATACTGTAGTTTTAAAGTGAAATAAAATTTCAGCAGTATTAAAAATTGGGTCAGTTGAAGCATGGGATACCACCCATCATCTATGCCATTTCGAGAGCCAAACCAGGTTACAATATATTTTTGTAATATAGTTTCTATTGTTGTTGATCATAGGTGTGGATGGTTTTTGTTGTATTGTGTCTTTTAGTGGTGTTTTACAGGGTAAAATATGTGTTCGGTAAGATTTCCTGGTATTGTTTTGTATGTCGGAGGGTTGATTGGACTCACCTGTTTCATTTGAGGTCTATTATAGGTCAGTTGAAGTGTACGATACCATTTTTTTCAATGGTCGGGGGTTGATGGGAATCGCATGCTTCATTTTAGGTGATATAAACTGAAGTGTTCGATACCACATTCGCTTGTCTGTTTGGGTGTTTCTCAGTATCGCCTGCTTCGTTTGAGTTGTAAAGTCAACTGAAGAGTCTGATACCATTTTTTTGTAGTTCGACATGTTGATGACATATCCCATGCTTCGGTTACAAGTAATTTTCACTGCATTATATTCAATGTCGGAGTACCCTCAAACTTTTTCTTACAAAAAAAGCACTGATTATAATGGACAAGTTTTTGTAGTCATACAAGAGGTAGTTGGCAAATCGATGAGACTTCCACTTCAGAGACTGAAGTTATTAAGTGATAAATCTCACATGAAATTCATTGCGCTAAAATGGAACTATAGCAAAAAATATACGTACAGAGCTGCGTGAACCAGTTTTTAGGCTAAATACGACAATAGGAACAAAACTCTCAGACAGAGGACATCCTGCATAGTTTAGTACATCCACACGTGTTATCCGTCTCTGCCTAAGTCTTGCTTGTCCTGTGTTGTCTGTTGTCTTTTCCATTGTTCGTTTTTATTCTGTGTGGGTGTTTGAAGTTTTGAAAAAAGGGACCGATGACTGTAGCAGTCTGGCTCCTTCAATCCCACAAACCAATCAGCCACACGTGTTATCAGCACACACATTCTAAAGACTAAGCTTGTTTACTGTTGGGATGATTCATTACAGAGTGCATCGAAAGTGTCTTAAATGTGGATTTTAGTTTTATATTTTACTTTTACGTCATGTTGTGTTTGCGTCTTGTGATGTCCGTCACTGTCAATAATGAGCAATGCACCTCTCTGGTGCTGTTAACGGCCCGCTGTTCGTATACAGAAGAACAAATTGATGTCTACTGGTGAGCTCCGCCAAGCATTTTGAAAGGAAGGTGTTTTAAAGAAATTTTGATTATACATTTCAATGACATTCCTCGTTTGGAATCCTCTTCTGAATCACAGTGGTCTTGGGAGAATATCCTGACCTCTAGGATCGCCTAGGCTTGTATTAGTGACAACCTCTGTCACATTCGCTGCTCAACGTGACCATCAAAATTAATACGCGTAAGAGCAATTATCATAATTAAAAGTTGTATTTTTATTACGTGCAACGGATAATTAGGATGAAAAAGGTATTCTTCATGACAGGCATGTGAGAGAAGGGAAGGCTGATATCCAGACGACAGCTACTTTGTAAATAACATGAACAGCTTCGCACTCGTTTACTCCCTGTCTCAATTTCAGAGCTATTAGGCGTTGGGCGACCATCTATATTTCTGATCATTTAATGCAATGGAGTAGGGGCCGAGGACGAGCAACTTTGGGTACTTCTGAAGCGTGAGATTCAGAAATCAAAGTATGAATTTATTATCTCGAATGAAAAACGGCCCACAGTTGCACTAATTATGTCTATTCTAAACCTTGACCATGTTATAATAATATAGCCTTCTTCAGAAATCCTGTTTTCACAGTTTTTAAGACGTATTCATATACCTATGTGCTGCCTTCACTAACTGGGCAGGTACGTATTTCATTATTTTCATTAGAGACAATTTCGTAACGGTTGCTGGTGTTGCTGCCATGATGAAAATAATGACTTTATTAATTTAGCAATAACACTCTCTACCGTATCTTCCTTCGCCGTCGGCGTTGTCGTTGTTATCGTGAGACACCGTTATACCAAGAGGAAAGGCGCGTCGATCTTAGAGCATGAGATATGATGACCTTAAGCCATTGACAACACACAACGGTCACGCTAGCACCTGATTCCAGAATAGCTGCAGTAGTTAAGATCTACGAACTATCCCTTGTTGACCAGGTCCCCAAAACTTAACTCGTAACGAGATCCCTTCAAAGCAAATTGTCATAACGATCGTCTATAAAGGCTTCGTACAACGAGAAGAAATGTTACGGTTGATTGAATAATAACAGATACGACCAAACTGTCTTGTCTCTTCTGCTTTATTTAATATAACTTCGTTCACAGTTTCATTTCGCATTCACCACTCATTCACCGAAACCCTTTGATGAACAGTTTTGGTTGCTTAACACCAACAGTCAATGATAATGATACATCTTTTCTCCTTTTTATAAATTGAAGCCCGCTCTCCGTGATATAATAAAAAAAAACCGGTCTCAATACCGCGTCCCTCGTGAGATGCGAATAGACTTATCCCGGAATTGACCGCCCTCTAGGTGTACTCAATTTAATGACCACACTTCGCTGTCCGCTATTTCGCGTAACTGAATGTCCATTTGTTAGTCTGATTATACACTGTAGCTATTTAAAATTCGCCCCTATATTTTTCACAACGCACAACTAGCACTTCGTTACTTATTTTTTTTCTTTCTAAGAGTAAACGAAAAAAAAGACGCCGTATAATCGGCTTAGTCGACATAAAGCAAAACACCTTAATATGCCCAATTTCACCTCTTCTTATAGGATCGGCTACTTTACTCATTAAATAACTCCATATTGTTTCCAATAACACTAAACCGGTATCGCCGTTATATTTTAATTGTATTTAAAAGCATGTTACTACTATTATGACCAACCAAATCGTCACAAATCGCGCGGCGTGCGTTTTTAATGGTAACTTTACGCTATTCAATTTCCGTTGCAGCTATCTTGACTCGTAATGTTACACGGCCCCCCAGACTGTGATGTCTTGAAGAGGGTTCCAGATAGAACAGGCTTTTTTTGTACAGTGACAGGAGAGGGTATTTGTTTCGGTGATTACACTCACTCTCAGATTCACTCAACAAGTCAGTACATACATTCTACAATATTTAAGTTGAGTTAATGGGCCCTGACAAAATGCCTAAATTCCACATTTGCTTATAGGTTGTCTTAAAAACACTTCGCACTAATCACTTCATATTCACACCATATATTTTTCTTGGACGAAGCCATCAGTTCTTCAACCGACTGTGCAAGGCAGGGATCACAGCCGGGTTCGACGATTGGCATCCTACGCCAAAACCCTTATTAGGCCAATTGTTTAACCAGAGAGGATTTGGTCCTTTTCTGTTCCTCTTAATTCCACTTTTAAATCATCCATCCTCGCTGTTCGGTGAGAGGATAAATCGTATTTCAGCGTCGACATTGTTGCTGATACCAAGAAGGTATCTCATGGAAATCGTCGGTACATTCTTTAATTTTCTTTGTAAGTTAGTATAAGTACTTATTTATCCACTGGTGCTTTTATTTAGTCCACTGAGTGTGGTCTTGGTATCATTCAGTGTTTCTTGAATCTATATTTTGCTCATTATTGATAATACTTCTTCAGGTCTATGTGAGGGAACAAGCCTTTAATTACATCACTATCACAATCTGCCAGAAGGTAGCTCCCTTCATGAGGTATTTTCATTATTTTGTAAGGACCTGTATATAAATATTGCCATTTCTTATTCATTCTTTTCCTGGTTGATGCTTTTGGGTGATTTCTCAATAAAAATCTTCCCCTACATCATATGTGACTACTTTCTTCACATTTTTTATCAAAACGGGTTTTTCTCAATTGTGCTTGATGCTTCAGGTTTTCGCAGACCTTCTTCACCATATCTTCTTTCTTGGTAATCTTTTGTTCTATTGCAGGTATTTTCTTCATCCATTCTGGCACAATACTTTCACCAAATACTATTTGGTTAGGTGAATAACCAGTCGATAAGTGTGGTAAGTCATTATACACTTTCTCAAATTCATAAATCCAATCGATCCATTTATAATGTTGTTTGGGTATGAACGTCCGTAAAAATCGGTTCAATTCTCGGAAGATTCTCTCAACCGGATTTCCACAAGGGTAAAATCTTGAGATGTAAATGTGCTGGATTCCTTGTTCTTTCATAGTGTCTCTCCATACTTTGCTTGTATAATAAGCAGAGTTGTCTGTCAAGACCATTATAGGTTTGCCAAGCTCAGTTATATAGTTGTTGATAAATTTGCGTGCCATGGGTCGAACGTGGAGATTTTTTAAAGGATATAATTTCACATATTTTGAAAAGAGATCATAGAAAGCCAATACATATTTGAACCGTCCACGTGTCATGGGACATGGCCCACAGACATCACATGACACCAACATTAAAGGTTGTTGTGGGATGATAGGATGTACTTCTATGTTCCGACAATAGTTTATGGGTTTCGCCTTCTGACATATTTTGCACTTCTTAAGAATATTTGTAGCTATACGTCCCAAATTTGGATGATAGAAGTATTGTGCTATTTTGGTTGTACATTTAGCGGCACCAAAATGACCCCAATTCATATGAGTCTACCATACTAGTGATTCTAAATATTTATTTGGAACACAAACTTTCCAAACGTCTTCTTCATCCTTCTTTCGATACAATATTCCAGATTTTAATTGATACTGTTCTTGAGAGTGACTTAGCGTTTTGCTTTCAACAGCATGCCTAATGGCTTTCCACAACTTATCATCTTCTTGCAGTTGTGGAAGACTTCGACATAGCTGTGAAATCTGCCTCTCACAATATTGCCTTGATAAATTCATAACTTTAAAGTCAATAGTCCGTTCTTCACACTCGTCGTCATTCTTTCTTTTCGGTAGTCTTGAAAGAGCATCGGCTATGATGTTGTCTTTCCCTCTGATGTATTTGAGCATAATATCATATTCTTGCAGTAGCAAGGCCCACCGGGTTAAACGTGAATGGAACATCCTTCCTGTTAAAATAAAAGATAAAGCTTTGTGGTCACAGAATACAATGATCTTCTTTCCATATACAAAATAGCGAAACTTTCTAAGGGACCAGACCACGGCCAGTACTTCCAATTCAGTAGTACAATATGCACGTTCACAGCTAGAGAGTGTTCTGCTGGCAAACCCAATTATTTTGATGGTACTGATATCTTCTGGATTGTCCATCTGGAAAAGAGTGGCACCCAATCCTGTTTCAGAAGCATCCGCAGCAATATAAAAATCTTGATCAAGTCTCGGATAACGTAATAGTGGAGCATTAGTAAAAGCATTGCGAATGTTATCAAAAGCTTGCGTGCATTCGTAGTTCCACTCCCACATGACATTTTTTCTTAACAGCCGTAACAAATAGTCTTGGCTTCCTAACTGATTGGGTAAAAATCGTCGAAAAAATGAAACTAAGCCTATAAATGACTTTAGTTCCATCTTATTTTTTGGATATGCTTATCTGTTAATCGCATCCATCTTTTTAGGATTTGGTTTTATCCCTTCAGGAGTGATCATATGTCCAAGAAATTTCAATTGGTTATGAGCAAACTTGGATTTGCTCAAATTTACAGTAACTCCGTATTCCAAAAATTTCGCAAAAACTCTTCTTAATAAGTCCAAATGTTCCTCCCAAGTTTCAGAAGCAATTAGCAAATCATCCACATATAACGTAACTTCATTCAAAAGGTCTCTGCCCAGTACGGTATCTAATGCCGATATGAAAACACCACCGCTTATTTTCAACCCAAATGGCATGACGGTAAACTGGTAACTTCGGCCCAGAAAAATGAATGCAGTATATTTTATAGATTCTTTCGATATTCTAGTTTGCCAATATGAACTACGCATATCCAAAGAAGTTAAGAAGCGGGCACCATAAAACTTTTGTACTAACTCTTCTAGGTTCTCCGGTCGCGTTTGTACAGGTATAATGATCTTATTGATCTCTCTGGCATCCAACACCAATCTGATGTCACCATTGGGTTTAATTACCGCCACAAGAGGGTTACAATATTCGGAATCTGAGGGCTCAATAATACCCCATTCTAACATTTTGTTGATTTCCTTTCTGACTACTTCTTTCTTTGTCCATGGGATAGAATAGGAAGTATGGCAAAAGGGTTTATGTGCATACGTCTTTATATGGAATTCAAAGTATTTTATTATACCCGGACGTTTACTAAAAATCGACTGATATGCATCCAACAAGTAGTACAGTTCGTCCCTTTGGATAACAGATAAATATTCTGATTCTAACACCTTTTCCTGCAATGACATTTTATCAATCATTTCTTCAGAACATTCAATAAGGCATATATCATACACATTTTCATCATCAATACTGACATATTTTACCATTAGATTCATACACAACTGATTTGGAATTACTCAGCCCTTTCTCAGTGTGGCTGTCAAAACATTACCATTAGAATTAAATATACATTCACCTTTCTCTAAATTAATGATTGCACCAGTCTCACATAAAAAATCCAAACCCCAGACACATGGTACTGTCATTTTAGGAAGAACCAGGAATGTACTTTCTATTTGAGCCCCCCGTATTGTAACGTCGACACTACCTGTTTCACAACTTTTTGCATTTTTGCGCTGAATGCGCCAGACACGGTACATCCTGTGATAGGAAAAGTGGGTATTTTTACCCCTCGGCTTATCTGTTTTAAACAGTCCAGCGTCATGACACTAATAGTTGCTCCAGTATCAATTAATATTTCAACATCAACATTATTTATACTTGTTGGAATTATTGCCTGTAAAATTTGTCCACATTTATTAGAAACTTCAGGTTTTTCTTCAATTAATTCATTCCTTATATCCTGATCATTATTGTACCTTAATACTCTCAGTTCAAATTGATGCCTGCCTTCCTTCTCCTTTCCAGTCATCCTAGGAAGGCATTTGGTGACTGGTATTAGTTTAATCTATCTCGTTGAGTCATCGGTGGGGGTTCATGAACTTCCACAATCCGTACAGAATGATCCGAGTTATGGTATTCACCTCGTCGCACATTGGAGGCTCCTTCGCCCATTGGTATAACTCCTTGTGCTGGATGAGGACTCGAGGCATTTGTTCCATCCTGCCGATGAACATTATGCTTCGAATTATCTTCCCAAGGTCGAATACAATTGGGATCATCACTTGGGTACCTGTTACTCTTATTACTATCACTACTATGCACACTCGCGTCACCATATCGAGGTTTACCTCTAGCACAGTAAGTATCTCTTCTATATTTATTATAATCATTGTTTTTATTGCAACCATAGGATGAAGATTGTCCACGCTCCTGTGATGCGGGTTTGACCTGGTTTTCTGTATTATTATTATTATCATATGTTAAATTATTATTATTATTATTATAATTATTCGTATTGCTATGAGTGTGAGTCGACATTTGATTACCACTCATTTGTCTTGCGTCTTCCATAATCATATCTATAGAGTCAATCACCGACAAGAACTGTTCTGCATCGTGGTCAGGAACATTTATTAACTTTTCACGTATATTTATGGGCAACCTTCCCTTCAAAATTCTGATCACTTCCTTGTGAGAAACTGGATCACTCCAATAACGTGTCTTATTTATGTACTTTTCAAAATATTGCCTTAAAGTACTCCTTTTACTGTTAAATTACTCAGGTTGGTAAACCTCTTTTCTTAATTTCTCTTGTTTACTCGACGACCAGTATTTAGCCAAAAAAAGTTGTTCAAACTCAGCGCCAGTATGGCAACTTTCACTTACTTCAGCGGCCCATAATGCGGCTTCTCCGGTAATTTTGGATACTATAAATTGAAGTCGGTCGTGTTCTGACCAGCTACGTGGAAATATTCTTTTGAAATTATTGATAAAGATTTTCGGATGCAGGTTGTTCTTTTCAGTGGAGAATGTTGGGAATTGTCTACTTTTAAAAATGCTGTTCTCCACCTTTAAACAAGACAAATATCCTCGCTGACCAAAAGAATCATCATCTTTACCAACCGAATCATCAACTTCCCAATGCAAATTTTCACCACAATTGCACTTCGTATTTTCACATGTTCGGTTGTTTTTCAACCTATTCTCCGAACGTTCGTCCTCTGTCAACAAATTTTGTGATGACTTTCGTTCTAACTCCGCCAATTTATGATTGGTTTCCTTTTGCCATTTAGGTAACTCATCAACTATTTTCTCTTTTATTTTCTGAATTTTGCTAGTGAAGAGCTTAATTAATTCATCATTTCTACTTAGGTGCTCATTGATATTTTCATTTGGCCGGGATCCAATAGTAGTCTTAACCTTGTCTACAATTTAATTTTCTTTTATTTCTATCCATTCAGATAGATCTTCGTCAAGTCTTTTAGTTTGATCTACTAAATACTTGTCAATCCCCTTACGAGCATCGGACTCAAACTCAACTATTTGTTTCGAAAGCTCTTCTATCTGTGCGCTAGCATTGAAACAGCTGCTTTCACACTTAACCATCCTATTGGACAGGCCATCATAACTCTTCGAAACTACCTCATATTTCTTTTCTACGTCATGAAGTTTTCCCATTAAAATATTATATTGCCTTTCTAAGGTGTTAGAAAACTCTACATCTAGTTCTCCAAATTTCGCATTTAATTGAGTCTCCCAGTCCGCCTTTAATTCTTTCTTAGTATTTTCCAGTTTATAGTCAAAGGTGTTCAGTTTGCTTTCCAAAGAATCCATTTTAACTTCTAATGAACCAAATTTGGCCTCAAATTTTTCGTTTAACTTTTGATTGTCCTCTTTTAATTGCTTATTATCTTTTTCTAGTGAACCAAGTCTTCCATTCATTACACCCATTTGAGTATTTATTGATACCAGCATATCAAACATTGTTTGATTAATATTTCCATTTTGAGGATCAACTTGCTGATCTACTTCCGAAACCTCAAGATCTTTATGTTCTCCCACGCTGCTTACCTTACTTATCATTGTACTTGAATCTCCTAACGGCTCTAAATCAATAACTGTATTATTATCTGTACATGTCTCCTGTCCCAGATTGAGCTCATGGGATGCATCATCCATATCCTCTTCACTTTCCTCTCTCTACTCATTACTCTACTCAACTGCACATTATTATGTATTCTTTTCGTTCGTTTTAACATGATTATTCACTACCAAGACATACACTTATTTTCACTATGGATTTATATATATTTCTCTACCGAAAACACAAGTCTCAACTTCTTTTTTTTATAATTACACAGTTATTTTAATCATACCTGGTAGTATCGCTCACTTTTAGCGATTATTGAAGAATACCTCTTTCATTGGACAGACTCACTGGCTGCTACTATATTTTCCAACTCTAGGGTTCGTGAATCCGGATGACACTCGACTCGATGCAGCAATCCTCGATCGATCGAGCCGCACGTTGTGGCGCCACTTCTACCGTATCCTCCTTAGCCGTCGGCGTTGTCGTGGTTACCGTGAGACACCGTTATACCAAGAGGAAAGGCGCGTCGATCTTAGAGCATGAGATATGATGACCTTAAGCCATTGACAACACACAACGGTCACGCTAGCACCTGATTCCAGAATAGCTGCAGTAGTTAAGATCTACGAACTATCCCTTGTTGACCAGGTCCCCAAAACTTAACTCGTAACGAGATCCCTTCAAAGCAAATTGTCATAACGATCGTCTATAAAGGCTTCGTACAACGAGAAGAAATGTTACGGTTGATTGAATAATAACAGATACGACCAAACTGTCTTGTCTCTTCTGCTTTATTTAATATAACTTCGTTCACAGTTTCATTTCGCATTCACCACTCATTCACCGAAACCCTTTGATGAACAGTTTTGGTTGCTTAACACCAACAGTCAATGATAATGATACATCTTTTCTCCTTTTTATAAATTGAAGCCCGCTCTCCGTGATATAATAAAAAAAAACCGGTCTCAATACCGCGTCCCTCGTGAGATGCGAATAGACTTATCCCGGAATTGACCGCCCTCTAGGTGTACTCAATTTAATGACCACACTTCGCTGTCCGCTATTTCGCGTAACTGAATGTCCATTTGTTAGTCTGGTTATACACTGTAGCTATTTAAAATTCGCCCCTATATTTTTCACAACGCACAATTAGCACTTCATTACTTTTTTTTTCTTTCTAAGGGTTAACCAAAAAAAGTGACGCCGTATAATCGGCTTAGTCGACATAAAGCAAAACACCTTAATATGCCCAATTTCACCTCTTCTTATAGGATCGGCTACCTTACTCATTAATTTACTACATATTGTTTCCAATAACACTAAACAGGTATCGCCGTTATATTTTAATTGTATTCAAAAGCATGTTACTACTATTATGACCAACCAAATCGTCACAAATCGCGCGACGTGCGTTTTTAGTGATAACTTTACGCTATCCAATTAAATCGCGCGGCGTGCGTTTTTATTGATAACTTTACGCTATGCAATTTCCGTTGCAGCTATCTTGACTCGTAATGTTTCAACTCCATCTCTCGGTGTCGGTAGACTTTCAGCACGCAAATAAAATAAATTGACAAAACATGTATAAACACATAAGCTATCACAATCTGGCTTTCGAAAATGGTGAGCTATGTTAAGAAAAAGACAGGAAGCACTCAGTCCATTTGTGTGTATGCTCAACCAGAAAAGGAACAATAGTTGCACTGGAATCCATTCTTATTCCACTGACCAGAGGGAAGTCGATAGTGTTAGTGAAATGCGTCAGACCTGTGAAAGAATTTTCAGAATCAGTACCCAAATGCGAGGAAAAAACTTCAGCAACTTAAAGAAATTGTCTTCATGAACAGATGGTAATTTTGCACTGTAAAATGACCATGGTGAAACGTTTGGAAATACAGATCCGAAATGGGGAACTCAAGATGGGAGCGTGCAAAAAAATCTGAGCCATTTGTAGCTATTCAGTCAATCCAACGCATCCTGGACACGTGGAAAAAGTCACCGTTAGTGCAGGTGCGGAATACCAACCACACTCCTGAAGTCTACTGACCTCACTCACCAGACAAACTCACCAGATTCAACGTTTTCCTCCTACAAACATATGTTGACAATGCAAACACACGGTTCTTCGAACTATGGCCACTCTGGATGTATCTGCAAAATACTCATGCATGCGTTCACTCACACACAAGCACATACGCGGAAAATGAGAATAAATCGGGAAGTTCAAATATGAGTGAAGAAGACGAAGTTTGTTCCTCCCTTTTCCAGAAGCTACTTCTATTGACAGATTGATACATCAAACGGGCTTAACACTGCCCGAATGTTAAGAAGCCAAATGCTCTTCACATTCATGAAACGATTCAGCTGACTGCTTCAGTTATACGCGATTATTTTCGTTAAAACCCGGTGACTAACCTTTACTACAATTTACAGAAGGCTAACAAGTACATCTAAACCAAAGTGTGTGAGTTAATATGCAAAGAGAGAAAATTACGTGAACGAAGAAGACTTAAAACACGGAAGGAGTTTATGATAAAGACATTTTTTTTGTTACGATCAAGAATTGCTGTCCTTCACAGTAATTTCTGCTGACATTATAATTACAATATTTTTGTCAGAAAGGCTACTGAAACAAGAAAAAAGTAATGTGAAGTAGTGGCGTCAAGAAAATAAAGACTAATCTAGTTAGACACTGATGTGCCCTTACTACATTCCATATAAAACGAGTACATTACTTTATTCGTATTAAATTTCGTGTTACACGTACATCGGTTGTCATTGCACACTATTTTGTTAGGATAATACTAACATGTTAAGGGAGCACAAGGAGAACATGCGGTTCATCAGGAATGGTTGTGTTCTTACTTTATCCTTCTTGGCTCCTGCTATCGCATGAAATAATGCAGAAGAAGGGGGAACACTGAACGATAAAAATTTCCTAGATGGTGTATGTTGGTAAAGACAGATAATACATTAATGATGTATCAGAAGAAAATCTATCTGATGGTCACGTAGCTGAGGAAGATCGTTTGTTTCAAGGTGACAGTCATTTAAATAGTCTTGACGAGGCGTACAGAATCAGTACCGAGCGGAATGCTGATCCGACAGCGTACTGTGCCACCCTTCAGATACCACTCGTAGGAGATATATTGTATGAACTGGCTCTAACAATACTCCAATACATAGGTGAAAGGCAACGTTGGATAATGTAGTTCACTCTCTTAATACTACAATAAGTTGTACGAACACTACGTTGCTGCATTCAACGACGTAGTCAGTGTGATTTGAAATAAACGTCACTACATCACGTAATGTTTGATATTCAACTTCTCACACTACAACTTAAAACTGCAGCTGACTACGAATCACTGTGTACAAAAGGATGGACACAATAACACTTTTCGTGGTATAAAGGGGACAGTGGTAAGTATCTGAATGTTTATTACAACACCTCATCTGACTATCAGGATCCACCACGCTGGAAAGATAAACTACCACCAAAGCTAGTGTCAGTCACCTGAAAAACACTAGATGCGAAAGTCCACGGGGAATGGAAATGGTTTATTTACTATACCAGTAAGAACAACCTATAGCGAAGCGTTCTCTGTGTACTCTGACAACACAACCAAACACTTTCTCAACAACGTAGCTACCGGAAACGACTGCTTCCATGAGTAAGTGACGAATATGTCATATAGATCCGTTGCCTCTAGTAATTACTCGTCTTTTAAACCATCAACGAATAATCATATGTACAAGCAATCAGAGTAAAAGTTATAAATTTTTACGTAAATAAGAGAATACGTTCACAAGGCAAAGATATAATTTAGTACTGTTTGTCTTTCGTTGTCAATCAACGGTAACCTCTATAATTAGCTCCTTGCAACAACAGTATCCTTGAACCTTTTGTAATTTTATCGTAATAATCTATTTCGTCAGTCTCTACTTTCCAGAATTAAATGGAATAACGTTTCATTTATAATTAATAACTTTTCAATAAAATGTAAACTTGCTTTCCCTGTCTAAATAAAGGTTAATTACAATCCTTTTTCGTTGCAAGTTATTAAATGAAGAATACTATTCGTTCTCGTTACGATTTTAATTTCTTTGAACTTTACTTTTACCAAAACGCCAGTCTTCCCTTATTGGCCTTTGTATTTACTTTGATACGAAAAGACATATTCGAAATAATAGTCTGCTTTGAAACAAATGTTTTGAATATATTTCTTGTAATAGTTTAGGGATAAAGGACAAGTTGGGTAGCGACTTTTTCAGTTTGAAACAGTTAATTTTGTATTCCCTGCTATTGATTCGTTTACTGCTATCTCTCAGCGTTTTGTTTTACGAGTGCTGATTCTCTATTCAAAACCCCACTAAGCGGAAATGTAGTAATGTTTTCTAGAAAAATATTCTCTTTGTCTGATCACGATGTTCTTATAAGCACTTTCTAAACGACGCCTTAATTTTCGTGGTAGCATACATTCAACAGAAAGTAATTTGAAACACAAAACACACTGTAGACGTTTTCCACTGTAGACAACAGCGGGCTTGAAACCGCCGTCTAAGTACTTACCACCGCATTTCCTATGCTTTTGTTTTATATCTTCATTACCACTTTCTTTGTTGTCCTCAAAATCTCATTTTTTTACTTCCACGTGACAAATGTAAAAACTTTTCCATAGCTTATCACCCTTACCAATTTTGTAAGACGTCGCAAAATAGCAAAAGCTGGTTGAAAAGACAACAATCATCGATGCTGCTAAGTGTAACACGCGATTGTTCAACTTTGCAGTCTGACTAACAACTGAAGCAGAATTCCGTTCAAATCACATAGGTTGATACCAGAAATGAAACTGCCAACAACTGCCTTCTTTGCCACTGTGAAAATACTACGGCGCCCCTGGCGGTCGTTCATGGCACTCCAGGGCGCTGCGGCGCGCTGTTTGAAGACAAATGCTTTAGTGTTGTGGACTTCATAGACCGTGACAAGAAATCATTGAAGCGAAAATGTCTGAGTGAAGCTAACAGTCCTGTTTCCGTTCGGCAGAGAATCGTCACGACATCAGGTAGAGTTAATCTTCAGATGTTTGTGAGTGGACTACATGTGCAAAGCTCCCAGATGGACAGTGTTGTTTTGGTTGTTGTTATGGCCTAGACGGGTTTGATGGAGACTACACAATTTCTTTACGATGTAGTTCCTTTCTACAAAAATGAATTATACCCTACGTTTTCCCAACTGTGTCGTGGGTTTGATCTGAAAAGCTAATCATCTGCATGTAAAAGCATAACACTGCACTTCAGTCAGTTTGCCGTTTGTTACATGTCGCCTTCATGGTCAAGATCCTGCAATTTTATTGGGTATTCGTGTACGTCTGTTCCTTGCGTATTTAATTACAAATTTCATGCGTAGTGATTATTTGTTACTGAATACAATTATTTACGAAAGCACTAGTGTGTTTCCCGAGAACTCGTAGGTCCGTTGTCTTGGCTGGCTGGGAGTGCTTATTCTGCCTTCCTCGGCAGCTACGACCGTTGTAATACGCCATAAAAACTGCGAAGTGATAGACACGTAAGTCTCAACTGTGAGAAATGACGCAGAATTTTTCAGTATCACTCAACTGTACGTTAGTAGTGAACGAGAAAGATAATTGTTAACGAATAAAAAACGAAGTAGTCTGAAGCTGACATGTAGGAAGGAGGTAATATTCTTTTAGCTGGCTGTCATGTTAACAGCTGTTTCAAGGACTGTTGAATCAATACCGAAGGGTAAAGCCATTCGATAACATCTGTTTTCTGTGCTATACAATATTTTTGTTCGTGAACTTCAGTATTTTATCAGATACTTTGATGTCATTGTTTTAATTTATCCTGTTTCACACTCTCCGAATTAATAATCTAGCGACTATCGAGTACCACATAAGCTACTATTCAGATCAGAAAAGAAACATCGGGCAGGGAAATAACAGGTAGGAAATTACCGGTAGCACTGTGAATGTGTACAGTGAGAATCTCTTCCTGTGTTACATGAATGGAGCGACGGTTGTTACAACACGTTTTTTGTTATTATTTGTTGACTATCTTAGTCAAATGCTATGCTCTAAAATACCACATACATTGCATGTGAAATTTCTCAAGTAATATGTAATTATTAATTATTCATGTTTTTACCAATCTCTGTTGCAAAACAGCCAAAAGGTCACCTGGCCCCAAATGCAGTTTGCCTATGCCACGGCTTGTAAGTGCAACAAAAAAACTGATAGCAACATTTCATAGAATTTTGGAGCGATGTTAAAAATTGAAAGTGCTGGAATGTCATACTCACTAAGAAGAATATTGTTGCATTAAAGATTACGTACAATAAGGCAAGTATTAACTCATTTAAAACAATAATCAGACGTTGATGTTGTTTTATACTCAAGAAACATACTCCTTTACCAATCGGTGTTGGCGGGTACAAGGCGTTGGCGGAGGGGGGAGGGAGGGGTGGGGAGGATTACTTGTAAAGAAACGAAAACGAAAACTACACTCCTGGAAATTGAAATAAGAAGACCGTGAATTCATTGTCCCAGGAAGGGGAAACTTTATTGACACATTCCTGGGGTCAGATACATCACATGATCACACTGACAGAACCACAGGCACAGAGACACAGGCAACAGAGCATGCACAATGTCGGCACTAGTACAGTGTATATCCACCTTTCGCAGCAATGTAGGCTGCTATTCTCCCATGGAGACGATCGTAGAGATGCTGGATGTAGTCCTGTGGAACGGCTTGCCATGCCATTTCCACCTGGCGCCTCAGTTGGACCAGCGTTCGTGCTGGACGTGCAGACCGCGTGAGACGACGCTTCATCCAGTCCCAAACATGCTCAATGGGGGACAGATCCGGAGATCTTGCTGGCCAGGGTAGTTGACTTACACCTTCTAGAGCACGTTGGGTGGCACGGGATACATGCGGACGTGCATTGTCCTGTTGGAACAGCAAGTTCCCTTGCCGGTTTAGGAATGGTAGAACGATGGGTTCGATGACGGTTTGGATGTACCGTGCACTATTCAGTGTCCCCTCGACGATCACCAGTGGTGTACGGCCAGTGTAGGAGATCGCTCCCCACACCATGATGCCGCGTGTTTGCCCTGTGTGCCTCGGTCGTATGCAGTCCTGATTGTGGCGCTCACCTGCACGGCGCCAAACACGCATACGACCATCATTGGCACCAAGGCAGAAGCGACTCTCATCGCTGAAGACGACACGTCTCCATTCGTACCTCCATTCACGCCTGTCGCGACACCACTGGAGGCGGGCTGCACGATGTTGGGGCGTGAGCGGAAGACGGCCTAACGGTGTGCGGGACCGTAGCCCAGCTTCATGGAGACGGTTGCGAATGGTCCTCGCCGATACCCCAGGAGCAACAGTGTCCCTAATTTGCTGGGAAGTGGCGGTGCGGTCCCCTACGGCACTGCGTAGGATCCTACGGTCTTGGCGTGCATCCGTGCGTCGCTGCGGTCCGGTCCCAGGTCGACGGGCACGTGCACCTTCCGCCGACCACTGGCGACAACATCGATGTACTGTGGAGACCTCACGCCCCACGTGTTGAGCAATTCGGCGGTACGTCCACCCGGCCTCCCGCATGCCCACTATACGCCCTCACTCAAAGTCCGTCAACTGCAGATACGGTTCACGTCCACGCTGTCGCGGCATGCTACCAGTGTTAAAGACTGCGATGGAGCTCCGTATGCCACGGCCAACTGGCTGACACTGACGGCGGCGGTGCACAAATGCTGCGCAGCTAGCGCCATTCGACGGCCAACACCGCGGTTCCTGGTGTGTCCGCTGTGCCGTGCGTGTGATCATTGCTTGTACAGCCCTCTCGCAGTGTCCGGAGCAAGTATGGTGGGTCTGACACACCGGTGTCAATGTGTTCTTTTTTCCATTTCCAGGAGTGTATTTAGAAACGAAAATGATCTGGAGGAATAAGATAAATTACTTCTTACAGGAATAAATTGGTTTAGCTGATTGAGTTGTTCCTCTGACAAGCAGTTATTCACATCCAGAAGCCAGAAAGCACAGTACGTGATAGTATGTTACACCACAGATTCTTAGAACTCTACATCACGGTAAGCGTTACTGCTGTAGTGAACAGTTCAATACCAGCTTGAAAAAGACGTAACGGTATTTTAAACTCAAGGTTTTGAGTAGTTTTTTGCATATTCATGACAGCTTTTATTTTTGTGTGTATCTACCAATCCTTTTTATATCACAGAAGTAGGTTACTGGTGTCAAGGACTTGGATAAGAATAACAATACGTATTTGTAATTTTTCCCTCTCCGCCTTTCAAATGTGCCATGCTAGTTGCTGAAAGTTACTGGTACTGATGAAATCTTCTCGAGTTTCAGTCCTCGTGGCTACGCCGAATTTCCACGACGTTTCGATGAGTGCCATTGTCATCAGCTTCTGGCGAAGCGTCGAGATCGTGCGGGTGTGGCTTACAAATCAGCATATTAGATTTTGCAAATAAAATGTTAGTTTACAGAACAGTCGACGTCTTTTCACAAGGAAATGAATACAGAGTAGCGACCTGCTTTCCTTCCTTTTTTGTTTAGAAAACTGTGAAGAAGCACAAAAGTGAAGTGGATCTTACTGCACATAAGGAAAGTGTGGTTTCAGTTGCGTGAGACTACAGTTGTGTGTGTGACTTACCTTTGCGCGCTCGTGTGTGTGTGTGTGTGTGTGTGTGTGTGTGTGTGTGTGTGTTTGTGTTTGTGTCTAGTGTTGACGAACACCTTAATGGTAGAAAGCTTTACTTGTAAGAGTCTTTTTGTTGTGTCTCTCTTTGCTTATAATACTATTTTTTAAAAAAAGTTTTGTTGCACTTGATGCACACTGGTAGCCCGTGTTGCCCTCTCTTTCTCAATAATGGCAGCACAGCGTCTCGGCATATCTCGAATCAGCTTTCGAATGAAATCCTGTGGTGTTTCTCGCCACTCCTCTAGTAAGGCTCCCTCCAAACGCTGCACCGTTTCCGGAGGATCTGCACACGTCCTGAGTCTTCGCTTCAGAAAATCCCATCCTTGTGGGACTACATGCTGGCCACTCTAGAACACTGATATTGTGTCGCCGAATAAAATTTTGCTCTGGGGTTGCAACATGGTCGTGAGCGTTGTCGTGATGTCGTGCATTAGAAGAAATCTTTACCAAACATCTTGTGTCGAAGGTTGTAAATTAGGATCAAACATTTCGTTGATGTACCTCTCCCCTATTAGACGTGTGTTATTCCTTCTGTGAACCATGACCAGTTCTTTTCCAGTGTACACTGTAATTACTTCCCACAGCGTTACAGCGTATTCTCCAAAATTGACTGTTGGAGACACTGCAGCTTCCTTATTATGTCTCTCACGAGTTCAGAAATGGTTCAAATGGCTCTAAGCACTATGGGACTCAACGTCTGAGGTCATCAGTCCCATAGACATAGAACTACATTAAACCTAATTAACCTAAGGACACCACACACATCCGTGCCCGAGGCAAGATTCGAAGCTGCAAACGTAGCAGCGGCGCGGTTCCGGACTGAAGCGCCTAGAACCGCTGGGCCACAGCGGCCGGCCCCTCACGAGTTCTCCATACCCCGATACGACCATCGTTTCCACGGACGTTCACTCTACTTTCGTCGCAAAGCAGCACTTTACGCCAATGCCTTAACGACCGATGCCTGTGGTATTCGGTAAAGTGCAGCCTCCTTTTTTTCATGTAAGTTCAATCTGCCATCTTTACCTAAACTGATTCTCGTGTAGTCTGTTATGAATTGTTTGGTGTATTTTTCACTGATAGTGGAACTGCAACAACCAGCAAAGTTTACTCTTGTGCAAAAGATCTCAAAGTACTAACAGCAATTTTCTTTGTTTTTCTTTTCGATTAGTGTATATACATGAGCGGCGGCTGCCTGTCCGCAGGCCCATGGCGTACAAAGGGAGGGGGTGGGGGGGGGGGGCGTAGGGTCCCTGGTGACTCGTCATGCGTCGGGGGGCGTGGACCAGCGTCAACTGCTGCCTATATTGGAGGCGTGGGGCTGCTGGAGCAGGGCTCCACGCTAAACTCCGCTGATAGCCCTAGCTCGATAGCCACCAAGTAGACACAGTGTTTCTGTTTTCTCAAATTCCGAAGTATGTCCCTCGCTGAGGCTGTTTGCTGCCACTATGTCCCTGATGTATGAATCTAATGTGTTCCATCCAGCGTTGCGAGATGCTGCCCTGTGTTTGCCCAGAGTGTTGGTAGCCGCATTCGCAAGGGATGTGCAGTATACACCGTGTATTTGCAGTTCTAGTTGTCCTTTATCGAGCCAAGCGTATTTTTCGTTTCTCGTAAGGATCGAACAAAGGCCTTGATGTTGTTTCCGACGATTCTCGCAGTTTTGCCTGAAGGAGACCCAGTATAGAGGACAGAAGCGAGTTTGTGTTCCTCTCTCTCTCTGTCTCTTATTTGAAGATAGCTGCATCATTCCTTTTCTTCAGTGTACGTCTAATATGCGCTTCTCTGTACACATTTTGGCTACACAGCTGTAAGGTGTGTATCTCGGCTATGAGGCTGTCTTCATCACAAATGGCTCGCTCGCTGTGTACTGGAGTCGTCAGAACGGTGTACCGATGCGCCGGCTGGTGACAGCTCGCTGCACGACGGTACGGATGTGAGTGGTTCTTTCTTCCATAGACGTTATGTCCTAGGACACCGTCTGCATGCCTTCTTATTACAACGTCCAAAAAAATGGAAGACTTCCGTTATGTTCTAGCTCCAACGCGAACTGCAAGTATTCACGGATGTTTGTTCAGACGGACCGGTAACTGAATCAGAGCTTCTCGACCATGTTCCCACACGCCAAAGGTGTCACTCTCGTAAATTATTGGCGCTGTATTTGGAAACGATTGCGATGAAAGTGATCTCTACCGTCGAATTGGTGTATCTGAAGTCACAGAGATATAACTGTTCGCTTCTTGACATCTTCACTAACGCTGGCAAGTATGTGTCCCATGACAGGTTATCAAAGAAGCATGATACTGGTGTAATTCAATGTTCAAAGCGTAAAGGGAAGTTTACCAACAGTTTTCAGAATTCTTATAATTAGACAATTGCACCTGAAGGTTGTCCTGTCTCAGTATTCGTTGTTAAGAAGCCACTGACTGTTTCATTTTCTAATATACCTCTTGTTCATTAGAGGTTTGTCTAAAGATATTACCTATGGCTGCTTTTGCGTAATCAGCTAAAATTTTGGAAATTTGTGGTAAGGACTATGAGACCAAAGTGCTGAGGTCATCGGTCCCTAGGCTTACGCACTACTTAATCTAACTTTATCTTACGCTAAGGACAACACAGACACCCATGCCAGAGGGAGGACTCGAACCTCTGACAGGGGGGAGCTGCACGAACCGTGACAAGGCTCCTTATGCCGCCCGGCTATCCTGCGCAATCAGCTAACCTAATAGGGAAGTTAACAGTACGAATTAAGGTGAATAATAATTTTACTGACTGAAATAAATGCTTACTGGTGGAACTGTTAAGAAAACCAATATTTCCTGTTACTTACTTTTAAGTACACGAATAGATATATTGACGATATATCGACATGCCAACACAGATCGACTACGGTGACACAGATGTAACTCGTGCACTGTGCACACCTCTGCCGCCAAACAACGTCTCTGGCGCATTTGCATCTGTGGCCGCATGCGCAATTGCGCGTTACACGAGTATAAAGGGACGAAGCGAGCACTGGAGCGGCTGCTACCCTACCTATCAACTCGTCCAAGTCCTGGTCAGCCTTCCGTCGCCTTACCGGAACTAAGCCCTCCCCCTACTATCCTCTTCTCCATGATGATCACCCCTTCCCTGACGCCCTTAGTAAGGCCAATCACTTTGCCTCCTACCTGTCCGATGTGTTTTCCATCCCCGATGATCCCCAGTTCGATTACTCCCTCTTCCCGGATATCTGCGATCGAACTGACACCTCTGTCCCTCCCCTCGCTCCTGGTTTCCAGTACTTGGACAACATTGCACACACGGAACTCAATGCCCCTATCACTACACAGGATCTCATTGCTACACTCCGCACAAAACGCAACACCGCTCCTGGTCACGATCGTGTCACCTACCGTCACCTTCGTGAAGCTCCTGTCTCTTTCCTCTCCACCCTGGCCAGGCTCTACAATGTAGTCCTGTCCACCGGTTACTACCCTGACCTGTGGAAAACCTCCCATATCCTCATGTTCCTTATACCTGGCAAACCGCCGTCTGCCGTCTCCTCCTACCGTCCCATCAGCCTTACCTCGGTCTTCAGCAAGGTCCTGGAATCTATCCTCACCTGACGCATCCACCAGCATCTCCGTCAGCACCGTCTCCTTCCCGTTACCCAGTGTGGTTTTCGGCCTTCCTTCTCTTCCAACGACCTTCTCCTTCACCTCACTCATCTCCTTTCCGACCAGCTTAATTCCCGTCGCTCCACAATCTTCCTCTCCCTGGACCTCGAACGTGCCTATGACCGCGTATGGCATTCCGGTCTCCTCTTCAAGCTCCAAACCTTCGCCCTTCCCATTAACTATGTCCGTCTGATCGGCTCCTTTCTCTACCGCCGTCCTTCCTATGTCACCATCCATAATACAGATTCCTACACCTTTTTCCCCTCCGTCAGTGTGCCCCAAGGCTTCGTCCTCTCCCCCCTTCTGTACCTTTTGTACACGGCGGACATGCCGCCGCCGTCATCCCCCATCCACCTTCTCCAGTTTGCTGATGACACCGCCTTCCTTGCCCTTGCCCCCACCCTGCAGCGCTCCCAACACCTTCTCCCATCTTGCCCAGTTCACCGCTTGGTGCAACCAGTGGTTGCTCAAGGTCAATCCCTCCAAAACCCAGGCGATCATTGTAGGCAAAACCACCCCTTCCTTCCGCCTCCTTGATTTCTATCTCACCATCTATGGCAGTCCTATCGCCCTCACTCCCACCCTTAAGTACCTTGGCGTCACCCTCGACCGTCGCCTCTCCTGGACTCCCCACCTCCGCATAATCCAAGACATCTACCCCTCCTACCAACTTTGATCCTCCCACATTCCTCCTGTGCTTGCCCCTCTGGGCACCCTCCCTCCCTTCTCTCCCTTTTCCCTCTCTCCTCCATTTCTCCCCACTCCTCCCCCGGGTTTCCCCTCTCCTGTCCCTCTCCTCCTGCCCCCGTGTCATCAGCCATTGGCATCCTTGTTCTCCCCTCTCCCCCACCTCACCCCTGTTCCCCTCTTGGCAGGTCCCTGGACTCACACATGCTAAGTGGACATTCGCGCGCCGGAGATCACCGCCATCAGTGTCTCGTGTGTGCCGTCATGTTTAGTGTTCAGTGTTCACCGTCACACTCCATCGTTCGCCAGTGCCATCGTCTTCTTCAGTGTTTGAGCGTCGTATCAACAGTTTACAGTGTGGATTATCGTCGAGTGTTAACGGCTCCGTGTTTGTCTTTATGTGTCTCCTGTTTTATTGCCCACCATTCTGTAACTTATGTGTCTTCTCCGTGTTTTTTTCTCATTGTGTATCCTCTGGCTGAAGAGCAGCGTAGAATGGTGCTGACAGAATGCCTGTTGTACAGGTTTAAAATAACAATAAAGAAAAAAAAAAAACTGGAGCGGCAGTCTTGTGGCTCACTCTGAATATGGCTGAATGTTATACAGCCGAAATATTAGAAGAAGAAGGAGCATTCTTGCGGCTGAACCCGAAACTTAATGGAACAGTCTTTGTGCCGCCAAAACCTGAAGATTGACGTCAGGTACCTCAGTGGGGAGGAGATGGATTTATGTGTTCAGCGATTGGATAAGCTTCGACACTTGAGAGCAAGATTACTGAGCTCCTTAAGTTTCCTACTAAGGTGCCGTGAAAAGGGGCATAATTCTGAAGTTTGCCAGATTACTACATTTTATAAAATGGATGTCTATGAATAAAATTTTAACCAAAGCTGGTTCTGCTTTTGTTAAGGAGAGGATCCACTTTACTCGCCGAAAATTAGACCTGGTTTCTGAAGAACTTTATCGACATTACCTGAAGATGTCTGTGGTGATACCCTATGATTCCTGGAATTGGACTGATGGTACAACTTGGGCTAAATCAGACTGGATTCGTGAGGTGGCCACGTCCAGACAGACTGCAAAATTTAGTCGACTGAAGACGACATCGCAGCGAGAAACTGTTATTCGACGCCCTGTCATTAATATGATAGGTAGAGATTTGGACGATACTACGATGATGGTCTTGAGTGGGGGACTGAATTTTGCACCCACGCCTCAGGTCCTGCCATTACCTTCTTTTATCAGCGCCACTGAAGAAGTGGTTCGGCCACTTCCCTCGGATTCAGCAGAGGAAATAAGACGTGAAACATGCCGCGCAATTATGAAGGCTCGCCCACAAAGGAGCAATGTATCTGTGGCAGTGAGGGCTGCACTACGTAAGCTTCGCCAGGATACTCAGACGGTGGTACTCCCAGCGTATAAAGGTAATGCTACTGTTTTATTGTCTCGGGACGAATACCATGATAAAATGTACAATTATTGAGTGAAAGCATCTACCAGGAGGTCATCAGGGATCCCACGAATTGAGTGGCGAAGAAAACTGCTTCGCTTCTGAATGATTCTCCCTTCCCACCAGAGGTTTCCCGGAGATTGAAACCAAGTGGTGCAGTGCCTCCTAGATTTTATGGACTACCAAAGGTCCACAAGAAAGATGTTCCTCTCTGCCTCATAGTGAGTAACATAGGCTCTCCAACCTATGACGTGGCCAAACACCTGGCATCGTTGTTGAGGCCTCTTGTGGGATAATGTGCTCACCACATAATAAACTCAGCTGATTTCATTAGTAAACTCAAATCATTGAAACCAAACCCTTCTGATGTATTAGTTAGTTTCGATGTGGTGTCTTTATTCAAAAAGGTTCCCCTTCCAGAATCTCTACAACTTATTGAAAGAAGTATCGGAAAAAAGATTTCAGCTTTATTGAAACATGTTCTGATCTCTACATACTTCTTATTTAACAACGACTTTTTTGAACAGACGGACGGAGTCACCATTGGTAGTCCCTTATCCCCCCTGGTGGCCAATTTATTTATGGAAGACTTCGAGGAGAAGGTGCTTGAATCTGCTGACTTGAAACCCATGGTATTCTGGAGGCATGTTGGACCTTTGCAGTTTGGCCCCATGGTGAAGATAACTTGCAAGACTTCTTAAGACATCTGAACTCCCTCCACGATCAAATAAAGTTCACAATGGGAATAGAAAAGGAGGGATGCCTTCCATTCTTGGATGTTCTGGTTCGGCGCAGAGATGATGGTACTTTGGGACACGAAGTGTATCGGAAGCCGACGCACACTGATTTGTATTTACGTGCAAATAGCTACCACCATCCTCCACATCACCCCATGAACCACGGACCTTGCTGTTGGTGGGGAGGCTTACGTGCCTCAGCGATACAGATAGCCGTACCGTAGGTGCAACCACAACGGAGGGGTATCTGTTGAGAGGCCAGACAAACGTGTGGTTCCTGAAGAGGGGCAGCAGCCTTTTCAGCGGTTGCAAGGGCAACAGTCTGGATGATTGACTGATCTGGCCTTGTAACAATAACCAAAACGGCCTTGCTGTGCTGGTACTGCAAATGGCTGAAAGCAAGGGGAAACTACGGCCGTAAATTTTTCCCGAGGGCATGCAGCTTTACTGTATGATTAAATGATGAAGGCGTCCTCTTGGGTAAAATATTCCGGAGGTAAAATAGTCCCCCATTCGGATCTCCGGGCGGGGACTACTCTAGAGGATGTCGTTATCAGGAGAAAGAAAACTGGCGTTCTACGGATCGGAGCGTGGAATGTCAGATCCCTTAATCGGGCAGGTAGGTTAGAAAATTTAAAAAGGGAAATGGATAGGTTAAAGTTAGATATAGTGGGAATTAGTGAAGTTCGGTGGCAGGAGGAACAAGACTTCTGGTCAGGTGACTACAGGGTTATAAACACAAAGTCAAATAAGGGTAATGCAGGAGTAGGATTAATAATGAATAAGAAAATAGGAATGCGGGTAAGCTACTACAAACAGCATAGTGAACTCATTATTGTGGCCAAGATAGATACGAAGCCCACACCTACTACAGTAGTACAAGTTTATATCCCAACTAGCTCTGCAGATGACGAAGAAATATAAGAAATTATTCAGATAGTGAAGGGAGACGAAAATTTAATAGTCATGGGTGACTGGAATTCGAGTGTAGGAAAAGGGAGAGAAGGAAACGTAGCAGGTGAATATGGATTGGGGCTAAGAAATGAAAGAGGAAGCCGCCTGGTAGAATTTTGCACAGAGCACAACTTAATCATAGCTAACACTTGGTTTAAGAATCATGATAGAAGGTTGTATACATGGAAGAACCCTGGAGATACTAAAAGGTATCAGATAGATTATATAATTGTAAGACAGAGATTTAGGAACCAGGTTTTAAATTGTAAGACATTTCCAGGGGCAGATGTGGACTCTGACCACAATCTATTGGTTATGACCTGTAGATTAAAACTGAAGAAACTGCAAAAAGGTGGGAATTTAAGGAGATGGGACCTGGATAAACTGAAAGAACCAGAGGTTGTACAGAGTTTCAGGGAGAGCATAAGGGAACCATTGACAGGAATGGGGGAAAGAAATACAGTAGAAGAAGAATGGCTAGCTTTGAGGGATAAAATAGTGAAGGCAGCAGAGGATCAAATAGGTAAAAAGACGAGGGCTAGTAGGAATCCTTGGGTAATAGAAGAAATATTGAATTTAATAGATGAAAGGAGAAAATATAAAAATGCAGTAAATGAAGCAGGCAAAAAGGAATACAAACTTCTCAAAAATGAGATCAACAGGAAGTGCAAATTGGCTAAGCAGGGATGGCTAGAGGACAAATGTAAGGATGTAGAGGCTTATCTCACTAGAGGTAAGATAGATACTGCCTACAGGAAAATTAAAGAGACCTTTGGAGATAAGAGAACCACTTGTATGAACATCAAGAGCTCAGATGGAAACCCAGTTCTAAGCAAAGAAGGGAAAGCAGAAAGGTGCAAGAAGTATATAGAGGGTCTATACAAGGGCAATGCACTTGAGGACAATATTATGGAAATGGAAGAGGATGTAGATGAAGATGAAATGGGAGATACGATACTGCGTGAAGAGTTTGACAGAGCACTGAAAGACCTGAGTCGAAACAAGGCCCCGGGAGTAGACAACATTCCATTGGAACTACTGACGGCCTTGGGAGGGCCAGTCCTGACAAAACTCTACCATCTGGTGAGCAAGATGTATGAAACAGGCGAAATACCCTCAGACTTCAAGAGGAATATAATAATTCCAATCCCAAAGAAAGTAGGTGTTGACAGATGTGAAAATTACCGAACAATCAGTTTAATAAGCCACAGCTGCAAAATACTAACACGAATTCTTTACAGACGAATGGAAAGACTAGTAGAAGCCGACCTCGGGGATGATCAGTTTGGATTCTGTAGAAATACTGGAACACGTGAGGCAATACTGACCTTACGACTTATCTTAGAAGAAAGATTAAGGAAAGGCAAACCTACCTTTCTAGCATTTGTAGACTTATAGAAAGCTTTTGACAATGTTGACTGGAATACTCTCTTTCAAATTCTAAAGGTGGGATGGGTAAAATACAGGGAATGAAAGGCTATTTGCAATTTGTACAGAAACCAGATGGCGGTTATAAGAGTCGAGGGGCATGAAAGGGAAGCAGTGGTTGGGAAGGGAGTAAAACAGGGTTGTAGCCTCTCCCCGATGTTATTCAATCTGTATATTGAGCAAGCAGTAAAGGAAACAATAGAAAAATTCGGAGTAGGTATTAAAACCCACGGAGAAGAAATAAAAACGTTGAGGTTCGCCGATGACATTGTAATTCTGTCAGAGACAGCAAAGGACTTGGAAGAGCAGTTGAACGGAATGGATGGTGCCTTGAAGGGAAGATATAAGATGAACATCAACAAAAGCAAAACGAGGATAATGGAATGTAGTCGAATTAAGTCGGGTGATGCTGAGGGTATTAGATTAGGAAATGAGACACTTAAAGTAGTAAAGGAGTTTTGCTATTTGGGGAGCAAAATAACTGATGATGGTCGAAGTAGAGAGGATATAAAATGTAGACTGGCAATGGCAAGGAAAGCGTTTCTGAAGAAGAGAAATTTGTTAACATCGAGTATGGATTTAAGTGTCAGGATGGAGGGTAGGGGGGGCACAACGGTGAAGATGTGACGGGGGGCGGGGATGGGAGAGGAGAGGAGCAACCAAATAGTTTGGACAAGAAGAGAATAGAAGCTTTCGAAATGTGGTGCTACAGAAGAATGCTGAAGATTAGATGGGTAGATCACATAACTAATGAGGAAGTATTGAATAGGATTGGGGAGAAGAGAAGTTTGTGGCACAAATTGACTAGAAGAAGGAATCGGTTGGTAGGACATGTTCTGAGGCATCAATGGATCACCAATTTAGTATTGGAGGGCAGCGTGGAGGGTAAAAATCGTAGGGGGAGACCAAGAGATGAATACACCAAGCAGATTCAGAAGGATGTAGGTTGCAGTAGGTACTGGGAGATGAAGAAGCTTGCACAGGATAGAGTAGCATGGAGAGCTGCATCAAACCAGTCTCAGGACTGAAGATCACAACAACAACAACATCCTGCACAGACGATGAGTGTTGTCCGAACTTAGACCCATAGATCGCATATTATTATATTATTTGTGACGAAAGCAGGATGAGGTTTCCCACCTACAAAGAGTGTTTGAAGACAACAGGTACTCGCCACAGCAAATACAGAAGGCACTGAAAATGAAACCGAAAGAGGCCACAAAGAAAGCAGAAGAAGACGAAGAAACCTTTAAGCCGATGGCCTTCCTGCCACATGTTGGTAGCCCCTCAGCAAAAATAGGTCGGATTCTCAGCAGTAAAAGTGATTTTTCGTCCTACACCCAAGACAGCTGCAGTCGTGGGCTCCGTCAAAGATGATTTGCTGCTCCGAACATGTGTAGTTTACAAAATTCGTTGTGAATGTGGCCTTTCTTACGTTGGACAAACAACTCGTACTGTCCAAGAAAGATGTACAGAGCACCGGAGGTACACTCTAACAAGTCGACAGTGGCAGAGCACTGTATTGATATAGGTCACAGTATTTTGTATGACAACGTCGAAATTTTGCCAACTAAATAATCTTTTTGGGACTCGATAGTGAAGGAGGCAATTCAGATTCGCTTGACGACAAATGTAATTACTAGAGATAGTGATTTCGACCTTGATAAATCATGAAATCCGGCACTTGGTGTAATTGAATCACAAAGAGGTCGTCACAGTGCAACTCACAATGATATATGGACATGCCAACACCGATCGACTACAGTGTCATAGATGTAACTCGTCCATTGTGCACGCCTATGCCGCCAATCAACGTCTCTGGCGCATTTGTATCTGTGGCCGCATGCGCAGTTGCGCGTTACACGAGTATAAAGGGACGAAGCGAGCACTGGAGCGCCCCCCCCCCCCCCCAAATCTATAAGTCCCTCCAAATCCTTGAGCGTCATGCACTCTGCCTCGCCTTCCGTATACGTCTCCCATCCCCCATGCGGATCCTCTATGATCTCATTCCTTTCCCCCATCTGCTCCTATTCCACAAACATATCCGCATCCTCTACACCCCCGCCGTCTTGAACCCCATCACCCCCTGGTTGCTCCTCTCCTCTCCCATCCCCGCCCCCTGCCACGTCTTCACCGTTGTGTCCCCCCTACCCTCCATCTCTACACCCTCCATCTCCTTTCCCGAGGTGGCTTCCGTCAACTCCCCCTCCCGGATGATGCCCTCTCTCCCTCCATTTATCCTTCCTATCAACTCTGATCCTCACTACCCCTCCTTTCCTCTGTCCTTTCCCTGGGCTCCCTCTTCCCCCCTTCCGTCCTGTTTTCTCCCCACTAAACCTCTCCCTACCTCCCTTCTCCCCCCCCCAAGTCCTTTTGTATTCCCCTCCTCTGCCTACCCCTGTCACGTCTGCCCAGCGCCCTCCCACCCCTCTTATGGATCTTCATCCTCCATCAGCTCATTTCCTGGTTCCCCCCCCCCTTTTTTTAATTTCCCATCGTCTGTCCAGTTTCCCCCCACCTGCTCTCGGCTGTGGTATGTCACATTTGCCAACTTTTTAGTGCAGTGTTCCAGTGACTGTTCAGTGTTGTTCGTCTTTCTCGTGTTGCGAACAGAAACCATGCTGTTGCTGGGTGTGAATTTTATGTCTTTTGCGAACAGACACCAGACTGTCGCTGTGTTTTTTTAATTGTCTGTCTATTGTTTTACCTGTCTGCTTTGTATGTATTTTCTTAGCGTCATCATCCCTCTGTTCTTTGTTTTAAGTTCCACGATTTCTTTTCGCCATGTTACTCTTTAAGTCTCCGATTTTTTCGCCTGTTTTTGTTATTTATTCTCTTCATCTTTCTAACAAAGTCTGTAGGCTGAAGAGCTGCATACTAAGCTGCTGCCAGCCCGCCCCCTTGGGGGGGAATTGAAATTCAATAAAGGAAAAAAAAAAAAAAAAGTGGAGCGGCAGTCTTGCGGCTCACTCTGAAGGTGGCTGAGCGTTACACAGCCTAAATATTAGAAGATCAAGGAGAATTCTTGCGGCTGCAGACCCGAAACTTTATGGAAAAGGTCTGCATTCGGCTATGTCAGCTGCTTTGTGTGTTTGGCCATCTTCTATTCCTCCAGTGCATTGGTGCCTCACTGACAGTTCCCGTAACTCCGTGTTGTGGTCCACTCTCTCTAGCCTTCCACCTTTTTTCTGACAAAGTGGTCTTCTACAGGGTCTTTTCCTGCACTCTACCACTCTCCACCCTCCAGAACTTAATCCCACTGGTGTTCTTCCACATTTCCCTTTCGTTGAAGGCATTATATTTTAACGTGGTTCACGATATTATAAAAATGTGCAAGTTATTTTCTTTAGTTAAGTAAATCATTTCAGTTTTAACATTTTTTATTACCAGTCTCCCAAAGCTTAACGTACTAAATCAAGTCTAGCTGTCAGAATTGGTCTCCTCTAGTTTCCAGAACTGGCGAGTTAGCTGTTACTTTTGAGTGAAGCTCTCCCAGTTACCCTGGTTATGCTGTGCAGAAACTCTAACACGTCTGTCTTCGTGCTCCTTTGACATATTGTGCAATATTAAGTAAGGAAACAGGGCAAAAACTAAATAAGTCGTCGAATATGAATTGTTACAATACTAGAAACAATAAACAATGAACGGTGCTTCAAGTACAAATTAATAAAACGGGTGATGAATTCTACGATTTGAAAGTCATAGCAACACAGCTGCAGAAATGAGTGTAGAACAGCCCATGTTAACCAATAACCCTGTTATAATTTTTAACAAAAGTGATTTTTCAGAATGCTGCCCGGAAAGTCTGTGGTTGGAGGACATTTAGGAACCGGTAGAATCCTTAGCAAGCTTAGGTTATTTCTTAGTTGGCCAACCTTGTATAGGTATATGTGGAGTTTCGAGGGGTGAGTGCCACAACTGTAAAATTCCTAAACACAATGTTAATACTGTCAGGGGATTTTTACAATCTTGAAGAGAACACTCTCCCATTGATAAACTCTTTGTTGATTATGTCGGCCGCCTGCCACGTACTGGTAGTGCCAGTCAGTATATCCTGGTCGTGACTGATGACACCTCCAGATTTGTCTGGTTCGTACACAGTAGTAGGCTGACAGCTGGGTTAATTATTCGTCAATTGTCGGAGATATATTCCACATTGGGCAATCCCGATACCATTGTCAGTGAGAACACTTCTCCCTTCCTCTCACAAGAGTTTAAAAGACTTAGCTTCGGTAATGTGATAATTCACTCCACAATTGTACCGAACTGTCCACAACCTTCATTTATGGAGGGACTGAACTGCAGTCTGAAGACGTCCTTAATTATTTTCCATTCCCTTTACTCCACAAGCGCGGTTATTCAGTAGCATGTCTCAATTTGGTGTTTAATTCGGCCAACCATGTAGCCCTTAAAACCACCTCCACTTCCTTGGTGTTTGGTCATCGTTTCAACTCCCCATTGTACAATCTGTGATGAGTTAACGATCTGTTCCCTGAGAATATCACACCTAGCCTGATTCAGGAGAACTGGTCACAAGTGGTAGGAAATATTAATGTCTCACCCAAGAGGCAGGCGCGCCATTACAGTCTTGGGCAAAGCAAGTTTAAGGTGTGTGGTAGTGATAAGGTTTCGTTTACAAAATCTTTCTCCCAGGGGTCAAAGTACGGCGCAATTCCTGATAATTGGCACCTCGCTTAGTAGGACCTTGTGAGGTTATCTAGGTTCTTAATCTTAATCCAGTCACCCTACTG
Source organism: Schistocerca americana (assembly GCF_021461395.2). Classification (NCBI taxonomy): domain Eukaryota; kingdom Metazoa; phylum Arthropoda; class Insecta; order Orthoptera; family Acrididae; genus Schistocerca; species Schistocerca americana. The sequence continues at coordinate 40,886,189 of NC_060119.1, forward strand.
GTACGTAACATCGCTACAGGAAAGTTTTCTAGAGTACATGTCTCCAAGGTCAAGGGAGGTAGCTAAATTTTCTGTTCTCTGTTTGAGATAAATTGGCGGACGGGCTCTCTTGAGTTTTTGGTGGGAAAGGATGAGCCGTGGCGCTCGATTCGATATATTGCTAGTGGGCTCGTTAGCTATTCTTGCATGCAAAACTGGCTGATTGATGGTGTGAGGTAAGTCCAAGAGAGGGCGTGAGTGGTACGTCAGCAACGAGTGAGGCCAATGGATACAGAGTGGGCGCCGAACCGTGAAGTGCAGAGGCAGTCAGGAACATGGTGTGGCTGCGAGGAGTGGCATGTGTGGAGACAAAGAGAGGAACCATGCACTGTTTGCGGGGCTGCTGCCTGCATGTTGCCGCTTGTGGTGTCTGGAAACTGATACCACTGTTGGGTGGAGCCACAATTGTCAGGTGCTAACTTCGATCCAGGACGTCTCGGCATCCTGTGTGGCCAACTCCAGTTCCTGAATCTGGTGAGACGATTCGTCCGATTAGTTCTTGTTTACAAGTAAAATACATCTTGCACTGCTTTTAAGTTCAAGTGGAACTGACGGACAAGAACTCTATCATTTTATCCGGCGTAATGAGCCAGCGCTTGGGATAGCCTATGATCCAAAGCAGTATAACATGTGACAGTCAAAATGTTATATAGTTGTGACTGTTAGACAGGTCGCTGTGCCGTCGTAAGTCTAATTTTCTACCTTGAGTTTAGGGGCAGATATTGATGTTCAGGTAACTGCCCGATTTGTGGCTGAGCTCCCAGTTTCTTGTTACTTGAATTCAAAGCCAAGCAGTGTTTAAGGAGACCAATGTAGGAAAGTCACTCTCACTTGCCTTAAATGGATTTGGTTTATTCCCCCTTTGCAGTTGTTCATCCTAGTGTGCAACAATTTGTTCATTTAGAATTTCAGTCTGTATTAGTTCAGTCCATCCAGGGCCTTGTGAAATCCCCCCAGGTAACAGGCGACAGCTTAGGGCGGGGTTTCCACTGCCCTGGTCGGCCACGGGTCTGGCGCTGCTCTCACAGTGACCGACCGACCGACGTGCCGGTGTTATAAAACGCCGAGCCATCTCCTGTCGGACTGCTGACAGTTCGAGGCAGGAGCTGTAAAACAGTAACAACTTTGTTACTTTGTTAAGCACATCTCTCTTTGCTCTGATGCCTGTCAGCGTTTAAGTTGGGAGAATACTTCGCACTGACCTGCTGATATTTACTTAATCATTAGTGAGCGACCTGGCCTGTTTGCTCCTAAATACATTGTAACCTGAACTGCTGTCAATTAAAGCCTTAGTGAGTGCAGTGTAGCATGTTTATTAATTACAATTATTAATTGGAAGATTATTACTAGAGTTTGCTAAGCGCCAGGCGCACATTTTTTTCTAAAATTGTAAATAATATTCAAATTCTTTTGAAAAGATAAATTGTTATTGATAGATAGTTCAGTAAGCGCTAGCCACTAGCTTTCTGAAATCTAAAATTTACTGAAATTCTTAGTAAAGTCTGGTTTACAGTGTGTCGTGATGTATTTTTCTTAGCTAAAATTTATTTACTGCGTAATTTTCATTTCATTCATGTATTTTATACACGAAGAAATTTTCTTAATTGTGTCCATGCACTCGCTGGTTAAACTTGTAAAAATGAATTGTCATCATGAAAACTGTGAATGATGTTGCTGTTGATGGGTTAGCCCTCCCACTCCACACATTTGTGTGTTGATCTCTTCCAGTGGCCGCCATTTCATTTAGCAATTGTGGAGCATTGACGGGTTCACTACTCCACGAAATATGGAAACGTTTTTATAAGTCTTTCTCGCAGTGATAGTCCTAGATTTCCACCTGCTGATCAAAACTGGAACTAACCTTTTCCCGACGTAACTCAGATCCAAGTAAACGCATTGGAATATCTACCAAGTTTCCCTGCCGTACCGCCACACTGCTCCTCTGTGAACAGCTGTACTTTAATTATAACCACCTGGTAGTTTCGTCTTACCCCATATTCCAATATTTCCACTGCATCAAACAAGGAAACATGAAGTTTACTATTGTAAGGCGTATAATAACACAAAGAAAATTTGTAAATCTTACTATAGGTCTGCTCTGAGGAGACCATTATAATACAATTAAATTATTTGAACACTTATGAATTTACTTTTAGTGACAACCTTTCATTGCATTTATGTGCAGGCTTTTAAACTTAATCTATTTTTTGTTTCTGATGTTGGTGATGTATTTGCGTGGATTACAATGCGTGATACAATTTCGCCGAGTTGACGATTACCATTGTCATATATTTTCTTCCTTCTCTAAGTTGAATTCGAAATAATATTCCTAAGATTGCAGCCTCTAGTGTAGATGTCCATCTACTCGCGGAACAATTATTGTAACTCACTAACCATACATAATAATGTTTTAAAATACAGTGATTCCGTACATACAAGAAGAATGAATACTTTGAAAATATCCCACAGAATATCTCCCGTTTATTCGATGTAAATTGTAGTTTACAATATGGTGCTTCTCTGATAGCGCTTTCTTTTTCCACTTGATGTTTGAACGTCATTACAGTTGGTCTGTGTTAATGAAAGGTAATTTACCCATTTTGAAATATACTCTAGTGAATAACTGTTACATTCATGCATCTTAAATCGATCCTTACACAGCTTCTTATGTTAGTTATATCCTTATTGCTATGTTGCTTATTAAATACTGACACAATAACTGGTACACATGTGTATGGATTTTTGTTCTCAAGTTGTCAGAGGAGACTTTTGAATGCACACTAAGGGGAATGGTCCACTCACATTTGGCGGAGTGTAGTTACGTCTCTTATTGCTAAACTACAATCGTTCTCTTCTTCTGTGGTACCATATTTCTTATGTATAGATAAATTACAAACTAGGAGGGCTGATATATTAATATGTTGGGTTGATTTTATGAAACTAACGTTGTGGATTGTTGTTTTGAAGTGGCAACTCAATACTGGGACATTTGCATACTTTCTGCTTGATTAATTGGGAGAAGCAAAATGTTCGTGGGTTTTTCTGCAAAAGGAACTTGTATTTGCACTGAATGATCAAATGTGAGTTGCTAGAACACTACTTTCTGTAGAGAACCTTTGTCAGGTAGGTGGATTTAAGATGATTTTCAATGTTTAGTAGGAGAATAATATTTAGGAACGGTGGACGGGTCAAGGGATTTATCAGGATTAGCAAAGTCAGTGGTATCGGTAAGTGAAGTTTCTGTTAGATAGTGATGTTTCGGTAGGCGGAACTTCTTGAGTGATAGTACTGACGTTGGATTGCACTTTAAGATCTTGTGAAATCAGTACTAACTTAGTTTTAGGTTAAGAAAACATTTCTAATAAATATGTTTCGAGCTGTGCACTTGATTTAAGACCTATATTGAAGTTCTGAGTGCAATTGCTTGTTTCTGGTAACTTTACGAAATATTACTGTGCATTAAATGTACCGAATTGTATGGAAGCCTAGTCTAAAATAGTCAGAAACTAATATAATGGAGTTGTGTCTTTGTCACTGAGCATTCTTACGGATCTGGAGTTTATCTGATGCCAGATGGTGATTTCTGTATCTGTAACGAAACTTATTACTGGCTTTATGTGGGGTGTTGCAACAATTAGTTTAATTACAGTGGAGTAGTAAGCATAACTTAGATTGCCAGTTTCATCATTGTACTTTTCAGTGGTGAGAAGTGGTAGCTTAGTAGAGCAGAGAGTGGACATATCTCTAACCCTCTCGTCCCCCATCCCGCACGATGATGGTAACTGTGATTTGGCCAGAGTGGAATTTATAACTATTTTCAAATTTCTTGAGAGTACTATATACATTCCGATACATGGATTTCATGACTTCATTGGACTTATTTGCTCAGGGATGTGTATAATGATGTTTGTAAATGTCGCATGAGCGAGTTAATGCCAGAAATCTGAATTGTCTCAGGTGTACAGTTTGCATCGTCTAGTGCTTGTGTTCGTTGTTAATGACCTGCTGAATTATTACTCTACCCTTTAGTGTGAACCTGCATTGAAACTAATATTATGTTGTTGTGGGAAGGAAGCCTGAATTCAGCTGAATGTGGTTTATGTTACTCCAGTCCCTATGTTATTCCTCTTTAGATGTTTGTTTAGAAAATTTCTAGTTTTCACAGGGGATGAAATTCCCATGTTGCAACAACAGATTGCACTGGAATAAAAGGAAATGGTAGAGCTAAACAGATTAATAGTACTTGTGGTGGGAAATATCAGAAAATTATATGTGTCAAAAATTAGTTAAAAAGAAGTGACAGACAAGGAGGCTAATGTTTGTGGAGGAAGGAACAATCTGAGTTACATAATAGTCTAGAAGCTGCTCCAAGTCAGGCTGTAGCGAGTCAGGTTAACGAGCAAGTAACTAGTCAGGCGACAGCTTTGGAAAATCTTGAACATGGAGTAGAAGTATGAAAGGTCAATAGAGATAATAGCATTTCAAGAATCAGAGAAGGTTGATGAACTTTCTACTGCTGTAGCCAAACTGGCCGCAAGTGGTATGTAGAGCTCGGATAGCCCAGTGATTGTGGACAGAGCTAACAGTTTGTTTGAAGGAGCTGGTTGATGCCACACTGACCCACAGTTCATGTCAGACCAACGTTGGGACATAAATCTGAGTTAGAATTATTTACCGTAAATGTATAACACGATTTAGTCGTCAATCTGATAGTGGAGGAACAGGATTAACTAGCTATATAGCCTGTCATAGGCTTCGATGAAAATGAACAGATAAAGAGGAAGCAAACCAAACGTTAGGAAGGAGAAGCAACTTCACACTTACAGTGGTTTTAATAATGCTGTCCCAAGAAGGAGTAAATCTTCAAAACTGGAAATTTTTTGCTGAACACTAATATATATCAATTTTTGTTGCTAAATGACCGTCTCTAATGGCTTCAATGTCAATGCAAAGTTCAATACAAGTCTTAGAACCTACAGAATTTGCGCAGTGTCGATGCAGACCTCAGTGTGTGTGGTACTTAATAGGTACAAAATTTTCTCGTGTTAAGGTATTCAGCGTAACATATCTACAGTTTGTGCTTATGTCCTAGTTAAGATTCTTCGTGTAACCAGGCTGCTTCCAAGTGATCTACTATGAGTATTTTTCCACGTTTTAAAGATTTATTTTCATGAATGAAGCCTTAGTCATACGTCTTGTTAGTTTCTTCCCTAAGAATGGCAATATAACCAACGGTCTTGCCACATTGTATCTCACACAATAAACAAAGTTCATCACTATCAGGCCAGGGTAGTACCTGGATATTCCAGGTGCAATTGGATTTGAAAGACAGGCACTTTTGAGTGTCAGATCTGATTTGATGAACGACTAGTTTCATCATATGATTATCATGAATGTTTTGATGTAGCAGTATTGGATTATCTGAATAATGTGTGATATAATGAGAATATATGGGGCAAGAACTTGCATTTTTTTGTGAGTCTGAAACTGTTGCACGTGATTATGAGTAGATATTTTCTATGTTGTGAGGTTCAGCACATGCTGAGAATGATCTATGGGATGATTTATGACAGTTATGGTTAGGATTTACTTGATATTTTACTTGATGTTTTCTTGGATGCGTGACGTTCTTCTTTGATAGAAACCAGTTTTATGGAAGATATTTGTAGGCACGATCTGGCATGTTGTGGATATTTATATTTTTCAGAAGTTTCTATTATACCTCTAGGATTCCACAGCTGTCAGGATAAGGGGTGGTTCTGTCATAGTACGTTGAATAGTGAGTACTGATTCGCAATGGTTGTCTCTTGGTCTGTGTCACATGAGCATACGATACGAAAGATGCCTCGTTTGTTCGATATTTGAGCCAGACTGAGGAAGCTGTGAAGATGAAGGTGGATCTTATGTATGGCGAGGTTACCATATTAACACTCAGTGGCTTATACTGACTGTGCATATGAGGATGTAACAAGGTCAAGGTCACACATCCCGAGGCAGTGCTTATTTCGTCTACCATTTTCTGTCATGTTTCCTACTCTTGTTATAAGCTATATCTGTGTGAATGTATATTTATTACAGTGACTGGATATGGTGTGAGGTTTGAAAAGGTTGGCCATCTAAGAGAAAATGTGTGCCTCCACACAATTATTGCGTGTAACAGATACAATCTTAAGAACCCCTTCATTTGGAAAGTTTCTTCTCATCCAATCACTCTTTCTACCCTCTCTCTCTCTGTTTCTCTTCCTCTCTCCCTGCCTCTAGCCTTTCAATCCTATCTGAGAATACCAACAAAAACTGTTATTTATGTATAATTTTACCACTGTAGCCAAAATAATTATTGCTCTTAAATTTTTCATTATGTCACCGGGTTATATAAACAAGTATGAAGTTTAAGCTTGACAAAATCGGATTTATATACCATTTCAAATATTTGCTCGAACTCATGTGCTCAGCACTTCGAAAAAAAGATCTTTAAAAACCTTTCAAACTTATTCTGTAATAATGATGTTATGCTGTATACTCTTTGTACTTTCTGATAATTGTCCTCTATTGTGATTTGATCCTTGTACCTAATAGTCTTCAGACGCAATTTTTGTTTACAAAATATGACAGTATACATGTGATGCGTTACGGTGGTGAAAGAAACCTGTGACCACTGCAGGTAAATCTATTTTATTTATTTTATTTTTACCGTTTGATATACGTTTAGTTTTCTCTCACAAGAAGAACAAAACCGTGTTCTGAAGTGGTATCTTATACGTTCCTCCAAAAATTTTAACACAATACACACATACAATGACGCTCTGAAGAAATTGGTGTAGGCACGCGTATTAAAATAGAGAGATACGTAAACAGACAGAATACGGCGATGCGTTCGGCAACGCCTATATAAGACAACAAGGGACTGGTGCAGTTGTTAGATTTGTTGCTGCTCCTACAATGGCAGGTTATTAAGATTTAAGTGAGTTTGAAAGTGGTGTTAAACTCGGCGTACGAGCGATGGGACACAGCATCTCCGAGGTAGCGATGAAGTGGAGAATTTCCCGTATGACCATTTCACGAATGTATCGTGAATATGAGGAATCCGGTAAAACATAAAACCTCCGACACCACTGCCGCCGGAAAGAGATTGTGCAAGAACGGGACCAACGACGACTGGACAGAATCGTTCAGTGTGACAGAAGTGCAACCCTCGGCCAAATTGCTGCAGATTTCAATGCTGGGCCATCAACATGTCAGCGTGCGAACCATGCAACGAAATATCATAGATAAGGCCCACTCGTGAACCCTTGATGACTGCATGACATAAAGCTTTACGCCTCGTATGTGTCGTAAACACCGACATTGGATTGTTGATGACTGGAAGCATGTTGCCTGGTCGGTCTAGTATCGTTTCAAATTGTATCGAGCGGATGGACGTGTTCGGGTATGGAGACAACGTCATTAATCCATAGATCCTGCATGTCAGCAGGGGACTGTTGAAGCTGGTGGAGGCTCTGCAGTGGCATGGGAAGCCTGCAATTGGAGTCATACGGAACCCCTGATACATCTAGATACGACTCTGACAGGTGCCACCTACGTAAGTATTCTATGTGATCATCTGCATCCATTCATGTTCATTTAGCTTTCCGACGGGCTTGCGCAATTCCAGCAGTACAATGCGACGCCCCATACGTCCAGGATTGCTACGGCGTGATCCAGGAACACTCTTCTGAGTTTAAACATTTCCGCTTACCACCAAACTCCCCAGACATGAACATTGTTGGGCAATCTGGTATGCTTTGCAATGTGCTGTTCAGAAGATCTGTGGACAGACCTGCAGGATTCATGGTATCAGTTCCCTTCAGCACTACTTCAGACATTAGTCGAGTCCATGCCACGTCGCGCTGAGGCACTTCTGCGTGCTCGAGGGGGCCCTACACGATAATAGGCAGGTGTACTAGTTTCTTTGGCTCTTTGGTGTATGTCATACTAACAAATGTAAATCCGCCTGATATGGAGGTTTAAACCTTTGAAATTCGTCGTGGAGATAAATAAACGGTGATTGGCATCAGTAACGGTAAAGCCTAACCTAAAATATTCGCATTTAAAGACTTGAATCATTTTGCAGCGTTTGTTGTTACACCATAATATTTTAGGTTACGTAAAATATAATCATCTACACAGTCAGATAGATCCGACCCATCACAAAATATACCAGTAGCCTATAATATACAGCTAAAGAACAAAGTACATTATCGGTGTGTGTGTAAACGTCGTTCTCAGTATCTACAACCTGGAGGAGTCCAACCTGTGCTTTTGACATTAAATTATTTATTGCCGAATGAACAAGTAGTGAACCGTATAATTCTTTAACTATAATTTTTGATAATGGCGAGAAAAGAAAATTGGATAGAAGTTTGGCAGTATTTCTGGACCTCAAGTCTTCAGCTTCAGCTTATTTCGGCCGTTTGGGAAAAGTTCCACTGATAAATAACTGGCTACACAAATAATTTTGTATGTTACTAAACTCCAAACAACACTCTTTAGATAACTCTGTTGATATGTTATTTCCACTATAAGAATTTTTTGATTTTAAAGCTTTTGTGTTGGACATTAGTTTTATACTGAGGTTCCTACTCTTTTCAATAGTGGCTGGGTTAAGGTATTCCGTGGTAGAGCCTACTGAACCTGACAATCCCATTTGTTCAGCAACATTCATGAGACTCTTGTTAATGAGTTTCGCAACACTGTTCACATTCGTCACGAAAGCATCCTCTAATCTTAATGCTATCTCGTCCACTTCGTATGCGGCTATATTACATTTCTCCTTCACTGTATCATAGATTGTCTTCATTGTGTCACCTGACGTGCCTATCTTTCTCTCATAACGCATTTGCATAATATTCTGTGTTAGTGCCTGCGATATTATGGAATACCATCAACATCAGACCTGTTTGTGACTGGTAGGTACTGTTTCCTATTAATTGTACTGGTTGTCTTTAATCTTTGAGAAACATATGGTCTCTTTGTAGACTTCAGACTAATCTGGGATACTTTTGGGGAAAAACGACTTTAAACTAAATCCGTGGTTTGATTAATGAAAGTATTGTGTTTTTCATTCATGACATGAGCGTTGCATAAAACCTTCAGTTCATGCCTTTGAGGAGTTTCTAAAATAATCAGTTTTGTCTTACTGACTGTTGTATCACCTTCTGTGGGGCCAGCACCCACAAAAAAAAGGAGAGAAGTTGCGATGGCCGGTGGCAAGAATCTAAAATAATCTGTACGTAATAGTTTTCAATAAGTAGAACTTTTTATTTCTAAATAGGAAATAAATAAAGCCGAACTCTTTTCGTTGTGAGATGGCTTCCTGTGCTTGCCGTGCCTCATACATGAAATTACATTCATACATTATTACTACTGATAGAAACGTCTTCCTATTACTCAGTGCTAATGCTCCCTAAGTCTGCGACCGAACTGGGGCCGACCGATGGGTGGCCTGTTAGGTCAGCGTTGACATGGGGCGCTCAACGCTGTCTTCCTGGAGGTGTCGTTCCATTGGCGTGTTCGTCGGTCCAGCTCCATCGGTTTCTTGCCACCCACAGTATCACGGTAGGACGCGAATCTGGGAACAGAAAATCTGCGGAAGAAAATCTGCGGAAGAGTCTCACAATCGACTAGCAAGAATCTCGTTCTGACGGCGGCGCAGTAAGCCATCAGGACCTCGAATTAAATGCATTCAGGAGCCCACATTTCGAACGATCTGTTCTCTCATCCGTGTCTGGTGCGAAGAAAAAATGTGAATAGAGTATACTCACTAGCTGCAGAGCGATACTTGCGTAGCGTGGGAGGCGCCGTGTTCTGTGGTGGGTGCAGCAACTGAAGCAGCGTGCAGTGGCGCCGGCCATGTAGAAGCTCCGCCGGCAACGAACCGTCACGGGAATGGGAGCAGTACGTGGCGAGAAGGAGCTGCAGCGCTTGCTCCCCCGTGTGGCGGGAATGTATTTTGTTCGTGTGTTGCTTGAATGTATCCCACTGCGGGTCCGAAGGTTAGAATAGGCGGTATTCCTGCCTGTCTTAAGAGGCGACTAAAAGGAGTCTCACACGTTTCGGCCTTTATGTCATGGTCCCCCAGTAGGGCTTGACCTTCATATTAGGTAATTTTCCTGAAGAGCGTGCCAATTGGGGAAGGGCGCCTTGCACGGTGCATCGTGTCCATAGGGCAATGAGATCATAAGCCCCGTTTCTCGTCGTCCCATTGCAGCCCTGCTCATTCTCCATCTCTTGAGTGAGGCTACATTCCTGGGTGCGGTTTCCCCCATCCACTATGCAGTCTCACCTTCTGCGCCGACGACGACCGTGGTCTTCTTTGCACCTGTTATCCAGCACGGTAGACGGTCTGTTGTGGTGGGGCTGCCATGTACCCAGCTGGTTGTAGACCTAGGGATCGCTCTGCTGATGACTGTGCTGTTCACCCCCCACGTACGCCGAGGAGTAGATCCCTATCTCCCTGGGGCACTGAGACTCCCAGCAATGACCATCCTGCCAGGTGGCCCTTGCTGAGGCTGCATGGCGCCTGTGGGAAGGGCTCTTGGTCGGATTGGGTGGCATCCGGGCGGATCGCCGTCAATGAAGCATGGTACATCATCTCTTGCTGGTGGTCAGACATCAGCAGTCTCTAAGCGTTCTAGGGCTCAGTTCAATGCACAGAAGTATGACCCAAAATCGTTCCCCTCGCTGGCCACACCATGGGAGGAGCAAAAGGCTAAGAATGGCAGTGAGACTTATTTGCCCCAGTACCTGGTTTGTACGAGAGCTGATGGAGAGTCTTTCATGACGATGAAGTCTCAGTTCCTTCTAGAGCATTTAGAAGACAAGTTTGGGGAGATGGAGGGCTTGTCCAAAATGCGCTCAAAGGCAGTTTTGATAAAAAGAGCACCATCTGCCCTGTCACTGGCATTACTCGCTTGTAACAGGTTGGGGGATATTTCTGTTACCATCATGGCCCACAAGAGCTTAAATATGGTCCAGGGCATTATATTCAACAGGGACCTTCTTTTGCAGTCTGAAGAAGAGCTGCGCGCCAATTTGGAGCGGCGAGGTGTTCATTTTGTCCTGCTCGTTCATCGGTGTATGAGGGATAATCAGGTTGCCACCGGCACCTTCATCATGGCCTTCAAGGGCCATGCCTTAGGAGGTCAAGGTGACTGTCTACTGCTGTGACATCAGGCCCTATATCCCTCCCCCGATGTGGTGCTTTAAATACTGGAAGTTCGTCTGTATGTCATTGTGTTGTACTTCCAGCCTGACATGTCGATCTTGCAGACGCCCATCACATCCCAATATTCCATGTGCCCCGCCTCCCATCTATGTCAACTGCAAAGAGCATCATTCACCTTGCTGGCCGGACTCAAGAATTTCACAGAAAGAGGGGAAAATCATGGAATGTAAGACCCTGGACCGACTGACCTACACTGAGGCTAAGAGGAAATTTGAACGACTCCATCCTGTGCAAACGACTTCCTCTTATGCCACCGCAACGACAACAGTGATACCCTCATTAGTTAAGCAAATTCCAGTCGGCTCTCCGAGCTGTAAGACTACACCTGCCACCTCACCCATGGGGGGTGGGGGCACAACCCTTCCTGTTGCTCCTGCACCACCGACATTGGGAGCAGTAACACCCCCCCCCCCCCCCCCCCACCTTCACCATCAGGGACATACATCCCCACTTTCGAGCCAGAGAAGCATATTACTTCTTTGGCTCCTCTCACTAGGAAGGGTTCCCTTGGGTCACTCCCTTCTGAGGTTGTTACCGGTGGTAGAGCTGACCCACCAGTGGCTGGAGCAACCACAGGTAGCTGGTTGTAGGGCTTCACAGTCCTCTTCAGTCCCAATGTGATCAACCTAAGGGGCAGTGAGAGAAACCAAAAAAGCAAAATATCACCCAGATCCAAGGCACTGCAATGGCACCTACACCACCGCTGCCTACAAGTTCTGTGTCTGAGGATGAGGTGAAGATTCTGGTGTCCGCTGTGGACCTGGATCTCACTGAACCCTCAGACACAATAGATACAGACTGTTCAAGCAATACGTTGGTGACAGGAGGTGACTCTGAGGTGTAAACTGCCTCATTGAATGTTCATTGCCTTCCCAGCCTCACAATGCTATTATCCTCCAGTAGAATTGCGGTGGTTTTTCCACCATTTTGCTGAGCTCTGAGAACTTCTCAGCCTTCAACTTTTCTTCTGCATTGCCCTCCAGGAAACTTGGTTTCCGGTGATGTGAACCCCTGCCCTCCATGGGTATTGGGGTTATTACAAGAATCAGGCAGCTTATGAGAGGCTATCTGGTGTTAACTCTCTTTACAGCGAGTGTGTCCCTCTTCAAACACCTTTAGAAGCTGTTGCTGTTAGGGTGTGGACGCCTCAGGCTGTTACTATCTGCAGCCTCTATCTTCCACTGGATGGTGATGTCCTACAGCATCTATGGCAGCGCTGTTAGCCCAGCTGCCACCACCTTTTCTATTACTGGGCGACTTTAACGCCATTAACCCTTTGTGGGGTGGATTGGTGGCAAAAAGCCCAAGGCACTGTCGTTGAACGAGTGTTGGCACAGCTCGACCGTTCTATCTTGAATAATGGTGCCTCCACACATTTGAGTGTGGTGCATGGCACGTGCTCATCCATTGGCCTTTTGGTCTGCAGCCCTGGCCTTCTACCCCCTGTCTGGTGGAGTGTGCATGACTTGTGCGGTAGTGCCCACTTTCCGATCTTTCTGTCACTACCCCAGTGTCACACACTTGGGCGCCTACCCAGATGGGCTTTGAATAAGGCTGACTGGGACTTGTTTGCCTCCATTGCCACAATTGAGCCTCTTTTTCATGATGCCATTGATGTGGTGGTTCACACAGTCACCACCGGCATCCTTTCTGCAGCGGAATCGGCAATTCCCTGTTCTTCTGGGTCCCGTCGGCAGAGAACTGTGCCTGGTCACCAGAGATCTCTGAGGCGATTTGCTATTATAGGCGGGCCCTCTAACGTCATAAGTGGCACCCATCACTGTACCACCTCATTGAGTTTAAGTGGCTCCATGCCAGAGCCCGATGCCTCATTCCCTGACGGAAGCAGAAGTGCTGGGAATGGTATGCCTCCACCATTGGCATCCATACCTCTCCATCTCACGTTTGGACCAAGATGAGGCGTACCTGGGTTTCCCTGAATCGAGCAGTCTGTACTGACGCCAACACAATTGCAGAAATCTTAGCAGAGCATTACACTCAAATTTTTGCTTTTATAAATTACCCACAGGCCCTCCACTCCCTGCAAGAGTGGTTGGAACGTCAGAGCTTTTCATTCCATACACTGCACCCCAAATCGTACAATGCTCCATTCAGTGACTGGGAATTCCAAAGTGCCTTAGCCGCTTGCCCTGATATGGATCCTGGGCCAGATGGCATCCACCATCAGATGCTTAAACACCTCTCAGTTAACTGCCAGCGACGCCTCCAAGACTTTTCAACTGTATCTGGGTTGAGGGTGAGTTCCCATCACAATGGCAGGAAAGCGTCATTATCCCCATGCCGAAACCTGGCAAGAACTCACTGGAGGTGGACAGCTACCACCCCATTAGCCTCACCAATGTTCCATGCAAATTGCTCAAATGCATGGTGAGCCAGAGGTTGAGATGGCTACTTTAGTCTTGGGGCCTTTTGGCTACAATCCAGGGTGTGTTCCGCAAGGGCCGCTATGTCACCGATAATCTGGTCTGCCTGGAGTTAGCCATGTGTACAGCATCTTCCCGCCGACAGGTTGCCATCTTTTTTGACATGCAGAAGGCATACGATACAACATGGTGACATCACATCCCCACCACGCTTCATGGGTGGGGTTTAAGGGGCCCACTTCCGACTTTTATTCAAAATTTTCTGTCGCTTCATTCATTCCATGTGGACGTTGGTCCTTCCCATAGTCCCTCCTAAGGCCAGGAGAATGGGGTCCCACAAGGCTCTGTCTTGTGTGTATGCCTCTTTTTAGTTGGTGTCAATGGGCTAGCTGCAGCTGTGGGAACGTCTGTATTGGCTTATTTGTATGTTGATGACTTTTGCCTTACTATAGCTCCACTGGCAATGCAGTTGCTGAACGGCAGCTACAGGGCGCTATCCGCAGGGTGCAGTCTTTGTCCATCATAGACGGCTTCCAGTTCTCGACTGCCAAGACCTGTGTCATGCATTTCTGTTGGCGTCGTACTGTTAACGCTGACCCACAGCTTTATCTTGACAGTGAACCTCTTGCCATGGTGGAGATGCATCGGTTTTTATGCTTGTTGATGCCCAGTTGACTTGGCTCTCTCATATTTGGCAGATTAAACAAACGTGTTGGTGTCATCTTAACGTTATTCGTTGCTTGCATCACACCAGCTGTGGTGCCGATCGGTCTACCCTTCTACGACTGTATCAGGCACTGATTCAGTCCTGTCTCGATTATGCGAGCCTGCCTTATAGTTTGTCATCGCCTTCCGTGTTGCAATTGCTTGATCCCATACTTCACTGCGAGATCCTACTCAAAACTGGAACTTTCGGCATAAGCCCTGTAAACAGCATACTCGTTGTGGAGGCTGGTGCCCCGCCATTGCGGATCCGGCGCCGACGACTACTGGCCGCTTATGCTGCACATGTTTGTAGCTTGCCCAGACATCAAAATTACCGTCTCCTGTTCCGCAACTCGGTCGTCCATCTTCCCGAATGGTGGCCCTGGTCAGAGTGTACCATCACAGTTCACACCCGGGCTCTTTTTTTTTGGCTTGAATTCTTCTCTCTTCCACCTGTTTTCTGGGCCCATATACCTATACACCCATGGTGTGTGCCCCGTCCTCGCCTTCAGCTGGATTTGGCACAGGGCACGAAGGACTCAGTCGCTCCTGAGACCCACTGCTGCTGCTTTCTTTCCATCCTTGCCACGTTTTGTGGCTCTGACGTGGTCTATACTGACGATGGTTGCTGTTCGAGCTGATTATGCTATTACTCTTGGGGATCATTCTCATCAAGGCTCATTGCCGGATGGCTGCAGTGTTTTCACTGCAGAGTACGTAGCCATATCTCACGCCCTATAGTATATCTGCTCTGATTAGGTGAGTTCTTCGTCATGTTTGGTGACTCTCTGAGCCTTTTACAAGCTATTGATCTGTGTTTTCCTCGCCCTTGTCTGGTGATGGCTATCCTGGAGTCCATCCATACTCTTGCCAGTTGTAGCCATTTCATGGTTTTCGTGTGGACTACGGGTCATGTCGGCATCCCAGGTATTGAACATTATTGACAGGCTGCCCAAACAGGCTATCAGTGCCTTGGCCCTGGAGATTGGCTCTATGTTGCTGTGGATTAGTGTTGACAGAGGTCCAAATTTTGTTGGACTGTCCACTTTCAAAGGCACTCAGGCAGACGTTTGTGCTGATACTCTCCCTGCTGTTTTTACGGATGATGCTGCAATGGCAGGCTTAGTTTTGAGTTTTATTCGAGTGTGGGATTTTTATCGCTCAATCTGAGGGTTTGTCCGATTTTGTGTTGCGTCTGGCCTTTGGCCTATTGTTTTAGATAGGGGTTTTGGTGTGCCTCTTTGTGGTTGGCTTTTCCTTTTTTGTTTCCATGGTCCACCAACCACTTTGTGCTTTTAATCCTTTTGTCTGGTCTTTGTCTGTGCCTTTCTTGTCCTGTGTCGTCCCTTGTCATCTCTGTTGCTTGTTTTTGTTCCTTGTGGGTGTTTCATGGTCGCGAAAAAAGGGACTGATTGCCTTTGTAGTCTGGTCCCTTCAACCCCCCACAAACAAAACTATCTTGAATGTATGCACAAATCATTCAGGTTCTTCATTCAACTAATGATGAAACGGAACAGTGGTATGGTGAGTGATACTACAGACTATACAAGATTATTCGAAGTTCTAAGCTGTAAACTGTGGTCAGCTGCCTGTGAGCCACACTTCTCGCTAACCTTCCAAGGAGAAAATTGATGACAAAGGCTGAATGGGACTACGCAACGTAGTCAAGTTCATGGGCACTGCAAACGGATATTTGGTAAAAGAATTCTCTACAGTAAGCCAACTAGCGTTCCAAAAGGGACGAGCAGAGTCAATATGCACATGATGCCATGGCGACTGAGACTTTGGCCAAGCTGAAAACGTTTGCTAAGGGGCGAGGAGGGTTTCACCCTATGTGCAAGTCTGTGAACATCATCTGTTGAATATGGGCGTGCATACCAGTCCATGTAAGTGCCGGCACACTACATGTTTCGTGTTTCCAATTCCTGAATGTTCTTGTAGGAGCTTTTTGCAGCACTTTAGAAATAAGCACATCCCACTTTCCAGTCATTTCGTAATAAAGTCACAGCATCTTGGACGGAGAGGTTATGCTGACGACAAAATAGTGGCACACAAAGAAATTCTGAATGTTTTTCACAGAAGGAGGCCAAGCAGTACAGATGCAGTGCAACAAAAGGTACCTGTCAGGCTCTGGTTCTGTGGCCTGACCAGTTTTCCTATAGAGCCGGTGGAAAATTCAGTAAGAGTTCAGTGCCCCGCGCATCTGTCTGACAACAAGATGCGGCAGTAGCGTCGAATTCAGAATCAGAACCAATAGGAAGCCGAGAGAAGGCGTCAGCATGCTTCGACATGGATCGGTACAATACCTCGTACTGATATTGTGACAATAACAAAGCCCAGAGTTGCAGCTTCTGAGCCGTACACGACGGAAGAGGTTTCGATGGATGAATCAAAGACTGACCTACCTTCTGGTCCATCACTAGGTAAGACTTCCGACCAGACAGATAATGGTGAAACTTTTTCATGCCATAGATAACAGTGAGTGCATCGTTATTGATCTGGGAATAGTTACATTGAGTCTTGGAAGCCAAAGTGCTCGGACTTTGCTGTAAAACAAATATGTGCGAGAATACAGGTCTGATTCTCTACGAAGAGGTGTCCACTGCAAAAACCACTGGCTTAACAGGATCTAAAGGAGAAAGTCACCTGTCACTCAAAAAGGCATTTATAGGTTACTGGAATGCATCCTGACAATCTTTGGTCCAAACAAAAGACACATTGTCCATTCACAACCGATGGAATAGAGCAACGATGCGAGGTGTGCTGGGAAAAATCGGATAAAATGTCTCATCTTCCTGACTTCAATTCCATGACTTTCCATGTGGCAGGGCAGTCCTGGATGGCCAGAAAAGAAGTAGAGCAAACTTCGTTCTGCCCCACTGTCCATTGTTGCCAGATGTGACCAACATGGTGGTGATGACATCATCCAAGATGGCATACATGATGTCAGATGATGACACGAGTACCACTATCGAAAATGACCGCTTTTGGCTGGAAATTTGAATTTTGGCGGCAAGATTATGTTAATTGGGCTACCTCCACTAACCTAACCCTCTTCTCTCCACCCCATCCCCTCCCCTCCCCCACAAAATGGTGGGAAATTCAAATTTCATCAGAACGCTGCAACACACCATGGATACCTCTACTAACCTAAGAAAGTGGCAGGAAAATAGGTCACTTGGGCTACCTCCACTAACCTAAGTCATCCGACCACCACCTATTCCTAGGAATTGGTGGGAAAAGGACTTGGCCTCTGCTACATAGGATGGACGTAAGTCTTTATTTTGCATGCAGTCATTATTTAAACAATTTGAGGCAGTACTGCCATCCAGTGTGTCCACCATGAAGTTTGGAGTCCAACTGCCCTAGTACACAATACTGCCACCAGAGAGTGCTATCGTCCCTCCTATGACATAATCCAAGATGGTGGTATGGAGGGGAAAATGGTGGGAAAATGGCTCAGCCTGCACTGGGCTGTTGGAGAGAGGAAGGAGTGTACTTTATTTATTTTGGAACAATTTATTTAGGGACAGATTTCACGTAATTCACAATGATAAAAGAAGTACTCGCCCTGATGTGCTTGGAGTCACAATAAACGGTCTGCAGACCTGCAAACTACTCGGAAATAATGCAGTACACTGATGTACAGATGTGCAAACAACTCGTAAATTACCAAAATAATGCAACACACATCTCATAGACCTGTAAACTACTCATGAATCACCGAAATAGTGCAGTACACTGAAGTGCAGACACGAAAACAACTCGTAAATTATCAAATTAACGCATGTAAAACGCTCTGCAGGCACGCTCACTACTTGTAAACTGTCTAAGTAATGCATAGCATGGCCTACAGGCCAGCCCACAAAATAATCCAACAGACACGCAAAGAATGAGCGCACGCACTGCCCACCACCCCCTGTCTACTGGGCCGCACAGGATGCTATCACACATGCTCCCAGGAGTTGGGTTCCACCGGCAGCCCCCGCAAAGGGATGACGCGACCATCAGCTGCCGAGTCATGCACAGGTGCACATTTGGATCCTGCAAATATGAGGCAGTGGCATCCCTTTCATACTTGTGAGAAATTCCTCTGGAAATACATGTTGACCTGGGCAAAATTGCTGACGTGACTGGACAGGAATGAACACCAATTTGCAGAGGGACTCACCCTCACAGATGCTGAAATCCGTTCCATTGTTTCCCAGAATGGAACAGGCTGCTTTCTCTTCCTCGTGATTCTACCGGGACATTCGAGCTGGGTATAGTCGTGCTTAAGTGTCCAGTGTGGCTGACACATGACTGTGAATTGCATACGCATAGCTACACGCCATCGCAAGTGCATCTAAAGAGGTTCTCAGTGTTATAGTGATGTCACATAGCTATGTAAAATAAGAACCAAGTCAACCTCCCGGTAATTGTATAGTGCCTCCGAAATAGGTAACACTTGCTTTTGTAGGAGATTCTGTGATGTCTCAACTTGTCTTCATGGAAATGGTTGCCCTAACAGGACCTGCTTACAGAAATAGCGCAGAATAACATCGAATGCATTCTTCCTCTCGGTCCTAACAACACATCCCACCCATCTTGTGTTACACGTACTGCTTTCAACATACGCAAACGTTCTCACCACTGTGTAGAGACACCTATATTCCAGCACAAATGATGTCTGGTGAGTGAATGAAGAACTATGATTGGCTCTTATCGAATTTACCCGCCGAATTACTAATGCCACCAGTGTGGAAGAACAGTCTGCCTTTTTTTTCTTTCTGCAGACGATAGTTTCAGCAGCAAGAACTATTTTACACAGGTCGCCATATTGCACCGACAATTAAACCTTGCAAGGTGCTCTGCATATCGTCAGGTACGGAAAGACTCTTACTCAGTTACACTGCTCTCTCAATGAGGACAAGAGCTTGAATATTAGAGCGTGAAACTGATATCCAACTGCCGGCCGGAGTAGCCGAGTGGTTCTAGGTGCTACAGTCTGGAACCACACGACCGCTACGGTTGCAGTTTCGAAGCCTGCCTCGGGCATGGATGTGTGTGATGTCCTTAGGTTAGTTAGGTTTAAGTAGTTCTAGGTTCTAGGGGACTGATGACCTCAGCAGTTAAGTCCCATAGTGCTCAGAGCCATTTGATCTCCAACTCAGCAATATATCACTGCGTACTGTGTCAGTGTAGTAAACAAACAATTCATATCCTGCACGATACAAAATAACCCCTTTTCCATCACTCGTACATATACTGTGAAGACAGATAGCATGAGCACATGCACTGTAGGTATACTCGCGACACTAGATATTTCCAACGAGGGCGGTTATGGACAACCAACGCATGACCAGAGCACATTCAGTGGATTGAAGTCAATCTCACAACTGATCTACAAATTCTGGATCGGCTCCCTTCGGCAAAAACGCATTACTCTTTCCAACACAACCTGTTTGCTTTCTTACACACATCTGCAGACTGTGGGATTACAAGATAAATAGTTTGGTAGAATATCAGAATATTTTCATGGTACTTCTTGATATCAAGCAGACAGCAATATCGCTTGCATGGAAGTATCACTCATGTGACATAACTGATCTACATATTCTGGATCGGCTCCCTTCGGCATTACTGTTTCAGGCCCAACCTGCTTGCTTTAGTACATTCATCTCCACACTCTGGGATTACAAGAACATATGTAATTTCGCATAGTTTGGTAGAATATCATACAATTTTCACGGTACTTCTCGACATCAAGCAAACAGCAATATCGCTTGCATAGCAGTATTACTCGTGTGACATTATTCCAAAGATATAGACTGGAAATTATTTCTCTAGAAACCCAAAATTTTAGCTAGGTGCAGCATGCTGTAAACCATAGAGAAACTAGAAACTTATGCCATCTGTGAAGACCTTTACAGAAAAAGAACTCGAAAAAAAATAGAGGAAACTGATATTTCCACTCACGAACACTTATGTCGGTTATGTACCAGATTCTAAATCATCCCAATAGTTTACAGAGTCAACTAAGGTGTTTCTCACGTCTAGAGAACCAGTAAACGTGTCTTCCACCTGCTAGATGCACACACCAGAATCGATGTTCTCTCTACTAAATAAAGACGCGAAATGTGAAGAACCAGTCAGCTAAACAGTTTACATGGGTGGCAATAATGGCCCAGCACAAACACACGTCCATATTGAATCTTCTCAAATTTCCACAAGATCAGGAAAGCTGTCATACTAAGTATTAGGTCGCTATTCGGCTGTGTACACAGTTAAGTCAACTACATTCCTGCACCCCAACAGGCCTCTCCATTCGGACAGCTCCTACCGTTATATGTAAACGTGAATAATTCCCACTACAGGCCACCAGCACTGCACGCCTAGGTAGAATCATTATCCTAAGACATCGGTCACATATGTATTTGATCGCTATATTTACAATCCCCCCCCCATGAACCATGGACCTTGCCATTGGTGGGGAGGCTTTCGTGGCTCAGCGATACAGATAGCCGTACCGTAAGTGCAACCACAACGGAGGGGTATCTGTTGAGAGGCCAGACTAACGTGTGGTTCCTGAAGAGGGACAGCAGCCTTTTCAGTAGTTGCAAGGGCAACAGTCTGGATGATTGACTGATCTGGCCTTGTAACAATAACCAAAACGGCCTTGCTGTGCTGGTACTGCGAACGGCTGAAAGGAAGGGGAAACTACAGCCGTAATTTTTCCCGAGGGCATGCAGCTTTACTGTATGATTAAATGATGATGGCGTCCTCTTGGGTAAAATATTCCGGAGGTAAAATAGTCCCCCATTCGGATCTCCGGGCGGGGACTACTCAAGAGGATGTCGTTATCAGGAGAAAGAAAACTGGCGTTCTACGGATCGGAGCGTGGAATGTCGGATCCCTTAATCGCGCAGGTAGGTTAGAAAATTTAAAAAGGGAAATGGAGAGGTTAAAGTTAGATATAGTGGGAATTAGTGAAGTTCGGTGGCAGGAGGAACAAGACTTCTGGTCAGGTGACTACAGGGTTATAAACACGAAATCAAATATGGGGTAATGCAGGAGTAGGTTTAATAATGAATAGGAAAATAGGAATGCGGGTAAGCTACTACAAACAGCATAGTGAACGCATTATTGTGGCCAAGATAGATACGAAGCCCACACCTACTTCAGTAGTATAAGTTTATATGCCAACTAGCTCTGCAGATGACGAAGAAATTGAAGAAATGTATGATGAAATAAAAGAAATTATTCAGATAGTGAAGGGAGACGAAAATTTAATAGTCATGGGTGACTGGAATTCGAGTGTAGGAAAAGGGAGAAAAGGAAACATAGTAGGTGAATGTGGATTGGGGCTAAGAAATGAAAGAGGAAGCCGCCTGGTAGAATTTTGCACAGAGCACAACATAATCATAGCTAACACTTGGTTTAAGAACCATGAAAGAAGGTTGTATACATGTAAGAACCCTGGAGATACTAAAAGGTATCAGATAGATTATATAATGGTAAGACAGAGATTTGGGAACCAGGTTTTAAATTGTAAGACATTTCCAGGGGCAGATGTGGACTCTGACCACAATCTATTGGTTATGACCTGTAGATTAAAACTGAAGAAACTGCAAAAAGGTGGGAATTTAAGGAGATGGGACCTGGATAAACTGAAAGAACCAGAGGTTGTACAGAGTTTCAGGGAGAGCATAAGGGACCAATTGACAGTAATGGGGGAAAGAAATACAGTAGAAGAAGAATGGGTAGCTTTGAGGGATGAAGTAGTGAAGGCAGCAGAGGATCAAGTAGGTAAAAGGACGAGGGCTAGTAGAAATCCTTGGGGAACAGAAGAAATATTGAATTTAATTGACGAAAGGAGAAAATATAAAAATGCAGTAAATGAAGCAGGCAAAAAGGAATACAAACGTCTCAAAAATGATATCGACAGGAAGTGCAAAATGGCTAAGCAGGGATGGCTAGAGGACAAATGTAAGGATGTAGAGGCTTATCTCACTAGGGGTAAGATAGATACTGCCTACAGGAAAATTAAAGAGACCTTTGGAGATAACAGAACCACATGTATGAATATCAAGAGCTCAGATGGAAACCCAGTTCTAAGCAAAGAAGCGAAAGCAGAAAGGTGGAAGGAGTATATAGAGGGTCTATACAAGGGCGATGTACTTGAGGACAATATTATGGAAATGGAAGAGGATGTAGATGAAGATGAAATGGGAGATACGAATCTGCGTGAAGAGTTTGACAGAGCACTGAAAGACCTGAGTCGAAACAAGGCCCCGGGAGTAGACAACATCCCATTGGAACTACTGACGGCCTTGGGAGGGCCAGTCCTGACAAAACTCTACCATATGGTGAGCAAGATGTATGAAACAGACGAAATACCCTCAGACTTCAAGAAGAATATAATAATTCCAATCCCAAAGAAAGCAGGTGTTGACAGATGTGAAAATTACCGAACTATCAATTCAATAAGTCACAGCTGCAAAATACTAACACGAATTCTTTACAGATGAATGGAAAAACTAGTTGAAGCCGACCTCGGGGAAGATCAGTTTGGATTCCGTAGAAACACTGGAACACGTGAGGCAATACTGACCTTACGACTTATCTTAGAAGAAAGATTAAGGAAAGGCAAACCTACGTTTCTAGCATTTGTAGACTTAGAGAAAGCGTTTGACAATGTTGACTGGAATACTCTCTTTCAAATTCTAAAGGTGGGATGGGTAAAATACAGGGAGCGAAAGGCTATTTACAATTTGTACAGAAACCAGATGGCAGTTATAAGAGTCGAGGGACATGAAAGGGAAGCAGTGGTTGGGAAGGGAGTTAGACAGGGTTGTAGCCTCTCCCTGATGTTATTCAATCTGTATATTGAGCAAGCAGTAAAGGAAACAAAAGAAAAATTCGGAGTAGGTATTAAAATCCATGGAGAAGTAATAAAAACTTTGAGGTTCGCCGATGACATTGTAATTCTGTCAGAGACAGCAAAAGACTTGGAAGAGCAGTTGAATGGAATGGACAGTGTCTTGAAAGGAGGATATAAGATGAACATCAACAAAAGCAAAACGAGGATAATGGAATGTAGTCGAATTAAGTCGGGTGATACTGAAGGAATTAGATTAGGAAAGGAGACACTTAAAGTAGTAAAGGAGTTTTGCTATTTGGGGAGCAAAATAACTGATGACGGTCGAAGTAGAGAGGATATGAAATGTAGACTGGCAATGGCAAGGAAAGCGTTTCTGAAGAAGAGAAATTTGTTAACATCGAGTATAGATTTAAGTGTCAGGAAGTCATTTCTGAAACTATTTGTATGGAGTGTAGCCATGTATGGAAGTGAAACATGGACGATAAATAGTTTGGAGAAGAAGAGAATAGAAGCTTTCGAAATGTGGTGCTACAGAAGAATGCTGAAGATTAGATGGGTAGATCACATAACTAATGAGGAAGTATTGAATAGGATTGGGGAGAAGAGACGTTTGTGGCACAACCTGACCAGAAGAAGGGATCGGTTAGTAGGACATGTTCTGAGGCATCAAGGGATCACCAATTTAGTATTGTAGGGCAGCGTGGAGGGTAAAAATCGTAGAGGGAGACCAAGAGATGAATACACTAAGCAGATTCAGAAGGATGTAGGTTGCAGTAGGTACTGGGAGATGAAGAAGCTTGCACAGGATAGAGTAGCATGGAGAGCTGCATCAAACCAGTCTCAGGACTGAAGACCACAACAACAACAACATATTTACAATTAAATGTTACGATCGTGGTCTCAGTTGAACGACATTCGACAGTGAGCCAAGGGTGGGAACTACATCCTGCTGACGACTGTGGCTCTTGAAATAGAAATATCTGTAGCATTCTTATGACTTCACATACTCTCCCCTTTGCTACCACAGTATGCAACGTCAAATCCAGACCTTCCTGGAGACTGGACATAGCCATTTCCTTTGCACATGTCGGAACACAAACACATACTTTATAAGCCTGATGCTCATGGCGAACCTATCACGCATCCCCTACTGCTATGTAGAATGCTTCGCCAATAAATGTTCGCTGGCGCCGGCCGGAGTGGCCGTGCGGTTCTAGGCGCTACAGTCTGGAACCGCGCGACAGTTACGGTCGCAGGTTCGAATCCTGCCTCGGGGATGGGCGTGTGTGATGTCCTTAGGTTAGTTAGGTTTAAGTAGTTCTAAGTTCTAGGGGACTGATGACCACAGCAGTTAAGCCCAATAGTGCTCAGAGCCATTTGAACCATATTTTTTTTTTTTTTTTTTTTATTTTATTTTATTTTTTTTTTTTTTTTGTTCGCCGGCGATACGAAATAATACTGACTGAGAATCAACGACAGGTGGACATGTTTCATAACTTTTTCTTGCTAGCGGTACCAATGTGTCTTAGAAGGAGAGACGTAATCGTCTTACAAACCGCCATATGTTAAGGAACATGAACATATTACTATCAAAAGCAGTCTTGGTCCTACAGGTGCACACAAGTATCCATGCTAAAGCTGTACTGGCTTTATAAATCGAGGTATGACATTACATACGAATGACGTGGTTTTTTTTAATCCAGACAAATACCGCAACACTGAATGTACTGTAGATGGTGATTGCCAGAGTGTATATTATCAGGTCAACAGTGCGGTTAAACGTCGCCGACGACGCATCCTCGTTATAAGATCAATTAGAACACTTGGAGAAGGTTTTCAAAGAGAATGGCTACACTTCTCGCCAAATAAGGAAGGCCATGCGCAACTATCATAACAAGAAGCAACGCACTGAGGACGCAGATGATGACTTTAAATCAACTGCGTTCCTTCCATACGCCGGGAATGTGTCGTCGAAAATAGGCCGATTACTGAAGAAAAATAAAATCAAGGGTATCTTCCGTCCACCAGCAAAGAACCGGGCCCTGGTTGGATCCGTTAAAGACGATTTACAACTGAAGAAGGCAGGCGTCTACAAAATTCCCTGTGAATGTGGCTCTGCATATATTGGCCAGACGACAAGAACTGTCCATGAACGATGTATAGAACATGAAAGATACACCCGTCTGCGGCAACCGTCAAAATCGGCAGTAGCAGAGCACTGTATTTCTTTGGGACATTCAATGGAATACAATGTAACAAAAATTTTATCCCCGGTTTCCGGTTTTTGGGATTCCGTAATCAAGGAATCAGTGGAAATACGTCTTGCCAATAACCTTATAAATCGTGACAACGGCTTTCAGCTGGATAAAAATTGGAATCCTGTTATTAAAATTATACAATCACAGCGGAATCGACAGTGTCATTCGATACTCAATGACTAGATGAACCTTTATTTCCACCACCGAGGGCAGCACGTACAACTCGGCTATGCTGCGCATGTCAACACCTGACGCATGCGCTGTAGGATGCCAGTACATTTCACATGCGCGAGATTCGGCATAAATACCGCGACTGCACCAGGGCTCTTCAGTAGTTGTGTACTCACCTGATGATGGCCGGACGTCTCTGGGCCGAAATATCGTGGCAGAATGTCGACGGGATCCGGCTGCATACCCGGAAATTATTAGAAGAAGATCGCAGATGTCAACACCGGTATAAGCAATACACTTAATAAGGAATTTGAAGAGTGGATGCAATCCAAAGAACAGTACATTGTCAGCAAGGTACACGCTGAACTAAAGGGTACGGTTAAATCTGCTACAGCAGAAATCTTAACCGCTCCCGGTACTTCTGGTCACACTTAAACCAGTGAATTAGGTGAAATCAGACGAGCATTTAGCCACGATCTTCCGGAATGGAAACGTCAGCTAAGCAATGATATAGATCAACTGAAACGACAAGTTACGGAATTGCAAGGTGACAATCAAAGTGAGTATTCGCTACCGCCAGAACACGATAATCGTCAATATCCCGAGTGTCAGGTACAATTCTCACCAACAGTAAACAATTCGCGTGGCGAAACTTCTACGTCACGTAGTCATGCCGATCAACTAACTCTCGTTGAACTACTGCGAGACGAGAGTGTGCTAAAACACAGATTTTTTCAGCCTTTTATATCTGAAAAACGAAATATACATCCAATGGTATTTCTAAAATCATTCACAGGCGCTTTACCAGAATCATGGAACGACAGGCAGCGGATACAGTTCATCTTAGGCTATGTACACGGTGAAGGATCAATTTGGGGTACAGAAATAATAGACAAATGTCACACCTATGCAGATTTTGAAAAGCATTTTTTGAATAAATTCTGGAGTTCAGGTATACAACAAAGACTCCGAAAGGAGATTTACAACGCCGAACCTTTCAACACCAAAGGAGGAGGTTTGTGACGTTATTTTGAAAAATATCTACGTAAAATTCAGTACTGGGACACGCCCATTTCAACCAAAGATGTAATCATGATCTTAAAGTCAAAACTTCCTGTGTCAATAAGAGAAAAACTAGTTAATGTGAGTGAAGAAGACCTAGAAGCCTTTCTTTCTGTTATTGACAATTTGGATATGATCTATGAGGATGTGCGTGCGAGCGCGCGGAATAATTATAATAATGGACCGCCCGCTCCGCAGCAGCACATAACAAATTGCGTCAATGGAATGTCGTACCAACATAACACGGGACAACCAAACGCTCAGCCTTACGGTAATCATAACAGTTTCAACAGCCGTAATGGAAGACAATATAACAAATATCCACACCAGAATAGATACAATCCGATTTATCAAAACACACAGCAACAATACGGTAATTTACCGATAAATCACAACGGTAATTACCAGTACCAGAACAACAACACGAATAATGGAAATCGTCACAAGGGAAAGAAATGGAACAATTATAACGGACCACAACAGTACAGTCAGCCGAGTCACTTCACTCCATCTCACCAAATAAATTTTTCACAGCCGAAAAATGCGACATTTTCTCACCAACCCAACCAACAGTTCAGGAACAATAGTCAGGACAATTCGTCGGATGCTTTTCCTGACACCGCCGGTCATAATAGCCAAGGAAATCCGACTATTTTTTACACACAGGCGAACCAAGCACCAAACGCGATGTCAAATAACACGTAATCAAGTGATGCACAAGTCGTATGGGATACGAACGCGAATTTTCGACCTGGTAGGTCGCAAAATACTAGTCAAGTAAAAATATCTTACATTTCAGCTCCACCCCAGTCGGAAAACCATTAGCAGCTTCTTTAGGCCTCCACGGGGAAGCTGCGGACCGAAATTACAACAGCCTGAAGTAACATTAGACGACAAGTTAAGACAAGCTCTCATATCTTTAACCACTCATGCCAACCTTAGAAAAAAGGCGCATGACAAACACATTAGCAAAGTCTTATCGTATCGTATAAATGAACGAGTGCTATTACAGACCCACTTCAAACCATCTTTGATTCATCATAAGAATCGCAAGTGGCAACACTTGTATGAAGGACCATATATTATATTAAGAAAGCCGCACATTGGTTGCTATCTATTAGGTGACCCTGTATCTGGACGAATAAAAGGATTGTTTCATCACGCAGACTTGAAGAAATACAGAGTCAACCATTGAAAATATCTGTTAAGTTAAGCTGCTAAAATAAAATATACACACACTATAAGTTGTCATACTATGTGTGAAGTACCAACGTATGTAAGAGTAATGCACAGGACTAACAGCCTGTCGACCTGCCACAACAAGATAAGTAATTTATATGAGCACCTGAAGTAAAACACATTTATTGTAGGAGACCAAGATTTGCCTTAGATGTAAGTTAGTTTTAAGTTAATTGGGCCATGAACGGCCACAGCCGAAAGAGCTGACAAATAAATATTATAGTAGTGCTAAGTGCCACCTGCTATCACTAGTTTTAAGTATAGCAAAGCTCTCTCCTCTTGAATGAAATAAATTAAAATTATCATTCAGACCAGAATGATTGCTCGAAAAAAAAAATGGTTAAGGTCGCTTACTCTAATGAGGTAAATGTTATGTTATGCATAAGGAGTGTGTGACAACAAATTTTATGAGGCCACCTATGAAACGCAACAGGCAAAAAGGAGCAGCTTAGCATATAAGAATCAAGTAAGTCAATAACGATCCAGGTAGCAGGAAAGAAGTGCGCAACTCAATTATTTTATTATAATACGGAGAAAACCGTATACGCACATAAGAATTTTACGGCATAGTGCAGCTGAAATACTTACAAAGATCATTTATAAATAAACTAATTTAGTACTAGAAATATCTATTTCAGGTCCTCGAGGTATGACGATTTTTTTTTAGAAAACCAATTTTATGATACATGGAACAGAAGATAGTTAACAGACACAGTTCACTGCTAATGCATGGTTTAAGTAATTTCAGATATGCATAGAAAATTGTTTAGAGAGCTGGATCAGGCGACACTGAAACTACTGTATCGATTTAATTATACTATTTGTAATGAAAAACTCAGGTGATAATAATTTATATATCATACGTTACTAACACTATGTCTTCAAATCTCTTCACTCCATAAAAGTCTTTTCTGTTTTCCTCTAACCAGTATCCTTACCATCCTACGTTATCCAGTAGAGAAGTGAATTTTACGAGCTGGTTGCATGATTGATACATACAGGCTATACGAATGGATAGTCGTGACACATTGGTTGTCGACGGGCTGTGCTTATTCTCCGCAAATTGCGAGTTCAATTAAGATTTGTTATGTGCAATTGCATGACAGGGAACACCAAGCTTCCCAATTTCCCTAATGGTAGTTTGAACACGAACTGTTCATCACGTAAACGAAGCCACATTGACTATGTCTTCAAACTAACGACGCAATAGAGAGAAAATTAAAGAGCTGAACTTGAGAAAAGAGTAACTATTGTAAAAAGAAAAGAATAACAAGATTTCGAACAAAGTGTAAACCTAAAGTGCCTTGGAAGCACAAACTACGAACAAGAGAACGCTTTTCGTCAGGCCTTGAAGTCACAGAGACTAAATATTTCTTTGTAAGTAATTTTTAGACATGATATATATATATATATATATATATATATATATATATATATATATATATATATATATATATACTAACTGTTAACTGTACTTTGTAGTAATAATGCAGTCAGTAATAAATGGACACGTATATGCTGCTGCGTGTGAACCGACTATAGACAAGTAATTAATGGACACGTATAAAAGTGGTGCGTGTGAACCTTAACATGACGACCAAACAAAAGGTGAACACGAATTAATAATAACGTGTGAACTGAAAAGGTGATAACTCCAAGGACACGTGTGAAATACCGCGTTGTTATAAGTACTTGTACCACGAAACCACGATGTAGAAAGCCGAAGAGTGAAAGTGAATAAGTATTGTACTTACCACAAACGGTACTGCACGCCTTTCCACGGACACATGCTTCGAAACAGCTGCGGGAGTCGTCGCATCTGGCTGCTTCCGTAATCCAGAGTCGATGAAAAACTGTGTAAAAACTCACACCACAGTTAGTAGACACCAAACGCTCTGCTTCTCGCAGAATACTGCTGCTAGCGTTGTGGAACTCTCAAGTTATTATCACGTGATTGTGACCAACGGACGTAACACTGTGTACGCTGAGCGCTCAACAATCAATTTTTCTTTGCACAACGAGCGCGAATGCCACATGTGTTTGAAATGCATTCAAAATAAAATATGATAAAGCAATGAATTAAGCACTCATGTACCTTGTGAAATTTTAAAGACTCTAGTCGGAAGAGTCTTAAGCTCGATTTTGACAGTTGCTACCGAATTTACTGACCAGGCCGAGTAATGACGAAAACGTGTCGAACCAAATAAAACCAGAAAATAGATAAATATGAGAACTAAGCATTCCTAAGAGAATGAGACCTTATGTACATAAACAATTGTTATCCTTACCTAATCCAATTTTCTTTTAGACTAAGTTATTAGTAAGTAAGCACATTCTAATACAGATTTTTTTTCTGTATTTTTCATGTACGAAAACATAAATGGAAGCACGGACATGTGTCAAGTGAAATAGAGACCGCCACCATACGGCTCAACATGTTGCAGAACCAATCTTCCAGTTCCTGACCAACGACGTATTTCCAACGCAACATCACACCACGACAACTACTCCAACTTCCACAGTGAAAGTGATGCCCTACTTTTCCTCCACTGTGAAAGTGTAATCAATTTCCCCACTCAAGCGCAGTGCTATCATTTATACCCGAAGTTCTACCACTCCCAGTGCAACTCATACCTACCCAAGTGTAGTGAAACATTTTTTTTTGCAGGTCATGAAAGCCACAAATATGTAAAGTGCTACGTATTTACTGCAAGAAATCTTCGACGAAACAAAGACAAAAATATTTCTGTAATATATCATTGTAAAACAAGAATGTCAATTTTTTTGTAACATATTTTTTCCACGAGTGTACACTGCACCCAGACTTCGTGCGAAGTCAAGCAATTTATTTCTTTGTTATTTTTTAATATTTATTATGCCATGTATAATGTATCTATGTATGTGTATCTTTATCTTAATTTCATTATCTTTTACCGAGAAATGAACATTTGTTATCCTTGTACAATACATTAGAAAGAGCACAGTTCAATTGTCATGTAGTTACACTATGGACAAATTACTATCAATTTCAGTCGTACGAATATACTTATCTGATACTCTGTATGTTAACCACTTTCCCTGATGTAGTGTGCAAAATCTATTGTAAAGAATTTTTGCAAGTAATACTAACTTGTTTCACGAAAGCAATAATATCACGACTACGCGTGAGTCGCGATGATCCTGACGGAGTCATCGCTCCTCACGCGGGAAGCAATGTGATATTATTGGATTTCAGACATTTTGCATATGAGAAAAGGACAGCCACCGAGCTGTAGTTTGTAATGATGATAAGCATGACAACACGAGAGTAAGGGAACGAAATCTATAATGTGCGCTTATACCAAGACGCGCGGCCAGCGTTTAAAAAGTACTTTTAAACACTATGACTCGCTGGTCGCTGATGTTTAAAATCATTGCCGCAGCGCTTGATAGCAAGAAGCTGCGAAACAGAAGAAATAACAATTTATCATTTGTTAGGAAAGTTCTAGAGTCTTTATAGTTATTCGTACTTCTGGTCGCCGATATGTTAACATGTACTTCATTACTTTTGATGTTTGGTCGCCGACTTGTTAAGACGTGTTGTGTAGTACCGCTACAAGTTATATTTCATTTAGTGTGAAAAACCACGTTATCATCAAGAAAGAAAACGCTTTTGTAAACCTTGTGACGATAAAAAATTCTTACGCGCACGCCAGGACATTTAATTTTTACAAAATACCACACGCACAAAAGCAGCGATAGTTGGACTGCTCCATGTATGAGAAAAACATAAAAAATGGAAGTTTTGTATTCACTGAAAATTTTTTTAATTTTTATAGTTTAACGCCTTTGTTCTTTGAGAATATATTGATGCTTCACTGTACAGAAACTCTATACTTATTCTTTTCTTTAAATTAACCACAAATAATGTATTTGTTTAAATGAACTTTGTTACGGGTTCGCTCTTTATCGCGGTGTCTCGATTGTATTTGGGAGACCATTAATGTGTTGAATTTCCGATCTTACAACTTGTTTTACAAAATTTCACTGTTTTGCATTCATTTCCAAATTTTTTTTATTATTCAAATAGATCCCTTAGGTAATTTCATTGAAGAGTCTGATTGCGGGAAAGCAATCCGGGTTAAGAGGTCATTTGAGAAACTATTTTCGCGCAATCAATCTGTACATCTCCTGAACACAATCGAGAACCGACGCATCAGTGATCATTCATTAATTTTTCTCTCTTTCCAACTCGTACCAAAAAACGGCCAAGGAGAACTGCCATGAGTACGCAATCTAGTGTTAAAGGTTGCATTCTTTATCTTGTCAGCAAACATTGCCATAAATTATCATCATCAATGTTATTTTTGGTTAAATGTGAAAAGCAAAAAACCTTTTAACGCTAGAGAGGGACACGGTTAAGAAGGAATAATGCATCAGAAAAGAGATACTCGACTCCCAAAAGAAAATCCTGTCATCGCTGTAGAAACGTTACTCGATTCCGAAGGAGAAGGCATGGAATCAAGAGTATTTCATAGCGACGCAATTTCTGTGTTAATTCGTCAATATGAGGGAGCGAATGATGCAGTAAAGAAGGAATAATGCATCGGAACAGAGATACTCGACTCCCAAAAGGAAATCCTGTCGTTTCCGTAGAAACGTTACTCGATTCAGAAGGAGAAGGCGTGGAACCCAGAGTGTTTCATAGCGACGCAATTTTTGTGTTAAGTTGTCAATGCGAGGGAGCGAGGGATGCAGTAAAGAAGGAATAATGCACTGGAAAAGAGATACTCGACTCCCAAAAGAAATCCTGTCGTTGCCGTAGAAACGTTACTCGATTCAGAATGAGAAGACATGTAACCGAGAGTATTTCATAGCTACGCAATTTCTGTGTTGATTCTTCAATGTGAGGGTGCGACGGACATAGTTAAGAAGGAATAATGCATCAGAAAGGAGATACTCGGCTCCCAAAAGAAAATACTGTCATTGCCGGAGATACGTTACTCGATTCAGAAGGAGAAGGCATGGAATCAAGAGTATTTCATAGCGACGCAATTTCTGTGTTAATTCGTCAATATGAGGGAGCGAATGATGCAGTAAAGAAGGAATAATGCATCGGAACAGAGATACTCGACTCCCAAAAGGAAATCCTGTCGTTTCCGTAGAAACGTTACTCGATTCAGAAGGAGAAGGCGTGGAACCCAGAGTGTTTCATAGCGACGCAATTTTTGTGTTAAGTTGTCAATGCGAGGGAGCGAGGGATGCAGTAAAGAAGGAATAATGCACTGGAAAAGAGATACTCGACTCCCAAAAGAAATCCTGTCGTTGCCGTAGAAACGTTACTCGATTCAGAATGAGAAGACATGTAACCGAGAGTATTTCATAGCTACGCAATTTCTGTGTTGATTCTTCAATGTGAGGGTGCGACGGACATAGTTAAGAAGGAATAATGCATCAGAAAGGAGATACTCGGCTCCCAAAAGAAAATACTGTCATTGCCGGAGATACGTTACTCGATTCAGAAGGAGAAGGCATGGAACCCAGAGTATTTCATAGCGACGCAGTGTCTGAGTTAATTTGTCAATGTGAGGGAGCGATGATACAGTAAGGAAGGAATAATGTATCGGATAAGAGATGACTCCCAAACGAAAATCCTATCGTTTCCGTAGGAACGTTTGTGGTGTCACCACCAGACAGCACACTTGCTAGGTGGTAGCTTTAAATCGGCCGCGGTCCATTAGTACATATCGGACCCGCGTGTCGCCACTGTCAGTGATAGCAGACCGAGCGCCACAATACGGCAGGTCTCGAGAGACTTACTAGCACTCGCCCCAGTTGTACGGCCGACTTTTCTAGGGACTACACTGACGAAGCCTTTCGCATTTGCCGCGAAGACAGTTAGAATAGCCTTCAGCTAAGTTAATGGCTACGACCTAGCAAGGCGCCATTAACAGTTTATATTCTTTATAACGTACCGTCAAGAACGATGTATACAAATGATGGATTAAAGTTAAGTATTCCAGCAGCTACGTACTTTATTTTATAGCATTCATTCCGTATCCTGTTTCAGACCTCACGCCAGCCTGCGTGAGTTTGACGCATGCATTTCGGCCTTCTCTAGCAATACAACAACGTTACTCGATTCAGATGGAGATGGCATAGAACCCAGAGTATTTCATAGCGACGCAATTTCTGTGTTAATTCGTCAATGTGAGTGAGCGAGGAATGCAGTAAAGAAGGAATAATGCATCGGAAAAGAGATACTCGACGCCCAAAAGAAAATCCTATCGTTGCCGTAGAAACGTTACTCGATTGCGAAGGAGAAGGCATGGAACCCAAAATATTTCATAGCGACGCAATTTCTGTGTTGATTCGACAATGTGAAGGTGCGAGGGACACATTTAAGAAGGATTAATGCATCAGAAAAGAGATACTCGAATCCTAAAAGAAAATCCTGTCGTTGCCGTAAAAAAACGTTACTCGATTCAAAAGGAGAAGGCATGGAACCCAGAGTATTTCCTAGCGACGCAATTTATGTGTTAATTTGTCAGTGTGAAGGTGCGAGGGACACAGTTAAAAAGGAATAATGCATCAGAAAAGAAATACTCGACTCCCAAAAGGAAATCCTGTCGTTGCCGTATAAATGATACTCTATTCAGAAGGAGAAGGCATGGAACCCAGAATATTTCATAGCGACGGAATTTCTGTGTTAATTCGTCAATTTGAGGGAGCGAGGGATGCAGTAAAGAAGGAAGAAGCATTGGAATAGTAATGACTTACAAACGAAAAATCTATCGTTTCCGTAGAAACGATACTCGATTCAGGTGGAGAAGGCATAGAACCCAGAGTATTTCATAGCGACGGATTTCTGTGTTAATTCTTAATTGTGAGGGAGCGAGGGATGCTACAAAGAAGGAATAATACATCGGAAAAGACATACTCGACTCCCAAAGCAAAATCCTGTCGTTGCCATAGATACGTTACTCGATTCAGAAGGGGAGGGCATGGAACCCTGGGTATTTCATAGCGACGCTATTTCTGTGTTAATTCGTCAATGCGCGGGGGCGAGGTATGCAGTAAAGAAGGAATAATGCATCGGAAAAGAGATATTCGACTCCGAAAAGAAAATCCTGTCGTTGCCGTTGGAACGTTACTCGATTGGGAATGAGAAGGCATGGGACCCAAAATATTTCATAGCAACGCAATTTCTGTGTTGATTCATCAATGTGAATGTGCGAGGGACACAGTTAAAATGGAATAATGCACAGAAATGAGATACTCGACTCCTAACAGGAAATCATGTCGTTGCCGTAGAAGTGTTACTCGAATCAGAAGGAGAAGGAATGGAACCCAGAATATTTCATTGCGACGCACTCTCTGCGTTAATTTGTCAATGTGAGGGAGGGAGGGATGCAGTAATTAATTAATAATGCATCGGAAAAGAGATACTCGACTCACAAAAGTAAATCCATTCGTTGCCGTCTAATCGTTACTCGATTTAGAAGGAGAAGACATGGGACCCAGAGTATTTCATTGCGACGCAATTCCTGTGTTAATTCGTCAATGTAAGGGAGCGAGGGATGCAGTAAAGAAGGAATAATGCATCGGAAAAGAGATTCTCGACTCCCAAACGAAAATCCTATCGATTCCGTAGAAACGATACTCGATTCAGAAGGAGAAGGAAAGGAACCCAGAGTATTTCATAGCGACGCTATTTCTGTGTTAATTCGTTTATGTGAGTGTGCGAGGGTTGCAGTAAACAAGGATTAAAGCATCGGAAAAGAGATACCCGACTCCCAAAAGAAAATCCTGTCGTTGCTTTAGAAACGTGACTCGAATCAAAAGGAAAAGTCATGGAACCAAGAGTATTTCATAGCGACGCTATTTCTGTGTTAATTCGTAGCTTTAGGGAGCTAGGGATGCAGTAATGAAGGAATTATGCATCGGAAAAGCGATATTCGAATCCCAAAATAAATCATGTCTTTGCCATAGAAACGTTACTCGATTCAGAAGGAGAAGGCATGGAACCCAGAATATATTTCATAGCGACGCAATTTCTGTGTTGATTCGACAATGTGAAGGTGCGAGGGACACAGTGAAGAAGGAATAAAGCATCAGAAAAGAGATACTCGAATCCCAAAAGAAAATCCTCTAGTTGCCGTGAAATCGTTACTCGAATCAAAAGGAAAAGGCATGGAACACAAAGTATTAGATAGCGACGCAATTCCTGTGTTTATTCGTCAATTTGAGGGAGCGAGGGATGCAATAAAAATGAATAATGCAGAGGAAAGGAGATACTCGACTCCCAAAAGTAAATCCTCTCGTTGCCGTAGAAAACATTAACCGATTCCGAAGGAGAATTCATGGAACACAGAGTATTTCATAGCGACGCAATTTCAGTGTTAATTCGTCAATGTGAGGGAGCGAGGGATGCAGTAAAGAAGGAATAATGCATCGGAAAATAGATACTCGACTCCCAACAGAAAATCCTGTCGTTGCCGTGGAAACGTTACTGGATTCAGAAGGAGTAGGCATGGAACCCAGAGTTCTCCATAGCGACCCAATTTCTGTGTTGATTCGTCAATGTGAATGTGCGAGGGGCACTGTAAAGAAGGAATGATACATCGGAAAAGTGATACTCACTTCCCAAAAGTAAAACCTGTCGTTGACGTACAAACGTTACTCGATTCAGTACGAGAAGGCATGGAACCCAGAGTATTTCATTGCGACGCAATTCGTGTGTTAATTCGTCAATGTGAGGAAGCGAGGAATGCAGTAAAGAAGGAATAATACATCTGAATAGAGAAACTGGACTCCCAAAAGAAAATCCTGTCGTCGCCGAGGAAAGGTCACTCGATAGGGAAGGAGAAGGCATGGAAACCAGAATATTTCGTGGCGACGCAATTTCTGTGTTGATTCGACAATGTGAAGGTTCGAGAGACACAGTTAAGAAGCAATAATGCATCAGAAAAGAGATACTCGACTCCCAACAGGAAATCCTGTCCTTGCTGTATAAATGTAACTCGATCGCGAAGGAGATGGCTATGAACCCAGAATATTACTTTGCGACGCAGACCCTGTGTTAATTCGTCAATGTGAGGGTGCGAGGGATGCAGTAAAGATGGAATAATGCTTCGGAAAGAGATACTCAACTCCCAAAAAAAAAAAAAAAAAAAAAAAATCCTTTCGTTGCTGTAGAAACGTTACTCGATTAGGAAGGAGAAGGCGTGGAACCCAGAATATATCATTGCGACGCATTTTCTGTGTTGATTCGTCAATGTGAGGGTGCGAGGGACACAGTTAAGAAGGAATAATGCATCAGAAAAAAATAATGGACTCCCAAAAGAAAATCCTGTTTTTATTATAGAAACGTTACTCCATAAGAACGAGAAGGCATGGAAACCAGAGTATTTCATAGCGACGTAATTTCTGTGTAAATTCGTCAATGTGAGGGAGCAAGGGATGCAGTAAAGAATTAATAGTGCATTGGAAAAGAGAAACTGACTCCCAAAAGAAAATCCCTTTGTTTCCGTACAAACAATAAACGCTTGAGAATGAGATGGCATGGAACACAGAATATTTCATAGCGACGCAATTTCTGTGTTGATTCGTCAATGTGAGGGTGCGAGGGACACAGTTAAAAAGGGATAATGCATCAGAAAAGAGATACTCGACTCCCAAAATAAAATACTGTCGCTGCCGCAGAAACGTTATTCCATTCAGAGGGAGAAGGCATGGAACCCAGACTACTTCATAGAAACGCAATTTCTGTGTTAATTCGTCAATGTGAGGGAGCGAGGGATGCAGTAACGAAGGAATAGTGCATCAGAAAAGAGATACTGGCCTCCTAAAAGAAAATCCAGACATTGCCATAGAATCGTTACTCGATTTAGAAGGAGAAGTCATAGAACACATAGCATTTCATAGCGACGAAAATTCTGTGTTAATTCGTCAAAGTGAGGGAGCGAGGGATGCAGTAAAGAAGGAAAAGTGCATCAGAAATGAGATACTCACCTCCCAAAAGAAAATCCTGTCGTTGCCATAGAAACGTTACTCGAGTGGGAAGGAGAATGCATGCACCCCATAGTATTTAATAGCGACTCAATTTCAGTGTTAACTCGTCAAAGCGAGGAAGCAAGGGATGCAGTAAAGAAGGAATAGTGCATCGGAAAAGATATACTGGACTCCCAAAAGAAAATCCTTTCATTTCCATAGAAACGTTCCTCGACTGGGAGGGAGAATGCATGCATCCCATAGTATTTAATAGCGACTCAATTTCGGTGTTAATTCGTCAATGTGACGGAGCGAGGTATGAAGTAATGAAGGAATAGTGCATCGGAAAAGATATACTCGACTCCCAAAGGAAAATCCTTTCATTTCCATAGAAACGGTACTAGATTTAGAAGGAGAAGTCATAGAACCCATAGTATTTTAAACGACGCAATTTCTGTGTTAATTAGTCAAAGTGAGGGAGCGAGGGATGCAGTAATGAGGCAATAGTGCATCAGGAAAGAGATACTCGCCTCCCAAAAGAAAATCCTGTTGTTTCCATAGAAACGTTACTCGAGGACCCATAGTATTTCTTACCGACGCAATTTCTGTGTTAATTCGTCAAAGTAAGGGAGCGCGAAATGCAGTAACGAAGGAATAGTGCATCGGAAAGAAGATACTCGCCTCCCAAAAGAAAATCCTGTCGTTGCCATAGAAACTATACTAGATTTAGAAGGAGAAGTCATAGAACACATAGTATTTCACAGGGACGCAATTTCTGTACTAATTCGTCAAAGCGAGAGAGCGAGGGATGCAGTAAATAAGGAATAGAGCATCGGAAAGGAGATACTCGCCTCCCAAAATAAAATCGTGTCGTTACCATAGAAACGTTACTCGAGTGGGAAGAAGAATGCATGCAACACATAGTATTTAATATCGACTCAATGTTAGTGTTAATTCGTCAATGTGAGTCAGCGAGGGATGCAGTAAAGAAGGAATAGTGCATCGGAAAAGATATACTCGACTCCCAAATGAAAAACCTTACATTTCCATAGAACCGTTACTCGACTGGGAAGGAGAATGCGTGGAACCCATAGTATTTCACAGCGACGCAATTTCTGTGTTAATTCGTCAAAGTGCGGGTGCAAGGGATGCTGTATGGAAGGAATTGTGCATTGGAAAAGATATACTCTATTCCCAAAAGGAAATCCTTTCTCTGCCATAGAAACGTAGCTCGACTGGGAAGGAGAATGCGTGGAACCGTCAGTATTTCATAGCGACTTCATTTCAGTGTTAATTCGTCAAAGCGAGTTAGCGAGGGATGCAGTAAAGAAGGAATAGTGCATCGGAAAAGATAAACTCGACTCCCAAAAGAAAATCTTTTCATTTCCATAGAAACGTTACTCGACTGGGAAGGAGAATGCGTGGAATCCATAGTATATCATAGCGACTAAATTTCTGTGTTAATTCGTCAAAGTGAGGGAGCGAGGGATGCAGTAAAGAAGGAATAGGGCATCGGAAAGGAGATACTCTCCCCCCAAAAGAATATCCTGTCGTTGCCACAGAAACGATACTAGATTTAGAAGGAGAAGTCATAGTACCCATAGTATTTCATATCGACGCAATTTCTCTGTTAATTCATCAATGTGAGTCAGCGAGGGATGCAGTAAAGAAGGAATAGTGCATCGGAAAGGAGATACTCGCTTCCCAAAAGAAAATTCTGTCGTTGCCATAGAAACGATACTAGATTTAGAAGGAGAAGTCATAGATCCCATAGTATATCACAGCGACGCAAATTCTGTGTTAATTCATCAAAGTGAGAGAGCGAGGGATGCAGTAAAGAAGGAATAGTGCATCAGAAAAGAGATACTCGCCTCCCAAAAGAAAATCCTGTCTTTTCCATAGAATCGTTACTCGTTTATGAAGGAGATGTCATACAACCCATAGTATTTCCTAGCGACGCAATATCGGTGATAATTCGTCAAAGTGAGGGAGCGAGGGACGCAGTAAAGAAGGAATAGTGCATCGGAAAAGATATACTCGACTCCCAAATGAAGAACCTTACATTTCCATAGAACCGTTACTTGACTGGGAAGGAGAATGCGTGGAACCCATAGTATTTCACAGCGACGCAATTTCTCTGTTAACTCGTCAAAGTGAGGGTGCGAGGGATGCTGTAAAGAAGGAATAGGGCATTGGAAAGCATATATTCGACTCGCAAAATAAAATACTTTTATTACCATAGAAACGTCACTCGACTGGGAAGGTGAATGCGTGGAACCCATAGTATTTCATAGCGACTCAATTTCAGTGTTATTTCGTCAAAGCGAGGGAGCGAGGGAGGCAGTAAAGAAAGGAATAGTGCATCGGAAAAGATATACTCGACTCCCAAACGAATATCCTTTCATTTTCATAGAAACGTTACTCGAGTGGGAGGGGGATGCGTGGAATCCATAGAATTTCATAGCGCCGTTATTTCTGTGTTAATTCTTCTAAGTGAGTGATCGCGGGATACAGTAAAGAAGGAATAGTGCATCGGAAAAGAGATACTCGCCTCCCAAAAGAAAATAAAGTCGTTGCCACAGAAACGATACTAGATTTAGAAGGAGAAGTCATAGAACCCGTAGTATTACATAGCGACGCAATTTGTTGGGCTATTCGTCAAGGTGAGGGAGCGAGGGATGCAGTAATGAAGGAATAGTGCATCAGAAAAGAGAAACTCGCCTCCCAAATAAAAACGTGTCGTGTCCATAGAAACGTTACTCGCGAACCCATAGTAATTCTTAGCGACGCAATTTCTGTGTTAATTCGTCAAAGTGAGGGAGCGAGAGATGCAGTAACGAAGGAATAGTGCATCAGAAAAGAGATACTCGCCTGCCAAAGGGAAATCAGGTCGTTTCCAAAGAAACGTTACTCGAGAACCCATAGTATTCCATAGCGACGCAATTTCTGTGTTAATCCGTCAAAGAGAGGGAGCGAGGGATGCAGTAAAAAAGGAATAGTGCATCAGAAAAGAGATACTCTCCTCCCAAAAGAAAGTTCGGTCGTTTCCATAGAAACGTTACTCGAGGACCCATAGTATTTCATAGCGACGCAATATCTGTGTTAATTCGTCAAAGTAAGGGAGTGAAAGATGCAGTGACGAAGGATTAGTGCACCGGAAAAGAGATACTCGAATCCCATAAGATAATCCTGTCGTTGCCACAGAAACGATCCTAGACTTAGAAGGAGAAGTCATAGAATCCATAGTATTTAATTGCGACTCAATTTCAGTGTTAATTCGTCAATGTGAGGGAGCGAGGGATGCAGTAAAGAAGGAATAGTGCATCGGAAAAGTTATACTCGACTCCCAAAAGAAACTCCTTTCATTTCCATAGGAAATTTACTCGACTGGGAATGAGAACGTGTGGAAAACATAGTGTTTCACAGCGACGCAATTTCTGTTCTAATTCGTCAAAGTGAGGGAGCAAGGGTTGCAGT
The DNA here is from genome assembly GCF_021461395.2 of Schistocerca americana. NCBI lineage: Eukaryota > Metazoa > Arthropoda > Insecta > Orthoptera > Acrididae > Schistocerca > Schistocerca americana. The sequence goes on from NC_060119.1 coordinate 40,927,622, forward strand.
ATAGAAGAAATAGTGCTTCGGAAAAGATATACTCGACTCCCATAAGAAAATTCTTTCATCTCCATAGAAACTTTTTTCGACTGGGAAGGAGAGGGCGTGGAACCCATAGTACTTCAAAGCGACTCACTTTCAGTGTTAATTCGTCAAAGAGAGGGAGCGAGGGATGCAGTAAAAAAGGAATAGTGCATCAGAAAAGAGATACTCTCCTCCCAAAAGAAAGTTCGGTCGTTTCCATAGAAACGTTACTCAATTAAGAAGGAGATGACATAGAACCCATAGTAATTCATAGCGACGCAATATCGGTGTTAATTCGTCAAAGTGAGGGAGCGAGAGATGTAGTAACGAAGGAATAGTGCATCAGAAAAGAGATATTCGCCTCCTAAAAGAAAATCTTGTCGTTGCCATAGAAACGTTACTCGATTTAGAAGGAGAACTCATGGAACCCATAGGATATCATAGCGACGTAATCTCGGTGTTAATTCGTCAAAGTGAGGGAGCGGGTTATGCAGTAAAGAAGGAATAGTGCATCAAAAAGAAAAACTCGCCTCCCAAAAGAAAATCCTGTCGTTACCATAGAACCGTTACTCGAGTGGGAAGGAGAATGCATGCAACCCATAGAATTTAATAGCGACTCAAATTCAGTGTTAAATCGTCAATGTGAGGGAGCGAGGGATGCAGTAAAGAAGGAATAGAGCTTCGGAAAAGATATACTCGACTCCCAAAAGAAAATCCTTTCATCTCCATAGAAACGTTACTCCACCGAGACAGAGAATGCGTGGAATCCATAGTATTTCACAGCGACGCAATTTCTGTTTAAATTCGTCAAAGTTAGGGAGCGAGGGATACAGTAAAGAAGGAATAGTGCATCGGAAAAGAGATACTCGCCTCGCAAAAGGAAATCCTGTCGTTGCCATAGAAACGTGACTCGATTAATAAGGAGAAGTCATAGAACCCATACTATTACATAGCCTCGCAATTTCTGTGATAATTCGTCAAAGTGAGGGAGCGAGGAATGCAGTGAAGAAGGAATAGCGCATCGGAAAAGATATACTCCACTCCCAAAAGAAAATCCATTCATTTCCATTGAAAAATTGCTCGACTGGGAAGGAGAATGCGTGGAACCCGTAGTAATTTCATGGCGACGCAATTTCTGTGATAATTAGTCAAAGTGAGGGAGTGAGGGATGCAGTAAAGAAGGGACAGTGCATCAGAAAAGAGATACTAGCCTCCCAAAGGAAAATCCTGTCGTTTCCATAGAAACGTTACTCGATTTAGAAGGCGATGTCATAGAACTCATAGAATTTCATAGCGACGCTATTTCAGTGTTAATTCGTCAATGTGACGGAGCGAGGGATGCAGTAAAGAAGGAATAGTACATCAGAAAAGAGATACACGCCTCCCAAAATAAAATCCAGTCGTTTCCATAGAAACGTTACTCGATTTAGAAGCATATGTCTTAGAACCCATAGTATTTCATAGTGACGTAATTTCTGTGTTAATTCGTCAATGTGAGGGAGCGAGGGATGCAGTAAAGAAGGAATAGTGCATCCGAAAGGAGATACGCGACTCCCAAAAGAAAATCATGTCGTTTCCATAGAAACGTTACTCGATGAAGAAGGAGAAGTGATAGAACCCATAGAATTTCATAGCGACGCAATTTCTGTGATAATTCGTCAATGTGAGGGAGCGATGGATGCAGTACTGAAGGAATAGTGCATAGGAAAGGAGATACACGCCTCCCAAAAGAAAATCCTGTCGCTTCCATAGAAACGTAACTCCATTTGGAAGGAGAAGTCATAGAACACAAAGTATTTCAAAGCGACGCTATTTCTGTGTTAATTCGTCAATGTGAGAGAGCGAGGGATGGAGTAAAGAACGAATAGTGCATCAAAAAAGAAATACTCCCCTCCCAAAAGAAAATCCAGTCGTTGCCATAGCTACGTTACAAGATTTAGAAGGAGAAGTCATAGGACCCATAGCATTTCATAGCGACGCAATTTCTGTGTTAATTCATCAAAGTAAGGGAGCGGGGGATGCAGTAAAGAAGGAATAGTGCATCAGAAAGGAGATACTCGCCTCCCAAAAGAAAATCCTGTTGTTTCCAGTGAAACGTTACCCGATTCAGAAGGAGAAGTCATAGAACCTATACTATTTCATAGCGACGCAATTTCTGTACTAATTCGTCATTGTGATGGAGCGAGGGATGCAGTTAAGAAGGAATAGTGCATCAGAAACGAGACACTCCCCTCCATAAAGGTAATCCTGTTGTTCCCATAGAAACGTTACTCGATTTAGAAGCACACGTCATAGAACCCATTGTATTTCATAGCAACGAAATTTCAGTGTTAATTCGTCAATGTGAGGGAGCGAGGGATGCTGTAAAGAAGGAATAGTGCGTCGGAAAGGAGATACCCGCCTCCCAAAAGAAAATCCTATCGTTTCCATAGAAACATAACTAGATTTAGAAGGAGAAGTCATAGAACCCATAGTAATTCTTAGCGACGCAATTTCTGTGTTAATTCGTCTATGTGAGGGAGCGAGGGATGCTGTAAAGAAGGAGTAGTGCATCGGAAAGGAGATAATCACCTCCTAAAAGAAAATCCTGTCGTTTCCATAGAAACGTTACTCGATTTAGAAGGAGATGTCATAGAACACATTGTATATCATAGCGACGCAATTTCTGTGTTAATTCGTCGAAGTGAGGAAGCGTGGGATGCAGTAAGGAAGGAATAGTGCATCGGAAAGGAGATACTCGCCTCCCAAATGAAAATCCTGTCGTTTCCATAGACACGTTACTCGATTTAGAAGGAGAAGTCATAGAACACATTGTATACCATAGCGACGTAATTTCTGTGATAATTCGTCAATGTGATTGTGCGAGGGATGCAGTAAAGAAGGGATAGTGCGTCGGAAAGGAGATACTCGCCTCCGAAAAGAAAATCCTATCCTATCCATAGAAACGTTACTCGATTTAGAAGGAGAAGTCATAGAACCTATAGTGTTCCATAGCGACTCAATATCAGTGTTAATTCGTCAAAGTGATGGAGCGAGGGATGCAGTAAAGAAGGAATAGTGCATCAGAAAAGGGATCCTCGCCTCCCAAAAGAAAATCCTGTTGTATTCATAGAAACGTTACTCGATTTAGAAGGAGAATTCATAGAAACCATAGTATTTCATAGCGCCGCAGGTGCTGTGATAATTCGTCAATGTGAGGGAGCGAGGGATGCAGTAAAGAAGGAATAGTGAATCAGAAAAGCGATACTCGCCTCTCAAAATCATATCCTGTCGTTTCCATAGAAACGGTACTCGATTTAGGAGATGTCGTAGAACCCATAGTATTTCATAGCGATGCAATTGCTGTGTTAATTCGTGAATGTGAGGGAGCGAGGGATGCAGTAAAGAAGGAATAGTGCATCGGAAAGGAGATACTCGCGTCTCTAAAGAAAATCATGTCGTTTTTAAAGAAACGTTACTCGATTTAGAATGAGAAGTCATCGAACCCATAGTATTTCATAACAACGCAATTTCTGTGTTAATTCCTCAATGTGAGGGAGCGAGGGATGCACAACAGCAGGAATAGTGCATCGGAAAAGATATACTCGGCTCCCGAAAGAAAATCCTTTCAACTCCATAGGAGCGTAGCTCGACTGGGAAGGAAATGCATGCAACCCATGGTATTTAATAGCGACTCAATTTCAGTTTTAATTCGTCAATGTGAGGGAGCGAGGGATGCAGTATAGAAGGAATAGTGCATCAGAAAGGAGACACTGGCCTCCATAAAGAAAAACCTGTTGTTTCCATAGAAACGTTACTCGATTTAGAGGGAGAAGTCATAGAACCCTTAGTATTTCATAGCGACGCAAATTCAGTGTTAATTCGTCAAAGTGAGGGAGCGAGGCATGCAGTAAAGAAGGAATAGTGCATCAGAAATAGATACTCGCCTCCCAAAAGAAAATCCGTCCGATTCCATAGAAACGTTACTCGATTTAGAAGGAGATCTCATAGAACACATTGTATATCATAGCGACGCAATTTCTGTGTTAATTCGTCAGAGTGAGGGAGCGAGGGATGCAGTAAAGAAGGAATAGTGCATCGGAAAGGTTATACATGCATCCTAAAAGAAAATCCTGTTGTTTCCATAGAAACGTTAGTCGATTTAGGAGGGGAAGTCATAGAACCCGTAGTATTACATAGCGACGCAATTTCTGTCATAATTCGTCAATGTGAGGGAGCGAGGGATGCAGTAAAAAGGAGTAGTGCATCGGAAAGGAGATACTCGCCTCCGAAAAGAAATTCTGTCGTTTCCACAGAAACGTTACTCGATTTAGAAGAGAAATTATAGAACCCATAGTATTTCATAGCGACACAATTTCAGTGTTAATTCGTTATTGTGATGGAGCGAGGGATGCAGTAAAGAAGGATTAGTGCATTGGAATGGAGATACTCCACTCCCAAAAGAAAATCCTCTCGTTTCCATAGGAACGTTACTCGATTCTGAAGGAAAAGTCATAGAAAATATAGTGTTTCAAAGCGACTCAATAGCAGTGTTAATTCGTCAATGTGAGGGAGCGAGGGATGCAGGCTAGAAGGAATAGTGCATCAGAAAAGAGATCCTCGCCTCCCAAAAGAAAATCCTGTCGTTTCCATAGAAACGTTACTCGGTTTAGAAGGAGAATTCATAGAAACCATAGTATTTAGTAGCGCCGCAATTTCTGTGTTAATTCGTGAATGTGAGGGAGCGAGGGATGCAGTAAAGAAGGAATAATGAATCAGAAAAGCGATACTCGCCTCCCAAAATAATATCCTGTCGTCTCCATACAAACGTAACTTGATTTAGAAGGAGATGTCGTAGAACCCATAGTATTTCATAGCGACGCAATTTCTGTGTTAATTCGTGAATGTGAGGGAGCGAGGGCTGCAGAAAAGAAGGAATAGTGCATCGGAAAGGAGATACTCGCGTCTCTAAAGAAATTGATGTCGTTTCCAAAGAAACGTTACTCGATTTAGAAGGAGAAGTCATCGAACAAATAGTATTTCATAGCGACGCAATTTCTGTGTTAATTCGTCAATGTGAGGGAGCGAGGGATGCAGTAAAGAAGGAATAGTGCATCAGAAAAGAGATCCTAGCCTCGCAAAGGAAGATCCTGTAGTTTCCATAGAAACGTTACTCGATATAGAAGGAGATGTCATAGAACCCATAGTATTACACAGCGACGCAATTTCTTTGTAAATTCGTCAAAGTAAGGGAGCGACGGATGCAGTAAAGAAAGAATAGTGCATCAGAAAAGAGATACTCGCCTCCCAAAAGAAAATCCTGTCGTTTCCACAGAAAGGTTACTCGATTTAGAAGGAGAAGTCATAGAACCCATAGTATTTCATAGCGACGCAATTTCAGTGTCAATTCGTCAATGTGAGGGAGCGAGGGATGCAGTAAAGAAGGAATAGTGCATCAGAAAAGAGAACTCGCCTCTCAAAAGAAAATCCTGTCGTTTCCATAGAACCGTAACTCGATTTAGAAGCAGAAGTCATAGAACACACAGTATTTCATAGCGAATCAATTTCTGTGTTAATTCGTCAAAGTGAGGGAGCGAGGGATGCAGTAAATAAAGAGTAGGACATCAGAGAAGAAATACTCGCTTCTTAAAAGAAAATCCTCTTGCTTCCATAGAAACGTTACTCGAATTAGAAGGAGAAGTCATAGAACCCATAGTTTTCATAGCGACTCAATGTCAGTGTTAATTCCTGAAAGTCAGGGGGCGGGGGATGCAGTAAAGAAGGAATAGTTCATAGGAAAGGAGACACTAGCCTCCCAATAGCAAATCGTGTCGTTTCCATGGAAACGTTACTCGCTTTAGAAGGAGATCTCATAGAACACATAGTATTTCATAGCGAGTCAATTTCAGTGTTAATTCGTCTAAGTCAGGGAGCGAGGGATGCAGTAAAGAAGGAATAGTGCATCGGAAAAGATATACTCGACTCCCAAAAGAAAATCCTTTCATTTCGATAGATACGTTACTCGACTGGGAAGGAGAAGGCGTGTAACGCATTGTATTCCACAGCGACGCAATTTCTGTGTTAATTCGTCAATGTGAGGGAGCGAGGGATGCTGTAAAGAAGGAATAGTGCGTCGGAAAGGAGATACTCGCCTCCCAAAAGAAAATCCTGTCGTTTCCACAGAAAGGTTACTCGATTTAGAAGGAGAAGTCATGGAACACACAGTATTTCATAGCGACGCAATTTCTGTGTTAATTCGTCAAAGGGAAGGAGCGAGGGATGCAGTAAACAAAGAATAGGAAATCAGAAAAGAGATACTCGCCTCTCAAAAGAAAAACCTCTCGCTTCCATAGAAACGTTACTCGGTTTACAAGGATATCTCATAGAACCCATAGTATTACATAGCGATGGAATTTCTGTGTTAATTCGTCAAAGTGAGGGAGCGAGGAATTCAGTAAAGAAGGCATAGTGCATCGGAAAGGAAATACTCGCCTTCCAAAAGAAAATCCAATCGTTTCCATAGAAACGTTACTCGATTTAGATGGTGAAGCCATAGAAACCATAGTAATTCATAGCGCCGCAATTTCTGTGGTAATTCGTAAGGAGAGGGTGCGGGGGATGCAGTAAAGAAGGAATAGTGCTTCCGAAAGGAGATACTCGCTTTAAAAAAAATCCTGCATTGCCATAGAAACGTTACTTGATTTAGAATGAGATGTCATAGAACATATAGTATTTCATAGCAACGCAATTTCTGTGTTAATTCGTAAAGTGAGGGAGCGAGGGATGGAGTAAAAAAGGAATAGCGCTTCAGAAAAGAGATATTCGCCTCTTAAAAGAAAATCCTCTCGCTTCCATAGAAACGTTACTCGAATTAGAAGGAGAAGTCATAGAACCCATAGTTTTCATAGCGACTCAATGTCAGTGTTAATTCCTGAAAGTGAGGGAGCGGGGGATGCAGTAAAGAAGGAATAGTTCATCGGAAAGGAGATACTAGCCAACCAATAGCAAATCGTGTCGTTTCCATGGAAACGTTACTCGATTTCGAAGGAGATCTCATAGAACACATAGTATTTCATAGCGAGTCAATTTCAGTGTTAATTCGTCTAAGTCAGGGAGAGACTGATGCAGTAAAGAAGGAATAGTGCATCGGAAAAGATATACTCGACTCCCATAAGAAAATCCTTTCATTTCCATAGATACGTTACTCGACTGGGAAGGAGAAGGCGTGTAACGCATTGTATTCCACAGCGACGCAATTTCTGTGTTAATTCGTCAATGTGAGGGAGCGAGAGATGCTCTAAAGAAGGAATAGTGCGTCGGAAAGGAGATACTCGCCTCCCAAAAGAAAATCCTGTCGTTTCCATAGAAACGTTACTCGATTTAGAAGGAGAAGTCATAGAACACATTGTATATCATAGCGACGCAATTACTGTGTTAATTCGTCAGAGTGATGGAGCGAGGGATGCAGTAAAGAAGGAATAGTGCATCGGAAAGGAGATACACGCCTCCTAAAAGAAAGTCCTGTTGTTTCCATAGAAACGTTAGTCGATTTAGAAGGAGAAGTCATAGAACTCGTAGTATTACATAGCGACGCAATTTCTGTGATAATTCGTTAATGTGAGGGAGCGAGGGATGCAGTAAAAAGGAGTAGTGCATCGGAAAGGAGATACTCGCCTCCCAAAACAAATTCTGTCGTATCCATAGAAACGTTACTCGATTTAGAAGAGAAATTATAGAACCCATAGTATTTCATAGCGACGCAATTTTAGTGTTAATTCGTTATTGTGATGGAGCGATTGATGCAGTAAAGAAGGATTAGTGCATTGGAAAGGAGATACTCCACTCCCAAAAGAAAATCCTCTCGTTTCCATAGAAACGTTACTCGATTTTGAAGGAGAAGTCATAGTACATATAGTGTTTCATAGCGACTCAAAATCAGGGTTAATTCGTCAATGTGAGGGAGCGAGGATGGAGTAACGAACGAATAGCATATCGGAAAAGAGATACTCGCCTCCCAAAAGAAAATCCTGTCGTTTTGTTAGAAACGTTACTCGATTTTGAAGGAGAAGTCATACAACCCATAGTATTTTATAGCGACGCAATTTCAGTGTTAATTCGTCAAAGTGAGGTAGCGAGAGATGCAGTAAAGAAGGTATAGAGCATCAGAAAAGAGATCCTAGCCTCCCAAAGGAAGATCCTGTAGTTTCCATAGAAACGTTACTCTATATAGAAGGAGAGGTCATAGAACCCATAGTATTTCACAGCGACGCAATTTCTTTGTTAATTCGTCAAAGTGAGGGAGCGACGGATGCAGTAAAGAAGGAATAGTGCATCAGAAAAGAGATACTCACCTCCCAAAAGAAAATCCTGTCGTTTCCACAGAAAGGTTACTCGATTTAGAAGGAGAAGTCATGGAACACACAGTATTTCATAGCGACGCAATTTCTGTGTTAATTCGTCAATGTGAGGGAGCGAGGGATGCAGCACAGAAGGAATAGTGCATCGGAAAGAAGATACACGCCTTCCAAAAGAAAATCCTGTCGCTTCCATAGAAACGTTACTCCATTTGGAAGGAGAACTCACAGAACACATAGTATATCATAGCGACGCAATTTCTATGTTAATTCGTCAATGTGAGAGAGCGAGGGATGGAGTAAAGGACGAATAGCGCATCGGAAAAGAGATACTCGCCTCCCAAAAGTAAATTCTGTCGTTTTATTACAAACGTTACTCGATTTAGAAGGAGACGTCATACAACCCATAGTATTTTATAGTGACGCAATTTCAGTGTTAATTCGTCAAAGTGAGGGAGCGAGAGATGCAGTAAAGAAGGAATAGTGCATCAGAAAAGAGATCCTCGTCTCTTAAAAGTAAATCCTGTCGTTTCCACAGAAAGGTTACTCGATTTAGAAGGAGAAGTCATAGAACCCATAGTATTTCATAGCGATGCAATTTCAGTGTTAATCCGTCAATGTGAGGGAGCGAGGGTTGCAGTAAAGAAGGAATAGTGCATCACAAAAGAGAACTCGCTTCACAAAAGAAATTCCTGTCGTTTCCACAGAACCGTTACTCGATTTAAAGGGGGAAGTCATAGAACACACAGTATTTCATAGAGACGCAAATTCTGTGTTAATTCGTCAAAGTGAGGGAGCGAGGGATGCAATAAACAAAGAATAGGACATCAGAAAAGAAATACTCGCCTCTCAAAAGAAAAACCTCTCGCTTCCATAGAAACGTTACTCGGTTTACAAGGAGATCTCATAGAAACCATAGTATTACATAGCGATGGAATTTCTGTGTTAATTCGTCAAAGTGAGGGAGCGAGGAATTCAGTAAAGAAGGAATAGTGCATCGGAAAGGAAATATTCGCCCCCCAAAAGAAAATCCAATCGTTTCCATAGAAACGTTACTCGATTTTGATGGAGAAGCCATAGAAACCATAGTATTTCATAGCGCCGCAATTTCAGTGTTAATTCGTCAATGTGAGGGAGCGAGGGATGCAGTAAAGAAGGCATAGTGCATCAGAAAGGTGATACTCGCCTCCAAAAGAAAATCCAGTCGTTGCCATAGTAACGTTAATCAAGTGGGACGGAGAAAGCATGCAACCCATAGTTTTTCGTAGGGACTCAAATTCGGTGATAATTCGTCATTGTGAGGGAGCGAGGGATGCAGTAAGGAAGGAATAGCGCATCGGAAAGGAGATACTCGCCTCCCAAAAGAAAATCCTGTTACTTCCATAGAGACGTTGCTCGATCTAGGAGGAGCAGTCGTAGAACCCATAGTATTTCATAGCGAGACAATTTCTGTGTTAGTTTTTCAAAGTGAGGGAGCGAGGGAAGCAGTAAAGAAGGTATAGTTCATCGGAAAGGAGATACTCGAGACCCAAAAGAAAATCCTCTCGTTTCCATAGAAAAGTTACTCTTTTTAGAAGGAGAAGTCAAAGAACCCATAGTATTTCATAGCGACTCAATGTCAGTGTTAATTCGTGAAAGTGAGGGAGCGAGGATTCAGTAGAGGGGGAATAGTCCATCAAAAAAGAGATACTCATCTCCCAAAAGAAAATCCTGCCGTTTTAATCGAAACGTTACTCGATTTAGAAGGAGAAGTCATAGAACCCATACTATCTCATAGCGACGCAATTTCTGTGTTAATGCGTCAATGTGAGGGAACGAGGGATGCAGTAAAGAAGGAATAGTGAATCGGAAAAGATGTATTCGACTCCCAAAAGAAAATCCTTTGATTTCCATAGAAACTTTTCTCGACTGGGAAGGAGAATGCGTGGAACCCATAGTATTTCACAGCGACGCAATTTCTGTCTTAATTCGTCAAAGTGAAGGAGCAAGGGAGGCAGAAAAGAAGGAATAGTGCATCGGAAAGGAGATACTCGCCTCCCAAAAGAAATTCCTGTCGTCTCCATAGAAACGTTACTCGATTTAGTAAAAGACGTCATAGAACCCATTCTATTTCATTGCGACGCAATTTGTGTGTTAATTCGTCTTTGTGAGGGAGCGATGGATGCAGCAGAGAAGGAATAGTGCATCGGAAAGGAGATACTCGCCTCCCAAAGAAAATCTAGTCGTTGCCATTGAAACGTTACTCGAGTGGGAAGGGGATTGCATGTAACCCATAGTATTTGATAGCGACTCAATTTCAGTGTTAATTCGTCAATGTGAGGGAGCGATTGATGCAGTAAAGAAGGAATAGTGGATCGTAAAAGATATACTCGACTCCCAAAAGAAAATCCTTTCATTTCCATAGAACGGTTACTCGACTGAGAAATTAGAATTCGTGGAACCCATAGTATTACACAGCGACGCAATTTCTGTGATAATTCGTCAAAGTGAATGAGCGATCGATGCAGTAAAGAAGGAATAGTGCATCGGAAAGGAGATACTCGCCTCCCAAAAGGAAATCCTGTCGTTTCCATAGAAACGTTACTCGATTTAGAAGGAGAAGTCATAGAATCCATTGTATTTCAGGGTTAATTCGTCAAAGTGAGGGAGCGAGGGAAGCAGTAAAGAAGGAATAGTGCATCGGAAAGGAGATACTCGCCTTGTGATGTTACAAAATAAAAGTGATGTTGTTATTCAATGGAAAGTTGGAAATTGAGATTTAGCTTACTGTTTTATCAATCGCAATTGGCGTAAGAATCATGGATTGACCATTGTCATAAAATATTGCATTATGAGATGTGAATAGTTTTTACTTGCGGTTTCGCGTGGCTTGAGGCAGTCTCAACTAGCGTGCTATTGATTAAGAAATTGCGTTATCGTCTTTCTAATTACTTCATGATCGTAGATACGATCATACCCGGTTGTGAGGTTATTGTTATGACAAAACAATTTCCTAAGGGACCAGAAAGTTCTTAAGGGCGCAAAAACAACTGTAACATCACACAAAAGGGAAATTCGATATTAAAGCTGATGCAAGAAGACGATAAAACAGTTTTCTTTTTATCAATGTAACACGCACATTAGACTGCTGATCTTGGTGTCTGTAATATTAGCAAAATGCATAATTAAAATGAAAATAATATTGAGGAGATAATAGGAATGAGCACTGCTAAATGATTCAGTATTCCCAGAACAAATATTTATTATAACTAAAACATATTTCGTACCTTAAGCTTAATACAACAATGACGGTAGATTTTTATGTCCGTATCATGTCCATTTAGCGCTCTTTTATATAGCCATTGTCTTCTTTGAGTCGCTCGTGCGTCGTCACGGTAAGTTATAACAGTTCTTTACACTTCACTCAACTCAGACATACACGTTTTTATACATTTAGTAAAAATTAGATCAGACTGCCACAAATCTGCGTCCGTCTTACTTCAGAAAAACAGTACAAGTCTTCTTAGCGCTCCAGGCTTCATTTGTTCTCCCTCGAACAAAATAGTGAAGGATCGTATATCTATCCGTATTTTTCTGTTTTTATTGCCGCCCAAAGACGACAAACTACATCACTAGAAAATTCCACCGTCGCTATGCGACGCCTCATTATACATTAATCATTATTTACAAACAAGTATTTGCCTTCTGGCTGAAAGTATTAACTACTCGTATTTGCTGTTTTAATGAAGTCAAAAATAGCGAATATCTCATTGCCTCCCATGAGGAGAGAGGGAATGCCGAAGGATTACCTCGATCCTCATGTCCTCATGAGATATTCGTGATTTTTGGTGTGACATTTACATAACGTTACTGGCGTACAAAGTACATAAATTGAAATCACATTTATAAACATATATCAGATATTTATCATTTTTTAAAATAAAGTTTTTCATTCTTTGTTCATAAGTCACTTCATTCCATAATACCAAGATTAACATTTATGTGCATATTTAAGTTTGGTCCATATTTGCTTATAACAATAAGTGAACGTTCATTTCGCACTTCAGGGGATAGAATTCAGGAATTACTTTCTCTTGAGCTTAACAACTAGTGCATGAGTACAGTGAGTGCTTATTTTCACTAAACTAGAGTGGACAATGTTCGAGCATCTGTTGACTCCTTGTGGTTCAATTACAGTTTAATAATGTAGCACTACACTTCGTGATGCTTTCACTTTCTGTGTTAGCTGTCTACGGCGTTCATCATGCAGTACATCTGTCCTTTCCACTGTGGTGCCAGGAATTCAAGTGGCTTCTCGGGTTTTTATTTACAATATGAAACAGAAGAAGTGGAAAATTATTAGTATGACTTACAAGCTACTGGATACATTTGTTAAGGATCGGGACTGGTCTGGAGTTTAGGGTCTTCCTATAGTGCACATTCATTTTCTTTGTCCATCAAGAGACAGGATTATAATTCATTTTAGCAGTGTTCAGGAGTGCCGGTATTAATGGCTTTAAGGCCTGAGTAATCTAACAATCTACTTCTCACTCATCTTAACTTCAACTCAAGAAAATTGCTTAATTTACATATGAAAATGTAGTCACACAAGTGTACAAATGTCTTTCCTCCAGTATGTACGATTGAAGTCATGGCGGTTAGCAGTTTAAAGTTTGGATTGTTTCGTCACCCACACGTCAGCCACTCACAGCGGCTGCACAGTGTTGCGTGAGCTCCAATACTTAGTATCCGTTCGCGCTCAGGCTGTAACAGAGCTGCTGGTCGTCGATTGCTCCCTTTTTTTTTTTTTTTTTTTTTTTTTTTTTTTTGTGAACTTCGTATCACACGAGTGCATCGATACAAACACCTCGCGCGCGTTTCCCATCGGAGGAGCCTGACACTGAAGTTGCCTCCATACTTCTCTGTCAACTGCCTCCCATGAGGCTCACAGGTAAGTGACGACGAATGTTTTAGCTGTCGCTGCACTTAGAACAACACTGAACTTTGCGTTGCACCTGTTGTCGTAGCCTTGACTTCTTTTTTTACACTTGCAGTACAACACTACCACTAGTATACAGTGAACAGTTATTTTTATTATGCACGTCGCACTTTAGTGTGCATCTTCACACAGCATTCGTGCTTAGTTCCTTCGCCGATGGAGTTCATTTACAAAACAATCAATTTTGCTCGTTTCCTCCACTGGTATAGAAAGACTTATATTCTACTATTTACAAAATATCACTTACGAGCTAATATTTACAATTAATGGTCACTCCTTTTGTTAAGTCCAGTGAACAACTGCTTTATGAATGGACTCTTTATATCTCAAGATTTGCTTTCACTAGTGAACCTAAAAATATTCTTTCAAACTTTCTTTTAAGTGCTCATCTCCTCATTATGAAAACTACAGGTTTCGCAACACTCGTTGCATTTATTCTTTAGTGCACCCAAGATCATTTTCTACTGCCACGCAGCATATCTACTACTTAACGAGTACACATTTAACGCTGAATCTTTTTTTTTTTTTCTTTTTGTGCTTTCCTTTGTGCTTGCCAAATTTTTTTATATTTGAGGGCAGACTGGATAACAATAGTTCTCCCTCTTCGCTTCATGTACTCAGCAATCGTTCTCTGTTAAAAAAAAATAGGGTAACGCGTGTCTACTATTTTTTTTGCATGAATGGAATTACCGACAGTTCACTGGGTTTACGCAACCGGTCCATAACAAACATTACCAAAGCTAGCGAAGTTCATCACGCTACGTGTCTCATTTCTCATAAGCACTGCTTTGCTTCGAAGCACACGTGCCTTTTACAAGTCGACCCTTGGTCTGGGTTAATGAACCAGGATCAAAAGGAACGGGCACAAGGAAAATGGATTTCATAAGAGGAGTGTCTTAGGAGACATTTTTGCAATAAAATCTGCATGTAAATAAAATTATCTTAATAAACATAGGCACATATATAAACTTCAACCTCCTTCCTTACAGCATGCTTTGCTACTTCTACGTCTTACTCAGGTTATAGTCAATATTAAGTTTAAATATCACTGCATTGCTTGTTCTTTAGATTAGCCTTCAATTAGGGTATTGAATGGTCGCTAGATTACACTACAGATCTTCTGAAGATCTTTACTTGGACTTATTTATGATACAGGGGGCTTGCTGTGTGGTTATTTAGTAACTTGATTCTACTGAAATCAATTCGTCAGCTAACATTCCTCATATACTCTTTACATTGGGCTCAGATCACAGGGAAATAGTTTACTTTCATAGCAATTAATGGCCTCGTGGAGTACTTACGCTACATTATTGATGCTTCATGGTTTGCCTCCATTTGTACTGTATTTCACCTTACTTAGTTTACTACAGCTTATTGTCTCCTTGCGTGAACACATGCGGGTTACCACTTGTTTTTCCATTTAACAGCACGCTTTAACTGAACTTTAAGCTATTTCTTCTACTCCTGTCCACTGTCTGGAGTGTTTGAACATGTACCTTTTTTTTTTTTAAGCAGGTAATTTGGGCTTTTACAACAGAACTTCAAGTACTTACATTACTAAAAATAAATCTATCTTCTTGTACCTTGAGAGAAGTGCTTATTTACGCATCCTTCTCCATTTCTCACCTTTACATATTTATATAGCTCCGGGCAATCGCCTCGCAAGCACTTTTTTTTTTTAATACTAACTTAAAATTAAATTGAAATTCTTGGTGCAACCCCAGTTTCCTGCTTCAGCTTGTTGAAGAAATATCGGTTCATGTCCATCACTATAAACAATTTTTTCATACATAGCATTTAATACTTAAAGTTTACATGTAATAGCCGTTACCATGTAGTCAGTGCGCTGTTCAACACAATACTTATCATTAACAGTTCACACAAGGAAATTTCCAGTAAGCAAGAATTTCTATCTGCAGTTGAGGCTGTGTCTGTAAACTAACTCTCTGTTTCAATGGACCAATCGCTCCCGATATGGAGCAGCCCTGAATCGGCAATGATAAAACTTTTGAAACAGAAGACACCTGTCTGAAGAGACATGGTGACATGACATTGATGTTTGCTCCTGTATCAACAACGGCTGTGAAAGGAATGTTGGCAATAGAAATCTTAATCGAAGCCTGGACCTGTTCATCATAAATGTCATTAATGTCTTGAGCTTCTAGGTCAGGTGCAAGGTCATCTCGTAAGTCGGTCTCATGGTCGTACCGTATCGCATTAACATACTCAGAATCAGAGTATTCGTTAGTACCCCCACTGGAACCGGCAGCGACCTCTAGGAGGCTGAAAGGTGCTGCCTCTAATTTTCCGCAGGATGTTTAACCTGTTTGTCATTCATGGCCTTAAGTGTTTGTTCCGTTTCATATTGGTGCTGGTTATGTGGTACAAATGCCGGTGTAAAGGGGTCAAATCCACTGGGTGCATTCACTTGTGAATAAAATACTTGAGACGGCTGCTGTCGGCCGATCTTTTGGTTACCGGCAGAACCATTTCCTTGTGAAGGAAAGTTCGCATTTGGTACCGTTTGAAAATTGTTCCGCGGTCCTCTATCCTGTGAATAGTTGTTCTTATGTTGTGCTGGGTGGCCTCCGCCTTGCCCATGCCACTTGCTATATTTCGACCTATAACTTTGATTGTACACTGGCCCATTTGAAAAATTACCACTAGTTTGTGGAGAATTTCCATACTGCTCAGGCGCAGAATTAAAGGGTGGGTTTCCGTACTGATGTTGTACCTGGTGGTTGTAAATTGGGTGGTATCTCTGCTGATTACTGTAATTGGTTTTCTGCTTCCGTTTAAAGTTATTGCCGTTTGCGTTTTGATAACGGCTGGCAGGTTGGCAACAGCGGTCGCAGTAGCTCGCTCTCTCCTTCGGCGCATTGTTGTCCGCGTGCGATGCATTCTGCTGGCAGCCAGGGAAGAATTTGCCGCTGCCAACCTTGGAGCGCACATCCTCGCTAATTAAATCTAAGGAATCCAGCACAGAAAGGAATACATCCGTGTCTTCTTCGGACACATTTACTAATTTCTCTCTAATAGACACAGGGAGTTTGCTTTTGAGAATCATAATTACGTCCTTGGAAGAAATCGGAGAATCCCAGAATTTAATTTTTGCTAGATACTTCTCAAAGTATCGCCGGAGACTTCCATGCTTCTCATTGAAAATTTCCGCACCATACACCTCCTTCCTTAATCTTTGCTGTACCCCATTACTCCAAAATTTTGCCAAGAACATTTTCTCAAACTCTTCATAATTCCTACACGTGTCTACCATTTCCGTTCCCCATAATGCTGCATCACCAGAAATAAAGCCAGTGACGAACTGAATACGCTGTCTGTCTGTCCAGCTCCTGGGAAATATGCCGGAAAAATTCTTTAGGAACACGATGGGGTGTATTTCTCGCTTCTGCGGATGAAAAACAGGAAAAGTGCGATGCTTAATCACACTTTCCTCTTGCATTAAACTCACGATTGTGGGCGGATCATTTATTTTCCCTACTCGGGACTCAACAGGACTGTTGTTTTGCATGTAATCAGGCGGTGAACAATAAGGAGTTGACTGACATTCGTCACCGTCTAAAGAGTTGTTCCCTATAGTTTGCGTATGTGTGTGCGGATTTTCTACCCAGTTTCTCAGCATTCTGACTTCGTCCACTACTTGCTGCTTCCACTCGGGAAGATCCCGTGTAAGTGTCCTCCGAATCTGTCCCAATTCAGAAACCACTGTGTCTCCAGACTTACCAGGAGCAGCTAAGATTTCATAAGTTACATCCTTGACAGTCTCCCTAAGCTCCTCCCTGACCTTCTTTTCGATAAAAATATCTTTACCCTTTATCCATTCACTGTAGTGTTCCGACAATGCCTCCGCGTGTGCTTTCACGGTGCTCTTAACCTGTTCTTCGATATTGATTGAGTCTATCTGCCTCGACAGATCCTCTACTACACCTTCAATGTCAGATACTGCATTTCTAACTGAGTTTATTTCTTTGGTAGCTGCCTGAATTTTTGTGTTTAATGTTCCAGATACTTCAGCTATTTCACTTTTCACCTGTTTCTGCATTTTCTGAATTTGATCACTGATCTTAGTTTGCACCTCACCCAAATGGGTATTTAATTCAGCCGTAATTTCTTTATGCAGATCTGTTTTGATTGTGCCTAGCTCTGTTTTTAATGATTCACTTACAGCATCTAGTCGGGCGTTAACAGTCTCATTTTGTGTTTTTATAGTCTCATTTTGTGTTTTTATATTCTCATTTACTGCGTCAAACTGTTGTTTCAGCATTTCCATTAACGCACCGAGGTCATTTGTAGCTGCAGCGGGAAGAATTTGGACTTTAGGGTCACTTTCCCCTGTTACAGACATGGTTAGTTCAGTTTCCACACGGGAACCTACCGTTCGCGATCGTAAAGGGTATGGAATACTATTAACGTCTTCACTCCCGTCTCCTGTTGTCACCTGTCTCTGTTTACTATCTGCCATTTTCGTTAGTAAATCACGTGCTACGCAAGGCTTTCGTCGTTTGTCAGTGACGTGGTGAGTCCGCTAAGAGCACCGCTCTCGCGTGAGCAACAAATGAAATTCTATCTTGCGAGAAGACAAGATGGAACCTAAACGTTTCAGACAAATGAATGAAGATGCTCTTCACTGCAAATTGCACACACTATCCACCATGTTGAAAATGTAATACAGCTATACTAACAATGGGGGGAAATAATTTCTATTATCAGACTACGAATAATTTTACTTTGAAAGATAAAATAAAGCAGATTTTCTATAGCGGGAAGGAGATAGAAAGGATGTGGATCGACTTGGAAAAGCAACGTTGCTACTGAAGCACTACACTGCGTATGCAAAATTCTGACTTACTTTTTGATGGCTTGGTTACCGCTATGTTGTCTCAGCAAATTCGCGTCTCTTTTCTTTTCCTTTCTCTCGATAATTAAACTGCGTTATCGACCAGCGTATTTTCTGTCTTACTCACAGAGAGATGATGTGTACATGAAACGAGAGAACATTTATTAACACAAGCACATAGAAAATTTTCCAAGAATCTGAACTAATTTTTGGTCAAGTCCCTGTTCGGGCGCCAAGTGTGATGTTACAAAATAAAAGTGATGTTGTTATTCAATGGAAAGTTGGAAATTGAGATTTAGCTTACTGTTTTATCAATCGCAATTGGCGTAAGAATCATGGATTGACCATTGTCATAAAATATTGCATTATGAGATGTGAATAGTTTTTACTTGCGGTTTCGCGTGGCTTGAGGCAGTCTCAACTAGCGTGCTATTGATTAAGAAATTGCGTTATCGTCTTTCTAATTACTTCATGATCGTAGATACGATCATACCCGGTTGTGAAGTTATTGTTATGACAAAACAATTTCCTAAGGGACCAGAAAGTTCTTAAGGGCGCAAAAACAACTGTAACATCACACAAAAGGGAAATTCGATATTAAAGCTGATGCAAGAAGACGATAAAACAGTTTTCTTTTTATCAATGTAACACGCACATTAGACTGCTGATCTTGGTGTCTGTAATATTAGCAAAATGCATAATTAAAATGAAAATAATACTGAGGAGATAATAGGAATGAGCACTGCTAAATGATTCAGTATTCCCAGAACAAATACTTATTATAACTAAAACATATTTCGTACCTTAAGCTTAATACAACAATGACGGTAGATTTTTATGTCCGTATCATGTCCATTTAGCGCTCTTTTATATAGCCATTGTCTTCTTTGAGTCGCTCGTGCGTCGTCACGGTAAGTTATAACAGTTCTTTACACTTCACTCAACTCAGACATACACGTTTTTATACATTTAGTAAAAATTAGATCAGACTGCCACAAATCTGCGTCCGTCTTACTTCAGAAAAACAGTACAAGTCTTCTTAGCGCTCCAGGCTTCATTTGTTCTCCCTCGAACAAAATAGTGAAGGATCGTATATCTATCCGTATTTTTCTGTTTTTATTGCCGCCCAAAGACGACAAATTACATCACTAGAAAATTCCACCGTCGCTATGCGACGCCTCATTATACATTAATCATTATTTACAAACAAGTATTTGCCTTCTGGCTGAAAGTATTAACTACTCGTATTTGCTGTTTTAATGAAGTCAAAAATAGCGAATATCTCAGCCTCCCAAAAGAAAATCCTGTCGTATCGATTGAAACGTTAATCGATTTAGAAGGAGTAGTCATAGAACCCATACTAATTCATAGCGACGCAATTTCTGTGTTATTTCGTCAAAGTGAGGGAGCGAGGGATGCAGTAAAGAAGGAATAGTTGCATTGGAAAGGAGATACTCGCCTCCCACAAGAAAATCCTGTCGCTTCCATAGAAACGTTACTCGATTTTGAAAGAGAAGTCATAGAAGCCATAGTAATTCATAGCGACGCAAAATCTTTGTTAATTCGTCAAAGTGAGGGAGCGAGGGATGCAGTAAAGAAGGAATAGTGCATCGGGAAGGAGATACTCGCCTCCAAAAAGTAAATCCTGTCGTTTCCATAGAAACGTAACTCGATTTAGAAGGAGAAGTCATAGAATGCATAGTATTTGATAGCGTCGCAATTTCTGTGTTAATTCGTCAATGAGAGGGAGCGAGGAATGCAGCAGAGAAGGAATAGCGCATCTGAAAAGAGATACTCGCCACCCAAAAGAAAATGCTGTCGTTGCCATAGAAACGTTACTCTATTTAGGAGGAGAAGTCATAGAAACCATAGTAGTTCATAGCGTCGCAATTTCTGTGTTAATTCGTCAAAGTGAGGGAGCGAGGGATGCAGTAAAGAAGGAATAGTGCATCAGAAAAGAGATACCCGCCTCCAAAAGAAAATCCTGTCGCTTCCATAGAAACGTTACTCGATTTTGAAAGAGAAGTCATAGAAGCCATAGTATTTCGTAGCTACGCATATTCTGTGCTAATTCGTCAATGTGAGGATGCGAGGCATGCAGTAAAGAAGGAATAGAGCATCAGAAAGGAGATACTCGCCTCCCAAAAGAAAATGCTGTCGTTGCCATAGAAACGTTACTCTATTTAGGAGGAGAAGTCATATAACCCATAGTGTTTCATAGCGACGCAATTTGTGTGTTAATTCGTCAAAGTTAGGGAGAGAGATAATCAGTGAAGAAGGAATAGTGCATTGGAAACGACATACTTGCCTCCCAAAAGAAAATCCTGTCGTTTCCATAGAAACGTTACTCGATTTAGAAGGAGAAGTCATAGAAACCATAGTAGTTCATAGCGTCGCAATTTCTGTGTTAATTCGTCAAAGTGAGGGAGCGAGGGATGCAGTAACGAAGGAATAGTGTATCAGAAAAGAAATACTCGCTCCCAAAAGAAAAGCATGTCGTTTAAATAGAAACGTTACTCGATATAGAAGGAGAAGTCATAGAACCCATAGTATTTCACAGCTACGCAGTTTACGTGTTAATTCGTATAAGTGATGGTGCGAGGGATGCAGTAAAGAAGGAATAGTGCATAGGAAAAGATATACTCGACTCCAAAAGAAAAACCTTTTATTTCCATAGAAACATTCCTCGACTGGGAAGGAGAATGCGTGAAACCCGTAGTAATTCATAGCGACTCAATTGTGTTATTTCGACAAAAAGAGGGAGCGAGGGATACAGTAAAGGTGTAATAACGCACCGGAAAAAATATTCTCGACTCCCGAAAGAAAATCCGTTCATTTCCATAGAAACGTTACACGACTGGGAAGCAGAATGCGTGGATCGCATAGTATTTCACAGCGATGCAATTTCTGTGTTAATTCGTCAAAGTGAGGGAGAGAGGGAACAGTGAAGAAGGAATAGTGCATAGGAAAGGACATACTTGCCTCCCAAAAGAAAATCCTGTCGTATCCATAGAAACGTTACTCGATTTAGAAGAAGAAGTCATAGAACCCATTGTAGTTCATAGCGTCGCAATATCTGTGTTAATTCGTCAAAGTGAGGGAGCGAGGGGAACAGTAAGAAAGAAATAGTGCATCGGAAAGGAGATAGTCCTATCCCAAGAGAAAATGCTGTCGTTTCCATAGACACATTACTCGATTTAGAAGGAGATGCTATAGAACCCGTAGTATTTCATAGCGACGCAATTCCTGTGTTAGTTTGTCGATGTCAGGGTGCGAGGGATGGAGTAAGAAGGAACAGTGCATCGGAAAGGAGATCCTCGCCTCCCAAAAGTAAATCCTGTTGTTTCCTTAGAAACGTTACTCGATTTATAAGGAGAAGTCATAGAACCCATAGTATTTCATAGCGACCTAATTTCTGTGTTAATTCGTCAAAGTGAGGAAGCGAGGGATGCAGTAACGATGGAATAGTGCATCGTAAAAGATATTCTCGACTCCCAAAAGAAAAACCATTCACTTCCATAGAAACGTTCCTCGACTGGAAAGGGAATGCGTGGAACCCGTAGTTTTTCATAGCGACACAATTTCAGTATTAATTCGACAAATAGAGGGAGCGAGGGATGCAGTAAAGAAGTAATAGTGCATCGGAAAAAAATATATTTGACTCCTATAAGAAAATTCTTTCATCTCCATTGAAACGTTACTCGACTGGGAAGGAGAATGCGTGGAGCCCATAGTATTTCATAGCGAGACAATTTCTGTGTTAATTCGTCAAATTGAGGGAGCGAGGGATGCAGTAAAGAAGGAATAGTGCATCAGAAAAGAGATACATGCCTCCCAAAGAAAATCCTGTCGCTGCCATAGAAACGTTACTCGAGTGGGCAGGAGAATGCATGCAACCCATAGCATTTCATAGCAACTCAATTTCGGTGTTAATTCGTCAATGTGAGGGAGCGAGCGATGCAGTAAAGAAGACATAGTGCATCAGAAAAGAGATACTCACCTCCCAAAAGAAAACCAGTCGTTTCCATAGAAACGTTACTCTAATTAGAAGGAGAAGTCATACAACCAATAGTGTTTCATGGCGACTCAATTTCAATGTTAATTCGTCAATGTGAGGGAGCGAGGGATGCAGTAAAGAAGGAATAGTGCATTGGAAAGGAGATACTCGCCTCCCAAAAGAAAATCCTCTCGTTTCTATAGAAGCGTTACTCGATTTAGATAGAGAAGTCATAGAACCCATATTACTTCGTAGCGACGCAATTTCTGTGTTAATTCGTCAATGTAAGGAAGCTAGGGATGCAGTAAAGAAGTCATAGTGCATCGGAAAAGATATACTCGACTCCCAAAGGATAACCTTTCATTTCCATAAACACGTTCCTCGACTGGGAAGGAGAATGCGTGGAATCCGTAGTATTTCATAGCGACTCAATTTCAGTGTAAATTCGACAGATAGAGGGAGCGAGGGATGCAGTAAAGAAGTAATAGTGCATCGGAAAAAAACATTCTCGACTCCCAAAATAAAATCCTTTCATTTCCATAGAAACGGTACTCGGCTGGAAGGAGAATGCGTGGAATCCATAGTATTTCATACCGAGGCAATTTCTGTGTTAATTCGTCAAAGTGAGGGAGCGAGGGATGCAATAAAGAAGGAATAGTGCATCGGAAAAGACATACTCGACTCCCAAAAGAAAATCCTTTCATTTCCATAGAAACGTTACTCGACTGGGAAGAAGAATGCTTGGAAATCATAGAATTTAATAGCGACGTAATTTTAGTGTTAATTCGTCAAAGTGAGGGAGCGAGGGATGCAGTAAATAAGGAATAGTGCATCCAAAACGAGATACTCGCCTCCCAAAAGAAAATCCTGTCGTTTCCATAGAAACTTACTCGATTGAGAAGGTGAAGTCATAGAACCCATAGTATATCATAGCGACGCAATTTCTGCGTTAATTCGTCAATGTGACTGAGCGAAGGATGCAGTAAATTAGGAATAGTGCATCAGAAAAGAGATACTCGCCTCCCAAAAGAAAATCCTGTCGTTTCCATAGAAACGTTACTCGATTTAGAAGGTGAAGTCATGAAACCCATAGTATTTCAAAGCGACTCAACTTCAGGGTTAATTCGTCAAAGTGAGGGAGCGAGGGATGCAGTAAAGAAGGAATAGTGCATCAGAAAAGAGATACTCGCCTCCCAAAAGAAATCCTTTCGTTTCCATAGAAACGATACTCGATTTAAAAGGAGAAGTCATAGAACACATACTATTTCATAGCGACGCTATTTCTGTGTATATTCGTCAAAGTGAGGGAGGGAGGGATCCAGTAAATAAAGAATACTGCATCCGAAAAGAGATTCTCGCCTGCCTAAAGAAAATCCTGTCTTTTCATAGAAACTTTACTCGATTAAGAAGGAGAAGTCATAGAACATATAGTATTTCATAGCGACGCAATTTCAGTGTTAATTCGTCAATGTGAGGTAGCGAGGGATGCAGTATAGAAGAATCGTGCATTGGAAAGGAGATACTCGCCTCCCAAAAGAAAATCCTCTCGCTTCCAGAGAGACGTTACTCGATTTAGATAGAGAAGTCATAGAACACATAGTATTTCGTAGCGACTCAATTTCTGTATTAATTCGTCAATGTGAAGGAGCGAGGGATGCAGTAAAGAAGTAATAGTGCATCGGAAAGGAGATACTCGATTCCCATAAGAAAATCCTGTCGTTGCCATAGAAACGATACTCGAGTGGGAAGTAGAGGGAATGTAAACCATAGCATTTCATAGCAACTCAATTTCAGTGTTAATTCGTCAATGTGAGGGAGCGAGGGATGCAGTAAAGATGGAATAGTGCATCGGAAAAGATATACTCGACTCCCAAACGAAAATCCTTGCACTTCCATAGAAACGTTACTCGACTGGGAAGGAGAATGCGTGGAGCCCATAGCATTACGTAGCGACGTAATTTCTGTGTTAATTCGTCAATGTGTGGGGGCGAGGGATGCAGTAAATAGGGAATGGTGCATTAGAAATGAGATACCCGCCTCCCAAAAGAAAATCCTGTCGTTGCCATAGAAACGTTACTCGATTTAGAAGGAGAAGTCATAGAACACATACTATTTCATAGCGACGATATTTCTGTGTTTATTCGTCAAAGTGAAGGAGGGAGGGATGCAGTAAAGAAGGAATAGTGCATTCGAAAGGAGATACTCGCCTCCCAAAAGAAAATCCTCTCGTTTCCATAGAAACGTTACTCGATTTAGATAGAGAAGTAATAGAACCCATAGTTCTTCATAGCAACGCAATTTCTGTGTTAATTCGTCAAAGTGAGGGAGCGAGGGATGCAGTTAAGAAGGAATAGTGCATCACACAATAGATACTCACCTCCTAAAGAAAATCCTGTCGTTGCCATGGAAACGTTACTCGAGTGGGAAGTAGAGTGAATGCAACCCATAGCATTTCATAGCAACTCAATTTCAGTGATAATTCGTCAATGTGAGGGAGCGAGGGATGCAGTAAGGATGGAATAGTGCATCGCAGGAGATATACTCGACTCCCAAAACAAAAACCTTTCATTACCATAGGATCGTTCCTCGACTGGGAAGGAACCCGTAGTATTTCATAGCGACTCAATTTCAGTGTTAATTCGACAAAAAGAGGGAGCGAAGGATGGAGTAAAGAAATAATTGTGCAACGAAAAAAAATTTTTCTCGACTCCCAAAAGAGAATCCTTTCATTTCCATAGAAACGTTACTCGACTACGAAGGAGAATGCGTGATATCGATAGTATTTCATAGCGACGCAATATCTGTGTTAATTCATCAAAGTTAGAAGCGAGGGATGTAGTAAAGAAGGAATAGTGCATCGGAAAGGAGATACTCGCCTCCCAAAAGCAAATCCTGTTTTTCCATAGAAACGTCACTCGATTTTTAAAGGGAGAAGTCATAGAACTCATAGTATTTCATAGCGACGCAATTTCTGTGTTAATACGTCAAAGTGAGGGAGCGAGGGATGCAGTAAAGAAGGAATAGTGCATTGGAAAGGAAATACTCGCGTCCGAAAAGAAAATCCTGTCGTTTGCATAGAAACGTTACTCGATTTAGAGGGGGAAGTCATAGAACCCATAGTATCTCATAGCGACTCAACTTCCGTGCTAATTCGTCAATGTGAGGGAGCGAGAGATGCAGTAAAGAAGGAATACTGCATCGGAAAAGAAATACTCGCCTGCCAAAAGAAAATCCTGTCGTTTCCATAGAAACTTACTCCATTTAGAAGGAGAAGTCATCAAACCCGTAGTATTTCATAGCGTCTCAATTTCAGGGTTAACTCCTCAAAGTGAGGGAGCGAGGGATGCAGCAAAGAAGTAATAGTGCATCAGAAAAGAGATACTCGCCACCCAAAAAAAATCCTTTCCTTTCCATAGAAACGTTACTCGATTTAGAAGGAGAAGTCATAGAACACATAGTATTTTATAGCGACGCAATTTCTGTGTTGATTTGTCAATGTGAGGGAACGAGGGATGCATTAAATAAGGAATGGTGCATTAGAAAAGAGATACTCGCTTCCCAAAAGAAAACCCTGTCGTTGCCATAGAAACGTTACTCGATTTAGAAGGAGAAGTCATAGAACCACAGTATTTCATAGCGACCCAATTACTGTAAGCATTCGTCAATGTGAGGGAGCGAGGGATGCAGTAAATAAGGAATAGTGCATCAGAAACGAGTTACTCGCCTGCCAAAAGAAAATCCAATCGTTTCCATAGAAATGTTACTCGATTTAGAAGGAGAAGTCATAGAACCCATAGTATTTCATAGCGACTCAGTTTCAGTGTTAATTCGTCAAAGTGAGGGAGCGAGGGATGTAGTAAAGAAGGAATAGTGCATCAGAAAAGAGATATTCGCCTCCCAAAATAAATCCTGACGTTTCCATAGAAACGTTACTCGACTTAGAAAGAGAAGTCATAGAACCCATACTATTTCATAGCGACGCTAATTCTGTGTTAATTCGTCAAAGTGAGGGAGGGAGTTTTGCAGAAATGAAGGAACACTGTATCCGAAAGGAGATTATCACCTCACAAAAGAAAATCCTGTCGTTTCCACAGAAACGTTACTCGATTAAGAAGGAGATCTCATAGGACCCATAGTATTTCATAGCTACGCAATTTCTGTGTTAATTCGTCAATGTGTGGGGGCGAGGGGTGCAGTAAAGATGAAATAGTGCATCAGATAGGATATACTCGACTCCCAAACGAAAATCCTTTCACTTCCATAGAAACGTTACACGACTTGGAAGGAGAATGCGTGGATCCCATAGCATTACGTAGTGACGTAATTTCTGTGTTAATTCGTCAATGTGTGGGGGCGAGGGATGCAGTAAATAGGGAATGGTGCATTAGAAAAGAGATACCCGCCTCATATAAGAAAATCCTGTCGTTGCCGTAGAAACGTTACTCGATTTAGAAGGAAAAGTCATAGAACCCATAGTATTTTATAGCGACGCAAATTATGTGTTAATTCGTCAATGTGAGGGAGCGAGGGATGCAGTAAAGATGGAATAGTGCATCGGAAAAGATATATTCGACAACAAAAACAAAAATCTTTCATTTCCATAGAATCGTTCCTCGATTGGGAAGGAGAATGCGTGGAACCCGTAGAATTTCATAGCGACTCAATTTCAGTGTTAATTCGACAAGAAGAGGGAGTGAGGG
Source organism: Schistocerca americana (assembly GCF_021461395.2). Lineage (NCBI taxonomy): Eukaryota > Metazoa > Arthropoda > Insecta > Orthoptera > Acrididae > Schistocerca > Schistocerca americana. The sequence goes on from NC_060119.1 coordinate 40,954,500, forward strand.
ATGCAGTAAAGAAGTAATAGTGCATCGGAATTGAGATACTCGCCACCCAAAAGCAAATCCTGTCGTTTCCATAGAAACGTTACTCGATTTAGATGGAGAAGTCATAGGGCCCATAGCATTTCATAGCGACGAAATTTCTGTGTTAATACGTCAATGTGAGGGAGCGGGGGATGCAGCAAAGAAGGAATAGTGCATCGGAAAGGAGATACTCGCCTCCCAAAAGGAAATCCAGTCGTTTCCATTGGAGCGTTACTCGATTTAGAATGAGTAGTCATAGAACCCATAGTATTCCATAGCGAAGCAATTTCTGTGTTAATTCGTCAATGTGTGGTAGCGAGGGATGCAGTAAAGAAGTAATAGTGCATCGGAACGGAAATACTCGCGTCCCAAAGGAAAACCTGTCGTTTCCATAGAAACGTTACTCGATTTAGAGTGGGAAGTCATAGAACACATAGTATTTCATAGCGACTGAACCTCAGTCTTATGTCGTCAATGTGAGGGAGCGAGGGATGCAGTAAAGATGAAATAGTGCATCGGAAAAGATATACTCGACTTCCCCCCTAAAAAAACCCTTTCATTTCCATAGAAACGTTCCTCGACTGGGAAGGAGAATGCGTGGAACCCGTAGTATTTCATAGCGATTCAATTTCAGTGTTAATTCGACAAATAGAGGGAGCGAGGGATGCATTAAAGAAGGAATGGTGCGTCAGAAAAGAGATAGTCACCTCCGAAAAAAAAATCCTTTCGTTTCCATAGAAACGTTACTCGATTTAGAAGGAGAAGTCATGGAACCAATAGTATTTCATAGCGAAGCTATATCTGTGCATATTCACAAAGTGAGGGAGGGAGGGATGCAGTAAAGAAAGAATACTACATCCGAAAAGAGATTCTCGCCTGTCAAAAGAAAATCCTGTCTTTTCCATAGAAACGTTACTCGGTTAAGAAGGAGAAGTCATAGAACACGTAGTATTTCATAGCGACGCAATATCAGTGTTAATTCGTCAATGTGAGGTAGCGAGGGATGCAGTAAAGAAGGAATAGTGCATCAGAAAAGAGACGTTCGCCTTCCAAAAAAAAAAAAAAAATCTTGTCGTTGCCATAGAAACGTTACTCGAGTGGGAAGGAGAATGCATGCAACCCATAGCATTTCATCGCAACTCAATTTGAGTGCTAATTTGTCATTGTAAGGGAGCGAGGGATGCAGTAAAGATGGAATAGTGCATCGGAAAGATATACTCCTCTCCCAAAAGAAAATCCATTCATTTCCATTCAAACGTTACTCGACTGGGAAGGAGCATGCGTGGAACCCATAATATTTCGTAGTGTCGCAATTTCTGTGTTATTTCGTCAAAGTGAGGGAGCGAGTGATGCAGTAACGAGGAAATAGTGCATCAGAAAAGAGATTATGGCCTTCCAAAAAAAAACTCCTGTCGTTGCAATAGAAACGTTGCTCGATTTAGAAGGAGAAGTCATAGAACCCATAGTATTTCATAGCTACGTAATTTCTGTGTTAATTCGTCAGTGTGAGGGGGCTATGGATGCGGTAAAGAAGGAATAGTGCATCGGAAAGGAGATACCCGCCATCCAAAAGAAAATCCTGTCGTATCCATAGAAACGTTACTCGATTTAGAATTAGAAGTTGTAGAACACATAGTATTTCATAGCTACGCAAATTCTGTGTTAATTCGTCAAAAATGAGGGAGCGAGGGATGCAGTAAGGAAGGAACAGTGCATCGGAAATGATATACTCGACTCCCCCCCCCCCCCCCCCCCCCAAAAACAAACCTTTCATTTCCATAGAAACGTTACTGGACTGGAAAGGAGAATGCGCGGAACCCATAGTATTTCACAGCGACTCTATTTCTGTGTTAATTCGTCAAAGTGAGGGAGCGAGGGATGCAGTAAAGATGGAATAGTGCATCAAAAAGGAGTTATTCGCCTCCCAAAAGAAAATCCCTTCGATTCCATAGAAACATAACTCGATTTAGAAGGAGAAGTCATATAAACCATAGTATTTCTTAGCGACACAATTTTAGTGTTAATACGCCAATGTGAGAGAGCGAGGGATATAGCAAAGAAGGAATAGTGAATCGGAAAAGATATACTCCACTCCCAAAAGAAAATCAATTCATTTCCATTGAAACGTTACTCGACTGGGAAGGAGTATGCGTGGAACCCATAATATTTCGTAGTGACGCAATTTCTGTGTTAATTCGTCAAAGAGAAGGAGCGAGTGATGCAGTAACGAAGGAACAGTGCATCAGAAAAGAGATTATGGGTTTCCAAAAAAAACTCCTGTCGTTGCAATAGAAACGTTGCTCGATTTAGCAGGAGAAGTCATAGAACCCATAGTATTTCATAGCTACGTAATTTCTGTGTTAATTCTTCAATGTGAGGGAGCGAGGGTAGCAGTAAAGAAGGAATAGTGCATCGAAAAGAAGATACTCGCCTCCCACAAGAAAATCTTGTCGGGTCCACAGAAACGTTACTCGATTTAGAAGGAGAAGTCATAGAGACCATAGTATTACATAGCGTCGCAATTTCTGCTTTAATTCGTCAATGTGAGGGAGCGAGGGGCGCAGTAGAGAAGGAATAGGGCATCTGAAAAAAGATACTCGCCTCCCAAAAGAAAATACTGTCGTTTCCATAGAAACGTTTCTCGATTTAGAAGGAGATGTCATAGAACACATCGTATTTCGTAGCGACTCAATTTCTGTGTTAATTCGTCAGTGTGAGGGGGCTATGGATGCGGTAAAGAAGGAATAGTGCATCGGAAAGGAGATACCCGCCATCAAAAGAAAATCCTGTCGTTCCGTAGAAACGTTACTCGATTTAGAATTAGAAAGTTTAGAACACATAGTATTTCACAGCGACGCAATTGCAATGTTAATTCGTCAATGTGTGGGAGCAAGGGGTTCAGTAGAGAAGGAACAGTGCATCGGAAAGGAGATACTCGCCTCTCAAAAGATAATCCTGTCTTTTCCATAGAGACGTTACTCGATTTAGTACTGGAAGTCATAGAACCCATAGTATTCCATAGCGACGCCATTTCGGGGTTAATTCGTCAATGTGAGGGAGCGAAGGATGCAGTAAAGAATTAATAGTGCATCGAAAAAGGAGATACTCGCCTCCCAAAAGAAAGTCCGGCCTTTTCCATAGAAACGTTACTCGATTTAGAACTGGAAGTCATAGAACCCATAGTATTCCATAGCGACGCCATTTCTGTGTTAATTCTTCAATGTGAGAGAGCGAGGGATGCAGTAAAGATGGAATAGTGCATCAGGAAAGAGATACTCGCCTCCCAAAAGAAAATCGTGTCGTTTCCATTGGAACGTTACTCGATTTAGAGTGGGAAGTCATAGAACCCATAGTATTTCATAGCGACTCAACTTCAGTGTCAATTCGTCAATGTGAGGGAGCGAGGGATGCAGTAAATAAGGAACAGTGCATCAGAAAAGAGATACTCGCCTCCCAAAAGAAAATCCTTTCGTTTCCATAGAAACGTTACACGATTTAGAAGGAGAAGTCATGGAGCCAATACAATTTCCTAGCGAAGCTATATCTGTGTATATTCATCAAAGTGAGGGAGGGAGGGATGCAGTAAAGAAAGAATACTACATCCGAAAAGAGATTCTCGCCTGCCAAAAGAAAATGCAGTCTTCTACGTAGAAACGTTACTCGGTTAAGAAGGAGAAGTCATAGAACACGTAGTATTTCATAGCGACCCAATTTCTGTGTTAATTAGTCAAAGTGAGGGAGCGAGTGATGCAGTAACGAAGGAACAGTGCATCAGAAAAGAGATTATGGCCCTCCAAAAAAAAAACTCCTGTCGTTGTAATAGAAACGTTGCTCGATTTAGAAGGAGAAGTCATGGAACACATAGTATTTGATAGCTACGTAATTTCTGTGTTAATTCGTCAATGTGAGGGAGCGAGGGTTGCAATAAAGAAGGAATAGTGTATCGAAAAGAAGATACTCGCCTCCCACAAGAAAATCTTGTCGTGTCCATAGAAACGTTACTCGATTTAGAAGGAGAACTCATAGAGACCATAGTATTACATAGCGTCTTAATTTCTGCTTTAATTCGTCAATGTGAGGGAGGGAGGGGTGCAGTAGAGAAGGAATAGGGCATCTGAAAAAAGATACTCGCTTCCCAAAAGAAAATACTGTCGTTTCCATAGAAACGTTTTTCTCGATTTAGAAGGAGATGTCATAGAACCCATCGTATTTCGTAGCGACGCAATTTCTGTGTTAATTCGTCAGTGTGAGGGGGCCATGGATGCGGTAAAGAAGGAGTAGTGCATCGGAAAGCAGATACTCGCCTCTCAAAAGAGAATCCTGTCTTTTCCATAGAAACGTTACTCCATTTAGAACTGGAAGTCATAGAACCCATAGTATTCCATAGCGACGCCATTTCTGTGTTAATTCTTCAATGTGAGAGAGCGATGGATGCAGTAAAGATGGAATAGTGCATCGGAAAAGATATACTCGACTCCCAAAAGAAAATTCTGTCGTTGCAATAGAAACGTTACTCGATTTAGAAGGAGAAGTCATATTACCCATAGTATATCATAGCTACGCAATGTCTGTGTTACTTCGTCAGTGTGAGGGGTCTATGGATGCGGTAAAGAAGGAACAGTGCATCGGAAAGGAGATACTCGCCTCTCAAAAGAGAATCCTGTCTTTTCCATAGAGACGTTACTCGTTTTAGTACTGGAGGTCATAGAACCCATAGTATTCCATAGCGACGCCATTTCGGGGTTAATTCGTCAATGTGAGGGAGCGAGGGATTCAGTAAAGAAGGAATAGTGCATCGGAAAAGGAGATACTTACCTCCCAAAAGAAAATCCTGTCGTTTCCACAGAAACGTCACTCGATTTAGAGGGAGAAGTCGTAGAACCCATTGTATTTCATAGGTACGCAAATTCTGTGTTAATTCGTCAATGTGAGGGACCGAGGGAAGCAGTAAAGAATGAATAGTGCATCGGAAGGAGATACTCGCCTCCCAACTGAAAATCTTGTCGTTTCCATAGAAACGTTATTCGGTTTAGAAGAAGAAGTCAAAGAAACCATAGTATTTCATAGCGTCGCAATTTCTGTGTTAATTCGTCAATGTGACGGAGCGAGGGGTGCAGTAAAGAAGGAATAGGGCATCAGAAAGGAGATACTCGCGTCCCAAAAGAAAATCCTGTCGTTTCCATAGAAACGTTACTCGATTTAGTAGGAGAAGTCACGGAACCCATAGTATTTCATAGCGACTCAATTTCAGTGTTAATTCGTCAAAGTGAGGGAGCGAGGGATGCAGTAGAGAAAGAATAGTGCATCAGAAAAGAGATAATCGCCTCCCAAAAGAAAATCCTGTCGTTGCAATACAAACGTTACTCGATTGAGAAGGAGAAGTCATAGAACCCATAGTATTTCATAGCGTCGCAATTTCTGTGTTAATTCGTCAATGTGAGGGAGCGAGTGATGCAGTACAGAGGGAATAGTGCATCGGAAAGGAGATACTCGCCTCTCAAAAGAAATTCCTGTCTTTTCCTTAGTAACGTTACTCCATTTAGAACTGGAAGTCATAGAACCCATAGTATTCCAAAGCGACGCCATTTCTGTGTTAATTCGTCAATGTGAGAGAGCGAGGGATGCAGTAAAGAAAGAATGGAGCACCGGAAAGGAGATACTCGCCTCCCAAAAGAAAATCCTGTCGTTTCCATAGAAACGTTACCCGATTAAGAAGGAGAAGTCATAGGACACATAGTATTTCATAGCGTCGCAATTTCTGTGTTAATTAGTCAATGTGAGGGAGCGAAAGAAGCAGTAAAGGAGGAAGAGGGCACCGGAAAGGAGATACTCGCCTCCCAAAAGAAAATACTGTCGTTTCCATAGAAACGTTACTCGATATAGAAGGAGATGTCATGGAACCCATAGTTTTCCATAGTAACGCAATTTCTGTGTTCATTCGTCAGTGTGAGGGGGCTATGGTTGCAGTAAAGAAGGAATAGTGCATCGGAAAGGAGATACTTACTTGCCAAAAGAAGGTCCTGTCGTTTCCATAGAAACATTACTCGATTTAGAAGGAGAAGTTATAGAACACATTGTATCTCATTGTGACTCAGTTTCACTATTAATTCGTCAATGTGTGGGAGCGAGGGGGCCAGTAAAGTAAGAATAGTGCATCGGAAAGGAGATACTCGCCTCTCAAAAGAATATCCTGTCTTTTCCATAGAAGCGTTGCTCGATTTAGAAGGGGAAGTCATAGAACCCATAGTATTTCATAGCGATACAATTTCAGTGTGAATTCGGCAGTGTAAGGGAGCGAGGGATTCAGTTTTGAAGAAATAGTGCATCGGAAAAAATATACTCGACTCCCATAAGAAAATCCTTTCATTTCCATAGAAACGTAACTCGACTTGGAAGGAGAATGCGTGGAACCCATAGTATATCGTAGCGACGCAATTTCTGCGTTAATTTGTCAATCTGAGTAAGCGAGGGATGCAGTAAAGAAGGAATAGTGCATCGGAAACGAGAAACTCGTATCCCAAAAGAAAATCCTGTCGTTTCCTTAGAAACGTTACTCGATTTAGAAGGAGAAGGCATAGAACACATAGTATATAATAGAGATTCAATTTCAGTGTTAATTCGTCGAAGTTAGGGAGCGAGGGATGCAGTAAAGAAGGAATAGTACATCGCAAAGGAGATACTCACCTCCCAAACGAAAATCCTCTCGTTTCCATAGAAACGTTACTCGGTTTAGAAGGATAAGCCATAGAACTCATAGTAGTCCATGGCGACGCTATTTCTGTGTTAATTCGCCAATGTGAGACAGAAAGGGTTGCAGTAAAGAACGAGTAGTGCATGGGAAAGGAGATATTCGCCTCCCAAAAGTAAATCCTGTCGCTTCCATAAATACGTTACTCGATTTTGAAGGAGAAGTCATAGAACACATAGTATTTCATAGCGACTCAGTTTCAGTGTTAATTCGTCAATGTGAGGGGGCGAGGGATGCATTAAAAACGGAATGCTGCATTAGAAATGAGATACCCGCCTCCCAAAAGAAAATCCTGTCGTTGCCATAGAAACGTTACTCGATTTAGAAGGAGAAGTCATAGAACCCGTAGTACATCATAGCGACGCAATTTATGTGTTACTTCGTCAATGTGAGGGAGCGAGGGATGCAGTACAGAACGAATAGTGCATCAGAAAGGAGATACTCGCCTCCCAAAGAAAATCCTGTCGTTTCCATTGAAACGTTACTCGATTTAGAAGGAGAACTCATAGGACCCATAGTTTTTCATAGCTACGTAATGTCTGTGTTAATTCGTCAATGTGAGGGAGCAAGGGATGCAGTAAAGATGGAATAGTGCATCGGAAAAGATATACTCGACTCCCAAAACCAAAAACCTTCATTCCCATAGAATCGTTCCTCGATTGGGAAGGAGAATGCGTGGAACCCGTAGTATTTCATAGCGACTCAATTTCAGTGTTAATTCGACAAGAAGGGGGAGTGAGGGATGCAGTAAAGAAGTAATAGTGCATCGGAAATGGGATACTCGCCTCCCAAAAGCAAATCCTGTCGTTTCCATAGAAACGTTGCTCGATGTAGAAGGAGAAGTCATAGAACCCATAGTATTTCATAGCGACGAAATTTCTGTGTTAATACGTCAATGTGAGGGAGCGGGGGATGCAGTAAAGACTGAATAGTGCATCGGAAAGGAGATACTCGCCCCCCAAAAGAAAATCCTGTCGTTTCCATTGGATCGATACTCGATTTAGGAGAAGTCGTAGAACCCATAGTATTCCATAGCGACGCAACTTCAGTATTACTTCGTCAATGTGAGGGAGCGAGGGATGCAGTAAAGATGCAATAGTGCATCGGAAAAGATATACTCGACTCCCAAAAGAAAATCCTTTCATTTCCATAGAAACGTTACTCGACTGTTAAAGAGAATGTGTGGAACCCATAGTATTTCACAGCGACGCAAGTTCTGTGCTAATTCGTCAAAAATGAGGGAGCGAGGGATGCAGTAAATAAGGAATAGTGCATCGAAAATGATATACTCGACTCCCAAAAAAAAAAACCTTTCATTTCCAAAGAAACGTTCCTCGACTGGGAAGGAGAATGCGTGGAACCCGAAGTATTTCATAGCGACTCAATTTCAGTGTTAATTCGACACATAGAGGGAGCGAGGGATGCAGTAAAGAAATAATTGTGCATCGGAAAAAAATATTCTCGACTCCCAAATGAAATCCATTTCATTTCCATGGAAACGTTACTCGACTGGAAGGAGAGTGCGTGGAATCCATAGTATTTCATAGCGAGGCAATTTCTGTGTTAATTCTTCAAAGGGAGGGAGCGAGGGAAGCAATAAAGAAGAAATAGTGCATCGGAATGGAGATACTCGCTTCCCAAAAGAAAATCCTGTCGTCTCCATAGAAACTTACTCGACTGAGAAGGAGAAGTCATAAAACCCATAGCATTCCATAGCGACGCAATTTCTGCGTTAATTCGTCAGTGTGAGGGAGCGAGGGATGCAATATGCAAGGAATAGTGCATCAGAAAAGAGATACTCGCCTCCCAAAAGAAAATCCTGTCGTTTCCATAGAAACGTTACTCGATTTAGAAGGAGATGTCATGAGACCCATAGTCTTTCATAGCGACTCAATGTCAGTGTTAATTCGTCAAAGTGAGGGAGCGAGGGATGCAGTAAAGAAGGGATAGTGCATGAAAAAGGAGTTACTCGCCTCCCAAAAGAAAATCCCTTCGATTCCATAGAAACATAACTCGATTTACGAGGAGAAGTCATACCAACCATAATATTTCTTAGCGACACAATTTCAGTGTTAGTACGCCAATGTGAGAGAGCGAGGGATATAGTAAAGAAGGAATAGTGAATCGGAAAAGATATACTCCACTCCCAAAAGAAAATCCATTCATTTCCATTGAAACGTTACTCGACTGGGAAGGAGAATGCGTTGAACCCATAATATATCGTAGTAACGCAATTTCTGTGTTAATTCGTTAAAGTGAGGGAGCGAGTGATGCAGTAACGAAGGAATAGTGCATCACAAAAGAGATTATGGCCTTCCAATAGAGACTCCTGTCGTTGCAATAGAAACGTTGCTCGATTTAGAAGGAGAAGTCATAGAACCCATAGTATTTCATAGCGACGAAATTTCTGTGTTAATTCGTCAGTGTGAAGGGGCTATGGATGCGGTAAAGAAGGAATAGTTCATCGGAAAGGAGACACCCGAATTCCAAAATAAAATCCTGTCGTTTCCATAGAAACGTTACTCGATTTAGAATTAGAAGTTGTAGAACACATCGTATTTCACAGCGACGCAATTGCAATGTTAATTCGTCAATGTGTGGGAGCAAGGGGTTCAGTAAAGAAGGAACAGTGCATCGGAAAGGAGATACTCGCCTCTCAAAAGATAATCATGTATTTTCGATAGAGACGTTACTCGATTTAGTGCTGGAAGTCATAGAACCCATAGTATTCCATAGCGACGCCATTTCGGGGTTAATTCGTCAATGTGAGGGAGCGAGGGATGCAGTACAGAGGGAATAGTGCATCGGAAAGGAGATACTCGCCTCTCAAAAGAAAATCCTGTCTTTTCCATAGAAACGTTACTCCATTTAGAACTGGAAGTCATAGAACCCATAGTATTCCATAGCGACGCCATTTCGGTGTTAATTCTTCAATGTGAGGGAGCAAAGGAAGCAGTAAAGAAGGAATAGTGCATCAGAAAAGAGATACTCGCCTACCAAAAAAAATCCTCTCGATTCCATAGAAACGTTACTCGATTTAGACGGAGAAGTCATAGAAACCATAGCATTTCATAACGACTCAATTTCAGTGTTAATTCGTCAATGTGAGAGAGCGAGGAATATAGTAAAGAAGGAATAGTGCATCGGAAAAGATATACTCCACTCCCAAAAGAAAATCCTTTCATTTCCATAGAAACGTTACTTGACGGGGAAGGAGAATGCGTGGAACAAATAGTTTTTCGTAGCGTCGCAATTTCTGTGTTAATTCGTCAATGTGAGGGAGCGAGGGATGCAGTAAATAAGGAATAGTGCATCGGAAAAGAGATACTCGCGTCCCAAAAGAAAATCCTGTCGTTTCCATAGAAACGTTACTCGATTTAGTAGGAGAAGTCACGGAACACATAGTATTTCATAGCGACTCAATTTCAGTGTTAATTCGTCAAAGTGAGGGAGCGAGGGATGCAGTAGAGAAAGAATAGTGCATCAGAAAAGAGATAATCGCCTCCCAAAAGAAAATCCTGTTGTTGCAATACAAACGTTACTCGATTTGGAAGCAGAAGTCATAGAACCCATAGTATTTCATAGCGACGCAATTTCTGTGTTAATTCGTCAAAGTGAGGGAGCGAGGGATGCAGTAGAGAAAGAATAGTGCATCAGAAAAGAGATAATCGCCTCCCAAAAGAAAATCCTGTTGTTGCAATACAAACGTTACCCGATTAAGAAGGAGAAGTCATAGGACACATAGCATTTCATAGCGACGCAATTTCTGTGTTAATTCGTCAATGTGAGGAAGCGAGGGATGCAGCAAAGAAGGAATAGTGCATCGGGAAGGGGAAACTCGCCTCCCAAAAGAAAATCTTGTCTTTTCCATATAAACGTTTCTTGATTTACAATGAGAAGTTATTGAAACCATAGTATATCATAGCGTCGCAATTTCTGTGTTAATTCGTCAATGTGAGGGAGCGAGCTAAGCAGTAAAGGAGGAATAGGGCATCTGAAAAGAGATACTCGCCTCCCAAAAGAAAATACTGTCGTTTCCATAGAAACGTTACCCGATTAAGAAGGAGAAGTCATAGAAACCATAGCATTTCATAGCGACGCAATTTCTGTGTTAAATAGTCAATGTGAGGTAGCGAGGGATGCAGTAAAGAAGGAATAGTGCATTAGAAAAGAGATACTCGCCTCCCAAAGAAAATCCTGTCGTTTCCATAAAAACGTTACTCGAATTAGAAGGAGAAGTCATGGCACCCATAGTATTTCATTGCGACTCAATTTCAGTGTTAATTCATCATAGTGAGGGAGCGAGGGATGCAGTAGAGAATGAATAGTGCATCAGAAAAGAGATAATCGCCTCCCAAAAGAAAATCCTGTCGTTGCAATACAAACGTTACTCGAATTAGAAGGAGATGTCATAGAACCCATAGTGTTTCACAGCTACGCAATTTCTCTGTCAATTCGTCAATGTGAGAGAGCGAGGGATGCAACAAAGAAGGAATAGTGCATCAGGAAGGGGATACTCGCCTCCCAAAAGAAATTCCTGTCTTTTCCATAGAAACGTTACTCAATTTAGAAGGGGAAGTCATAGATCCCGTAGTGTTTCATAGCGATGCAATTTCAGTGTGAATTTGTCAGTGTAAGTTAGCGAGGGATCCAGAAATGAAGGAATAGTGCATCTGAAAAGATATACTCGACACCCATAAGAAAATCCTTTCATTTCCATAGAAACGTTACTCGACTGGGAACGAGAATGCGTGGAACCCATAGTATTTCGTCGCGACGCAATTTCTGTGTTAATTCGTCAAACTGAGTAAGCGAGGGATGCAGTAAAGAAGGAATAGTGGATCGGAATCAAGAAACACGTATCCCAAAAGGAAATCCTGTCGTTTCCTTAGAAACGTTACTCGATTTAGAAGGAGAAGGCATAGAACACATAGTATTTAATAGTGATTCAATTTCAGTGTTAATTCGTCAAAGTTAAGGAGCGAGGGATGCAGTAAAGAAGGAATAGTGCATCGCAAAGGAGATAGTCGCCTCCCAAACGAAAATCCTCTCCTTTCCATAGAAACGTTACTCGGTTTAGAAGGAGAAGTCATAGATTCATAGTAATCCAATGCGACGCAACTTCTGTGATAATTCGTCATTGTGAGGGAGCAAGGGATGCAGTAAAGAACGAGTAGTGCATGGGAAGGGAGATACTCGCCTCCCAAAAGAAAATACTGTCAATTCCATAGATATGTTACTCGATTTTGAAGGAGAAGTCATAGAACTCATAGTATTTCATAACGACGCAATTTCTGTGTTAATTAGTCAATGTGAGAGGGCGAGGGATGGAGTAAAGGAGGAATAGTGCATCTGAAAGGAGGTACTCGCCTCCCAAAACAAAATCCTGTCGTTTCCATAGAAACGTTACTCGATTTTGAAGGAGAATTCATAGAACCCATAATATTTCATAGCAACGAAATTTCTGTGTTAATTCGTCAATGTGAGCGAGCAAGGGATGCAGTGAAGAAGGAATAGTGCACCGGAAAGGAGATACTCGCCTCCCAAAAGAAAATCCTCTCGTTTCCATAAAAACGTTACTCGATTTAGAAGGCGAAGTCCTTGAACTCATAGTATTTCATAGCGACGCAATTTCTGTGTTAATTCGTAAATGTGAGAGAGCGAGGGATGGAGTAAAAAAGGATAGTGCACCGGAAAGGAGATACATGTCTCCCAGAAGAAATTCCTGTGGTTCCCATAGAAACGTTACTCGATTTAGAAGGAGAATTTATAGAACCCATAGTATTTCATAGCGACGCAATTACTGTGTTAATTCGTCAAAGTGAGGGAGCGAGGAATGCAGTAAAGAAGGAATTGTGCATCGGAAAGGAGATACTCGCCTCCCAAAAGAAAATCCTGTCGTTGCCATAGAAACGATACTCGATTTAGAAGGAGGAGTCATAGAACCCATAGTATTTCATAGCGACGGATATTCTGTGTTAAATCGTCAATATGCGGGAGCGAGGGATTCAGTAAAGAAGGAATAGTGCATCAGAAAAAAAATACTCGCCTCCCGAAAAAAATCCTGTCGTTGCCATACAAACGTTACTCGAGTGGGAAGGAGAATGCATGCAACCCATAGCATTTCATAGCGACTCAATTTCAGTGTTACTTCGTCAATGTGAGGGAGCGAAGGATGCAGTAAAGATGGAATGGTGCATCGGAAAAAATATCCTCGACTCCCAAAAGAAAATCCTTTCATTTCCATAGAATCGTTACTCGACTGGGAAGGAGAAGTCATAGAAACCATAGTATTTCTTAGCGAGGCAATGTCTGTGTTAATTCGTCAATGTGAGGGAGCGAGCGGTGCAGTAAAGAAGGAATAGTGCACCGGAAAGGAGATACTCGTATCTCACAACAAAATCCAGTCGTTTCCATAGAACCGAAACTCGATTTAGAACGAGAAGTCATGGAACCCATAGTATTCGATAGCGACGCAATTTCAGTGTAAATTCGACAAAGTGAAGGAGCAAGGGATGCAGTAAAGTAGGAATAGTGCATCGGAAAGGGGATACTTGCCTCCCAAAAGAAAATGCTGTCGTTTACATACAAACGTTACTCTATTTAGAAGGAGAAGTCATAGATCCCATAGTATTGCATAGCGACGCAATTTCTGTGTTAATTCGTCAATGTGAGGGAGCGAGGGATGCTGTAAAGAAGGAATAGTGCATCGGAAACGAGATACTCGCCTCCCAAAAGAAAATCCTGTCGTTTCCATAGAAACGTTACTCGATTTAGAAAGAGAAGTCGTAGAACCCATAGTAATTCATGGCGACGCAATTTCTGTGGAAATTCGTCAATGTGAGGGAGCGAGGGATGCAGTAAAGAAGGAGTAGTGCATCGAAAAGGAGATATTCGCCTCCCAAGGGAAAGTCCTGTCGTTTCCATAGAAACGGGGCTCGATTTAGTAGGAGAAGTCATAGAACCCATAGTATTTCATAGCGATTCAATTTCAGTGATAATTCGTCAAAGTGAGGGAGCGAAGGATCCAGTAAAGAAGGAATAGTACATCGGAAAAAATATACACGACTTCCAAAAGAAAATCCTTTCACGTCCGTAGAAACGTTATTCGTTTGGGAAGGAGAATGCGTGGAACCCATAGTATTCCAAAGCGACGCAATTTCTGTGTTAATTCGTCAATCTGAATAAGCGAGGGATGCAGTAAAGAAGGAATAGTGCATTGGAAGGGAGATACTCGCCTCCAAAAAAAAAAAAAAAAAATCCTTTCATTTCCATAGAAACGTTACTCGACTGGGAAGGAGAATGCGTGGAACCCATAGTATTCCATAGCGATGCAACTTTCTGTGTTAATTCATCAAACTGAGCGAGCAAGGGATGCAGTACAGAAGGAATAGTGCATCGGAGAGGAGATATTAGTATCCCAAAAGATAATCCTGTCGTTTACATAGATACGAAACTCGATTTAGGAGGAGGTGTCATGGAACCCATAGAATTCGATACCGGCCCAATTTCAGTGTTAATTCGACAAAGCGAGGGAGCGAGGGATGCAGTAAAGAAGGAATTGTGCATCGGGAAGTTGATACTCGCCTCCAAAAGAAAATCCTGTCGTTTCCATAGAAACGTGACTCGATTTAGATGGAGAAGTCATAGAACCCATAGTATTTAATGGCGGCGCAATTTCTGTGTTAATTCGTCAATGTAAGGGAGCGAGGGATGCGGTAAAGAAGGAATTGTGCATCGGAAACATTATATTCGCCTCCCAAAAGAAAATCCGGTCGTTTCCATAGAGACGTTACTCGATTTAGAAGGACAAGTCATAGAAGCCATAGTACTTCATAGCGACGCAATGTCTGTGTTAATTCGTCAATGTGAGGGAGCGAGAGATGCAGTAAAGGAGGAATAGTGCACCGGAAAGGGGATACTCGTGTCTCACAAGAAAATCCAGTCGTTTCCATAGAACCGAAACTCTATTTAGAACGAGAAGTCATGCAACCCATAGAATTTGATAGCGACGCAATTACAGTGTAAATTCGACAAAGTGAGGGAGCGAGGGATGCAGTACAGATGGAATAGGGCATCGGAAAGGGGATACTCGCCTCCCAAAAGAGAATCCTATCGTTTCCATAGAAACGTTACTCGATTTAGAATGAGAAGTCATAGAACCCATAGTATTTCATAGCGACGCAATATCTGTGTTAAATCTTCAATGTGAAGGAGCGAGGGATGTAGTAAAGAAGAAATAGTGCATCGGAAAGGAGATAATCGCCTACCATAAGAAAATCCTGTCGTTACCATAGAAACGTTACTCGATTTAGAAGGAGAAGTCATAGAACACATAGTATTTCATAGCGACGCAATTTCTGTGTTAATTCGTCAAAGTGAGGGAGGGTGGGATGCAGTAAAGAAGGAATAGTGCATCAGAAAAGAGATACTCGCCACCCAAAGAAAATCCTGTCGTTGCCATAGAAACGTTACTCGAGTGGGAAGGAGAAGGCGTGGAACCCGTAGTATTTCTTTGCGACTCAATTTCAGTGTTAATTCGACAAATAGAGGGAGCGAGAGATGCAGTAAAGAAGTAATAGAGCATCGAAAAAAATAAACTCGACTCAGAAAAGAAAATCCTTTAATTTCCATAGAATCGTAACTCGACTGGGAAGGAGAATGCGTGGAATCCATAGTATTTCTTAGCGATGCAATTTCCGTGTTAATTCGCGAAAGTGAGGGAGCGTGGGATCCAGTAAAGAAGGAATTGTGCATCGGAAAGGAGATACTTGCCTCCCAAAAGAAAATCCAGTCGTTGCCATAGAAACGATACTCGATTTAGGAGGAGGTGTCATAGAACCCATAGAATTTCATAGCGACGCCATTTCTGTGTTAATTCGTCAAAGTGTGGAAACGAGAGATGCAGTAAAGAAGGAATAGTGCATCATAAAGGAAATAGTCGCCTCCCAAAAGAAAATCCCGTTGTTTCCATAGAAACGTTTCTCGATTTAGAAGGAGAAGTCATAGAACACATAGTATTTCATAGCGACGCAATTTCAGAGTTAATTCGTCAATGTCAGCGAGCGAGGGATGCAGTAAAGAAGGAATAGTGCATCGGAGTAGATATACTCCCCAAAAGGAAATCCTTTCATTTCCATAGAAACGTTACCCTACTGGGAAGGAGAAAGCGTAGAACGCATAGTATTTCGTAGCGACGTAATTCCTGTGTTAATGTGTCAAAGTGAGAGAGCGAGGGATGCAGTAGTCAAGGAATAGTACATCTGGAAAGAGATACTCGCCTCCCAAAAGATAATCCTGTCGTTTCCATAGAAACGATACTCGATTTAGAGGGAGGAGTCATAGAATCCATAGTATTTCATAGCGACTCAATTTCAGCGTTAATTCGTCAATGTGTGGGAGCGACGGATGCAGTAAGGAAGGAATAGCGCATCAGAAACGAGATACTTGCCTCCCAAAAAACATCCTGTCGTTTCCATAGAAACGTTACTCAATTAAGAAGGAAAAGTCATAGAACCCATACTATTTCATAGCCACGCTATTTCTGTGTTAATTCGTCAAAGTGAGGGAGGGAGGGGTGCAGTAAAGATGGAATACTGCATCCGAAAAGAGATACTCACCTCCCAAACGAAAATCCAGTCGTTTCCATAGAAACGTTACTCGATTAAGAAGGAGAAGTCGTAGAACCCATAGTGTTACATAGCGACGGATTTTCTGTGTTAATTCGTAAATGTGAGGGAGCGAGGGATTCAGTAAAGAAGGAATAGTGCATCAGACAAAAGATACTCGCCTCCCGAAAAAAATCCTGTCGTTGCCATAGAAACGTTACTCGGGTGGGAAGGAAAATGCATGCAACCCATAGCATTTTATAGCGACTCAATTTCAGTGTTAATTCGTCAATGTGAGGGAGCGAGGGATGCAGTAAAGATGGAATAGTGCATCGGAAAAAATATACTCGACTCCCAAAAGAAAATCCTTTCATTTCCATAGAATCGTTACTCGACTGGCAAGGAGAATGCGTGGAACGCATTGTATTTCACAGCGACGCAATTTGTTTGCTAATTCGTCAAAGTGAGGGAGCGAGGGATGCAGCAAAGAAGGAATAGTGCATCAGTAAGGAGATACTCGCCTTTCAAAAGAAAATCCTATCGCTTCCATAGAAACGTTACTCGATCTAGAAGGAGAAGCCATAGAACCCATAGTATTTCACAACGACCCAATTTATGTGTTAATTCGTCAATGTGAGGGAGCCAGGGATGCAGTAAAGAGGGAATAGTGCATCGCAAAGGAGATACTCGCGTCCCAAAAGAAAATCCTGTCGTTTCCATACAAACGTTACTCGATTTAGAATTAGAGGTCATAGAAACCATAGTATTTCTTAGCGACGCAATGTCTGTGTTAATTCGTCAATTAGAGGGAGCGAGAGATGCAGCAAAAGAGGAATAGTGCACCGGAAAGGAGATACTCGTATCTCACAAGAAAATCCAGTCGTTTCCATAGAACCGAAACTCGATTTAGAATGAGAAGTCATGGAACCCATAGGATTCGATAGCGACGCAATTTCAGTGTAAATTCGACAAAGTGAGGGAGCGAGGGATGCAGTAAAGAAGGAATAGTGCATCGGAAAGGGGATACTTGCCTCCCAAAAGAAAATCCTGTCGTTTCCATACAAACGTCACTCGATTTAGAAGGAGAAGTCATAGACCCCATAGTATTGCATAGCGACGAAATTTCTGTGTTAATTCGTCAATGTGAGTGAGCGAGGGATGCTGTAAGGAAGGAATTATGCATCGGAAACGACATACTCGCCTTTTAAAAGAAAATCCTGTCGTTTCCATAGAAGCGTTACTCGATTTAGAAAGAGAAGTCGTAGAACCCATAGTAATTCATAGCGACGCAATTTCTGTGGTAATTCGTCAATGTGAGGGAGCGAGGGATGCAGTAAAGAAGGAATAGTGCATCGAAAAGGAGATACTCGACTCCCAAGGGAAAGTCCTGTCGTTTCCATAGACACAGAGCTCGATTTAGTAGGAGAAGTCATAAAACCCATAGTATTTCATAGCGATTCAATTTCAGTGATAATTCGTCATAGTGAGGGAGCGAGGGATCCAGTAAAGAACTAATAGTACATCGGAAAAGATATACTCGACTCCCAAAAGAAAATCCTTTCATTTCCGTAGAAACGTTATTCGACTGGGAAGGAAAATGCGTGGAACGCATAGTATTCCATAGCGAAGCAATTTCTGTGTTAATTCGTCAAACTGAGTAAGCGAGGGATGCAGTGAAGAAGGAATAGAGCATCGGAAGGGAGATACTCGCCTCCCAAACGAAAATCCTTTAGTTTCCATAGAAACGTTACTCGACTGGGAAGGAGAATGCGTGGAACCCATAGTATTCCATAGCGACGCACATTTCTGTGTTAATTCATCAAACGGAGTAAGCAAGGGATGCACTAAAGAAGGAATAGTGCATCGGAAAGGAGATACTCGCCACCCAAAAGAAAATCCTTTCATTTCCATAGAAACGTTACTCGACTGGGAAGGAGAATGCGTGGAACCCGTAGTATTCCATTGCTACGCAATTTCTGTGTTAATTCATCAAACTGAGAAAGCGAGGGATGCAGTAAAGAAGGAATAGTGCATCGGAAAGGAGATACTCGCCTCCCGAAAGGAAATCCTGTCGTTTCCATAGAAACGTTACTCGATTTAGAGGGAGAAGTCGTAGTCCCCATGGTATCTCATAGCGAAACAACTGCTCTGTTAATTCGCCAATGTGAGGGAGTGAGGGATGCAGTAAAGAAGGAATAGTGCATTGTAAAGGAGACACTCGTATATCAAAAGAAAATCCTGTCGTTTCCATAGAAACGTTACTCGATTTACAAGGAGAAGTCGTAGACCCCATAGTATTTCATAGCGACGCAATTTCTGTGTTAATTCGTCACAGTGAGAGAGCGTGGGATCCAGAAGAGAAGGAATAGTCATCGGAAAAGATATACTCGACCCCCAAAAGTAGATCCTTCTAATTCCATAGAAACGTTCCCGACTGGGAAGGAGAATGTGTGGAACCCATAGTAATCCATAGCGACGCTATTTCTGTGTTAATTCGTCAATGTGAACAAGCGAGGGATGCAGTAAAGAAGGAATAGTGCATCGGAAAGGAGATACTCGCCTCCCAAAAGAAAATCCTGTCGTTTCCATAGAAACGTTTCTCGATTTAGATGGAGAAGTCATAGAACACATAGTATTTCATAGCGACCCAACTTGTCTGTTAATTCGTCAATGTGAGAGAGCGAGGGATGCAGTAAAGAAG
This sequence comes from Schistocerca americana, assembly GCF_021461395.2. NCBI lineage: Eukaryota > Metazoa > Arthropoda > Insecta > Orthoptera > Acrididae > Schistocerca > Schistocerca americana. The sequence continues at coordinate 40,973,575 of NC_060119.1, forward strand.
GAATAGTGCATCGGAAAGGAGGTACTCGTATCCCAAAATAAAATCCTGTCGTTTCCATAGAAACGAAACTCTATCTAAAACGAGAAGTCATGGAACCCATGGTATTTCATAGCGACGGAATTTCAGTGTTAATTCGACAAAGTGATTGAGCGAGGGATGCAGTAAAGAAGGAATAGTGCATCGCAAAGGGTATACTCGCCTCCCAAAAGAAAATCCTGTAGATTCCACAGACACGTTACTCGATTTAGAAGGGGAAGTCATAGAAACCATTGTATTTCATAGCGACCCAACTTCTCTGTTAATTCGTCAATGTGAGTGAGTCCGGGTTGCAGTAAAGAAGGAATAGTGCATCGGTAAGAAGATGCTCGTATCCCAAAAGAAAATCCTGTCGTTTCCATTGCAACGTTACTCGATTTAGAAGGAGAAGTCGTAGAACCGATAGTATATCATAGCGACGCAATTAATGTGCTAATTCGTCAATGTGAGGTGCGAGGGATGCAGGAAAGAAGGAATAGTGCACCGGAAAGGAGATACTCACCTCCTAAAAGAAAATCCAGTCGGTTCCATAGAAACGTTACTCGATTTAGAAGGAGAAGTCATACAACACCTAGTATTTCATAGTGACGCAATTCCTGCGTTACTTCGTCAATGTGAGGGAGCGAGGGACGCAGTAACGAAGGAATAGTGCATCGGAAAGGAGAAACTCGCCTCCCAAAAGAAAATCCTGTCGTTTCTGCGATACTCGATAGAGAAGGAGAAGTCATAGAACCCATAGTATTTCATAGCGAAGCAATTCAGTGTTAATTCGCCAATGTGACGGACCGAGGGATGCAGTAAAGAAACATTAGTGCATCGGAAAGGAGATAATCGCCTCCCATAAGACAGTCCTGTCGTTTCTATAGAAACGTTACTCGATTTGGAATGAGAAGACATAGCACCCATAGTATTACATAGCGACGCAATTTCTGTCTTAATTCGTCAATGTGAGGGAGCGAGGGATGAAGTAAAGATGGAATAGTGCATCGGAAAGGAGGTACTCGCCTCTCAAAAGAAAATCCTGTCGGTTCCATAGAAACGTGACTCGATTTGGAAGGAGAAGTCATAGAACACATAGTATTCCATAGCGACGCAATTTCAGTTAAAATTCGACAAAGTGAGGGAGTGAGGGATGCAGTAAATTAGGGAAAAAAGCATCGCAAAGGAGATACTCGCCTCCCAAAAGAAAATCCGGTCGTTTCCATAGAAACGTTACTCGATTTAGAAGGAGAAGTCATAGAACCCATAGTATTTCATAGCGACGTAAATTCTGTGTTAATTTATCAATGAGAGGGAGCTAGGGATTCATTAAAGAAGGAAGAGTGCATCGGAAAGGAGATACACGCCTCTCAAAAGAAAATCCTGTCGTTTCCATAAAACGTTACTCGATTTAGATGGAGAATTCATAGAACACATAGTATTTCATAGCGACGCAATTTCTGTGTTAATTCGTCAATGTGAGGGAGCGAGGGATCTAGTAAAGAAGGAATAGTGCATCGGAAAGGAGATACACGCCTCCCAAAAGAAAATCCCGTCATTACCATATAAACATTAGTCGATTTAGAAGGAGAAGTCATATAACCCATAGTATTTCATAGCAACGCAGTTTCTGTGTTAATTCGTCAATGTGAGGGACGGAGGGATGCAGTGAAGAAGGATGAGTGCATCGGAAAGGAGATACTCGCCTCCCAAAGGAAAATCCTGTGGTTTCCATAGAAACGTTACTCGATTTAGAAGGAGATGTCATTGAACCCATAGTATTTCATAGCGAAGCAATTTCTGTGTTAATTCGTCAATGTGACGGTACGAGGGATGCAGTAAAGATCGAATAGTGCATCGGAAAGGAGATAAACGCCACCCATAAGACAATCGTGTCCTTTCCATAGAAGCGTTACTCGATTTAGAAGGAGTAGTCATAAAACCTATAGTAATCCAAAGCGATGCATTTTCTGTGTTAATTCGTCAATGTGAGGGAGCGAGGGATGCAGTAAAGAAGGAATAGTGCACCGGAAAGGAGATACTCGCCTCCCAAAAGAAACTCCTCTCGTTTCCATAGAAAAGTAACTCGATTTAGTAGGAGAAGTCATAGAACCCATAGTACTTCATAGCGACGCAATTTTTGTGTTAAATCGTCAATGTGAGGGAGCTAGGGACGCAGTAATGAAGGAATAGTGCATCGGGATGGAGATACTCGCTTCCCAAACGAAAATTCTGTCGTTTCCATAGGAACGTTACTCGATTTAGATGGAGAAGTCATATAACCCATAGTATTTCTTAGCAACGCAATCTCAGTGTTAATTAGTCAATGGGTGGGAGCGAGGGATGCAGTGAAGAAGGATGAGTGCATCGGAAAGGAGATACTCGCCTCCCAAAGGAAAATCCTGTGGTTTCCATAGAAACGTTACTCGATTTAGAAGGAGAAGTCATTGAACCCATAGTATTTCATAGCGAAGCAATTTCTGTGTTAATTCGTCAATGTGAGGGAGCGAGGGATGTAGTAAAGAAGGAATAGTGCTTCGGAAAGGAGATACACGCCTCCTTAAAAGAAAATCCTGTCGTTACCATAAAAACATTAGTCGATTTAGAAGGAGGACTCATATAAACCATAGTATATCATAGCGACTCAATTTCAGTGTTAATTCGCCAATATGAGGTAGCGAGGGATGCAGTAAAGAATGAATAGTGAATCGGAAAGGAGAAAACCGCCTCTCCAAAGAAAATTCTGTCGTTTCCATTGAAACGTTACTTGATTTAGAAGGAGAAGTCATTGAACCCATAGTATTTCATAGCGAAGCAGTTTCTGTGTTACTTCATCAATGTGAGGGAGCGAGGGATGGAGTAAAGAAGGGAATAGTGCGTCGGAAAGGATATACTCGCCTCTCAAAAGCAAATCCAGTAGCTTCCATAGAAACATTACTCGATTTAGAAGGAGAAGTCATAGAACCCATAGTATTTCATAGCGACTAAATTTCCGTGTCAATTCGTCAATGTGAGGGAGCGAGGGATGCAGTAAAGAAGTAATAGTGCATCGGAAAGGAGATACTCGCCTCTCAAACGGGAATCCTGTCGGTTTCATAGAAACGTTACTCGATATAGAAGGAGAAGTCATAGAACCCATACCATTTCATTGCGACGCAATTTCAGTGTCAATGCGTCAATGTGAGGGAGCGAGGGATGCTGGAAAGAAGGAATAGTGCATCGGAAAGGAGATACTCGCCTCTCAAAAGAAAATCCTGTTGGTTCCATACATACGTTACTTGATTTAGAAGTAGAAGTCATAGAACCCATAGTATTTCAAGCGACTCAATTTCAGTGTTAATTCGTCAATGTGAGGGAGCGAGTGATGCAGAAAGGAAGGAATAAGTCATCGGAAAGGAGATACTCGCCTCCCAAAAGAAAATCCTGTCGTTTCTGTGATACTCGATAGAGAAGGAGAAGTTATAGACCCCATAGTATCTCATAGCGAAGCAGTTTCTGTGTTAATGCGTCAATATGATGGAGCGATGCATGCAGTACCGAAGGAATAGTGCATCGGAAAGTAGATAATCGCCTCCTAAAGGAAAATCCTGTCGTTTCCATAGAAACGTTACTCGATGTAAAAGGAGAAGTCATAGATCCCATAGCATTTCATAAAAGACGCAATTTCTGTGTTAATTCTTCAATGTGAGGGAGCGAGGGATGCAGTATAGAAGGAATAGTGCACCGGAAAGGAGAAACTAACCTCCGAAATGAAAATCAAGTCGGTTCCATAGTAACGTTACTCGATTTAGGAAGAGAAGTCATAGAACCCCTAGTATTTCATAGTGACGCAAATCCTGTGTTAATTCGTCAATGTGAGGGAGCGAGGGACGCAGTAAAGAAGGAATAGTGCATCAGAAAGGAGATACTCGCCTCCCAAAAGAAAATCCTGTCGTTTCTGTGATACTCGATAGAGAAGGAGAAGTTATAGACCCCATAGAATTTCATAGCGAAGCAATTTCTGTGTTAATTCGTCAATATGTGGGAGCGAGGGATGCAGTGCAGAAGGAATAGTGCATCGGAAAGGAGATACTCGCCTCCTAAAGGAAAATCCTGATGTTTCCATAGAAACGTTACTCGATTTAGAAGGAGAAGTCATAGAACCCATAGTATTTAATAGCGACGCAATTTCTGTGATAATTCGTCAATGTGAGGGAGCGAGGGTTGCAGTAAAGAAGGAATAGTGCATCGGAAAAGAGATACTCGCCTCTCAAAAGAAAATCTCGTCGGTTCCATAGAAACGTTACTCGATTTAGAAGGTGAAGTCATAGAACCCATACCATTTCATAGCGACGCAATTTCTGTGTTATTTCGTCAATGTGATGGAGCGAGGGATGAAGCACAGAAGGAATAGTGCATCGGAAAGGAGATAATCGCCTCCCATAAGACAGTCCTGTCGTTTCTATAGAAACGTTACTCGATTTGGAATGAGAAGACATAGGACCCATAGTATTACATAGCGACGTAATTTCTGTCTTAATTCGTCAATGTGAGGGAGCGAGGGATGAAGTAAAGATGGAATAGTGCATCGGAAAGGAGATACTCGCCTCTCAAAAGAAAATCCTGTCGGTTCCATAGAAACGTGACTCGATTTGGAAGGAGAAGTCATAGAACACATAGTATTCCATAGCGACGCAATTTCAGTTAAAATTCGACAAAGTGAGGGAGTGAGGGATGCAGTAAATTAGGGAAAAAAGCATCGCAAAGGAGATACTCGCCTCCCAAAAGAAAATCCGGTCGTTTCCATAGAAACGTTACTCGATTTAGAAGGAGAAGTCATAGAACCCATAGTATTTCATAGCGACGTAATTTCTGTGTTAATTTATCAATGAGAGGGAGCTAGGGATGCATTAAAGAAGGAAGAGTGCATCGGAAAGGAGATACACGCCTCTCAAAAGAAAATCCTGTCGTTTCCATAAAACGTTACTCGATTTAGATGGAGAATTCATAGAACACATAGTAATTCATAGCGACGCAATTTCTGTGTTAATTCGTCAATGTGAGGGAGCGAGGGATCTAGTAAAGAAGGAATAGTGCATCGGAAAGGAGATACACGCCTCCCAAAAGAAAATCCCGTCATTACCATATAAACATTAGTCGATTTAGAAGGAGAAGTCATATAACCCATAGTATTTCATAGCAACGCAGTTTCTGTGTTAATTCGTCAATGTGAGGGACGGAGGGATGCAGTGAAGAAGGATGAGTGCATCGGAAAGGAGATACTCGCCTCCCAAAGGAAAATCCTGTGGTTTCCATAGAAACGTTACTCGATTTAGAAGGAGAAGTCATTGAACACATAGTATTTCATAGCGAAGCAATTTCTGTGTTAATTTGTCAATGTGACGGTACGAGGGATGCAGTAAAGATCGAATAGTGCATCGGAAAGGAGATAAACGCCACCCATAAGACAATCGTGTCCTTTCTATAGAAACGTTACTCGATTTGGAATGAGAAATCATAGAACCCATAGTATTACATAGCGACGCAATTTCTGTCTTAATTTGTCAATGTGAGGTAGAGAATGATGCTGTAAAGAAGGAATAGAGCATCGGAAAGGAGATACTCGCCTCCCAAAAGAAAATCCAGTCGTTTCCATAGAAACGTTACTTAATTTAGAAGATGAAGACCTAGACCCCATAGAATTACATAGCGACGAAATTTCTGTGTTAATTCGTCAATGTGAGGGAGCGAGGGATGTAGTAAAGAAGGAATAGTGCTTCGGAAAGGAGATACACGCCTCCTTAAAAGAAAATCCTATCGTTACCATAAAAACATTAGTCGATTTAGAAGGAGGAGTCATATAAACCATAGTATATCATAGCGACTCAATTTCAGTGTTAATTCGTCAATATGAGGGAGCGAGGGATGCAGTAAAGAATGAATAGTGAATCGGAAAGGAGAAAACCGCCTCTCCAAAGAAAATTCTGTCGTTTCCATTGAAACGTTACTTGATTTAGAAGGAGAAGTCATTGAACCCATAGTATTTCATAGCGAAGCAGTTTCTGTGTTACTTCGTCAAAGTGAGGGAGCGAGGGATGGACTAAAGAAGGGAATAGTGCGTCGGAAAGGATATACTCGCCTCTCAAAAGCAAATCCAGTAGCTTCCATAGAAACATTACTCGATTTAGAAGGAGAAGTCATAGAACCCATAGTATTTCATAGCGACTAAATTTCCGTGTCAATTCGTCAATGTGAGGGAGCGAGGGATGCAGTAAAGAAGTAATAGTGCATCGGAAAGGAGATACTCGCCTCTCAAACGGGAATCCTGTCGGTTTCATAGAAACGTTACTCTATTTAGAAGGAGAAGTCATAGAACCCATACCATTTCATAGCGACGCAATTTCAGTGTCAATGCGTCAATGTGAGGGAGCGAGGGATGCTGGAAAGAAGGAATAGTGCATCGGAAAGGAGATACTCGCCTCTCAAAAGAAAATCCTGTTGGTTCCATACATACGTTACTTGATTTAGAAGTAGAAGTCATAGAACCCATAGTATTTCAAGCGACTCAATTTCAGTGTTAATTCGTCAATGTGAGGGAGCGAGTGATGCAGAAAGAAAGGAATAAGTCATCGGAAAGGAGATACTCGCCTCCCAAAAGAAAATCCTGTCGTTTCTGTGATACTCGATAGAGAAGGAGAAGTTATAGACCCCATAGTATCTCATAGCGAAGCAGTTTCTGTGTTAATGCGTCAATATGAGGGAGCGATGCATGCAGTACCGAAGGAATAGTGCATCGGAAAGTAGATAATCGCCTCCTAAAGGAAAATCCTGTCGTTTCCATAGAAACGTTACTCGATTTAAAAGGAGAAGTCATAGATCCCATAGCATTTCATAAAAGACGCAATTTCTGTGTTAATTCTTCAATGTGAGGGAGCGAGGGATGCAGTATAGAAGGAATAGTGCACCGGAAAGGAGAAACTAACCTCCGAAAAGAAAATCAAGTCGGTTCCATAGAAACGTTACTCGATTTAGGAAGAGAAGTCATAGAACCCCTAGTATTTCATAGTGACGCAAATCCTGTGTTAATTCGTCAATGTGAGGGAGCGAGGGACGCAGTAAAGAAGGAATAGTGCATCAGAAAGGAGATACTCGCCTCCCAAAAGAAAATCCTGTCGTTTCTGTGATACTCGATAGAGAAGGAGAAGTTATAGACCCCATAGAATTTCATAGCGAAGCAATTTCTGTGTTAATTCGTCAATATGTGGGAGCGAGGGATGCAGTACAGAAGGAATAGTGCATCGGAAAGGAGATACTCGCCTCCTAAAGGAAAATCCTGATGTTTCCATAGAAACGTTACTCGATTTAGAAGGAGAAGTCATAGAACCCATAGTATTTAATAGCGACGCAATTTCTGTGATAATTCGTCAATGTGAGGGAGCGAGGGATGCAGTAAAGAAGGAATAGTGCATCGGAAAGGAGATACTCGCCTCTCAAAAGAAAATCTCGTCGGTTCCGTAGAAACGTTACTCGATTTAGAAGGTGAAGTCATAGAACCCATACCATTTCATAGCGACGCAATTTCTGTGTTATTTCGTCAATGTGATGGAGCGAGGGATGAAGCACAGAAGGAATAGTGCATCGGAAAGGAGATACTCGCCTCTCAAACGGGAATCCTGTCGGTTTCATAGAAACGTTAGTCGATTTAGAAGGAGAAGTCATAGAACCCATACCATCTCATAGCGACGCAATTTCAGTGTCAATGCGTCAATGTGAGGGAGCGAGGGATGCTGGAAAGAAGGAATAGTGCATCGGAAAGGAGATACTCGCCTCTCAAAAGAAAATCCTGTTGGTTCCATACATACGTTACTTGACTTAGAAGTAGAAGTCATAGAACCCATAGTATTTCAAGCGACTCAATTTCAGTGTTAATTCGTCAATGTGAGGGAGCGAGTGATGCAGAAAGGAAGGAATAAGTCATCGGAAAGGAGATACTCGCCTCCCAAAAGAAAATTCTGTCGTTTCTGTGATACTCGATAGAGAAGGAGAAGTTATAGACCCCATAGTATCTCATAGCGAAGCAGTTTCTGTGTTAATGCGTCAATATGAGGGAGCGATGCATGCAGTACCGAAGGAATAGTGCATTGGAAAGTAGATAATCGCCTCCTAAAGGAAAATCCTGTCGTTTCCATAGAAACGTTACTCGATTTAAAAGGAGAAGTCATAGATCCCATAGCATTTCATAAAAGACGCAATTTCTGTGTTAATTCTTCAATGTGAGGGAGCGAGGGATGCAGTATAGAAGGAATAGTGCACCGGAAAGGAGAAACTAACCTCCGAAAAGAAAATCAAGTCGGTTCCATAGAAACGTTACTCGATTTAGGAAGAGAAGTCATAGAACCCCTAGTATTTCATAGTGACGCAAATCCTGTGTTAATTCGTCAATGTGAGGGAGCGAGGGACGCAGTAAAGAAGGAATAGTGCATCAGAAAGGAGATACTCGCCTCCCAAAAGAAAATCCTGTCGTTTCTGTGATACTCGATAGAGAAGGAGAAGTTATAGACCCCATAGAATTTCATAGCGAAGCAATTTCTGTGTTAATTCGTCAATATGTGGGAGCGAGGGATGCAGTACAGAAGGAATAGTGCATCGGAAAGGAGATACTCGCCTCCTAAAGGAAAATCCAGATGTTTCCATAGAAACGTTACTCGATTTAGAAGGAGAAGTCATAGAACCCATAGTATTTAATAGCGACGCAATTTCTGTGATAATTCGTCAATGTGAGGGAGCGAGGGATGCAGTAAAGAAGGAATAGTGCATCGGAAAGGAGATACTCGCCTCTCAAAAGAAAATCTCGTCGGTTCCATAGAAACGTTACTCGCGTTAGAAGGTGAAGTCATAGAACCCATACCATTTCATAGCGACGCAATTTCTGTGTTATTTCGTCAATGTGATGGAGCGAGGGATGAAGCACAGAAGGAATAGTGCATCGGAAAGGAGATACTCGCCTCTCAAAAGAAAATCCTGGCGTTTGCATCGAAACGTTACTCCATTTAGAGGGAGAAGTCATAGATCGAATAGTATTTCATAGCGACGACATTTCAGTGTTAATTCGTCAATGTGAGGGAGCGAGGGATGCAGTAAAGGAGGAATAGTGCATCGGAAAGGAGATACTCGCCTCGCGAAAGAAAATCCTATCGTTTCCGTAGAAACGTAATCCGATTTAGAAGGAGAAATCATAGAATGCATAGTGTAGTGGGACGAAATTAAGCGTCATCCATCCACCAAAGTCAGCCCAGTTTGCAGGTGACTATAAGTTTAATTTAGTTTTGTTTATGTGTTTTTCTTATTATTTGTAATAGATGTGAATTATCTAAAAGTTTGTATTTTTTTTATGTGTTTCAAGTACGGAGAGGGCGGTGCAACGAACGGGGACAGTATCTTCGTTGCCGCGACCAGAGAGGAAATTGCTGGCCGCTATACGTCGCGGGTCGACAGCCAAGGAGCAACAGAAGATCCTGGAACCGAGTTGTTGCGTCGTGCTTCTAAAAATTAAAAATGAATTATTATACTCTTTTTGTACAACAATGACGTCACATAGAGCTTAATCTTATTGAAAAGTCAGTCACTAACTCTCAACGCTCAAGTTCACATCTGTATGTGTAGGAAGCTAACAAAATAGTGTATGCTATTAAAGTTGAAACACGTGTCTTGAAGATTTATTTATGAAGAATTATGTGAACGGATTAATAATATATTTGACAAGATTAGTGATTGTTACGGCGTTCACCGAAACTTTGAATCTCAAAAGTTTATTTAATGTGTGATTCTGATAGCGATTAGATCAAGATAACGTGTGTCAATATAATTTCTGAGGAGAAACAAACGAAATTTAAATCGAAAATGTTACAAAAACCAATTGGCCCAAGTGATGTAATTCTTTTCATACGACTCAACTGATGTTTTACAGTTTCGTTCAAGAACCACTCTATGACAATTTAAAAGGCATATAAATCATTTTTGAAGTGGGTTGTAACTGACGTAGGTGACGAAGTCTGCACATGGTCATACATATATATCAAATGAAAATCTTGCGTCGTTACACTACACCGTGGCGACCTTAGAAACAGGACTATGTGTGCAACTAAGGCACACAGGTACGAAACAAAACTTCAAGAGTCCTTCGGAAGTCAACGCGAGTTTTCGTGGAGCCTTCACCAGCCAGCGGCGACTTCGCGGGTGTGGGCATCTGACGGAGCGCAGCCAAGCAGTACGGTCACGCAGTTGTTCCACGAGAAGGCGCATCTGTTGGGCAGCAGCTGAACGCTGCAAAACCCGACAACCTTTTTTCTCCCTAAACTAATAGGCCCAGTACGTCAGCTGCGGGGTGTTCCTCCGGCTGGTATTAGAGGTGTTGCTGAGGGCTTCGCCTGTCTACGGCGGTGCCGGGCGTGGTAGCAGCCAGTGACGTTTCCGGTGTTCGACTCAGCGTCCTGCCGGTTGCGGAAGCGGGGTCGCGGCATCTCAGCGGCTGCATCGACGGCTGTTACGTCTGCAGCCCATAGCAGCACACTGATCATCGAGAACTACAAATTACAATATTAGTGTCCGGTGAGTTTGTTTCAAGTTGGAAGTGGAGTGTTGTATCTAGGGAGTGTGTTTTTATAGAATTGTTGATTACAAGTCTGCGTGTGTAAATAGTTAATTTCTTACAATAATGTCGGGAAGTGAAATGTCAGACGAAGAGCAATCTATGTCCGATAGGAGCATGAGATCCCTTTTTAGAGCGATCACTAAATTAAAACAATCTAACGGGGATTTTCTAGCTGAATTAAAACAGAATCTGCTGCTAGATTGAAAGAGGAACTAAAACAGGAATTAAAACAGTCTAACGAGGAATCTACTGCTAGATTGAAAGAGGAACTAAAACAGGAGTTAAAACAGTCTAACGAGGAATCTACTGCTAGACTTAAAGGGGAGCTAACAAAATCTACAGACAGGTTACAGGAATATCTTAATGAAACCAGTCGAGAATTAAGTGATAAAATAGAGTCTTCTAAAATTGAAATGCAGGAAAAATTAGTAGGACATAGTAATAAGATTGCTGATAATTGTAAAAGGTTAGAAGAACATATCCAGGAATCGCGTGAGGAAAAAGCTCGCATGCGAAACGATATTACTGACTTAACCGAGAGACTAGATAGTGTCAATATCTTAGTTGTAAATGAAATACAGAAAAATAACGATATGTTACGAGATGAATTTTCTATGCAAACGGAACTGTTCGTAGAGAATTATTGGAATCTATTAAAGAGGTCTCTACCAAACCTGTAGAGATTTCTTCAATAGATAATGTAGAATTAGAGACATTAACTCATCAAGTAGAAAAGGACCATACCGAAATCGAAAACATGAAATTTTTAATTACTGAAATATGCAGTAACCTTGAGACTGCCAAAGATAATAACATTGACGAAGGTGCAGAGCGTTCACATCGTGAACACAGTGAAGAATCGATATTAGCTAATCGCGTATCCAATACAGAAATGCGGATACAGGAAATTACTAAACGGTCATCGGAATTAGATAATAATGAAAACGTTTCAAGTAGCAGAGGTAATAACATAATCAGAGACAACAGTCGCATCGAATTTGCTAGCTCGGACGACAACAATATGAATAAAGCAATCACAGCAAGCCAATCCGATGCAACTCCGTCTCTGAAATCTAAACAAAATCCGACTATTTCTCTCGCAGAATGTCTGGATGACATAACGACAAATTCAAATGTAGCAAGTCGATTTCCTGTATTCAAACCAGGAGGCGAACTTCACCCTATAATCTTTATAAAAGCTTTTGAAACATCATTATCTCCTAAATGGAGTAATGAAAAACGCATTCAATTTGTAATAGGACATTTAGAAGCAGAAGCTGCGCAATGGGAAGTACTGCATAGAACTGAATTTAGGGACTGGGATGATTTTGTTAAGCAGTTTAAACAAAATTATTGGTCAAGAGGAAAACAACAACACTTAACTGTAGAGTTGTTAGACCCTCCTCCATATTCTAAACGGTGGGGAGGTTATAGGAATTATTTTGAATGGCATTTAAACCGTGCTAAATTAATTGAAGAACCAATTATTGAAAGTCATTTAATACGAGTCCTAATTAGTAGGTTATCGTATTATGTAAAGGAAAGAATGATAGAAAGAGAATGGTCACAGCCGTGCGAATTGTTAGGATATTTAGAGCAGTTAGATATACTTAATAGAGAAAGGGAAGACGAGAAGTTTAGATTTGGTAGAAATGACAATCCTCGAAATAATAATAATAATTCAGAACCACGAAAAGTAATAACAACAATCATAGCCGGTTTTGTTATATAAAGCGTCAATCTAAAGATAAAGAGAGCCAACAAAATCATGGTAATAACTCTAAAGTGCGGAAATTACACAATAAAGATCATGAGATAAATCATCCTCAAGTAATTAATGAAGGTCAAGTGGTAGGTGGCGTCATCATAGAAAGTTCGGAAAACTAGTATAGTCCTTTAGTACGGGTCAACTAAAGGGAACTGTTAGTCAAGATTATACAAGACCCAATTGCAATTTATCATTAAGCTGCCAAAAGGACGGTGACTGGCAACAAGATTTACTTCAGGAAGACAATCAGATAAGGGAGAATATAACTTATAAACCCGTTATTAAAGGTTATGTTAAAGATACCGAAGTAAATATTATAATTGATTCGGGTAGCGAAGTAAGTATTTTATCCAAAGAATTATTTCAGCTTAAAAGAAAATATTGGAATTTCCCAACTTTACCTGTAACTGGGGTGAAAATTATAGGAGTTACTGGTAAAAGAAGTCAAAATATTACTGAGGAAGTTTATGTAACTTTTGAAATTGCTAAACAATTAATTGCTCACTCTGTACTCGTCGTAGCCAACTTAAATGTGGCCATAATTTTAGGTATAGATTGGCTGTGTAAATATAAAGCTATATTAGATTTTAAAGACTCTTCCTTAGCTATCCATAAGGAGGCATGTGCTTTTAAAGTGGGGTTTTCTAATAATCAAGTACCTGAAAATTGCTACGAATCCTTACAGATTAAGTACGCACCGACCATGAACCTATTAACAGATTTTAGTGATCTTGAGTATGCAGTATACCAATGTCAGGCTAGTAATAGTATCGAAACTGAAGTGAAAGAAAAATGTTATTCTACGAATTGTCTATCCGAACAAGAAAAGGAAGAGTTGGAATCTTTGATGTTAGAATTTAGAGCCGTCTTCTCAGATGTACCGGGGAGAATTAAAGATTACGTTTGTAAACTTAACATTAAAGATAAAAAACCATTCTTTAAGCAACCTTATCCTATTCCAGTACAATTCAAATAACCGGCTAGTAGAGAAATAAGTAAGATGCTAGAACAAAACATTATCGAACGATCATGTAGCGCCTTTAACAGTCCGTTGTAGGTAGTTAAGAAAGCCACTGGTGGGGTACGACTAGTTCTGGATGCCCGGGAATTAAATAAAATTATAGAGATGGAAAGAGACAGACCTATTCCTATGGAGGACGTACTTCTTAAGATTGCTGGTTCTCGTTATATGAGTACAATGGATCGAACCGCCGGCTACCATCAAGTAACATTACACCCGGATTCACGGCAATATACGGCTCTTCTTTCTGAAGGCAGATCATATCTGTTCCAAGATTTACCTTTTGGACTTAATATACCAGTTTCAACTTTCATTAGGGCATTAGATTCTGCTTTGGGTCAGCAATTGTTACAAAAGATTATTTTATATGTAGATGATATTTTGGTAGCTACTAAAACGTGGGAAGAACACGTAACGATATTACGGGAATTGTTTAACCGTTTAATTGACAGAGGAGTTACTTTAAAATTATCTAAATCTTACTTCGGAAAGGAGGAAGTGAGATTTTTGGGGCATATAGTGGACAGTAAAGGTATTAGGCCAGACCCAGCACGTATTGAAGCTATTGCTCGATACCCGAGTCCTAGAAATCGGAAACAATTGAAATCATTCTTAGGAATGGTAGGATTTCTGAGAAGATTTCATCCAGGGCAGGATATTGTTAATCCTAAATTACTAGATTTATTGAAAGAGAAGTCAGTATGGCTCTGGGGACAAGAGGAAGAGGAAGTTTTTAATAAGATAAAAGGAGCGTTAACCGAAGCCAAAATGTTATACCACCCAGATTTCAATCAGGACTTTTGTATGTGTACGGATGCCTCTGATTATGGTGTGTCTTGTGTAATATTCCAAGGTGATCTGACCAATGAAGAGGGATTATATCGGCCTATTGGGTTCGCTAGTCGAACTTTAAATAAACATGAAAGAAATTATTTTGTATCCGCGAAGGAAGCACTCGCAGTGGTATGGAGTTTTCAACGATTTAGAGGATTATTAATGGGAAGAAAAACAATTGTATATACTGATCATCAGGCTTTAATCTTTTTGAACAATTGCCGGTTACTTCACCGTAGGCTATTACGTTGGGTATTATGCTTGCAAGAATTGCAGTACGAAATTAGGTATATAAAAGGATCTCAGAATGTAGTTTCAGATGCTTTGTCGAGGCTTCCCGTAGGAATGGAGAATATTAATATTGCAGAAGAACCAGGAACAAATTACCATGTTTATTTCCTTTTAACTAAGGAGAACGAACGTAAGGTTAAACGGATAGTAACTGCTGTTAGATGCAATCAAAGAAATGACGATCAATATAGGGACCTTATACAAAACCTTAATAATGGGGACGAAACAGTTAACACCCGGGGTGTGTGGTTATATTTTAACGACTTGCTGTATTGGAAAGCACAGAGGGAACACCAGAAATGGAAAATCTGCATTCCGAAAACTGTTGTGGACGAGTTAATTACTTATATTCATGAAGGTTACGGGCATTTTGGAATTCATAAATGTATTAAACATCTAATGAAGTATTATTATTTCAAAAATATGTCCCGTATTGTGAGAAGTATTATTAGGGCTTGTGAAACCTGTCAAAAGTTTAAAGTTAATAACAAATCTAAGCGTTATAAATTATATGCAGTAATTCCTCGAGGTTTGTGGGATCTACTGTCATTAGATTTTTTCGGCCCTCTGCCTCGTAGTTCAGGAGGATTAACTTATGTGTTTGTTGTAATGGAATGTTGGTCCAAACATGTGAAGCTATACACTTTGAAACGAGCGAATACAGCAAGCGTTATACGCTGCCTCACCCCAAATTTCTTTCTTAACTGGGGCATTCCTAAACGACTTATGTCTGACAACGGTAGTGCCTTTATTAGTCAAAGATTTCAAGATACGATAAAACAATATGGAATCAAACATATCTTAATTTCGAAATATCACCCTCAAAGTAATTTAGTAGAAAGAGTCATGAAAGAATTAGGACGATTATGTAGAACTTATTGTGCACATAAACATACTCGGTGAACCAAACTAATGCCTGAATTCGAAAAGATATTAAATGAATTGCCTCACCTAACGACGGGATTATCATCTATAGAAATTTTAGGCAAACGAATTATAGGTGAGCCTTTACTAGCTGCTCTACCTTGGCCACCAGTAAATGAGATCCAACAATGCATTCCAGACGAAAAAGTTTGCGAACAGATTGTAAAAAATGCCGAACGGAGAATTAAAAGTTACAATCAACAGGCTATAGAACCCTCATTTCAGGTAGGAGATCTTGTGTTAGTACGACCTCATCCTAAAAGTTCTAAGATCGGTAAGGAATGTAGAAAATTCTTCTTTATCTTTGAAGGTCCATATGTTGTACATAAGATTGTACATCCCAAAGCATTACTTCTTATGGAACCTTCATCAGGTGTAATTAATGGATTATATAGTGTTGATCAAACGAAACCCTTCATTCCTAAATAAGTTAATAATTGGTATATGTTACACACGGAAGAGCGTTCATAGTTTATTCATGTGAAGTTTTTCGTGATAGTTACGTATTATTTTAAAGAATGAAACAGAAAGCTTAAACAAGTGTTCTACAATAATCTACTGGTACTTCAAAAAGAGAAAGATAACCAAAAGGGGGATTTATATGGAAGAAATTTTGCTCTTAGGTCAAAAGGAATTTTGCGTATTTTAAATTTACTCGGATAGTAGGAACCAAAGGGGATGGTTAATAGTTTTAGGGACCATGGGCGACCAGAGCTATATGGCTCACGAGAACATAGCAGAGTGCCTTTAATAGAGGTTTGTAATAGTGTTAATATAGAACACACCAAACGAGGCTCTCTCGCTTGTTTCTCCTAAATAAATGGCCATTACCCAACAAGGTGTCCGAAGGTAAAGAAAGCCGTGCGAGATTCTAAAGAAAGTTTTGCTTGATTTCTTCTTGACCTCAGGCATAAATAAGGCTTTAGGGAAGAGAATGACGCAAAGTAATTAGTACTATTAGTTATTGTGAGAAACTTAGTAGTAACATACATTCTTGGAAAGAATAACTCTAGTAAATAAATGAAACTGAAACTAATCTATCACAATTTGAACGCTCTGTCCTAATGTAACAACGTTAAAGAACGTACTAAATTAGTATTTATTAGCAACTATTAAATGAAGAGGAGCAATCTCCATATATTCGGTTACGAATTACCATAATAGCACAATTAAGAGTAAATGACAAATAGTCACAACAATATCGTATTAAAAGGATTAAATCTATCTAAGAGCAAGGACTCTAGGATACGTAAAATGTGTGGAAAATGTATTAACAGTTAAATATTGTATATTGAAAAGTTTTATTTTCGGTTAAAAGCTGACAAACTGAGCTTGTGGGTGGGGTATGTAGTGGGTCGAAATTAAGCGTCACCCATCCACCAAAGTCAGCCCAGTTTGCAGGTGACTATAAGTTTAATTTAGTTTTGTTTATGTGTTTTCTTATTATTTGTAATAGATGTGAATTATCTAAAAGTTTGTATTTTTTTTATGTGTTTCATGTACGGAGAGGACGGCGCAACGAACGGGGACAGTATCTTCGTTGCCGCGACCAGAGAGGAAATTGCTGGCCGCTATACGTCGCGGGTCGACAGCCAAGGAGCAACAGAAGATCCTGGAACCGAGTTGTTGCGTCGTGCTTCTAAAAATTAAAAATGAATTATTATACTCTTTTTGTACAACAATGACGTCACATAGAGCTTAATCTTATTGAAAAGTCAGTCAATAACTCTCAACGCTCAAGTTCACATCTGTATGTGTAGGAAGCTAACAAAATAGTGTATGCTATTAAAGTTGAAACACGTGTCTTGAAGATTTATTTATGAAGAATTATGTGAACGGATTAATAATATATTTGACAAGATTAGTGATTCTTACGGCGTTCACCGAAACTTTGAATCTCAAAAGTTTATTTAATGTGTGATTCTGATATCGATTAGATCAAGATAACGTGTGTCAATATAATTTCTGAGATGAAACAAACAAAATTTAAATCGAAAAAGTTACAAAAACCAATTGGCACAAGTGATGTAATTCTTTGCATACGACTCAACTGATGTTTTACAGTTTCGTTCAAGAACCACTCTATGACAATTTAAAAGGCATATAAATGATTTTTGAAGTGGGTTGTAACTAATGTAGGTGACGAAGTCTGCACATGGTCATACATATATATCAAACGAAAAACTTGCGTCGTTACACTACAATAGTATTTCATAGCGACGCAATTTCTGAATTAATTCGTCAGTGTGATGGAGCGTGGGATGCAGTAAAGAGGGAATAGTGCATCGTAAAGTAGATCTCGCCTCCCAAAAGAAAATCCTGTCGTTTCCATAGAAACGTTACTCGATTTAGAAGGAGAAGTCATAGAACACAGAGTATTTCATAGCGACGCCATTTCAGTTTAAATTCGACAAAGTGAGGGAGTGAGGGATGCAGTAAAGTAGGGAAAAATGCATCGCAAAGGAGATACTCGCCTCCCAAAAGAAAATCCGGTCGTTTCCATAGAAGCGTTACTCGATTTAGAAGGAGAGTCATAGAACAGATAGTAATTCATAGCGACGTAATTTATGTGTTAATTCGTCAATGTGAGGGAGCTAGGGATGCATTAAAGAAGGAAGAGTGGATCGGAAAGGAGATACTCGCCTCTCAAAAGAAAATCCTGTCGTTTCCATAGAAACGTTACACGATTTAGAAGGAAAATTCATAGAACACGTAGTATTTCATAGCGACGCAAATTCTGTGTTAATTCGTCAATGTGAGGGAGCGAGAGATGCAGTAAAGAAGGAATAGTGCACTAGAAAGGAGATACTCGCCTCTCAAAAGAAAATCCTGTCGTTTCCATAGATACGTTACTCGATTTAGAAGGAGAAGTCATATAACCCATAGTATTTCATAGCGACGCAATTTCTGTGTTAATTCGTCAATGTGAGGGAGCGTGGGATTCAGTAAAGAAGGAATAGTGCATCGGAAAGAAGATACTCGTATCAGAAAAGAAAATCCGGCCGGTTCCATAGAAACGTTACTCGATTTAGAAGGAGAAGTCCTAGAACCCATAGTATTTCATAGCGACTCAATTTCCGTGTCAATTCGTCAATGTGAGGGAGCGAGGGATGCAGTAGAGCAGTAATAGTTCACAGGAAAGGAGATACTCCCCTTCCAAAAGATAATCCTGTCGTTTCTGTGATACTCGATAGAGAAGGAGAAGTTATAGACCCCATAGTATTTCATAGCGAAGCAATTTCTGTGTTAATTCGTCAATGTGAGGCAGCGAGGGATGCAGTACAGAAGGAATGGTGCATCGGAAAGGAGATACTCGCCTCCCATAAGACAATCCAGTGGTTTCTATAGAATCGTTACTCGAGTCGGAATGAGAAGTCATAGAACCCATAGTATTACATAGCGACTCAACTTCTGTCTTGATTTGTCAATGTGGGGGAGCGAGGGAAGCTGTAAAGAAGGAGTAGAGCATCGGAAAGGAGATACTCGCCTCCAAAAAAAAAAATCCTGTAGTTTCCATAGAAACGTAACTCGGCTTAGAAGGAGAAGTCGTAGAACCCATGGTATTTCATAGCGACGCACTGTCTGTGTTAATTCGTCAATGTGAGGGAGCGAGGGATGCAGTAAATCAGGAATAGTGCATCGGAAAGGATATACTCGCCTCTCAAAAGAAAATCCTGTCGTTTCCACAGAAACGTTTTTGGTTTAGAAGAAGTCATGGAACCAATAGTATTTCATAGCGACGTAATTTCTATGTTAATTCGTCAATGTTAGGATGCGAGGATTGAAGTAAAGAAGGAATAGTGCATCGAAAAGGAGATACTCGCCTCACAAAAGAAAATCCTGTCGTTTCCATACAAACGTTACTCGATTTAGAAGGAGGAGTCATAGACCCCATAGTAGTTCATAGCGACGCAATTTCTGTCTTAATTCGTCAATGTGAGGGAGCGCGGGATGTGGTAAAGAAGGAATAGTGCGTCGGAAAGGAGATACACGCCTCCTTAAAAGAAAATCCTGTCGTTACCATAGAGACATTAGTCGATTTAGAAGGAGAAGTCATATAACGCATAGTATTTCATAGCGACTCAATTTCTGTGTTAATTCGTCAATATGAGGGAGCGAGGGATGCAGTAAAGAATGAATAGTGCATCGGAAAGGAGATACCCGCCTCTCCAAAGAAAATCCTGCCGTTTCCATTGAAACGTTACTTGATATAAAGGGAGAAGTCATAGAACCCATAGTATTTCATAGCGAAACAGTTTCTGTGTTACTTCGTCAATGTGAGGGAGCGAGGGATGGAGTATAGATGGAATAGTGCGTCGGAAAGGAGATACTCGCCTCCCAAAAGAAAATCCTTCCGTTTCCATAGAAACGTTACTCGATTTAGAAGGTGATGTCATAGAACCCATAGCATTTCATAGCGACGCAATTTCTGTGTTATTTTCGTCAATCTGAGGGAACCAGGGATACAGTAAAGAAGGAATAGTGCATCGGAAAGGAGATACTGGCCTCCCAAAATTAAATCTTGTAGTTTCCATAGAAACGTTATTCGATTTAGAAGGAGAAGTCATAAAACCCATAGCATTTCAAAGAGCTGCAATTTCAGTTTTAGTTCGTCAGTGTGAGGGATTGAAGGATGCAGTAAAGAAGGAATAGTGCATCGGGAAGGAGATACTCGCCTCTCAAAAGAAAATCCAGTAGTTTCCATAGAAACGTTACAAGATTCAGAAGGAGAGGTCATAGAACCCGTAGTATATCATAGCGATTAAAGTTCCGTGTCAATTCGTCAATCTGAGGGAGCGAGGGATGCAGTAAAGAAGTAATAGTGCGTCGGAAAGGAGATACTCGCCTCTCAAAAGAAAATCCTGTCGTTTCCTTAGAAACGTTACTCGATTTAGTAGGAGAAGTCATAGAACTCATAGTATTTCATAGCGACGTAATTTCTGTGTTAATTCGTCAATGTGAGGGTGCGAGGGATGCAGTAAAGCAGGAATAGCGCACCGGAAAGAAGTTACTCGCCTCCCAAATGAAAATCCATTCGGTTCCGTAGAAACATTACTCGATTTAGAAGGAGAAGTCATAGAACCCATTGTATATCATAGCGACGCAATTTCAGTTTTAATTCGACAAAGTGAGGGAGCGAGGGATGCAGTAAAGAAGGAATAGTGCATCGGAACGGAGATGCTCGTCTAACAAACGAAAATCCTGTCGTTTCCATAGAAACGTTACTCGGTTTAGAAGGAGATGTCATGGAACCCATAGTATTTTATAGCGACGCAATTTCTGTGTTATTTCCGTCAGTGGAGGGAGCCAGGGATGCAGAAAAGAAGTAATAGTGTATCGGAAAGGAGATACTTGCCTCCCAAAAGAAAATAATGTCGTTTCCATAGAAACGTAACTCGATTTAATGGGAGAATTCATAGAACCCATAGTATTTCATTGCGACGATATTTCTGTGTTAAATCGTCAATGTGAGGGAGCTAGAGACGCACGAAAGAATGAATAGTGTATCGGAAAGGAGATACTCGCCTCCCAAACGAAAATTCTGTCGTTTCCATAGAAACGTTACTCGATTTAGAAGGAGAAGTCACAGAACCCATAGTATTTAATAGCGACGCAATTTCTGTGTTAATTCGTCAATGTGAGGGAGCGAGGGATGCAGTAAAGAAAGAATAGTGCATCGCAAAGGAGATACTCGTATCCCAAAAGAAAATCCTGTCGTTTTCATAGAAACGTTACTCGATTTAGAAGGAGAATTCATAGAACCCACAGTATTTCGAAGCGACGCAATTTCTGTGTTAATTCGTCAATGTGAGGGAACCAGGGATGCAGTATAGAAGGAATAGTGCATCGGAAAGGAAATACTCGCCTCACAAGAGAAAATCTTGACGTTTAAATAGAAACGTTACTCCATTTAGAAGGAGAACTCATAGAACGAATAGTATTTCATAGCGACGCAATTTCTTTGTTAATTCGTCATGTGAGGGAACGAGGGATGAAATAAAGTAGGAATAGTGCATCGGAAAGGAGATACTCGCATCTCAAAAGATAATCCTGTCGTTTCCATAGAAATGTTACTCGAATTAGAAGGGGAAGTCAAAGAACACCTAGTATTTCATAGCGACACAATTTCTGTGTTAATTCGTCAATAAGAGGGAGCGAGGGATGCAGTAAAGAAGGAATAGTGCACCGGAAAGGAGATACTTGCCTCCCAAAACAAAATCCAGTCGGTTCCAAAGATACGTTATTCGATTTAGAAGGAGAAGTTATAGAACACATAGTATTTCATAGCGACGTAATTTCTGTGTTAATTCGTCAAGGTGAGGGAGCGAGGGATGCAGTAAAGAAGTAAGAGTGGACCGGAAAGGAGAAAATCGCCTCTCAAAAGAAAATCCTGTCGCTTCCACAGAAACGATTATTGATTTAGAAGGAGAAGTCATATAACCCACAGTATTTCTTAGCAACGCAATTTCAGTTTTAAATAGACAAAGTGAGGGAGCGAGGGATGCAGTAAAGAAGGAATAGTGCATCGGAAAGGAGATACTCGCCACTCAAAAGAAAATCCTGTCGTTTCCATAGAAACGTTACTCGATTTAGAAGGAGATGTCATAGAACCCATAGTATTTCATAGCGATGCAATGTCTGTGATATTTTCGTCAGTGTGAGGGAGACAGGGATGCAGAAAGAAGGAATAGTGTATCGGAGAGGAGATACTTGCCTCCCAAAAGAAAATCCAGTCGGTTGCATTGAAACGTTATTCGATTTAGAAGGAGAAGTCATATGACGAATAGTATTTCATACCGAAGCAATTTCTGTGTTAATTCGTCAATCTGAGGGAGCGAGGGATACAGTAGAGAAAGAATAGTGCATCGCAAAGGAGATACTCGTATCCCAAAAGAAAATCCTGTCGTTTCCATAGAAACGTTACTCGATTTAGAAGGAGAATTCATAGAACCCACAGTATTTCGAAGCGACGCAATTTCTGTGTTAGTTCGTCAATGTGGGGGAGCCAGGGATGCAGAAAAGAAGGACTAGTGCATCGGAAAGGAAATACTCGCCTCACAAGAGAAAATTTTGACGTTTAAATCGAAACGTTACTCCATTTGGAAGGAGAAGTCATAGAACGAATAGTATTTCATAGCGTCGCAATTTCTGTGTTATTTCGTCATGTGAGGGAGCGAGAGATGAAATAAAGTAGGAATAGTGCATCGGAAAGGAGATACTCGCATCTCAAAAGATAATATTGTCGTTTCCATAGAAATGTTACTCGATTTAGAAGGAGAAGTCATAGAACACATAGTATTTCATAACGACACACTTTCTGTGTTAATTCGTCAATGTGAGGGAACCAGCGATGCAGTATAGAAGGAATAGTGCATCGGAAAGGAAATACTCGCCTCACAAGAGAAAATCTTGACGTTTAAATAGAAACGTTACTCCATTTAGAAGGAGAACTCATAGAACGAATCGTATTTCATAGCAACGCAATTTCTTTGTTAATTCGTCATGTGAGGGAGCGAGGGATGAAATAAAGTAGGAATAGTGCATCGGAAAGGATATACTCGCATCTCAAAAGATAATCCTGTCGTTTCCATAGAAATGTTACTCGAATTAGATGGGGAAGTCAAAGAACACCTAGTATTTCATGGCGACACAATTTCTGTGTTAATTCGTCAATAAGAGGGAGCGAGGGATGCAGTAAAAAAGGAATAGTGCACCGGAAAGGAGATACTTGCCTCCCAAAAGAAAATCCAGTCGGTTCCAAAGATACGTTATTCGATTTAGAAGCAGAAGTTATAGAACACATAGTATTTCATAGCTTCGCAATTTCTGTGTTAATTCGTCAATGCGAGGGAGCGAGGGATGCAGTAAGGAAGGAATAGTGCATCGGAAAGAAAGTACTTGCCTCCCAAAAGAAAAACTTGTCGTTTCCAGTGAAACGTTACTCGATTTAGAAGGAGAAGTCATAGAACACATAGTATTTCATTGCGACGTAATTTCTGTGTTAATTCGTCAAGGTGAGGGAGCGAGGGATGCAGTAAAGAAGTAAGAGTGGACCGGAAAGGAGAAAATTGCCTCTTAAAAGAAAATCCTGTCGCTTCCACAGAAACGATTCTTGATTTAGAAGGAGAAGTCATAGAACCCATAGTTTTTCATAGCGACGCAGTTCCTGTGTCAATTCGTCAATGTGAGGGAGCGAGGGATGCAGTAAAGAAGGAATAGTGCACCGGAAAGGAGATGCTCGCCTCCCAATAGAAAATCCAGTCGGTTCCATAGAATCGTTACTCGATTTAGGAGGAGATGTCATAGAAACTATAGTAATCCATAACGACGCAATTTATGTGTTAAATCGTCAATGTAAGGGGCGAGGGATGCAGTGAAGAAGGAATAGTGCATCGGAAAGGAGATACTCGTTCCCCAAAAGAAAATACTGTCGTTTCGGTGATACTCGATTGAGGAGGAGAAGTTATAGACCCCAAAGTATTCCATTGCGAAGCAATTACAGTGTTAATTCGTCAATGTGAGGGAGCGAGGGAAGCAGTAAAGAAGGAATAGTGCATCGGAACGGAAATACTCGTATCCCAAAAGAAAATCCTTTCGCTTCCATAGAAACGTTACTCGATTTAGAAGATGATGTCATAGAACCCATAGTATTTCATAGCGACGCAATTTCTGTGTTATTTTCGTCAATGTGAGGGAGCCAGGGATGCAGAAAAGAAGGAGTAGCGTATCGGAAAGGAGATACTTGCCTCCCAAAAGAAACTCCTCTCGTTTCCATCGAAAAGTAACTCGATTTAGTAGGAGAAGTCGTAGAACCCATAGTACTTCATAGCGACGCAATATCTGTGTTAAATCGTCAATGTGAGGGAGCTAGGGACGCAGTAATGAAGGTATAGTGCATCGGAAAGGAGATACTCGCTTCCCAAACGAAAATTCTGTCGTTTCCATAGGAACGTTACTCGATTTAGAAGGAGAAGTCATATAACCCATAGTATTTCTTAGCGACGCAATCGCAGTGTTAATTAGTCAATGTGAGGGAGCGAGGGATAAAGTAAAGAAGGAATAGTGCATCGGAAAGGACATACTCGCCTCTCAAAAGAAAATCCTGTTATTTCCATAGAAGCGTTACTCGATTTAGAAGGAGTAGTCATAAAACCTATAGTAATCCAAAGCGATGCATTTTCTGTGTTAATTCGTCAATGTGAGGGAGCGAGGGATGCAGTAAAGAAGGAATAGTGCACCGGAAAGGAGATACTCGCCTCCCAAAAGAAACTCCTCTCGTTTCCATAGAAAAGTAACTCGATTTAGTAGGAGAAGTCATAGAACCCATAGTACTTCATAGCGACGCAATTTTTGTGTTAAATCGTCAATGTGAGGGAGCTAGGGACGCAGTAATGAAGGAATAGTGCATCGGGATGGAGATACTCGCTTCCCAAACGAAAATTCTGTCGTTTCCATAGGAACGTTACTCGATTTAGATGGAGAAGTCATATAACCCATAGTATTTCTTAGCAACGCAATCTCAGTGTTAATTAGTCAATGGGTGGGAGCGAGGGATGCAGTAAAGAAGGAATAGTGCACCAGAAAGGAGATACTCGCCTCCCAAAAGAAAATCCGGTCGGTTCCATAGAAACGTTATTCGATTTCGAAGGAGAAGTCATAGAACCCATAGTATATCATAGCGACGCAATTTCAGATTTAATTCGACAAAGTGAGGGAGCGAGGGATGCAGTTAAGAAGGAATAGTGCATCGGAAAGGAAAAATTCGCCTCCCAAAAGAAAGTCCTATCGTTTCCATAGAAACGTAACTCGGTTTAGAAGGTGAAGTCATAGAACCCATTCAATTTCATAGCGACGCAATTTCTGTCTTAATTCGTCATTGTGAGGGAGCGAGGGATGCAGATAAGGAGGAATAGTGCATCGGAAAGGTAATACTCCCCTCCAAAAAGAAAATCCTGACTTTTTCTTAGAAAAGTTACTCGATTTAGAAGGAGAAGTCATATAACCCACAGTATATCATAGCGACGCTATTTCAGTTTTAATTCGACAAAAAGAGGGAGCGAGGGAGGCAGATAAGAAGGAATAGTGCATCGGAAAGGAGATTCTCGCCTCCCAAAAGAAAATCCTGTCTTTTCCATATAAACGTTACTCGATTTAGAAGGAGAAGTCAAATAACCCACAGTATATCATAGCGACGGTGATTCAGTTTTAATTCGACAAAAAGAATGAGCGAGGAATGCAGTAAAGAAGGAATAGTGCATCGCAAAGGAAATACACGCCTCCCAAAAGAAAATTCTGTCGTTTCCGTAGCAACGTTACTCGATTTAGAAGGAGAAGTCATAGTACCCAAAGTATTCCATAGCGACCCAATTTCTGTGTCAATTCGTCAATGTGAGGGAGCGAGAGATGCAGTAAAGAAGGAATAGTGCACAGGAAAGGAGATATTCGCCTCCCAAAAGAAAATCCATTCGGTTCCATAGAAACGTTACTCGATTTAGAAGGAGAAGTCATAGAAACCATAGTTTTTCATAGCGCCGCAGTATCAGTGTTAAGTCGTCATTGTGTGCCAGCGAGGGATGCAGTAAAGAAGGAATAGTGCATGGCAAAGGAGATACTCGTATCCCAAGAGAAAATCCTGTCGTTTCCATAGAAACGTTACACGAATTTGAAGGAGAAGCCATAGAACACATAGTATTTAATAGCGACACAATTTCTGTCTTAATTCGTCAATGTGAGGGAGCGAGGGATGCTGTAAAGAAGGAATGGTGCATCGGAAGGGAGATACTCGCCTCCCAAAACAAAATCCTGTCGTTTGCATAGAAACGTTACTCGATTTAGAAGGAGAAGTCATAGAACCCACAGTATATCATAGCGACTCAATTTCAGTGTTAAATCGTCAATGTTAGGGAGCGAGGAATGCAGTAAAGAAGGAATAGTGCATCGGAAAGGAGATACTCGCCTCCCAAAAGAAATTCCTGTCGTTTACATAGAAACGTTACTCGATTTAGAAGAAGAAGTCATAGAGCCCACAGTATATCATAGCGGCTCAATTTCAGTGTTAAATCGTCAATGTTAGGGAGCGAGGGATGCAGTAAATAAAGAATAGTGCATCGGAAAGGAGATACTCGCCTCCCAAAAGAAAATCCTGTCGTTTCGATAGAAACGTTACTCGTTTTTGAATGAGAAGACATAGAACCCATAGTATTTCATAGCGACGCAATTTTTGTGTTAATTTGTCAATGTGAGGGAGCCAGGGATGCAGTAAAGAAGGAATAGTGCATCGGAAAGGAGATACTCGCCTCCCAAAAGAAAATCCAGTCGTTTCCATGGAAACTTACTCGATTTAGAAGGAGAAGTCATAGCACCCACAGTATTTCATAGCGACTCAATGTCAGTGTTAAATCGTCAATGTTAGGGAGCGAGGGATGCAGTAATGAAGGAATAGTGCATCGGAAAGGAGATACTCGCCTCCCAAAAGGAAATCCTGTAGTTTCCATAGAAACGTTACTCGATTTAGAAGGAGAATTCATAGAACCCATAGTATTTAATAGCGACAAAATATCTGAGTTAATTCGTCAATGTGAGGGAGCGCGGGATGCAGTAAAGAAGGAATAGTGCATCGCAAAGGAGATACTCGCCTCCCAAAAGAAAATCCTGTCGTTTCCATAGTAACGTTACTCGATTTAGAAGAAGAAGTCATAGAACCCACAGTATTTCATAGCGACTCAATTTCAGTGTTAAATCGTCAATGTTAGGGAGCGAGGGATGCAGTAAATAAGGAATAGTGCATCGGAAAGGAGATACTCGCCTCCCAAAAGAAAATCCTGTCGTTTCGATAGAAACGTTACTCGATTTTGAATGAGAAGACATAGAACCCATAGTATTTCATAGCGACGCAATTTCTGTGTTAATTTGTCAATGTGAGGGAGCCAGGGATGCAGTAAAGGAGGAATAGTGCATCGGAACGGATATACTCGCCTCCCATAAGAAAATCCTGTCGTATCTATAAAACGCAACTCGATTTAAATGGAGAAGTAGTATTACATAGCAACGCCATTTCTGTGTAAATTCGTCAATGTGAGGGAGCGAGGGATGCAGTAAGGAAGGAATAGTGCATCGGAAAGGAGATACTCGCCTCCCAAAAGAAAATCCAGTCGTTTCCATAGAAACTTACTCGATTTAGAAGGAGAAGTCATAGAACCCACAGTATTTCATAGCGACTCAATGTCAGTGTTAAATCGACAATGTTAGGGAGCGAGGGATGCAGTAATGAAGGAATAGTGCTTCGGAAAGGACATACTCGCCTCCCAAAAGGAAATCCTGTAGTTTCCATAGAAACGTTACTCGATTTTGAATGAGAAGACATAGAACCCATAGTATTTTATAGCGACGCAATTTCTGTGTTAATTCGTCAATGTGAGGGTGCCAGGGATGCAGTAAAGGAGGAATAGTGCATTGGAAAGGATATACTTGCCTCTCATAAGAAAATCCTGTCGATTCTTTAAAACGCAACTCGATTTAAAAGGAGAAGTCATAGAACCCATAGTATTACATAGCAACGCCATTTCTGTGTAAATTCGTCAATGTGAGGGAGCGAGGGATGCAGTAAGGAAGGAATAGTGCATCGGAAAGGAGATACTCGCCTCCCAAAAGAAAATCCAGTCGTTTCCATAGAAACTTACTCGATTTAGAAGGAGAAGTCATAGAACCCACAGTATTTCATAGCGACTCAATGTCAGTGTTAAATCGACAATGTTAGGTAGCGAGGGATGCAGTAATGAAGGAATAGTGCATCGGAAAGGAGATACTCGCCTCCCAAAAGGAAATCCTGTAGTTTCCATAGAAACGTTACTCGATTTTGAATGAGAAGACATAGAACCCATAGTATTTTATAGCGACGCAATTTCTGAGTTAATTCGTAAATGTGAAGAAGCGAGGGATGCAGTAAGGAAGGAATAGTCCATCGGAAAGGAGATACTCGCCTCCCAAAAGAAAATCCTGTCGTTTCCATAGAAACGTTACTCGATTTAGAAGGAGAAGTTATAGAAACCACAGTAGTTCATAGCGACTCAATTTCAGTGTTAATTCGTCAGTGTGAGGCAGCGAGGGATGTAGTAAAGAAGGAATGGAGCATCGGAAAGAAATAGTCGCCCCCCAAAAGATAATCCTGTCGTTTATATAAAAGCGTTCTCGATTTGGAATGAGAAGTCATTGAACACACAGTATTTCATAGCGACTCAATTTCAGTGTTAAATCGTCAGTGTTAGGGAGCGAGGGATGCAGTAAACAAGGAATAGTGCATCGCAAAGGAGATACACTCCTCCCAAAAGAAAATCCTGTCGTTTGCATAAAATCGTTACTCGATTTAGAAGAAGAAGCCAAAGAACCCATAGTATTCCATAGCGACTCAATTTCTGTGTTAATTGGTCAATGAGAGGGAACGAAGGATGCAGTAAAAAGGGAATAGTGCAACGGAAAGGAGATGCTCGCTTCGCAAATGAAAATCCTATCGTTTTCATTGAAACGTTACTCGATTTAGAAGGAGAAGTCATAGAACACACAGTATTTCATAGCGACTCAATGTCATTGTCATCCGTCAATGTGGGGGAGCGAGGAATGCAGTAAAGAAGGAATAGTTCATCGGAAAGGAGATACTCGCCTTCCAAAAGAAAATCCTGTCGTTTCCATAGAAACGTTACTCGATTTAGATGGAGAATTCATAAAACCCATAGTATTTCAAAACGACGCAATTTCAGTTTTAATTCGATAAAGTGAGCGAGCGAGGGATGCGGTAAGGAGGGAATAGTGCATCGCAAAGGAGATACTCGCCTCCCAAAAGAAAATCCTGTCGTTTCCATAGAAACGTTACTCGATCTAGAAGAAGAAGACTTAGATCCCATAGTATTTCATAGCGACTCAATTTCTGTGTTAATTCGTCAATGTGAGGGAGCGAGGGATGCACTAAAGAAGGAATAGTGCATCGGGAAGGAGATACTCGCCTCCCAAAAGAAAATCCTGTCGTTTCCATAGAAACGTTGCTCGATTTAGAAGGAGAAGTCATAGAACCCATAGTATTTAATAGCGACGAAATATCTGAGTTAATTCGTCATTGTGAGGGAGCGCGGGATGCAGTAAAGAAGGAATAGTGCATCGCAAAGGAGATCCTCGCCTCCCATAAGAAAATCCTGTCGTTTCTATGAAACGCAACTCGATTTAGATGGAGAAGTTATAGAGCCCATAGTATTTCACAGCGACGCAATTACTGTGTTAATTCGTACATGTGAGGGAGCGTGGGATGCAGTAAAGAAGGAATAGTGCATCGGAAAGGAGATACTCGCCTCCCAAAAGAAAATACTGTCGTTTCCATAGAAACGTAATCGATTTAGATGGAGTAGTCGTAGAACCCACAGTATTTCATAGCGACTCATTTTCGGTGTTAATTCGTCAATGTTAGGGAGCGAGGGATGCACTAAAGCAGGAGTAATGCATCGGAAAGGAGGTACCCGCTTCATAAAAGGAAATCATGTCGTTTCCATGGAAACGTTACTCCATTTTGTATGAGAAGACATAGAACCCATAGCATTTCATAGCGACGCAATTTATGTGTTAATTTGTCAATGTGAGGGAGCCAGGGATGCAGTAAAGGAGGAATAGTGCATCAGAACGGATATACTCGCCTCCCATACGAAAATCCTGTCGTATCTATAAAACGCAACTCGATTTAAGTGGAGAAGTCATACAACCCATAGTATTACATAGCAACGCCATTTCTGTGTAAATTCGTCAATGTGAGGGAGCGAGGGATGCAGTAAGGAAGGAATAGTGCATCGGAAAGGAGATACTCGCCTCCCAAAAGAAAATCCTGTCGTTTCCATAGAAACGTTACTCGATCTAGAAGGAGAAGTCATAGACCCCATAGTAGTTCATAGCGACGCAATTTCTGTCTTAATTCGTCAATGTGAGGGAGCGCGGGATGTGGTAAAGAAGGAATAGTGCGTCGGAAAGGAGATACACGCCTCCTTAAAAGAAAATCCTGTCGTTACCATAGAGACATTAGTCGATTTAGAAGGAGAAGTCATATAACGCATAGTATTTCATAGCGACTCAATTTCTGTGTTAATTCGTCAATATGAGGGAGCGAGGGATGCAGTAAAGAATGAATAGTGCATCGGAAAGGAGATACCCGCCTCTCCAAAGAAAATCCTGCCGTTTCCATTGAAACGTTACTTGATATAAAGGGAGAAGTCATAGAACCCATAGTATTTCATAGCGAAACAGTTTCTGTGTTACTTCGTCAATGTGAGGGAGCGAGGGATGGAGTATAGATGGAATAGTGCGTCGGAAAGGAGATACTCGCCTCCCAAAAGAAAATCCTTCCGTTTCCATAGAAACGTTACTCGATTTAGAAGGTGATGTCATAGAACCCATAGCATTTCATAGCGACGCAATTTCTGTGTTATTTTCGTCAATCTGAGGGAACCAGGGATACAGTAAAGAAGGAATAGTGCATCGGAATCAAGAAACACGTATCCCAAAAGGAAATCCTGTCGTTTCCTTAGAAACGTTACTCGATTTAGAAGGAGAAGGCATAGAACACATAGTATTTAATAGTGATTCAATTTCAGTGTTAATTCGTCAAAGTTAAGGAGCGAGGGATGCAGTAAAGAAGGAATAGTGCATCGCAAAGGAGATAGTCGCCTCCCAAACGAAAATCCTCTCCTTTCCATAGAAACGTTACTCGGTTTAGAAGGAGAAGTCATAGATTCATAGTAATCCAATGCGACGCAACTTCTGTGATAATTCGTCATTGTGAGGGAGCAAGGGATGCAGTAAAGAACGAGTAGTGCATGGGAAGGGAGATACTCGCCTCCCAAAAGAAAATACTGTCAATTCCATAGATATGTTACTCGATTTTGAAGGAGAAGTCATAGAACTCATAGTATTTCATAACGACGCAATTTCTGTGTTAATTAGTCAATGTGAGAGGGCGAGGGATGGAGTAAAGGAGGAATAGTGCATCTGAAAGGAGGTACTCGCCTCCCAAAACAAAATCCTGTCGTTTCCATAGAAACGTTACTCGATTTTGAAGGAGAATTCATAGAACCCATAATATTTCATAGCAACGAAATTTCTGTGTTAATTCGTCAATGTGAGCGAGCAAGGGATGCAGTGAAGAAGGAATAGTGCACCGGAAAGGAGATACTCGCCTCCCAAAAGAAAATCCTCTCGTTTCCATAAAAACGTTACTCGATTTAGAAGGCGAAGTCCTTGAACTCATAGTATTTCATAGCGACGCAATTTCTGTGTTAATTCGTAAATGTGAGAGAGCGAGGGATGGAGTAAAAAAGGATAGTGCACCGGAAAGGAGATACATGTCTCCCAGAAGAAATTCCTGTGGTTCCCATAGAAACGTTACTCGATTTAGAAGGAGAATTTATAGAACCCATAGTATTTCATAGCGACGCAATTACTGTGTTAATTCGTCAAAGTGAGGGAGCGAGGAATGCAGTAAAGAAGGAATTGTGCATCGGAAAGGAGATACTCGCCTCCCAAAAGAAAATCCTGTCGTTGCCATAGAAACGATACTCGATTTAGAAGGAGGAGTCATAGAACCCATAGTATTTCATAGCGACGGATATTCTGTGTTAATTCGTCAATATGCGGGAGCGAGGGATTCAGTAAAGAAGGAATAGTGCATCAGAAAAAAAATACTCGCCTCCCGAAAAAAATCCTGTCGTTGCCATACAAACGTTACTCGAGTGGGAAGGAGAATGCATGCAACCCATAGCATTTCATAGCGACTCAATTTCAGTGTTACTTCGTCAATGTGAGGGAGCGAAGGATGCAGTAAAGATGGAATGGTGCATCGGAAAAAATATCCTCGACTCCCAAAAGAAAATCCTTTCATTTCCATAGAATCGTTACTCGACTGGGAAGGAGAAGTCATAGAAACCATAGTATTTCTTAGCGAGGCAATGTCTGTGTTAATTCGTCAATGTGAGGGAGCGAGCGATGCAGTAAAGAAGGAATAGTGCACCGGAAAGGAGATACTCGTATCTCACAACAAAATCCAGTCGTTTCCATAGAACCGAAACTCGATTTAGAACGAGAAGTCATGGAACCCATAGTATTCGATAGCGACGCAATTTCAGTGTAAATTCGACAAAGTGAAGGAGCAAGGGATGCAGTAAAGTAGGAATAGTGCATCGGAAAGGGGATACTTGCCTCCCAAAAGAAAATGCTGTCGTTTACATACAAACGTTACTCTATTTAGAAGGAGAAGTCATAGACCCCATAGTATTGCATAGCGACGCAATTTCTGTGTTAATTCGTCAATGTGAGGGTGCGAGGGATGCTGTAAAGAAGGAATAGTGCATCGGAAACGAGATACTCGCCTCCCAAAAGAAAATCCTGTCGTTTCCATAGAAACGTTACTCGATTTAGAAAGAGAAGTCGTAGAACCCATAGTAATTCATGGCGACGCAATTTCTGTGGAAATTCGTCAATGTGAGGGAGCGAGGGATGCAGTAAAGAAGGAGTAGTGCATCGAAAAGGAGATATTCGCCTCCCAAGGGAAAGTCCTGTCGTTTCCATAGAAACGGGGCTCGATTTAGTAGGAGAAGTCATAGAACCCATAGTATTTCATAGCGATTCAATTTCAGTGATAATTCGTCAAAGTGAGGGAGCGAAGGATCCAGTAAAGAAGGAATAGTACATCGGAAAAAATATACACGACTTCCAAAAGAAAATCCTTTCACGTCCGTAGAAACGTTATTCGTTTGGGAAGGAGAATGCGTGGAACCCATAGTATTCCAAAGCGACGCAATTTCTGTGTTAATTCGTCAATCTGAATAAGCGAGGGATGCAGTAAAGAAGGAATAGTGCATTGGAAGGGAGATACTCGCCTCCAAAAAAAAAAAAAAAAAATCCTTTCATTTCCATAGAAACGTTACTCGACTGGGAAGGAGAATGCGTGGAACCCATAGTATTCCATAGCGATGCAACTTTCTGTGTTAATTCATCAAACTGAGCGAGCAAGGGATGCAGTACAGAAGGAATAGTGCATCGGAGAGGAGATATTAGTATCCCAAAAGATAATCCTGTCGTTTACATAGATACGAAACTCGATTTAGGAGGAGGTGTCATGGAACCCATAGAATTCGATACCGGCCCAATTTCAGTGTTAATTCGACAAAGCGAGGGAGCGAGGGATGCAGTAAAGAAGGAATTGTGCATCGGGAAGTTGATACTCGCCTCCAAAAGAAAATCCTGTCGTTTCCATAGAAACGTGACTCGATTTAGATGGAGAAGTCATAGAACCCATAGTATTTAATGGCGGCGCAATTTCTGTGTTAATTCGTCAATGTAAGGGAGCGAGGGATGCGGTAAAGAAGGAATTGTGCATCGGAAACATTATATTCGCCTCCCAAAAGAAAATCCGGTCGTTTCCATAGAGACGTTACTCGATTTAGAAGGACAAGTCATAGAAGCCATAGTACTTCATAGCGACGCAATGTCTGTGTTAATTCGTCAATGTGAGGGAGCGAGAGATGCAGTAAAGGAGGAATAGTGCACCGGAAAGGGGATACTCGTGTCTCACAAGAAAATCCAGTCGTTTCCATAGAACCGAAACTCTATTTAGAACGAGAAGTCATGCAACCCATAGAATTCGATAGCGACGCAATTACAGTGTAAATTCGACAAAGTGAGGGAGCGAGGGATGCAGTACAGATGGAATAGGGCATCGGAAAGGGGATACTCGCCTCCCAAAAGAGAATCCTATCGTTTCCATAGAAACGTTACTCGATTTAGAATGAGAAGTCATAGAACACATAGTATTTCATAGCGACGCAATATCTGTGTTAAATCTTCAATGTGAAGGAGCGAGGGATGTAGTAAAGAAGAAATAGTGCATCGGAAAGGAGATAATCGCCTACCATAAGAAAATCCTGTCGTTACCATAGAAACGTTACTCGATTTAGAAGGAGAAGTCATAGAACACATAGTATTTCATAGCGACGCAATTTCTGTGTTAATTCGTCAAAGTGAGGGAGGGTGGGATGCAGTAAAGAAGGAATAGTGCATCAGAAAAGAGATACTCGCCACCCAAAGAAAATCCTGTCGTTGCCATAGAAACGTTACTCGAGTGGGAAGGAGAAGGCGTGGAACCCGTAGTATTTCTTTGCGACTCAATTTCAGTGTTAATTCGACAAATAGAGGGAGCGAGAGATGCAGTAAAGAAGTAATAGAGCATCGAAAAAAATAAACTCGACTCAGAAAAGAAAATCCTTTAATTTCCATAGAATCGTAACTCGACTGGGAAGGAGAATGCGTGGAATCCATAGTATTTCTTAGCGATGCAATTTCCGTGTTAATTCGCGAAAGTGAGGGAGCGTGGGATCCAGTAAAGAAGGAATTGTGCATCGGAAAGGAGATACTTGCCTCCCAAAAGAAAATCCAGTCGTTGCCATAGAAACGATACTCGATTTAGGAGGAGGTGTCATAGAACCCATAGAATTTCATAGCGACGCCATTTCTGTGTTAATTCGTCAAAGTGTGGAAACGAGAGATGCAGTAAAGAAGGAATAGTGCATCATAAAGGAAATAGTCGCCTCCCAAAAGAAAATCCCGTTGTTTCCATAGAAACGTTTCTCGATTTAGAAGGAGAAGTCATAGAACACATAGTATTTCATAGCGACGCAATTTCAGAGTTAATTCGTCAATGTCAGCGAGCGAGGGATGCAGTAAAGAAGGAATAGTGCATCGGAGTAGATATACTCCCCAAAAGGAAATCCTTTCATTTCCATAGAAACGTTACCCTACTGGGAAGGAGAAAGCGTAGAACGCATAGTATTTCGTAGCGACGTAATTCCTGTGTTAATGTGTCAAAGTGAGAGAGCGAGGGATGCAGTAGTCAAGGAATAGTACATCTGGAAAGAGATACTCGCCTCCCAAAAGATAATCCTGTCGTTTCCATAGAAACGATACTCGATTTAGAGGGAGGAGTCATAGAACCCATAGTATTTCATAGCGACTCAATTTCAGCGTTAATTCGTCAATGTGTGGGAGCGACGGATGCAGTAAGGAAGGAATAGCGCATCAGAAACGAGATACTTGCCTCCCAAAAAACATCTTGTCGTTTCCATAGAAACGTTACTCAATTAAGAAGGAAAAGTCATAGAACCCATACTATTTCATAGCCACGCTATTTCTGTGTTAATTCGTCAAAGTGAGGGAGGGAGGGGTGCAGTAAAGATGGAATACTGCATCCGAAAAGAGATACTCACCTCCCAAACGAAAATCCAGTCGTTTCCATAGAAACGTTACTCGATTAAGAAGGAGAAGTCGTAGAACCCATAGTGTTACATAGCGACGGATTTTCTGTGTTAATTCGTAAATGTGAGGGAGCGAGGGATTCAGTAAAGAAGGAATAGTGCATCAGACAAAAGATACTCGCCTCCCGAAAAAAATCCTGTCGTTGCCATAGAAACGTTACTCGGGTGGGAAGGAAAATGCATGCAACCCATAGCATTTTATAGCGACTCAATTTCAGTGTTAATTCGTCAATGTGAGGGAGCGAGGGATGCAGTAAAGATGGAATAGTGCATCGGAAAAAATATACTCGACTCCCAAAAGAAAATCCTTTCATTTCCATAGAATCGTTACTCGACTGGCAAGGAGAATGCGTGGAACGCATTGTATTTCACAGCGACGCAATTTGTTTGCTAATTCGTCAAAGTGAGGGAGCGAGGGATGCAGCAAAGAAGGAATAGTGCATCAGTAAGGAGATACTCGCCTTTCAAAAGAAAATCCTATCGCTTCCATAGAAACGTTACTCGATCTAGAAGGAGAAGCCATAGAACCCATAGTATTTCACAGCGACCCAATTTATGTGTTAATTCGTCAATGTGAGGGAGCCAGGGATGCAGTAAAGAGGGAATAGTGCATCGCAAAGGAGATACTCGCGTCCCAAAAGAAAATCCTGTCGTTTCCATACAAACGTTACTCGATTTAGAATTAGAGGTCATAGAAACCATAGTATTTCTTAGCGACGCAATGTCTGTGTTAATTCGTCAATTAGAGGGAGCGAGAGATGCAGCAAAAGAGGAATAGTGCACCGGAAAGGAGATACTCGTATCTCACAAGAAAATCCAGTCGTTTCCATAGAACCGAAACTCGATTTAGAATGAGAAGTCATGGAACCCATAGGATTCGATAGCGACGCAATTTCAGTGTAAATTCGACAAAGTGAGGGAGCGAGGGATGCAGTAAAGAAGGAATAGTGCATCGGAAAGGGGATACTTGCCTCCCAAAAGAAAATCCTGTCGTTTCCATACAAACGTCACTCGATTTAGAAGGAGAAGTCATAGACCCCATAGTATTGCATAGCGACGAAATTTCTGTGTTAATTCGTCAATGTGAGTGAGCGAGGGATGCAGTAAGGAAGGAATAGTGCATCGGAAACGACATACTCGCCTTTTAAAAGAAAATCCTGTCGTTTCCATAGAAGCGTTACTCGATTTAGAAAGAGAAGTCGTAGAACCCATAGTAATTCATAGCGACGCAATTTCTGTGGTAATTCGTCAATGTGAGGGAGCGAGGGATGCAGTAAAGAAGGAATAGTGCATCGAAAAGGAGATACTCGACTCCCAAGGGAAAGTCCTGTCGTTTCCATAGACACAGAGCTCGATTTAGTAGGAGAAGTCATAAAACCCATAGTATTTCATAGCGATTCAATTTCAGTGATAATTCGTCATAGTGAGGGAGCGAGGGATCCAGTAAAGAACTAATAGTACATCGGAAAAGATATACTCGACTCCCAAAAGAAAATCCTTTCATTTCCGTAGAAACGTTATTCGACTGGGAAGGAAAATGCGTGGAACGCATAGTATTCCATAGCGAAGCAATTTCTGTGTTAATTCGTCAAACTGAGTAAGCGAGGGATGCAGTGAAGAAGGAATAGAGCATCGGAAAGGAGATACTCGCCTCCCAAAAGAAAATCCTGTAGTTTCCATAGAAACGTTACTCGACTGGGAAGGAGAATGCGTGGAACCCATAGTATTCCATAGCGACGCACATTTCTGTGTTAATTCATCAAACGGAGTAAGCAAGGGATGCACTAAAGAAGGAATAGTGCATCGGAAAGGAGATACTCGCCACCCAAAAGAAAATCCTTTCATTTCCATAGAAACGTTACTCGACTGGGAAGGAGAATGCGTGGAACCCGTAGTATTCCATTGCTACGCAATTTCTGTGTTAATTCATCAAACTGAGAAAGCGAGGGATGCAGTAAAGAAGGAATAGTGCATCGGAAAGGAGATACTCGCCTCCCGAAAGGAAATCCTGTCGTTTCCATAGAAACGTTACTCGATTTTGAGGGAGAAGTCGTAGTCCCCATGGTATCTCATAGCGAAACAACTGCTCTGTTAATTCGCCAATGTGAGGGAGTGAGGGATGCAGTAAAGAAGGAATAGTGCATTGTAAAGGAGACACTCGTATATCAAAAGAAAATCCTGTCGTTTCCATAGAAACGTTACTCGATTTACAAGGAGAAGTCGTAGACCCCATAGTATTTCATAGCGACGCAATTTCTGTGTTAATTCGTCACAGTGAGAGAGCGTGGGATCCAGAAGAGAAGGAATAGTCATCGGAAAAGATATACTCGACCCCCAAAAGTAGATCCTTCTAATTCCATAGAAACGTTCCCGACTGGGAAGGAGAATGTGTGGAACCCATAGTAATCCATAGCGACGCTATTTCTGTGTTAATTCGTCAATGTGAACAAGCGAGGGATGCAGTAAAGAAGGAATAGTGCATCGGAAAGGAGATACTCGCCTCCCAAAAGAAAATCCTGTCGTTTCCATAGAAACGTTTCTCGATTTAGATGGAGAAGTCATAGAACACATAGTATTTCATAGCGACCCAACTTGTCTGTTAATTCGTCAATGTGAGAGAGCGAGGGATGCAGTAAAGAAGGAATAGTGCATCGGAAAGGAGGTACTCGTATCCCAAAATAAAATCCTGTCGTTTCCATAGAAACGAAACTCTATCTAAAACGAGAAGTCATGGAACCCATGGTATTTCATAGCGACGGAATTTCAGTGTTAATTCGACAAAGTGATTGAGCGAGGGATGCAGTAAAGAAGGAATAGTGCATCGCAAAGGGTATACTCGCCTCCCAAAAGAAAATCCTGTAGATTCCACAGACACGTTACTCGATTTAGAAGGGGAAGTCATAGAAACCATTGTATTTCATAGCGACCCAACTTCTCTGTTAATTCGTCAATGTGAGTGAGTCCGGGTTGCAGTAAAGAAGGAATAGTGCATCGGTAAGAAGATGCTCGTATCCCAAAAGAAAATCCTGTCGTTTCCATTGCAACGTTACTCGATTTAGAAGGAGAAGTCGTAGAACCGATAGTATATCATAGCGACGCAATTAATGTGCTAATTCGTCAATGTGAGGTGCGAGGGATGCAGGAAAGAAGGAATAGTGCACCGGAAAGGAGATACTCACCTCCTAAAAGAAAATCCAGTCGGTTCCATAGAAACGTTACTCGATTTAGAAGGAGAAGTCATACAACACCTAGTATTTCATAGTGACGCAATTCCTGCGTTACTTCGTCAATGTGAGGGAGCGAGGGACGCAGTAACGAAGGAATAGTGCATCGGAAAGGAGAAACTCGCCTCCCAAAAGAAAATCCTGTCGTTTCTGCGATACTCGATAGAGAAGGAGAAGTCATAGAACCCATAGTATTTCATAGCGAAGCAATTCAGTGTTAATTCGCCAATGTGACGGACCGAGGGATGCAGTAAAGAAACATTAGTGCATCGGAAAGGAGATAATCGCCTCCCATAAGACAGTCCTGTCGTTTCTATAGAAACGTTACTCGATTTGGAATGAGAAGACATAGCACCCATAGTATTACATAGCGACGCAATTTCTGTCTTAATTCGTCAATGTGAGGGAGCGAGGGATGAAGTAAAGATGGAATAGTGCATCGGAAAGGAGGTACTCGCCTCTCAAAAGAAAATCCTGTCGGTTCCATAGAAACGTGACTCGATTTGGAAGGAGAAGTCATAGAACACATAGTATTCCATAGCGACGCAATTTCAGTTAAAATTCGACAAAGTGAGGGAGTGAGGGATGCAGTAAATTAGGGAAAAAAGCATCGCAAAGGAGATACTCGCCTCCCAAAAGAAAATCCGGTCGTTTCCATAGAAACGTTACTCGATTTAGAAGGAGAAGTCATAGAACCCATAGTATTTCATAGCGACGTAAATTCTGTGTTAATTTATCAATGAGAGGGAGCTAGGGATTCATTAAAGAAGGAAGAGTGCATCGGAAAGGAGATACACGCCTCTCAAAAGAAAATCCTGTCGTTTCCATAAAACGTTACTCGATTTAGATGGAGAATTCATAGAACACATAGTATTTCATAGCGACGCAATTTCTGTGTTAATTCGTCAATGTGAGGGAGCGAGGGATCTAGTAAAGAAGGAATAGTGCATCGGAAAGGAGATACACGCCTCCCAAAAGAAAATCCCGTCATTACCATATAAACATTAGTCGATTTAGAAGGAGAAGTCATATAACCCATAGTATTTCATAGCAACGCAGTTTCTGTGTTAATTCGTCAATGTGAGGGACGGAGGGATGCAGTGAAGAAGGATGAGTGCATCGGAAAGGAGATACTCGCCTCCCAAAGGAAAATCCTGTGGTTTCCATAGAAACGTTACTCGATTTAGAAGGAGATGTCATTGAACCCATAGTATTTCATAGCGAAGCAATTTCTGTGTTAATTCGTCAATGTGACGGTACGAGGGATGCAGTAAAGATCGAATAGTGCATCGGAAAGGAGATAAACGCCACCCATAAGACAATCGTGTCCTTTCCATAGAAGCGTTACTCGATTTAGAAGGAGTAGTCATAAAACCTATAGTAATCCAAAGCGATGCATTTTCTGTGTTAATTCGTCAATGTGAGGGAGCGAGGGATGCAGTAAAGAAGGAATAGTGCACCGGAAAGGAGATACTCGCCTCCCAAAAGAAACTCCTCTCGTTTCCATAGAAAAGTAACTCGATTTAGTAGGAGAAGTCATAGAACCCATAGTACTTCATAGCGACGCAATTTTTGTGTTAAATCGTCAATGTGAGGGAGCTAGGGACGCAGTAATGAAGGAATAGTGCATCGGGATGGAGATACTCGCTTCCCAAACGAAAATTCTGTCGTTTCCATAGGAACGTTACTCGATTTAGATGGAGAAGTCATATAACCCATAGTATTTCTTAGCAACGCAATCTCAGTGTTAATTAGTCAATGGGTGGGAGCGAGGGATGCAGTGAAGAAGGATGAGTGCATCGGAAAGGAGATACTCGCCTCCCAAAGGAAAATCCTGTGGTTTCCATAGAAACGTTACTCGATTTAGAAGGAGAAGTCATTGAACCCATAGTATTTCATAGCGAAGCAATTTCTGTGTTAATTCGTCAATGTGAGGGAGCGAGGGATGTAGTAAAGAAGGAATAGTGCTTCGGAAAGGAGATACACGCCTCCTTAAAAGAAAATCCTGTCGTTACCATAAAAACATTAGTCGATTTAGAAGGAGGACTCATATAAACCATAGTATATCATAGCGACTCAATTTCAGTGTTAATTCGCCAATATGAGGTAGCGAGGGATGCAGTAAAGAATGAATAGTGAATCGGAAAGGAGAAAACCGCCTCTCCAAAGAAAATTCTGTCGTTTCCATTGAAACGTTACTTGATTTAGAAGGAGAAGTCATTGAACCCATAGTATTTCATAGCGAAGCAGTTTCTGTGTTACTTCATCAATGTGAGGGAGCGAGGGATGGAGTAAAGAAGGGAATAGTGCGTCGGAAAGGATATACTCGC
The DNA here is from genome assembly GCF_021461395.2 of Schistocerca americana. Classification (NCBI taxonomy): domain Eukaryota; kingdom Metazoa; phylum Arthropoda; class Insecta; order Orthoptera; family Acrididae; genus Schistocerca; species Schistocerca americana. The sequence continues at coordinate 41,014,945 of NC_060119.1, forward strand.
CTCTCAAAAGCAAATCCAGTAGCTTCCATAGAAACATTACTCGATTTAGAAGGAGAAGTCATAGAACCCATAGTATTTCATAGCGACTAAATTTCCGTGTCAATTCGTCAATGTGAGGGAGCGAGGGATGCAGTAAAGAAGTAATAGTGCATCGGAAAGGAGATACTCGCCTCTCAAACGGGAATCCTGTCGGTTTCATAGAAACGTTACTCGATATAGAAGGAGAAGTCATAGAACCCATACCATTTCATTGCGACGCAATTTCAGTGTCAATGCGTCAATGTGAGGGAGCGAGGGATGCTGGAAAGAAGGAATAGTGCATCGGAAAGGAGATACTCGCCTCTCAAAAGAAAATCATGTTGGTTCCATACATACGTTACTTGATTTAGAAGTAGAAGTCATAGAACCCATAGTATTTCAAGCGACTCAATTTCAGTGTTAATTCGTCAATGTGAGGGAGCGAGTGATGCAGAAAGGAAGGAATAAGTCATCGGAAAGGAGATACTCGCCTCCCAAAAGAAAATCCTGTCGTTTCTGTGATACTCGATAGAGAAGGAGAAGTTATAGACCCCATAGTATCTCATAGCGAAGCAGTTTCTGTGTTAATGCGTCAATATGATGGAGCGATGCATGCAGTACCGAAGGAATAGTGCATCGGAAAGTAGATAATCGCCTCCTAAAGGAAAATCCTGTCGTTTCCATAGAAACGTTACTCGATGTAAAAGGAGAAGTCATAGATCCCATAGCATTTCATAAAAGACGCAATTTCTGTGTTAATTCTTCAATGTGAGGGAGCGAGGGATGCAGTATAGAAGGAATAGTGCACCGGAAAGGAGAAACTAACCTCCGAAATGAAAATCAAGTCGGTTCCATAGTAACGTTACTCGATTTAGGAAGAGAAGTCATAGAACCCCTAGTATTTCATAGTGACGCAAATCCTGTGTTAATTCGTCAATGTGAGGGAGCGAGGGACGCAGTAAAGAAGGAATAGTGCATCAGAAAGGAGATACTCGCCTCCCAAAAGAAAATCCTGTCGTTTCTGTGATACTCGATAGAGAAGGAGAAGTTATAGACCCCATAGAATTTCATAGCGAAGCAATTTCTGTGTTAATTCGTCAATATGTGGGAGCGAGGGATGCAGTGCAGAAGGAATAGTGCATCGGAAAGGAGATACTCGCCTCCTAAAGGAAAATCCTGATGTTTCCATAGAAACGTTACTCGATTTAGAAGGAGAAGTCATAGAACCCATAGTATTTAATAGCGACGCAATTTCTGTGATAATTCGTCAATGTGAGGGAGCGAGGGTTGCAGTAAAGAAGGAATAGTGCATCGGAAAAGAGATACTCGCCTCTCAAAAGAAAATCTCGTCGGTTCCATAGAAACGTTACTCGATTTAGAAGGTGAAGTCATAGAACCCATACCATTTCATAGCGACGCAATTTCTGTGTTATTTCGTCAATGTGATGGAGCGAGGGATGAAGCACAGAAGGAATAGTGCATCGGAAAGGAGATAATCGCCTCCCATAAGACAGTCCTGTCGTTTCTATAGAAACGTTACTCGATTTGGAATGAGAAGACATAGGACCCATAGTATTACATAGCGACGTAATTTCTGTCTTAATTCGTCAATGTGAGGGAGCGAGGGATGAAGTAAAGATGGAATAGTGCATCGGAAAGGAGATACTCGCCTCTCAAAAGAAAATCCTGTCGGTTCCATAGAAACGTGACTCGATTTGGAAGGAGAAGTCATAGAACACATAGTATTCCATAGCGACGCAATTTCAGTTAAAATTCGACAAAGTGAGGGAGTGAGGGATGCAGTAAATTAGGGAAAAAAGCATCGCAAAGGAGATACTCGCCTCCCAAAAGAAAATCCGGTCGTTTCCATAGAAACGTTACTCGATTTAGAAGGAGAAGTCATAGAACCCATAGTATTTCATAGCGACGTAATTTCTGTGTTAATTTATCAATGAGAGGGAGCTAGGGATGCATTAAAGAAGGAAGAGTGCATCGGAAAGGAGATACACGCCTCTCAAAAGAAAATCCTGTCGTTTCCATAAAACGTTACTCGATTTAGATGGAGAATTCATAGAACACATAGTAATTCATAGCGACGCAATTTCTGTGTTAATTCGTCAATGTGAGGGAGCGAGGGATCTAGTAAAGAAGGAATAGTGCATCGGAAAGGAGATACACGCCTCCCAAAAGAAAATCCCGTCATTACCATATAAACATTAGTCGATTTAGAAGGAGAAGTCATATAACCCATAGTATTTCATAGCAACGCAGTTTCTGTGTTAATTCGTCAATGTGAGGGACGGAGGGATGCAGTGAAGAAGGATGAGTGCATCGGAAAGAAGATACTCGCCTCCCAAAGGAAAATCCTGTGGTTTCCATAGAAACGTTACTCGATTTAGAAGGAGAAGTCATTGAACACATAGTATTTCATAGCGAAGCAATTTCTGTGTTAATTTGTCAATGTGACGGTACGAGGGATGCAGTAAAGATCGAATAGTGCATCGGAAAGGAGATAAACGCCACCCATAAGACAATCGTGTCCTTTCTATAGAAACGTTACTCGATTTGGAATGAGAAATCATAGAACCCATAGTATTACATAGCGACGCAATTTCTGTCTTAATTTGTCAATGTGAGGGAGAGAATGATGCTGTAAAGAAGGAATAGAGCATCGGAAAGGAGATACTCGCCTCCCAAAAGAAAATCCAGTCGTTTCCATAGAAACGTTACTTAATTTAGAAGATGAAGACCTAGACCCCATAGAATTACATAGCGACGAAATTTCTGTGTTAATTCGTCAATGTGAGGGAGCGAGGGATGTAGTAAAGAAGGAATAGTGCTTCGGAAAGGAGATACACGCCTCCTTAAAAGAAAATCCTATCGTTACCATAAAAACATTAGTCGATTTAGAAGGAGGAGTCATATAAACCATAGTATATCATAGCGACTCAATTTCAGTGTTAATTCGTCAATATGAGGGAGCGAGGGATGCAGTAAAGAATGAATAGTGAATCGGAAAGGAGAAAACCGCCTCTCCAAAGAAAATTCTGTCGTTTCCATTGAAACGTTACTTGATTTAGAAGGAGAAGTCATTGAACCCATAGTATTTCATAGCGAAGCAGTTTCTGTGTTACTTCGTCAAAGTGAGGGAGCGAGGGATGGAGTAAAGAAGGGAATAGTGCGTCGGAAAGGATATACTCGCCTCTCAAAAGCAAATCCAGTAGCTTCCATAGAAACATTACTCGATTTAGAAGGAGAAGTCATAGAACCCATAGTATTTCATAGCGACTAAATTTCCGTGTCAATTCGTCAATGTGAGGGAGCGAGGGATGCAGTAAAGAAGTAATAGTGCATCGGAAAGGAGATACTCGCCTCTCAAACGGGAATCCTGTCGGTTTCATAGAAACGTTACTCTATTTAGAAGGAGAAGTCATAGAACCCATACCATTTCATAGCGACGCAATTTCAGTGTCAATGCGTCAATGTGAGGGAGCGAGGGATGCTGGAAAGAAGGAATAGTGCATCGGAAAGGAGATACTCGCCTCTCAAAAGAAAATCCTGTTGGTTCCATACATACGTTACTTGATTTAGAAGTAGAAGTCATAGAACCCATAGTATTTCAAGCGACTCAATTTCAGTGTTAATTCGTCAATGTGAGGGAGCGAGTGATGCAGAAAGAAAGGAATAAGTCATCGGAAAGGAGATACTCGCCTCCCAAAAGAAAATCCTGTCGTTTCTGTGATACTCGATAGAGAAGGAGAAGTTATAGACCCCATAGTATCTCATAGCGAAGCAGTTTCTGTGTTAATGCGTCAATACGAGGGAGCGATGCATGCAGTACCGAAGGAATAGTGCATCGGAAAGTAGATAATCGCCTCCTAAAGGAAAATCCTGTCGTTTCCATAGAAACGTTACTCGATTTAAAAGGAGAAGTCATAGATCCCATAGCATTTCATAAAAGACGCAATTTCTGTGTTAATTCTTCAATGTGAGGGAGCGAGGGATGCAGTATAGAAGGAATAGTGCACCGGAAAGGAGAAACTAACCTCCGAAAAGAAAATCAAGTCGGTTCCATAGAAACGTTACTCGATTTAGGAAGAGAAGTCATAGAACCCCTAGTATTTCATAGTGACGCAAATCCTGTGTTAATTCGTCAATGTGAGGGAGCGAGGGACGCAGTAAAGAAGGAATAGTGCATCAGAAAGGAGATACTCGCCTCCCAAAAGAAAATCCTGTCGTTTCTGTGATACTCGATAGAGAAGGAGAAGTTATAGACCCCATAGAATTTCATAGCGAAGCAATTTCTGTGTTAATTCGTCAATATGTGGGAGCGAGGGATGCAGTACAGAAGGAATAGTGCATCGGAAAGGAGATACTCGCCTCCTAAAGGAAAATCCTGATATTTCCATAGAAACGTTACTCGATTTAGAAGGAGAAGTCATAGAACCCATAGTATTTAATAGCGACGCAATTTCTGTGATAATTCGTCAATGTGAGGGAGCGAGGGATGCAGTAAAGAAGGAATAGTGCATCGGAAAGGAGATACTCGCCTCTCAAAAGAAAATCTCGTCGGTTCCGTAGAAACGTTACTCGATTTAGAAGGTGAAGTCATAGAACCCATACCATTTCATAGCGACGCAATTTCTGTGTTATTTCGTCAATGTGATGGAGCGAGGGATGAAGCACAGAAGGAATAGTGCATCGGAAAGGAGATACTCGCCTCTCAAACGGGAATCCTGTCGGTTTCATAGAAACGTTACTCGATTTAGAAGGAGAAGTCATAGAACCCATACCATCTCATAGCGACGCAATTTCAGTGTCAATGCGTCAATGTGAGGGAGCGAGGGATGCTGGAAAGAAGGAATAGTGCATCGGAAAGGAGATACTCGCCTCTCAAAAGAAAATCCTGTTGGTTCCATACATACGTTACTTGACTTAGAAGTAGAAGTCATAGAACCCATAGTATTTCAAGCGACTCAATTTCAGTGTTAATTCGTCAATGTGAGGGAGCGAGTGATGCAGAAAGGAAGGAATAAGTCATCGGAAAGGAGATACTCGCCTCCCAAAAGAAAATTCTGTCGTTTCTGTGATACTCGATAGAGAAGGAGAAGTTATAGACCCCATAGTATCTCATAGCGAAGCAGTTTCTGTGTTAATGCGTCAATATGAGGGAGCGATGCATGCAGTACCGAAGGAATAGTGCATTGGAAAGTAGATAATCGCCTCCTAAAGGAAAATCCTGTCGTTTCCATAGAAACGTTACTCGATTTAAAAGGAGAAGTCATAGATCCCATAGCATTTCATAAAAGACGCAATTTCTGTGTTAATTCTTCAATGTGAGGGAGCGAGGGATGCAGTATAGAAGGAATAGTGCACCGGAAAGGAGAAACTAACCTCCGAAAAGAAAATCAAGTCGGTTCCATAGAAACGTTACTCGATTTAGGAAGAGAAGTCATAGAACCCCTAGTATTTCATAGTGACGCAAATCCTGTGTTAATTCGTCAATGTGAGGGAGCGAGGGACGCAGTAAAGAAGGAATAGTGCATCAGAAAGGAGATACTCGCCTCCCAAAAGAAAATCCTGTCGTTTCTGTGATACTCGATAGAGAAGGAGAAGTTATAGACCCCATAGAATTTCATAGCGAAGCAATTTCTGTGTTAATTCGTCAATATGTGGGAGCGAGGGATGCAGTACAGAAGGAATAGTGCATCGGAAAGGAGATACTCGCCTCCTAAAGGAAAATCCAGATGTTTCCATAGAAACGTTACTCGATTTAGAAGGAGAAGTCATAGAACCCATAGTATTTAATAGCGACGCAATTTCTGTGATAATTCGTCAATGTGAGGGAGCGAGGGATGCAGTAAAGAAGGAATAGTGCATCGGAAAGGAGATACTCGCCTCTCAAAAGAAAATCTCGTCGGTTCCATAGAAACGTTACTCGCGTTAGAAGGTGAAGTCATAGAACCCATACCATTTCATAGCGACGCAATTTCTGTGTTATTTCGTCAATGTGATGGAGCGAGGGATGAAGCACAGAAGGAATAGTGCATCGGAAAGGAGATACTCGCCTCTCAAAAGAAAATCCTGGCGTTTGCATCGAAACGTTACTCCATTTAGAGGGAGAAGTGATAGATCGAATAGTATTTCATAGCGACGACATTTCAGTGTTAATTCGTCAATGTGAGGGAGCGAGGGATGCAGTAAAGGAGGAATAGTGCATCGGAAAGGAGATACTCGCCTCGCGAAAGAAAATCCTATCGTTTCCGTAGAAACGTAATCCGATTTAGAAGGAGAAATCATAGAATGCATAGTGTAGTGGGACGAAATTAAGCGTCATCCATCCACCAAAGTCAGCCCAGTTTGCAGGTGACTATAAGTTTAATTTAGTTTTGTTTATGTGTTTTTCTTATTATTTGTAATAGATGTGAATTATCTAAAAGTTTGTATTTTTTTTATGTGTTTCAAGTACGGAGAGGGCGGTGCAACGAACGGGGACAGTATCTTCGTTGCCGCGACCAGAGAGGAAATTGCTGGCCGCTATACGTCGCGGGTCGACAGCCAAGGAGCAACAGAAGATCCTGGAACCGAGTTGTTGCGTCGTGCTTCTAAAAATTAAAAATGAATTATTATACTCTTTTTGTACAACAATGACGTCACATAGAGCTTAATCTTATTGAAAAGTCAGTCACTAACTCTCAACGCTCAAGTTCACATCTGTATGTGTAGGAAGCTAACAAAATAGTGTATGCTATTAAAGTTGAAACACGTGTCTTGAAGATTTATTTATGAAGAATTATGTGAACGGATTAATAATATATTTGACAAGATTAGTGATTGTTACGGCGTTCACCGAAACTTTGAATCTCAAAAGTTTATTTAATGTGTGATTCTGATAGCGATTAGATCAAGATAACGTGTGTCAATATAATTTCTGAGGAGAAACAAACGAAATTTAAATCGAAAATGTTACAAAAACCAATTGGCCCAAGTGATGTAATTCTTTTCATACGACTCAACTGATGTTTTACAGTTTCGTTCAAGAACCACTCTATGACAATTTAAAAGGCATATAAATCATTTTTGAAGTGGGTTGTAACTGACGTAGGTGACGAAGTCTGCACATGGTCATACATATATATCAAATGAAAATCTTGCGTCGTTACACTACACCGTGGCGACCTTAGAAACAGGACTATGTGTGCAACTAAGGCACACAGGTACGAAACAAAACTTCAAGAGTCCTTCGGAAGTCAACGCGAGTTTTCGTGGAGCCTTCACCAGCCAGCGGCGACTTCGCGGGTGTGGGCATCTGACGGAGCGCAGCCAAGCAGTACGGTCACGCAGTTGTTCCACGAGAAGGCGCATCTGTTGGGCAGCAGCTGAACGCTGCAAAACCCGACAACCTTTTTTCTCCCTAAACTAATAGGCCCAGTACGTCAGCTGCGGGGTGTTCCTCCGGCTGGTATTAGAGGTGTTGCTGAGGGCTTCGCCTGTCTACGGCGGTGCCGGGCGTGGTAGCAGCCAGTGACGTTTCCGGTGTTCGACTCAGCGTCCTGCCGGTTGCGGAAGCGGGGTCGCGGCATCTCAGCGGCTGCATCGACGGCTGTTACGTCTGCAGCCCATAGCAGCACACTGATCATCGAGAACTACAAATTACAATATTAGTGTCCGGTGAGTTTGTTTCAAGTTGGAAGTGGAGTGTTGTATCTAGGGAGTGTGTTTTTATAGAATTGTTGATTACAAGTCTGCGTGTGTAAATAGTTAATTTCTTACAATAATGTCGGGAAGTGAAATGTCAGACGAAGAGCAATCTATGTCCGATAGGAGCATGAGATCCCTTTTTAGAGCGATCACTAAATTAAAACAATCTAACGGGGATTTTCTAGCTGAATTAAAACAGAATCTGCTGCTAGATTGAAAGAGGAACTAAAACAGGAATTAAAACAGTCTAACGAGGAATCTACTGCTAGATTGAAAGAGGAACTAAAACAGGAGTTAAAACAGTCTAACGAGGAATCTACTGCTAGACTTAAAGGGGAGCTAACAAAATCTACAGACAGGTTACAGGAATATCTTAATGAAACCAGTCGAGAATTAAGTGATAAAATAGAGTCTTCTAAAATTGAAATGCAGGAAAAATTAGTAGGACATAGTAATAAGATTGCTGATAATTGTAAAAGGTTAGAAGAACATATCCAGGAATCGCGTGAGGAAAAAGCTCGCATGCGAAACGATATTACTGACTTAACCGAGAGACTAGATAGTGTCAATATCTTAGTTGTAAATGAAATACAGAAAAATAACGATATGTTACGAGATGAATTTTCTATGCAAACGGAACTGTTCGTAGAGAATTATTGGAATCTATTAAAGAGGTCTCTACCAAACCTGTAGAGATTTCTTCAATAGATAATGTAGAATTAGAGACATTAACTCATCAAGTAGAAAAGGACCATACCGAAATCGAAAACATGAAATTTTTAATTACTGAAATATGCAGTAACCTTGAGACTGCCAAAGATAATAACATTGACGAAGGTGCAGAGCGTTCACATCGTGAACACAGTGAAGAATCGATATTAGCTAATCGCGTATCCAATACAGAAATGCGGATACAGGAAATTACTAAACGGTCATCGGAATTAGATAATAATGAAAACGTTTCAAGTAGCAGAGGTAATAACATAATCAGAGACAACAGTCGCATCGAATTTGCTAGCTCGGACGACAACAATATGAATAAAGCAATCACAGCAAGCCAATCCGATGCAACTCCGTCTCTGAAATCTAAACAAAATCCGACTATTTCTCTCGCAGAATGTCTGGATGACATAACGACAAATTCAAATGTAGCAAGTCGATTTCCTGTATTCAAACCAGGAGGCGAACTTCACCCTATAATCTTTATAAAAGCTTTTGAAACATCATTATCTCCTAAATGGAGTAATGAAAAACGCATTCAATTTGTAATAGGACATTTAGAAGCAGAAGCTGCGCAATGGGAAGTACTGCATAGAACTGAATTTAGGGACTGGGATGATTTTGTTAAGCAGTTTAAACAAAATTATTGGTCAAGAGGAAAACAACAACACTTAACTGTAGAGTTGTTAGACCCTCCTCCATATTCTAAACGGTGGGGAGGTTATAGGAATTATTTTGAATGGCATTTAAACCGTGCTAAATTAATTGAAGAACCAATTATTGAAAGTCATTTAATACGAGTCCTAATTAGTAGGTTATCGTATTATGTAAAGGAAAGAATGATAGAAAGAGAATGGTCACAGCCGTGCGAATTGTTAGGATATTTAGAGCAGTTAGATATACTTAATAGAGAAAGGGAAGACGAGAAGTTTAGATTTGGTAGAAATGACAATCCTCGAAATAATAATAATAATTCAGAACCACGAAAAGTAATAACAACAATCATAGCCGGTTTTGTTATATAAAGCGTCAATCTAAAGATAAAGAGAGCCAACAAAATCATGGTAATAACTCTAAAGTGCGGAAATTACACAATAAAGATCATGAGATAAATCATCCTCAAGTAATTAATGAAGGTCAAGTGGTAGGTGGCGTCATCATAGAAAGTTCGGAAAACTAGTATAGTCCTTTAGTACGGGTCAACTAAAGGGAACTGTTAGTCAAGATTATACAAGACCCAATTGCAATTTATCATTAAGCTGCCAAAAGGACGGTGACTGGCAACAAGATTTACTTCAGGAAGACAATCAGATAAGGGAGAATATAACTTATAAACCCGTTATTAAAGGTTATGTTAAAGATACCGAAGTAAATATTATAATTGATTCGGGTAGCGAAGTAAGTATTTTATCCAAAGAATTATTTCAGCTTAAAAGAAAATATTGGAATTTCCCAACTTTACCTGTAACTGGGGTGAAAATTATAGGAGTTACTGGTAAAAGAAGTCAAAATATTACTGAGGAAGTTTATGTAACTTTTGAAATTGCTAAACAATTAATTGCTCACTCTGTACTCGTCGTAGCCAACTTAAATGTGGCCATAATTTTAGGTATAGATTGGCTGTGTAAATATAAAGCTATATTAGATTTTAAAGACTCTTCCTTAGCTATCCATAAGGAGGCATGTGCTTTTAAAGTGGGGTTTTCTAATAATCAAGTACCTGAAAATTGCTACGAATCCTTACAGATTAAGTACGCACCGACCATGAACCTATTAACAGATTTTAGTGATCTTGAGTATGCAGTATACCAATGTCAGGCTAGTAATAGTATCGAAACTGAAGTGAAAGAAAAATGTTATTCTACGAATTGTCTATCCGAACAAGAAAAGGAAGAGTTGGAATCTTTGATGTTAGAATTTAGAGCCGTCTTCTCAGATGTACCGGGGAGAATTAAAGATTACGTTTGTAAACTTAACATTAAAGGTAAAAAACCATTCTTTAAGCAACCTTATCCTATTCCAGTACAATTCAAATAACCGGCTAGTAGAGAAATAAGTAAGATGCTAGAACAAAACATTATCGAACGATCATGTAGCGCCTTTAACAGTCCGTTGTAGGTAGTTAAGAAAGCCACTGGTGGGGTACGACTAGTTCTGGATGCCCGGGAATTAAATAAAATTATAGAGATGGAAAGAGACAGACCTATTCCTATGGAGGACGTACTTCTTAAGATTGCTGGTTCTCGTTATATGAGTACAATGGATCGAACCGCCGGCTACCATCAAGTAACATTACACCCGGATTCACGGCAATATACGGCTCTTCTTTCTGAAGGCAGATCATATCTGTTCCAAGATTTACCTTTTGGACTTAATATACCAGTTTCAACTTTCATTAGGGCATTAGATTCTGCTTTGGGTCAGCAATTGTTACAAAAGATTATTTTATATGTAGATGATATTTTGGTAGCTACTAAAACGTGGGAAGAACACGTAACGATATTACGGGAATTGTTTAACCGTTTAATTGACAGAGGAGTTACTTTAAAATTATCTAAATCTTACTTCGGAAAGGAGGAAGTGAGATTTTTGGGGCATATAGTGGACAGTAAAGGTATTAGGCCAGACCCAGCACGTATTGAAGCTATTGCTCGATACCCGAGTCCTAGAAATCGGAAACAATTGAAATCATTCTTAGGAATGGTAGGATTTCTGAGAAGATTTCATCCAGGGCAGGATATTGTTAATCCTAAATTACTAGATTTATTGAAAGAGAAGTCAGTATGGCTCTGGGGACAAGAGGAAGAGGAAGTTTTTAATAAGATAAAAGGAGCGTTAACCGAAGCCAAAATGTTATACCACCCAGATTTCAATCAGGACTTTTGTATGTGTACGGATGCCTCTGATTATGGTGTGTCTTGTGTAATATTCCAAGGTGATCTGACCAATGAAGAGGGATTATATCGGCCTATTGGGTTCGCTAGTCGAACTTTAAATAAACATGAAAGAAATTATTTTGTATCCGCGAAGGAAGCACTCGCAGTGGTATGGAGTTTTCAACGATTTAGAGGATTATTAATGGGAAGAAAAACAATTGTATATACTGATCATCAGGCTTTAATCTTTTTGAACAATTGCCGGTTACTTCACCGTAGGCTATTACGTTGGGTATTATGCTTGCAAGAATTGCAGTACGAAATTAGGTATATAAAAGGATCTCAGAATGTAGTTTCAGATGCTTTGTCGAGGCTTCCCGTAGGAATGGAGAATATTAATATTGCAGAAGAACCAGGAACAAATTACCATGTTTATTTCCTTTTAACTAAGGAGAACGAACGTAAGGTTAAACGGATAGTAACTGCTGTTAGATGCAATCAAAGAAATGACGATCAATATAGGGACCTTATACAAAACCTTAATAATGGGGACGAAACAGTTAACACCCGGGGTGTGTGGTTATATTTTAACGACTTGCTGTATTGGAAAGCACAGAGGGAACACCAGAAATGGAAAATCTGCATTCCGAAAACTGTTGTGGACGAGTTAATTACTTATATTCATGAAGGTTACGGGCATTTTGGAATTCATAAATGTATTAAACATCTAATGAAGTATTATTATTTCAAAAATATGTCCCGTATTGTGAGAAGTATTATTAGGGCTTGTGAAACCTGTCAAAAGTTTAAAGTTAATAACAAATCTAAGCGTTATAAATTATATGCAGTAATTCCTCGAGGTTTGTGGGATCTACTGTCATTAGATTTTTTCGGCCCTCTGCCTCGTAGTTCAGGAGGATTAACTTATGTGTTTGTTGTAATGGAATGTTGGTCCAAACATGTGAAGCTATACACTTTGAAACGAGCGAATACAGCAAGCGTTATACGCTGCCTCACCCCAAATTTCTTTCTTAACTGGGGCATTCCTAAACGACTTATGTCTGACAACGGTAGTGCCTTTATTAGTCAAAGATTTCAAGATACGACAAAACAATATGGAATCAAACATATCTTAATTTCGAAATATCACCCTCAAAGTAATTTAGTAGAAAGAGTCATGAAAGAATTAGGACGATTATGTAGAACTTATTGTGCACATAAACATACTCGGTGAACCAAACTAATGCCTGAATTCGAAAAGATATTAAATGAATTGCCTCACCTAACGACGGGATTATCATCTATAGAAATTTTAGGCAAACGAATTATAGGTGAGCCTTTACTAGCTGCTCTACCTTGGCCACCAGTAAATGAGATCCAACAATGCATTCCAGACGAAAAAGTTTGCGAACAGATTGTAAAAAATGCCGAACGGAGAATTAAAAGTTACAATCAACAGGCTATAGAACCCTCATTTCAGGTAGGAGATCTTGTGTTAGTACGACCTCATCCTAAAAGTTCTAAGATCGGTAAGGAATGTAGAAAATTCTTCTTTATCTTTGAAGGTCCATATGTTGTACATAAGATTGTACATCCCAAAGCATTACTTCTTATGGAACCTTCATCAGGTGTAATTAATGGATTATATAGTGTTGATCAAACGAAACCCTTCATTCCTAAATAAGTTAATAATTGGTATATGTTACACACGGAAGAGCGTTCATAGTTTATTCATGTGAAGTTTTTCGTGATAGTTACGTATTATTTTAAAGAATGAAACAGAAAGCTTAAACAAGTGTTCTACAATAATCTACTGGTACTTCAAAAAGAGAAAGATAACCAAAAGGGGGATTTATATGGAAGAAATTTTGCTCTTAGGTCAAAAGGAATTTTGCGTATTTTAAATTTACTCGGATAGTAGGAACCAAAGGGGATGGTTAATAGTTTTAGGGACCATGGGCGACCAGAGCTATATGGCTCACGAGAACATAGCAGAGTGCCTTTAATAGAGGTTTGTAATAGTGTTAATATAGAACACACCAAACGAGGCTCTCTCGCTTGTTTCTCCTAAATAAATGGCCATTACCCAACAAGGTGTCCGAAGGTAAAGAAAGCCGTGCGAGATTCTAAAGAAAGTTTTGCTTGATTTCTTCTTGACCTCAGGCATAAATAAGGCTTTAGGGAAGAGAATGACGCAAAGTAATTAGTACTATTAGTTATTGTGAGAAACTTAGTAGTAACATACATTCTTGGAAAGAATAACTCTAGTAAATAAATGAAACTGAAACTAATCTATCACAATTTGAACGCTCTGTCCTAATGTAACAACGTTAAAGAACGTACTAAATTAGTATTTATTAGCAACTATTAAATGAAGAGGAGCAATCTCCCTATATTCGGTTACGAATTACCATAATAGCACAATTAAGAGTAAATGACAAATAGTCACAACAATATCGTATTAAAAGGATTAAATCTATCTAAGAGCAAGGACTCTAGGATACGTAAAATGTGTGGAAAATGTATTAACAGTTAAATATTGTATATTGAAAAGTTTTATTTTCGGTTAAAAGCTGACAAACTGAGCTTGTGGGTGGGGTATGTAGTGGGACGAAATTAAGCGTCACCCATCCACCAAAGTCAGCCCAGTTTGCAGGTGACTATAAGTTTAATTTAGTTTTGTTTATGTGTTTTCTTATTATTTGTAATAGATGTGAATTATCTAAAAGTTTGTATTTTTTTTATGTGTTTCATGTACGGAGAGGACGGCGCAACGAACGGGGACAGTATCTTCGTTGCCGCGACCAGAGAGGAAATTGCTGGCCGCTATACGTCGCGGGTCGACAGCCAAGGAGCAACAGAAGATCCTGGAACCGAGTTGTTGCGTCGTGCTTCTAAAAATTAAAAATGAATTATTATACTCTTTTTGTACAACAATGACGTCACATAGAGCTTAATCTTATTGAAAAGTCAGTCAATAACTCTCAACGCTCAAGTTCACATCTGTATGTGTAGGAAGCTAACAAAATAGTGTATGCTATTAAAGTTGAAACACGTGTCTTGAAGATTTATTTATGAAGAATTATGTGAACGGATTAATAATATATTTGACAAGATTAGTGATTCTTACGGCGTTCACCGAAACTTTGAATCTCAAAAGTTTATTTAATGTGTGATTCTGATATCGATTAGATCAAGATAACGTGTGTCAATATAATTTCTGAGATGAAACAAACAAAATTTAAATCGAAAAAGTTACAAAAACCAATTGGCACAAGTGATGTAATTCTTTGCATACGACTCAACTGATGTTTTACAGTTTCGTTCAAGAACCACTCTATGACAATTTAAAAGGCATATAAATGATTTTTGAAGTGGGTTGTAACTAATGTAGGTGACGAAGTCTGCACATGGTCATACATATATATCAAACGAAAAACTTGCGTCGTTACACTACAATAGTATTTCATAGCGACGCAATTTCTGAATTAATTCGTCAGTGTGATGGAGCGTGGGATGCAGTAAAGAGGGAATAGTGCATCGTAAAGTAGATCTCGCCTCCCAAAAGAAAATCCTGTCGTTTCCATAGAAACGTTACTCGATTTAGAAGGAGAAGTCATAGAACACAGAGTATTTCATAGCGACGCCATTTCAGTTTAAATTCGACAAAGTGAGGGAGTGAGGGATGCAGTAAAGTAGGGAAAAATGCATCGCAAAGGAGATACTCGCCTCCCAAAAGAAAATCCGGTCGTTTCCATAGAAGCGTTACTCGATTTAGAAGGAGAGTCATAGAACAGATAGTAATTCATAGCGACGTAATTTATGTGTTAATTCGTCAATGTGAGGGAGCTAGGGATGCATTAAAGAAGGAAGAGTGGATCGGAAAGGAGATACTCGCCTCTCAAAAGAAAATCCTGTCGTTTCCATAGAAACGTTACACGATTTAGAAGGAAAATTCATAGAACACGTAGTATTTCATAGCGACGCAAATTCTGTGTTAATTCGTCAATGTGAGGGAGCGAGAGATGCAGTAAAGAAGGAATAGTGCACTAGAAAGGAGATACTCGCCTCTCAAAAGAAAATCCTGTCGTTTCCATAGATACGTTACTCGATTTAGAAGGAGAAGTCATATAACCCATAGTATTTCATAGCGACGCAATTTCTGTGTTAATTCGTCAATGTGAGGGAGCGTGGGATTCAGTAAAGAAGGAATAGTGCATCGGAAAGAAGATACTCGTATCAGAAAAGAAAATCCGGCCGGTTCCATAGAAACGTTACTCGATTTAGAAGGAGAAGTCCTAGAACCCATAGTATTTCATAGCGACTCAATTTCCGTGTCAATTCGTCAATGTGAGGGAGCGAGGGATGCAGTAGAGCAGTAATAGTTCACAGGAAAGGAGATACTCCCCTTCCAAAAGATAATCCTGTCGTTTCTGTGATACTCGATAGAGAAGGAGAAGTTATAGACCCCATAGTATTTCATAGCGAAGCAATTTCTGTGTTAATTCGTCAATGTGAGGCAGCGAGGGATGCAGTACAGAAGGAATGGTGCATCGGAAAGGAGATACTCGCCTCCCATAAGACAATCCAGTGGTTTCTATAGAATCGTTACTCGAGTCGGAATGAGAAGTCATAGAACCCATAGTATTACATAGCGACTCAACTTCTGTCTTGATTTGTCAATGTGGGGGAGCGAGGGAAGCTGTAAAGAAGGAGTAGAGCATCGGAAAGGAGATACTCGCCTCCAAAAAAAAAAATCCTGTAGTTTCCATAGAAACGTAACTCGGCTTAGAAGGAGAAGTCGTAGAACCCATGGTATTTCATAGCGACGCACTGTCTGTGTTAATTCGTCAATGTGAGGGAGCGAGGGATGCAGTAAATCAGGAATAGTGCATCGGAAAGGATATACTCGCCTCTCAAAAGAAAATCCTGTCGTTTCCACAGAAACGTTTTTGGTTTAGAAGAAGTCATGGAACCAATAGTATTTCATAGCGACGTAATTTCTATGTTAATTCGTCAATGTTAGGATGCGAGGATTGAAGTAAAGAAGGAATAGTGCATCGAAAAGGAGATACTCGCCTCACAAAAGAAAATCCTGTCGTTTCCATACAAACGTTACTCGATTTAGAAGGAGGAGTCATAGACCCCATAGTAGTTCATAGCGACGCAATTTCTGTCTTAATTCGTCAATGTGAGGGAGCGCGGGATGTGGTAAAGAAGGAATAGTGCGTCGGAAAGGAGATACACGCCTCCTTAAAAGAAAATCCTGTCGTTACCATAGAGACATTAGTCGATTTAGAAGGAGAAGTCATATAACGCATAGTATTTCATAGCGGCTCAATTTCTGTGTTAATTCGTCAATATGAGGGAGCGAGGGATGCAGTAAAGAATGAATAGTGCATCGGAAAGGAGATACCCGCCTCTCCAAAGAAAATCCTGCCGTTTCCATTGAAACGTTACTTGATATAAAGGGAGAAGTCATAGAACCCATAGTATTTCATAGCGAAACAGTTTCTGTGTTACTTCGTCAATGTGAGGGAGCGAGGGATGGAGTATAGATGGAATAGTGCGTCGGAAAGGAGATACTCGCCTCCCAAAAGAAAATCCTTCCGTTTCCATAGAAACGTTACTCGATTTAGAAGGTGATGTCATAGAACCCATAGCATTTCATAGCGACGCAATTTCTGTGTTATTTTCGTCAATCTGAGGGAACCAGGGATACAGTAAAGAAGGAATAGTGCATCGGAAAGGAGATACTGGCCTCCCAAAATTAAATCTTGTAGTTTCCATAGAAACGTTATTCGATTTAGAAGGAGAAGTCATAAAACCCATAGCATTTCAAAGAGCTGCAATTTCAGTTTTAGTTCGTCAGTGTGAGGGATTGAAGGATGCAGTAAAGAAGGAATAGTGCATCGGGAAGGAGATACTTGCCTCCCAAAAGAAAATTCTGTCGTTTCCATAGAAACGTTACTCGATTTTGAAGGAGAAGCCATGTAACCCATAGTATTTAATAGCGACGCAATTTCTGTGTTAATTCGTCAATGTGAGGAAGCGAGGGATGCAGTAAAGAAAAAATAGTGCATCGCAAAGGAGATCCTCGTCTCCCAAAAGAAGATCCTGTTGTTTCCATAGAAACGTTACTCGATTTTGAAAGAGAAGTCGTAGAACCCACAGTACTTCATAGCGACGCAAGTTCTGTGTAAATTGATAAATGTGAGGGAGCGAGGGATGCTGTAAAGGAGGAATGGTGCATCGGAAAGGAGATACTCGCCTCCCAAAAGAAAATCCTGTCGTTTCCATGAAAACCTTACTCGATTTAGATGGAGAAGCCATAGAACATACAGTATTTCATAGCCACTCAATTTCAGTGTCAATTCGTCAATGTGAGGGGGCGAAGGAAGCAGTAAAGGAGGAATAGTGCATCGGAAAGGAGATACTCGCCTCCCAAAAGAAAATCCATTCGGTTCCGTGGCAACGTTACTCGATTTAGAAGGAGAATTCGTAGAACCCATAGTATTTCGAAGCGACGCAATTTCTGTGTTAATTCGTGAATGTGAGAGAGTCAGGGATGCAGTAAAGAAGGAATAGTGCATCGGAAAGGAGATACTCGCATCCCAAAAGAAAATCCTGACGTTTCCATAGAAACGTTACTCGATTAAAAGGCGAAGTTGTATAACCTATAGTATTTCATAGCGACGCAATTTCAGTTTTAATTCGACAAAGTGAGGGAGCGAGGGATGCAGTAGAGAAGGAATAGTGCATCGGAAAGGAGATACTCGTCTCCCAAACGAAAATCCTGTCGGTTCCATAGAAACGTTATTCGATTTAGAAGGAGATGTCATAGAACACATAGTATTTCATAGCGACGTAATTTCTGTGTTAATTCGTCAATGTGAGGGAGCGAGGGATGGAGTAAAGAAGGAATAGTGCGTCGAAAAGGAGATACTCGCCTCTCAAAAGAAAATCCAGTAGTTTCCATAGAAACGTTACAAGATTCAGAAGGAGAGGTCATAGAACCCGTAGTATATCATAGCGATTAAAGTTCCGTGTCAATTCGTCAATCTGAGGGAGCGAGGGATGCAGTAAAGAAGTAATAGTGCGTCGGAAAGGAGATACTCGCCTCTCAAAAGGAAATCCTGTCGGTTCCATAGAAACGTTACTCGATTTAGAAGGAGAAGTCATAGAACCCATACCATATCATAGCGACGCAATTTCAGTGTCAATTCGTCAATGTGAGGGAACGAGGTATGCTGGAAAGAAGGAATAGTGCATCGGAAAGGAGATACTCACCTCTCAATAGAAATTAATGCCGGTTCCATAGAGACGTAACTTGATTTAGAAGTAGGAGTCATAGAAGCCATTGTATTTCATAGCGACTCAATACCAGTGTTAATTCGTCAATGTGAGGGAGCGAGGGACGCAGAATAGAAGGAATAGTGCATCGGAAAGGAGACTCTCGCCTCCCAAAAGAAAATCCTTTCGTTTCTGTGATTCTCGATTGAGAAGAAGTAGCTATAGACCCCATAGTATTTCATAGCAAAAGCAATTTCAGTGTTAATTCGTCAATGTGAGGGAGCGAGTGATACAGTAAAAAAGGAATAGTGCATCGGAACGGATATACTCGTATCCCAAAAGGAAATCCTATCGTTTCCATAGAAACGTTACTCGATTTAGAAGGAGATGTCACAGAACCCATAGTATTTCATAGCGACGCAATTTCTGTGTTATTTTCGTCAATCTGAGGGAGCCAGGGATACAGAAAAGAACGAATAGTGTATCGGAAAGAAGATACTTGCCTCCCAAAAGAAAATCCTGTCGATTTAATAGAAACGTTTCTCGATTTAGAAGGTGAAGTCATAGAACCCATAGTATTTCATAGCGACGCTATTTTTGTGTTAATTCGTCAATGTGAGGGATTGAAGGATGCAGTAAAGAAGGAATAGTGCATCGGAAAGGGGATACTCGCCTCCCAAAAGAAAATTCTGTCGTTACCATAGAAACGTTACTCGATTTAGAAGGAGAAGTCGTAGAACCCATAGTCTTTCATAGCGACGCTATTTCTGTGTTAAATCGTCAATGTGAGGGAGCTAGGGACGCAGTAAAGAAGGAATAGTGCATCGGAAAGGAGATACTCGCCTCCCAAACGAAAATTCTGTCGTTTCCATAGAAACGTTACTCGATTTAGAAGGAGAAGTCATATAACGAATAGTATTTCATACCGAAGCAATTTCTGTGTTAATTCGTCAATCTGAGGGAGCGAGGGATACCGTAGAGAAAGAATAGTGCATCGCAAAGGAGATACTCCTATCCCAAAAGAAAATCCTGTCGTTTCCATAGAAATGTTACTCGATTTAGAAGGAGAATTCGTAGAACCCACAGTATTTCGAAGCGACGCAATTTCTGTGTTAATTCGTCAATGTGAGGGAGCCAGGGATGCAGAAAAGAAGGACTAGTGCATCGGAAAGGAAATACTCGCCTCACAAGAGAAAATCTTGACGTTTAAATCGAAACGTTACTCCATTTGGAAGGAGAAGTCATAGAACGAATAGTATTTCATAGCGTCGCAATTTCTGTGTTAATTCGTCATGTGAGGGAGCGAGAGATGAAATAAAGTAGGAATAGTGCATCGGAAAGGAGATACTCGCATCTCAAAAGATAATATTGTCGTTTCCATAGAAATGTTACTCGATTTAGAGAGAGAAGTCATAGAACACATAGTATTTCATAGCGACACACTTTCTGTGTTAATTCGTCAATAAGAGGGAGCGAGGGATGCAGTAAAGATGGAATAGTGCACCGGAAAGGAGATACTTGCCTCCCAAAAGAAAATCCAGTCGGCTCCATAGAAACGTTATTCGATTTAGAAGGAGAAGTTATAGAACACATAGTATTTCATAGCGACGCAATTTCTGTGTTAATTCGTCAATGTGAGGGCGCGAGGGATGCAGTAAAGAAGGAATAGTGCACCGGAAAGGAGATACTCGCCTCCGGAAAGAAAATCCTGTCGTTTCCATAGAAACGTTACTCGATTTAGAAGGAGAAGTCATAGAACCCATAGGATATCATAGCGACGCAATTTCACATTTAATACGACAAAGTGCCGGAGCGAGGGATGCAGTAAAGAAGGAAAAGTGCATCACAAAGGCGATATTCGCCTCCCAAAAGAAAATCCTGTCGTTTCCTTAGAAACGTTACTCGATTTAGTAGGAGAAGTCATAGAACTCATAGTATTTCATAGCGACGTAATTTCTGTGTTAATTCGTCAATGTGAGGGTGCGAGGGATGCAGTAAAGCAGGAATAGCGCACCGGAAAGAAGTTACTCGCCTCCCAAATGAAAATCCATTCGGTTCCGTAGAAACATTACTCGATTTAGAAGGAGAAGTCATAGAACCCATTGTATATCATAGCGACGCAATTTCAGTTTTAATTCGACAAAGTGAGGGAGCGAGGGATGCAGTAAAGAAGGAATAGTGCATCGGAACGGAGATGCTCGTCTAACAAACGAAAATCCTGTCGTTTCCATAGAAACGTTACTCGGTTTAGAAGGAGATGTCATGGAACCCATAGTATTTTATAGCGACGCAATTTCTGTGTTATTTCCGTCAGTGGAGGGAGCCAGGGATGCAGAAAAGAAGTAATAGTGTATCGGAAAGGAGATACTTGCCTCCCAAAAGAAAATAATGTCGTTTCCATAGAAACGTAACTCGATTTAATGGGAGAATTCATAGAACCCATAGTATTTCATTGCGACGATATTTCTGTGTTAAATCGTCAATGTGAGGGAGCTAGAGACGCACGAAAGAATGAATAGTGTATCGGAAAGGAGATACTCGCCTCCCAAACGAAAATTCTGTCGTTTCCATAGAAACGTTACTCGATTTAGAAGGAGAAGTCACAGAACCCATAGTATTTAATAGCGACGCAATTTCTGTGTTAATTCGTCAATGTGAGGGAGCGAGGGATGCAGTAAAGAAAGAATAGTGCATCGCAAAGGAGATACTCGTATCCCAAAAGAAAATCCTGTCGTTTTCATAGAAACGTTACTCGATTTAGAAGGAGAATTCATAGAACCCACAGTATTTCGAAGCGACGCAATTTCTGTGTTAATTCGTCAATGTGAGGGAACCAGGGATGCAGTATAGAAGGAATAGTGCATCGGAAAGGAAATACTCGCCTCACAAGAGAAAATCTTGACGTTTAAATAGAAACGTTACTCCATTTAGAAGGAGAACTCATAGAACGAATAGTATTTCATAGCGACGCAATTTCTTTGTTAATTCGTCATGTGAGGGAACGAGGGATGAAATAAAGTAGGAATAGTGCATCGGAAAGGAGATACTCGCATCTCAAAAGATAATCCTGTCGTTTCCATAGAAATGTTACTCGAATTAGAAGGGGAAGTCAAAGAACACCTAGTATTTCATAGCGACACAATTTCTGTGTTAATTCGTCAATAAGAGGGAGCGAGGGATGCAGTAAAGAAGGAATAGTGCACCGGAAAGGAGATACTTGCCTCCCAAAACAAAATCCAGTCGGTTCCAAAGATACGTTATTCGATTTAGAAGGAGAAGTTATAGAACACATAGTATTTCATAGCGACGTAATTTCTGTGTTAATTCGTCAAGGTGAGGGAGCGAGGGATGCAGTAAAGAAGTAAGAGTGGACCGGAAAGGAGAAAATCGCCTCTCAAAAGAAAATCCTGTCGCTTCCACAGAAACGATTATTGATTTAGAAGGAGAAGTCATATAACCCACAGTATTTCTTAGCAACGCAATTTCAGTTTTAAATAGACAAAGTGAGGGAGCGAGGGATGCAGTAAAGAAGGAATAGTGCATCGGAAAGGAGATACTCGCCACTCAAAAGAAAATCCTGTCGTTTCCATAGAAACGTTACTCGATTTAGAAGGAGATGTCATAGAACCCATAGTATTTCATAGCGATGCAATGTCTGTGATATTTTCGTCAGTGTGAGGGAGACAGGGATGCAGAAAGAAGGAATAGTGTATCGGAGAGGAGATACTTGCCTCCCAAAAGAAAATCCAGTCGGTTGCATTGAAACGTTATTCGATTTAGAAGGAGAAGTCATATGACGAATAGTATTTCATACCGAAGCAATTTCTGTGTTAATTCGTCAATCTGAGGGAGCGAGGGATACAGTAGAGAAAGAATAGTGCATCGCAAAGGAGATACTCGTATCCCAAAAGAAAATCCTGTCGTTTCCATAGAAACGTTACTCGATTTAGAAGGAGAATTCATAGAACCCACAGTATTTCGAAGCGACGCAATTTCTGTGTTAGTTCGACAATGTGGGGGAGCCAGGGATGCAGAAAAGAAGGACTAGTGCATCGGAAAGGAAATACTCGCCTCACAAGAGAAAATTTTGACGTTTAAATCGAAACGTTACTCCATTTGGAAGGAGAAGTCATAGAACGAATAGTATTTCATAGCGTCGCAATTTCTGTGTTATTTCGTCATGTGAGGGAGCGAGAGATGAAATAAAGTAGGAATAGTGCATCGGAAAGGAGATACTCGCATCTCAAAAGATAATATTGTCGTTTCCATAGAAATGTTACTCGATTTAGAGGGAGAAGTCATAGAACACATAGTATTTCATAACGACACACTTTCTGTGTTAATTCGTCAATGTGAGGGAACCAGCGATGCAGTATAGAAGGAATAGTGCATCGGAAAGGAAATACTCGCCTCACAAGAGAAAATCTTGACGTTTAAATAGAAACGTTACTCCATTTAGAAGGAGAACTCATAGAACGAATCGTATTTCATAGCAACGCAATTTCTTTGTTAATTCGTCATGTGAGGGAGCGAGGGATGAAATAAAGTAGGAATAGTGCATCGGAAAGGATATACTCGCATCTCAAAAGATAATCCTGTCGTTTCCATAGAAATGTTACTCGAATTAGATGGGGAAGTCAAAGAACACCTAGTATTTCATGGCGACACAATTTCTGTGTTAATTCGTCAATAAGAGGGAGCGAGGGATGCAGTAAAAAAGGAATAGTGCACCGGAAAGGAGATACTTGCCTCCCAAAAGAAAATCCAGTCGGTTCCAAAGATACGTTATTCGATGTAGAAGCAGAAGTTATAGAACACATAGTATTTCATAGCGGCGCAATTTCTGTGTTAATTCGTCAATGCGAGGGAGCGAGGGATGCAGTAAGGAAGGAATAGTGCATCGGAAAGAAAGTACTTGCCTCCCAAAAGAAAAACTTGTCGTTTCCAGTGAAACGTTACTCGATTTAGAAGGAGAAGTCATAGAACACATAGTATTTCATTGCGACGTAATTTCTGTGTTAATTCGTCAAGGTGAGGGAGCGAGGGATGCAGTAAAGAAGTAAGAGTGGACCGGAAAGGAGAAAATTGCCTCTTAAAAGAAAATCCTGTCGCTTCCACAGAAACGATTCTTGATTTAGAAGGAGAAGTCATAGAACCCATAGTTTTTCATAGCGACGCAGTTCCTGTGTCAATTCGTCAATGTGAGGGAGCGAGGGATGCAGTAAAGAAGGAATAGTGCACCGGAAAGGAGATGCTCGCCTCCCAATAGAAAATCCAGTCGGTTCCATAGAATCGTTACTCGATTTAGGAGGAGATGTCATAGAAACTATAGTAATCCATAACGACGCAATTTATGTGTTAAATCGTCAATGTAAGGGGCGAGGGATGCAGTGAAGAAGGAATAGTGCATCGGAAAGGAGATACTCGTTCCCCAAAAGAAAATACTGTCGTTTCGGTGATACTCGATTGAGGAGGAGAAGTTATAGACCCCAAAGTATTCCATTGCGAAGCAATTACAGTGTTAATTCGTCAATGTGAGGGAGCGAGGGAAGCAGTAAAGAAGGAATAGTGCATCGGAACGGAAATACTCGTATCCCAAAAGAAAATCCTTTCGCTTCCATAGAAACGTTACTCGATTTAGAAGATGATGTCATAGAACCCATAGTATTTCATAGCGACGCAATTTCTGTGTTATTTTCGTCAATGTGAGGGAGCCAGGGATGCAGAAAAGAAGGAGTAGCGTATCGGAAAGGAGATACTTGCCTCCCAAAAGAAACTCCTCTCGTTTCCATCGAAAAGTAACTCGATTTAGTAGGAGAAGTCGTAGAACCCATAGTACTTCATAGCGACGCAATATCTGTGTTAAATCGTCAATGTGAGGGAGCTAGGGACGCAGTAATGAAGGTATAGTGCATCGGAAAGGAGATACTCGCTTCCCAAACGAAAATTCTGTCGTTTCCATGGGAACGTTACTCGATTTAGAAGGAGAAGTCATATAACCCATAGTATTTCTTAGCGACGCAATCGCAGTGTTAATTAGTCAATGTGAGGGAGCGAGGGATAAAGTAAAGAAGGAATAGTGCATCGGAAAGGACATACTCGCCTCTCAAAAGAAAATCCTGTTATTTCCATAGAAGCGTTACTCGATTTAGAAGGAGTAGTCATAAAACCTATAGTAATCCAAAGCGATGCATTTTCTGTGTTAATTCGTCAATGTGAGGGAGCGAGGGATGCAGTAAAGAAGGAATAGTGCACCGGAAAGGAGATACTCGCCTCCCAAAAGAAACTCCTCTCGTTTCCATAGAAAAGTAACTCGATTTAGTAGGAGAAGTCATAGAACCCATAGTACTTCATAGCGACGCAATTTTTGTGTTAAATCGTCAATGTGAGGGAGCTAGGGACGCAGTAATGAAGGAATAGTGCATCGGGATGGAGATACTCGCTTCCCAAACGAAAATTCTGTCGTTTCCATAGGAACGTTACTCGATTTAGATGGAGAAGTCATATAACCCATAGTATTTCTTAGCAACGCAATCTCAGTGTTAATTAGTCAATGGGTGGGAGCGAGGGATGCAGTAAAGAAGGAATAGTGCACCAGAAAGGAGATACTCGCCTCCCAAAAGAAAATCCGGTCGGTTCCATAGAAACGTTATTCGATTTCGAAGGAGAAGTCATAGAACCCATAGTATATCATAGCGACGCAATTTCAGATTTAATTCGACAAAGTGAGGGAGCGAGGGATGCAGTTAAGAAGGAATAGTGCATCGGAAAGGAAAAATTCGCCTCCCAAAAGAAAGTCCTATCGTTTCCATAGAAACGTAACTCGGTTTAGAAGGTGAAGTCATAGAACCCATTCAATTTCATAGCGACGCAATTTCTGTCTTAATTCGTCATTGTGAGGGAGCGAGGGATGCAGATAAGGAGGAATAGTGCATCGGAAAGGTAATACTCCCCTCCAAAAAGAAAATCCTGACTTTTTCTTAGAAAAGTTACTCGATCTAGAAGGAGAAGTCATATAACCCACAGTATATCATAGCGACGCTATTTCAGTTTTAATTCGACAAAAAGAGGGAGCGAGGGAGGCAGATAAGAAGGAATAGTGCATCGGAAAGGAGATTCTCGCCTCCCAAAAGAAAATCCTGTCTTTTCCATATAAACGTTACTCGATTTAGAAGGAGAAGTCAAATAACCCACAGTATATCATAGCGACGGTGATTCAGTTTTAATTCGACAAAAAGAATGAGCGAGGAATGCAGTAAAGAAGGAATAGTGCATCGCAAAGGAAATACACGCCTCCCAAAAGAAAATTCTGTCGTTTCCGTAGCAACGTTACTCGATTTAGAAGGAGAAGTCATAGTACCCAAAGTATTCCATAGCGACCCAATTTCTGTGTCAATTCGTCAATGTGAGGGAGCGAGAGATGCAGTAAAGAAGGAATAGTGCACAGGAAAGGAGATATTCGCCTCCCAAAAGAAAATCCATTCGGTTCCATAGAAACGTTACTCGATTTAGAAGGAGAAGTCATAGAAACCATAGTTTTTCATAGCGCCGCAGTATCAGTGTTAAGTCGTCATTGTGTGCCAGCGAGGGATGCAGTAAAGAAGGAATAGTGCATGGCAAAGGAGATACTCGTATCCCAAGAGAAAATCCTGTCGTTTCCATAGAAACGTTACACGAATTTGAAGGAGAAGCCATAGAACACATAGTATTTAATAGCGACACAATTTCTGTCTTAATTCGTCAATGTGAGGGAGCGAGGGATGCTGTAAAGAAGGAATGGTGCATCGGAAGGGAGATACTCGCCTCCCAAAACAAAATCCTGTCGTTTGCATAGAAACGTTACTCGATTTAGAAGGAGAAGTCATAGAACCCACAGTATATCATAGCGACTCAATTTCAGTGTTAAATCGTCAATGTTAGGGAGCGAGGAATGCAGTAAAGAAGGAATAGTGCATCGGAAAGGAGATACTCGCCTCCCAAAAGAAATTCCTGTCGTTTACATAGAAACGTTACTCGATTTAGAAGAAGAAGTCATAGAGCCCACAGTATATCATAGCGGCTCAATTTCAGTGTTAAATCGTCAATGTTAGGGAGCGAGGGATGCAGTAAATAAAGAATAGTGCATCGGAAAGGAGATACTCGCCTCCCAAAAGAAAATCCTGTCGTTTCGATAGAAACGTTACTCGTTTTTGAATGAGAAGACATAGAACCCATAGTATTTCATAGCGACGCAATTTTTGTGTTAATTTGTCAATGTGAGGGAGCCAGGGATGCAGTAAAGAAGGAATAGTGCATCGGAAAGGAGATACTCGCCTCCCAAAAGAAAATCCAGTCGTTTCCATGGAAACTTACTCGATTTAGAAGGAGAAGTCATAGCACCCACAGTATTTCATAGCGACTCAATGTCAGTGTTAAATCGTCAATGTTAGGGAGCGAGGGATGCAGTAATGAAGGAATAGTGCATCGGAAAGGAGATACTCGCCTCCCAAAAGGAAATCCTGTAGTTTCCATAGAAACGTTACTCGATTTAGAAGGAGAATTCATAGAACCCATAGTATTTAATAGCGACGAAATATCTGAGTTAATTCGTCAATGTGAGGGAGCGCGGGATGCAGTAAAGAAGGAATAGTGCATCGCAAAGGAGATACTCGCCTCCCAAAAGAAAATCCTGTCGTTTCCATAGTAACGTTACTCGATTTAGAAGAAGAAGTCATAGAACCCACAGTATTTCATAGCGACTCAATTTCAGTGTTAAATCGTCAATGTTAGGGAGCGAGGGATGCAGTAAATAAGGAATAGTGCATCGGAAAGGAGATACTCGCCTCCCAAAAGAAAATCCTGTCGTTTCGATAGAAACGTTACTCGATTTTGAATGAGAAGACATAGAACCCATAGTATTTCATAGCGACGCAATTTCTGTGTTAATTTGTCAATGTGAGGGAGCCAGGGATGCAGTAAAGGAGGAATAGTGCATCGGAACGGATATACTCGCCTCCCATAAGAAAATCCTGTCGTATCTATAAAACGCAACTCGATTTAAATGGAGAAGTCATACAACCGATAGTATTACATAGCAACGCCATTTCTGTGTAAATTCGTCAATGTGAGGGAGCGAGGGATGCAGTAAGGAAGGAATAGTGCATCGGAAAGGAGATACTCGCCTCCCAAAAGAAAATCCAGTCGTTTCCATAGAAACTTACTCGATTTAGAAGGAGAAGTCATAGAACCCACAGTATTTCATAGCGACTCAATGTCAGTGTTAAATCGACAATGTTAGGGAGCGAGGGATGCAGTAATGAAGGAATAGTGCTTCGGAAAGGAGATACTCGCCTCCCAAAAGGAAATCCTGTAGTTTCCATAGAAACGTTACTCGATTTTGAATGAGAAGACATAGAACCCATAGTATTTTATAGCGACGCAATTTCTGTGTTAATTCGTCAATGTGAGGGTGCCAGGGATGCAGTAAAGGAGGAATAGTGCATTGGAAAGGATATACTTGCCTCTCATAAGAAAATCCTGTCGATTCTTTAAAACGCAACTCGATTTAAAAGGAGAAGTCATAGAACCCATAGTATTACATAGCAACGCCATTTCTGTGTAAATTCGTCAATGTGAGGGAGCGAGGGATGCAGTAAGGAAGGAATAGTGCATCGGAAAGGAGATACTCGCCTCCCAAAAGAAAATCCAGTCGTTTCCATAGAAACTTACTCGATTTAGAAGGAGAAGTCATAGAACCCACAGTATTTCATAGCGACTCAATGTCAGTGTTAAATCGACAATGTTAGGTAGCGAGGGATGCAGTAATGAAGGAATAGTGCATCGGAAAGGAGATACTCGCCTCCCAAAAGGAAATCCTGTAGTTTCCATAGAAACGTTACTCGATTTTGAATGAGAAGACATAGAACCCATAGTATTTTATAGCGACGCAATTTCTGAGTTAATTCGTAAATGTGAAGAAGCGAGGGATGCAGTAAGGAAGGAATAGTCCATCGGAAAGGAGATACTCGCCTCCCAAAAGAAAATCCTGTCGTTTCCATAGAAACGTTACTCGATTTAGAAGGAGAAGTTATAGAAACCACAGTAGTTCATAGCGACTCAATTTCAGTGTTAATTCGTCAGTGTGAGGCAGCGAGGGATGTAGTAAAGAAGGAATGGAGCATCGGAAAGAAATAGTCGCCCCCCAAAAGATAATCCTGTCGTTTATATAAAAGCGTTCTCGATTTGGAATGAGAAGTCATTGAACACACAGTATTTCATAGCGACTCAATTTCAGTGTTAAATCGTCAGTGTTAGGGAGCGAGGGATGCAGTAAACAAGGAATAGTGCATCGCAAAGGAGATACACTCCTCCCAAAAGAAAATCCTGTCGTTTGCATAAAATCGTTACTCGATTTAGAAGAAGAAGCCAAAGAACCCATAGTATTCCATAGCGACTCAATTTCTGTGTTAATTGGTCAATGAGAGGGAACGAAGGATGCAGTAAAAAGGGAATAGTGCAACGGAAAGGAGATGCTCGCTTCGCAAATGAAAATCCTATCGTTTTCATTGAAACGTTACTCGATTTAGAAGGAGAAGTCATAGAACACACAGTATTTCATAGCGACTCAATGTCATTGTCATCCGTCAATGTGGGGGAGCGAGGAATGCAGTAAAGAAGGAATAGTTCATCGGAAAGGAGATACTCGCCTTCCAAAAGAAAATCCTGTCGTTTCCATAGAAACGTTACTCGATTTAGATGGAGAATTCATAAAACCCATAGTATTTCAAAACGACGCAATTTCAGTTTTAATTCGATAAAGTGAGCGAGCGAGGGATGCGGTAAGGAGGGAATAGTGCATCGCAAAGGAGATACTCGCCTCCCAAAAGAAAATCCTGTCGTTTCCATAGAAACGTTACTCGATCTAGAAGAAGAAGACTTAGATCCCATAGTATTTCATAGCGACTCAATTTCTGTGTTAATTCGTCAATGTGAGGGAGCGAGGGATGCACTAAAGAAGGAATAGTGCATCGGGAAGGAGATACTCGCCTCCCAAAAGAAAATCCTGTCGTTTCCATAGAAACGTTGCTCGATTTAGAAGGAGAAGTCATAGAACCCATAGTATTTAATAGCGACGAAATATCTGAGTTAATTCGTCATTGTGAGGGAGCGCGGGATGCAGTAAAGAAGGAATAGTGCATCGCAAAGGAGATCCTCGCCTCCCATAAGAAAATCCTGTCGTTTCTATGAAACGCAACTCGATTTAGATGGAGAAGTTATAGAGCCCATAGTATTTCACAGCGACGCAATTACTGTGTTAATTCGTATATGTGAGGGAGCGTGGGATGCAGTAAAGAAGGAATAGTGCATCGGAAAGGAGATACTCGCCTCCCAAAAGAAAATACTGTCGTTTCCATAGAAACGTAATCGATTTAGATGGAGTAGTCGTAGAACCCACAGTATTTCATAGCGACTCATTTTCGGTGTTAATTCGTCAATGTTAGGGAGCGAGGGATGCACTAAAGCAGGAGTAATGCATCGGAAAGGAGGTACCCGCTTCATAAAAGGAAATCATGTCGTTTCCATGGAAACGTTACTCCATTTTGTATGAGAAGACATAGAACCCATAGCATTTCATAGCGACGCAATTTATGTGTTAATTTGTCAATGTGAGGGAGCCAGGGATGCAGTAAAGGAGGAATAGTGCATCAGAACGGATATACTCGCCTCCCATACGAAAATCCTGTCGTATCTATAAAACGCAACTCGATTTAAGTGGAGAAGTCATACAACCCATAGTATTACATAGCAACGCCATTTCTGTGTAAATTCGTCAATGTGAGGGAGCGAGGGATGCAGTAAGGAAGGAATAGTGCATCGGAAAGGAGATACTCGCCTCCCAAAAGAAAATCCTGTCGTTTCCATAGAAACGTTACTCGATCTAGAAGGAGAAGTCATAGAACCCATAGTATTTCATAGCGACGAAATTTCTGTGTTAATTCGTCAATGTGAGGGAACGAGGGATGAAGTAAAGAAGGAATAGTGCATCGGAAAGGAAATACTCGCATCTCAAAAGAAAATCCTGTCGTTTCCATAGAAACGTTACTCGATCTAGAAGGAGAAGTCATATAAGCTACATTATTTCGTTGCGACGCAATTTCAGTTTTAATTCGACCAAGTGAGGGAGAGCGGGATGCAGTAAAGAAGGAATAGTGCATCGCAAAGGAGATACTCGCCTCCGAAAAGGGAATCATGTCGCTTCCGTAGCAACGTTACTCGACTTAGAAGGAGAAGTCATAGAACCCATAGTATTTCATAGCGACGAAATTTCTGTGTTAATTCGACAATGTGAGGGAGCGAGGGATGCAGTGAAGAAGGAATAGTGCATCGGAAAGGAGATACTCGACTTCCAAAAGAAAATCCTTTCGTTTCCATAGAATCGTTACTCGATTTAGAAGGAGTAGTCATAGAACGCATTGTATTTCAGAGCGACGCAATTTTTTGTATCAATTCGTCAATGTGAGGGAGCGAGGGATGCAATAAAGAAGGAGTAGTGCATCGGAAAGGAGATACTCGCCTCCCAAAAGAAAATCCTGTCGTTTCCATAGAATCGTTACTCGATTTAGAATGGGAAGTCGTAGAAACCATAGTCTTTCATAGCGACGCAATTTATGTGTTAATTCGTCAATGTGAGGGAACGAGGGATGCAAAAAAGAAGGAATAGTGTATCAGAAAGGAGGTACTCGCCTGCAAAAGAAAATCCTGCGTTTCCATAGAAACGTTACTCGATTTAGAAGGAGAAGTCATAGAACCCGTAGTATTCCATAGTACGCAATTCCTGTGTTAGTTCGTGAATGTGGGGGAGCGAGGGATGCAGTAAAGAAGGAATAGTGCATCGGAGGGGACATTCTCGCCTCCCCAAAGGAAATCCTGTCGTATCCATAGCATCGTTACTCGATTTAGATGGAGAAGTCATTGAAGCTTAGTAGTTCTTAGCGACGCAAATTCTGTGTTAATTCGTCAATGTGAGGGAGCGAGGGATTGAGTAAAGAAGGAGTAGTGCATCGCAAAGGAGGTACTCGCCTCCCAAAAGAAAATCCTGTGGTTTCCATAGAAACGTTACCCAATTTAGGAGGAGAAGGCATTGAACGCATAGTATTTCATAGCGGCGCAATATCTGTGTTAATTCGTGAATGTGACGGAGCTAGGTATGCAGAAAGAAAGGATGAGTGCTTCGGGAAGGAGATACTCGCCTCCCAAAGGAAAATCCTGTGGTTTCTATAGAAACGTTACTCGATTTAGAAGGAGAAGTCGTAAAACACATAGTATTTCATGGCGATGCAATTTCAGTTTTAATTTGACAAAGTGAGGGAGCGAGGAATGCAGTAAAGAAGGAATAGTGCATCGCAAAGGAGATACTCGCCTCCCAAAAGAAAATCCTTTCGTTTCCATTGAAACGTTACTCGATTTAGAAGGAGAAGCCATAGAACGCATAGTATTTCAGAGCGACGCAATTTCTGTGTTAATCCGTCAACGTGAGGGAGCGAGGGATGCAGAAAAGAAGGAAGAGGGCATCGGAAAGGAGGTTCTCGCCTACAAAAGAAAACCCTGCGTTTCCATAGAAACGTTACTCGATTTAGAAGGTGAATTCATATAACCCATAGTATTTCATAGCGACTAAATTTCAGTGTTAATTCGTCAATGTGAGGGAGCGAGGGATGCAGTATAGAAGGAATAGTGCATCGGAAGGGAGGTACTCGCCTCCAACAAGAAAAACCTGTCGTTTCCATAGCATCGTTACTCGATTTAGAAGGCGAAGTCATAGAACCCATAGTATTCCATAGCGACGCATTTCCTGTGTTAATTCGTGAATGTGAGGGAGCGAGGGATGCAGTAAAGAAGGAATAGTGCATCGGAAGGGAGATGCCTCCCCAAAGCAAATCCTGTCGTATCCATAGCATCGTTACTCGATTTAGAAGGAGAAGTCATAGAATCTTAGTATTTCTTAGCGACGCAAATTCTGTGTTAATTCTTCAATGTGAGGGAGCGAAAGGATGCTGTAAAGCAGGAAGAGTGCATCGGAAATGAGATATTCGCCTCCCAAAAGAAAATCCTGTAGTTTCCATAGAAACGTTACTAGATTTAGAAAGAGAGGTCATAAAACCCATAGTATTTCATAGCGATGCAATTTCAGTTTTAATTCGACCAAGTGATGGAGCGGGGGATGCAGTAAAGAAGGAATAGTGCATCGCATAGGAGATACTCGCCTCCCAAAAGAAAATCCTGTCGTTGCCATAAAACATTACTCGATTTAGAAGGAGAAGTCATAGAACGCATTGTATTTCTTTTCGGCGCAAATTCTGTGTTAATTCGTGACTGTGAGGGAGCCAGGGATGCAGTAAAGAAGGAATAGTGCATCGTAAAGGAGATACTCGCCTCGCAAAAGTAAAAATCCAGTCGTTTGCATAGAAACGTTACTCGATTTAGAAGGAGAAGTCATATAACCCACAGTATTTCATAGCGACGCAATTTCAGTTTTAATTCGAAAAAATGAGGAAGCGAGGAATGCAGTAGAGAAGGAATAGTGCATCGTAAAGGAGATACTCGCCTCCCAAAACAAAATCCTGTCGTTTCCAGGGAAACGTTACTCGATTTAGAAGGAGAAGTAATAGAACGAGTAGTATTACATAGCGACGCAATTTCTGTGTTAATACGTCAATGTGAGGGAACGAGGGAGGAAGTAAAGAAGGAATAGTGCATCGGAAAGGAAATACTCGCATCTCAAAAGAAAATCCTGTCGTTTCCATAGAAACGTTACTCGATTAAGAAGGAGAAGTCATAGAACCCATAGTATTCCATAGCGACGCAATTTCTGTGTTAATTCGTCAATGTGAGGGAACGAGGGATGAAGTAAAGAAGGAATAGTGCATCGGAAAGGAAATACTCGCATCTCAAAAAAAAATCCTGTCGTTTCCATAGAAACGTTACTCGATCTAGAAGGAGAAGTCATATAAGCTACATTATTTCGTTGCGACGCATTTTCAGTTTTAATTCGACAAAGTGAGGGAGCGAGGAATGCAGTAAAGAAGGAATAGTGCATCGCAAAAGGAGATACTCTGACCCCAAAAGAAAATCCTTTCGTTTCCATAGAAACGTTATTCGATTTAGAAGAAGAAGTCATAGATCCCATAGTATTTCATAGCGACTCAATTTCTGTGTTAATTCGTCAATGTGAGGGAGCGAGGGATGCAGTAAAGAAGGAATAGTGCATCGGAAAGGAGATACTGTCGAAGATGCTGTCGTTTCCATAGCAACGTTACTCGATTTAGAAGGAGAAGTCATAGAATCCATAGTATTTAATAGCGACGAAATATCTGAGTTAATTCGTCAGTGTGAGGGAGCGCGGGATGCAGTAAAGAGGGAATAGTGGATCGCAAACTAGATACTCGCCTCCCATAAGAAAATCCTGTCGATTCTATGAAACGCAACTCGATTTAGAAGGAGAAGTCATAGAGCCCATAGTATTTCACAGCGACGCAATTTCTGTGTTAATTCCTAATTGTGAGGGAGCGTTGGATGCAGTAAAGAAGGAATAGTGCATCGGAAAGGAGATACTCGCCTCCCAAAAGAAAATCCTGTCGTTTCCATAGAAACGTACTTGATTTAGAAGAAGTAGTCATAGAACCCACAGTAATTAATAGCGGCTCAATTTCAGTGTTAATTCGTCAATGTTAGGGAGCGAGGGATGCAGAAAAGAAGGAATAATGCATCGGAAAGGAGGTACCCGCTTCATAAAAGAAAATCCTGTCGTTTCCATAGAATCGTTACTCGATTTAGAAGGCGAAGTCTTAAAACCCATAGAATTTCATAACAACGCAATTTCAGTTTTAAGTGAGGGAGCGAGGGTTGCAGTAAGGAAGGAAAAGTGCATCGCAAAGGAGATACTCGCCTCCCAAAAGAAAATCCTGTCGTATCCATAGAAACGTTACTCTATCTAGAAGAAGAAGTCATAGAACCCATAGTATTTCATAGCGACTCAAATTCTGTGTTAATTCGTCAATGTGAGGGAGCGAGGGATGCAGTAAAGAAGGAATAGTGCATCGGAAAGGAGATACTCGCCCCCCAAAAGAAAATCCTGTCGTTTCCATAGAAACGTTACTCGATTTAGAAGGAGAAGTCATAGAACCCATAGTATTTCATAGCGACAAAGTTTCTGTGTTAATTCGACAAAGCGAGGGAGCGAGGGATGCAGTAAAGAAGGAATAGTGCATCGGAAAGGAGATATTCGCCTCTCAAATGAAAATCCTGTCGTTTCCATAGAAACGTTACTCGATTTAGAAGGAGAAGACATACAACCCATAGTATTCCATAGCGACGCGATTTCTGTGTTAATTCGTCAATGTGAGGGAGCAAGGGATGCAGAAAAGAAGGAATAGTGCATCGGAAAGGAGATACTAGCCTCCCAAAAGAAAATCCTGTCGTTTCCATAGAAACGTTACTCGATTTAGAAGGAGAAGACATAAATCCCATGGTATTTCTTGGCGATGCAATTTCAGTTTTAATTCGACAAAGTGAGGGTGCGAGGGATGCAGTATAGAAGGAATAGTGCATCGTAAAGGAGATACTCGTCTCCCAAAGAAAATCCTGTGGTGTCCAGAGAAACGTTACTCGAATTAGAAGGAGAAGTCATTGATCGAATAGTATTTCATAGCGACGAAATTTCTGTGTTAATTCGTCAATGTGAATGAACGAGCTGTGAAGTAAAGAAGAAATAGTGGATCGGAAAGGAGTTACTCGCCTCCCAAAAGAAAATACTCTCGGTTCCATGGAAATGTTACTCGATTTAGAAGGAGAAGTCATAGAACCCATAGTATTCCATAGCGACTCAATTTCTGTGTTAAGTCGACAATGTGAGGGAGCGAGGGATGCAGTGAAGAAGGAATAGTGCATCGGAAGGGAGACACTCGCCTCCCAAAAGAAAATCCTGTATTTTCCAAAGAGACGTTACTCAATTTAGAAGGAGAAGACATAAAACCCATAGTATTTCATAGCGATGCAATTTCAGTTTTAATTCGACAAAGTGAGGGAGCGAGGGATGCAGAAAATAGGGAATAGTGCATCGGAAAAGAGATACTCCCCTCCCAAAGGTAAAAATCCTGTCGCTTCCATAGAAACGTTACTCTATTTAGAGGGAGAAGTCATAGAACCCACAGCATTTCATAGCGATGCAATATCAGTTTTAATTCCACAAAGTGAGGGAGCGAGGGATGCAGTAAAGAAGGAATAGTACATCGTAAAGGAGATACTCGCCTCCCAAAAGAAAATCCTGTCGTTTCCAGAGAAACGTTACTCGATTTAGAAGGAGAAGTCATAGAACCCATAGTATTCCATAGCGACGCAATTTCTGTGTTAATTCGTCAATGTGAGGGAACGAGGGATGAAGTAAAGAAGGAATAGTGCATCGGAAAGGAAATACTCGCATCTCAAAAGAAAATCCTGTCGTTTACATAGAAACGTTACTCGATCTAGAAGGAGAAGTCATATAACCTGCAGTATCTTATTGCGACGCAATTTCAGTTTTAATTCGTCCAAGTGAGGGTGCGAGGAATGCACTAAAGAAGGAATAGTGCATCGCTAAAGGAGATACTCTGACCCCAAAAGAAAAGCCTGTCGTTTTATAAAATAAATAAAATAAATAAAAAATGTTATTTTGAATATGTTAATTATTCTATCTGTATGATGGTGATTGTGATTGCAATTGTAATTAATATTTTGCTTTTCTGGAACGTGGACGTTTAATTATTCGTTATCAGACGCTTGACAATGGCTTTTTCGTAAAGGCAATGTTACTCGTAGTTGACCGTGAAATAAAACTGAAATAATCGGACTTCGTAATTAAATCGTTTCCAAAGACTGCTGCGGTAGGTGCGGACTCATAATCTAAATCTCAATATTACAATAATTTGCTAGCCATGCCAATACGTCGTACAGAGGTGATTGTCTACTAAACATAAAAAAGTTACACAGTTAGTTAAATCAGATATATTCAATGAATAAGCCTACAGTTCATAATCCTACTTACTTTTATAAATATAAATTCTTTACAGAATCGAGTGCCTAGTGTGGTTGCAACTCGCAGTATTCTTCTATAACATGAAATATGGCGGTGTGCCAGACAATAAAAAAAAACACGTGCTTCTCGCACCACTTCAACCAGAGCTCTCTTTCTTAATCAAACATAAGAGTAACGTAATTGTGCTTTTGTTTTATCAGCGACACAGCGCTGCAGTTGTGTGCCATAGGCTTTATTTATTTGTCACTGATTATTTATTTAATTAATATTTCGCGTTTCCGAGGAAACTCACGCTCGGCATGCAAATGTGCCTTTATATTGCCCCCTGAATTGCGAGGCGAAAGGACACACCTGCAGGCGAGCAATTCACCTAAAGGCACAAGAAAATCTAAGTTATCTACAACTATTTACATGACTTACATTGCACATTATACACATTATATACAAAATTTGAATGACGCGGGTGCGCCGTAAAAGTTCTTATGTTGGCAGATGGAGTGCGCGCATGCGCAGAAGCGTCTGTGTAACTGCGGCACTGCCGTTATATCGTACAGTTAGATCACGCGGCACAGTATTGCAGTTCATATTGTTCGTGTGTGCGCGTTTTTCAGTCGTTGCACAAAGAAAATATTCAACCAAGATTACATATGAAGACTACATTCTATGACAGGTAACTTAGTTTTAAATTTACAATATTTGTTATAACACAATACAACTTAGATTGTTGAATGTTCTTAGTTACATAGTATTGTTTTGAAATAGTTCAAAGAAAAATGTCCGTATTTTTCAGGTGTGTTGACCTATACACATCGTGTCGTTTTTACAGTTCATATTCATCCGCTGCACAATAATTTTTTACAGGTTAGTATCGTCGTGGTAAAGTTTTTTTGATCACAGTAACATCGTTGTATAACAACGTGATTAATACATAAGCGTGTCCATTTCTCATTTCCATTATAGTCGTAGTGATGCAGTTTGTTGTGACTAAAAGCATTGCTTATTACAGATCAGACGTGACCCGTCGAGTAATTGGTCCACGTGCAGTTCGTTTTTTACATGCCGTGGAAGCTTGGTTGCAGAACCTCGGACGGCACATAGCTGGCGTCGATCCTTGGACAGTCCAGGTAAGAGTGTCCGTCACATTTCGAGAACATTTCATTCCCTGAAGTTCCAACCAAAATTCTTCCACCCGTCGTGTTGTTTTCTGGACAGGCACTTTGTGTCCATTTAATCCAGTTAACATCTTGAAGTTGGGTACTGTAGTAATATCACTAGACGATGCACGAATTATGCACTTCACATTTTCAGTTTTTTGCTGAATATAGCTCACCTAAATGTTCGTAGTTATTAATCAAGGAAATCGTTCATCGCGTTTACATAGATACGCTGCATAATGTATGGCATTAACAGTTTCTTTCACATAGGTTTCCGCGTAGTTGCTGAGTTAGTAATGTTCGTTAATGTCCGTGAACAGTGGTTCACTATGCAATGTCTTTTTGGCACTCGTTTTGTTCAAATTTTTACATAGTAACAGTTGCACTATACATCAGTAAAAAAAAATAAGTAATTATACATACACACGTCACATATTTTCTTAGCATAAACATAATATAGTTGCACATAAACATGTTTACATCATCATTACATCGCTATAGGTTATTACATTGTGTCACATTTGATTACATGAATTGCAGATATTTACATCCTCTTTAGCGGTTTTGCTGGGATATTATCGATGTTTTTTTTTTTATGTCATCTTAAATTAAGATAGGTTAGACACAACATTCATTACATCAGTAGGCAAGACCAGGCGTTTTCACTACTCAATAAATATTCAAAATAGTAAGAGAGAGAAAATGTTCGATTCCTCGCGTTTTGTGCGTGTGTGTAGAGTGTCTGTGTGGCCTTGACTACTGATAGATGCTTTTCGTGTTGAGAGATGTGCGTCTAATCTATTTCTCAAAGTAAAAGATCGCTTCACAGATGACGTCTGTCAGTTCGTCAGATGTCACACCAAGTCAGTGGTACCTTCGGTAACAAATGTTCCGTGAAAAATTAATATGTCATCCACTGCTACGTAATCATAAATTTTACTTTAATATTCCGGCTTTCAGGTGGAGGCGCGCGCTGAAAGAAGAGTTCTTCTGTCTTCAACTGCGTCACTGGAACCGCTGAAATGAAAATTTCTATACTACTTATTATCTGTGTTGTAACAACAGAGTTTTTCGAGTTGCTTAGCAATATTTTGATGGGTATGACTTTGACATTTTTCAGCATGAAATGCTCTAAGATCTCGGTGTGCGTATAGCCCAATAATTTTGTTAGTTCTAGGATGTTGTAACAGATACGCACCAGGATGGGGTATGTTAACAATTATATACGGTCCTTCATATAGCAGACGGCACTTAGCGTTGCGTCGTTTGAGTGCTACAGATTTATGATGAGTACGAAGTAGTACAAGCATTCCTATCTCGAATTTTTGTTTTCTTTTTATTATGTTTCTGTGATGTTTGTTTCGTATTTGTGCGTGATGTGTCAATGTAGTCAATACTTCTTTTATTTTCTGTTCAGGTGTGATTTCCTTGTCTGACAACTTAGGTAATGGTTCTATCCACTGATCGTTCTGTTTGCAATTGAACATGATCTCGTTAGGTGTGTAATTCGTATCGTAAATATTTAAGTTATTGTGTACGTCTTCGAAAAGACTTAGGTAGGACACCCAATTAGTATGTTTTGATGAAATATAGGTCCTCATGAATCGATTTAATTCTCGGAAAAGTCTCTCAGTCGCGTTACATTGTGGACTAAACCTCGAAATAAATATACTTTTAATGTTATTGTCCTTCAAGAAATTTCTCCATTTGTACCCAGAGTAGTATGCTGCATAATCTGATAGAATTGCTTTAGGTTTTCCCACGTGCGTCGGGTAATCACTTGAGAATCTTCGTATTATAGCATTTGCAGTGGCGGATTTTAAAGCATAAAGTTTTACATGTTTAGAAAATATATCGTAAAAAGCTAAGATATATTTGACGCCTCCAGAGCTTGCTGGATGCGGTCCACTGATGTCAGTACACAGAATTTCCAGGGGTTTACTGGGTAAAATAGAATGTAAATCTGTTTTTGTGGATAAATTCTGAGGTTTTGATTTTTGACATATGACACATGTTTTCAGTTCCCTGTAAATTTTTCTTCTCATATTGCTAAAATAACAGTATGTGCTGAGCTTCGCTAAACACTTTTTTGTCCCATAATGACCCCAAACTAAGTGTGTGTGCCAAATTAGATTACGTTCAGACTCTTTGGGAATGCATACACACCAGTTAGTAGCATTTGGATGTCGGCGGTAAAATAACACATCATTGTGTAACTTGTAATACTTAGTCAAAGGATGATTGTGTTTTTCTACCAGTAATGTTATTATCTTATACCAGTGAGGATCAGATTTTTGTAATTCAGCCATGTTTCTGCACATATCAATATAATATTGGTGATACTGCTTGTCTTGCATTAAGAGAATCCTGTAGTCATTTATATTTTCTAAGTCACTGTTGGTATCATTCATACCTTGTGGAAGTCTAGACAAAGTGTCTGCAATGGTGTTGTCCTTACCTCTTATGTACTTAATTTCAAACGAGTAGTTCTGAAGTGTAACTGCCCATCGTGATAGTCTAGGATGTACAAGTTTGCAAGTTAACAAAAATGTCAGGGCCTGGTGATCGGTGTAAATTACCGTATGTTTTCCAAATAAATAATAATTGAATTTCTTGAATGCCCATACTATGGAAAGTGTTTCTATCTCAGTAGTGGGGTATGTACGCTCACATTCAGTTAGAGTGCGACTCGCAAACCCAATAATTCTTATCTGTTCCTCCTCTTTATTCTTTACAACTTGAAATAAGCAACAGCCCAAGCCAGTACGTGAAGCGTCACAAGTCATACAAAAATCTAAATTGAAATCTGGATGGCTCAATATGTTAGCATTCACTAAAGCATGTTTAATTGTATTAAAGTCATTCTGGCACTGTTCCGACCAGATCCAAACTTGATTCTTTCTGAGTAGATTTAGCAGATGTTTACTGTTCAAAAGTGGTTGTGGCAAAAAACGTCCGAAAAATGAACATAGCCCAAGGAATGATTTTAACTGCTTTTTAGTTCGAGGGCTAGGAAAGTTTCTGATAGCATCTAATTTACTGGGATCCGGACGTATGCCCTGTGAATTAATGATATGTCCTAAATACTTTATCTCACTGCAACCAAATTTTGATTTTCTTAGGTTGGCTGTGACTCCAGCTTGTGCAAATTTTCCTAAAATTCTTTGAAGAGTGTCAACGTGTTCATTCCAAGATTGTGTAGCTATCAGTATATCATCTACATAGTGTGTGACTGTCTCGACTAAATCGTCGCCAAGCACGGTATCCAGGGCTGTAATGAATACCCCAGAGCTGACATTCAGTCCGAAGGGTAGAACACAAAACTGATAGGTTCGCCCCCCGAACATAAATGCAGTATATTTCCGAGAATCAGGAGTGATACCCACCTGCCAAAACGAAATAGCGAGATCTATTGTGGAAAAATATTTTGCATCTAGAAATTTTTGTAATTGCTCTTCTAAATTTTCAGGTTTTGTGTGAACCGGTAAAATTATTTCATTAATAGCTCGTGCGTCTAACACTAACCTAATGCTTCCATTTGATTTTTTGACAACAAGTAGAGGACTACAATAAGGTGAGGTGGATGGTTCAATGACCTTCCAGTCTAACATTTGTTTTAATTCTTGCCACACAGCAGGTCGTTGAGATAACGGTACGTTATATGTCTTATGGTAGAAGATCTTGTGAGGCTTAACTTCAATCTTGTACACATACGTGTTGATAACACCTAATCGTTTGGTAAAAACTTGTAAATATTTGGATAACACTTCCTGTAGTTTTATACGTTCATGTACACTGAGAGCTGTAGCTTCACTTATCTTATGATCAAGCAATGTTTTCAAGTCCATTAGCTCTGTGTCAGATGAGTGTGTTTGCATGTCTTGAATGTCATTGTCAAGTACTAACTGAACCTTGTACCCTGTACAGTGTTTGTCATGCTTTAGAGTTCTCCTGTCCAAATCAATAATAATTACACTGCCTTTATCATTTAAAATACATTAACCCTTGGAGAAGTCTATCATGCAGTCCTTCTCGCTCATAATATCTATTCCTAATATGCAATTTGTCACAAGGTTTTGTACAACCAAGAATGGCCATTGTACGGTTCCATTACCTATTTTAACGTTTACAAAAACTTGCTTCGTAACCCTACATGACTTATTACCTAGTGCAGTAGTTATTTTACAGTTTTGGGCAGGAAACTCAGGCACAGGTTCCAATTCACACATCTTTTTATAGAAATTAAAAGACAAAACGCATACAGCTGCACCTGTATCTAGGATAATAGTAGTTGGAATCCCACCTACTACACCAGTAGTAGATGCTAAAACAATTTCATTTGTGTTTAAACGACATTGTGTACTGTCTTGTAAAGGTTCATCTGATATATTGTTATTGTGGTTGTATCTTATAAATAAAACAGGTAGTTTTTGTTTAGAATTACTCGGCATATCATTATTCTGTTGTTCAAGTGTGGTGTCAAATAACTGATTAACATTGAAGTCGCCCCCCAAGAATTCTTCAGCCACGACCTGGGGCAAAGTAGTGACTGTTTCTAGTTTGTTGGATTATCATTTGTACTAGGTACTGACACAGATTGAGGTTGTGCATCAGGTGTCATTTCTATTATATTCACATTCGGATATTGCCTATTATGATCTCCAAACTTTTGCGGTTGTTGTTGCTGTTGCGCATTATAACTTACCTGTCGGTCGTAAGGTATGCTCCAATTTTGACCTGGTAGCTGCTGTGGTAAAGCAGAGTTTGAATGAAAGTACTGATTGTTACGAGTCCAACCTTGATGCTGTCTTGGCTCGTAGTTATTATTATTTCTATTTCTGTTTGTGTTTTTGTTATTACCTTTGTATCCGTTGTTACCGTTGTAGTTATTACCGCAGTGCCTTTTGTATGGATTGCCGCATGAAATGTTATTACTGTTGTAACTATTGTTTGTATTGGAATACGCGTGTTGATTTTGATTTCCGTACTGAGACGGCATGTGAGTTTGCTGTTTTTGTTGTACCGCGTATCCAACTGTGAGCGCGCCAGAATTGTGTTGGCAAGCCTGCATGTTTTGCATACCACTAGTGTAAACATTGTGGCTGCTGTTTTGCCGCGCGAAGCGCTGATCTTCAAGTAACATGTCAACCGAATCTAAAGCTGTTAAAAAATAATCTGAATCGTCATCCGGGATATGTAGAAGTTTTTCTTTAATGTTGAAAGGCAATTTGGCCTTCAATGCTCGGAGTATATCACGCGTTGCGACTGGTTCGTCTAAAAAATGTCCCATGTTCAAGTATATTTCAAAATATCTGCGTAAGTTACCATTTTTACTGTTAAAAGTTTCAGGTTCTAAAATTTGTCTTCTGAGTCGCTCCTGGACGGATTGCGACCAGA
The DNA here is from genome assembly GCF_021461395.2 of Schistocerca americana. Classification (NCBI taxonomy): domain Eukaryota; kingdom Metazoa; phylum Arthropoda; class Insecta; order Orthoptera; family Acrididae; genus Schistocerca; species Schistocerca americana. Next base: position 41,058,153 of record NC_060119.1, read on the forward strand.
ATTTGTTCAGAAAAGCACGCTCAAACTCACTGTACGTGGTACATACGTCAGCTTGACTGTATGCCCAGACAGCTGCATCGCCTTGGATGTAACCGACAATATATGAAATCCTTTTCCGGTTACTCCAAGTGCGTGGAAATGCGTTACTAAAAGATTTAAGAAAAATCACCGGATGAATGGTTCGTTTTTCTGGGATAAAAATCTGAAATTGCCTGTGTTTCATTAAGCTTTCATCTTCCTTCGCATTGTGATATGGATTTATTCCACTGTAATTACTGGTATGTTCAGCTGGCGAGTAATTACGATAATGTTGCTGTGGTTTACCATGATAATAGCTTGTGTTTGTGTTTCCACATCGTGGTATGTGTTGTAGTCGTGGTGTGTTTTGTTCTTGTGTATTTGTCGTGTGCGGAATGTGTGTATCATACTCGAATGTATATTGGTTTCTGAACTGTACATTTTGACTGATATTTTCGTTACATTCAGACTGTAGTTGATCGGTGAATTGTCTCATGGGTGCAGTGACGGATTGTACTGCGTCACTGATCAGCTGTTTGTTATCAGTAATGTATTGCGCTACGGAGTCGTGCACAATTGTTGGTAAATTTTCACGTAAGCATCTATCAAAATGTTTGTCTTTGTTCTCAACCCAATCATGAAATTCTTTATTAATATTTTGAAAATGAGCTGTGGCATCTGATTGTAAGATGTCAGTCAGGTGTTGTTCAACATTGTCAAATTTATTCTGTACGTCAGTAATTCGTTTTTCAAGATTGTCATGTACTGAAGGATATGTTTGAATTTGTTCAGTAAGAACATCACACGTGACATTAAGGTTTTTTACTTGTGTCTGTAAAAGTGCTACGTCAGTTGTAGTCTTTTCTTGTCTCGTATTGAGCTGGGAAAATTTAGTACTGAGTTCGGTCATCTGTTTGGTCAGTGTGGCGTCTATAAGTTCCACACGCTTACATAAAGTGTCATTACCTATCTTGATTGCTATGAGATCAGATTTGATTTCGTCATTTTGTGTTTTTAACTGTTCATTTTGTGTCTCTAATTGTGCCTTTAAGGTTGCCATGTTTTCGGCGTTTTGTTTCATTAGCATTTGTAACATGTCGGCAATGTTTACCGTTTGCAAGGTCTCTGCCCCCGCCGCGTCATTAGACGTGACGTCATGCATTAACATGGGCTCTGATTGAGATTTTGAAATTTTTGTAGTGGACGGCCTATCGTCAAAATTTTCGTCAACACTTGCGTCAATGTTTGATGAACGTCACTACCGGTTGCTGTCGTAAAGTCATTTTCTGACACTTGTCTCACGTCCGAGTCGGATTGCGTCTGAATAGTACGTCCTTGCTGTTCCATTTTTGCGTATTGTTTTCTAGTTATTACCATGCCACACGTGATATATGTTTCAAGAAAATTTTTGACACTGATTTTAAAATAAAATGTAGTTGAGCATGAATCGCTCGTAGCAACAATGGCTGTCTGTTAATTTAAAAATATAAACTGAATTTGAGATTATTGGTAATGGCTGCTGGCCATGTTACATGATGTCGTACAGAAGTCGGCCATATTGTACACTCGTGTATTGGTGTTGTTGCATACGTTATTGTTTAGGGAAAAGTACTGAGAATGAAATTTATCACTGAAACTGTTATGCAGAAAAGAAACACTACAGAATTTACTGAAAAGCTAATACACAGAATTATACGTCTGGTCAAGCCTGCTAATGCAAAGATGCTGCGTCTTACCTTATTTTGCTGGAAGTTTCATTGCGTCTCCCCGCAAAATTTCAGAATTGGAAAATATCTTCAGATTTTGTTATCTCTCATACATTGACGTCCAGGTCCAGAAAGTTGATTTTTTACATGAAACAAAGAGAACAATGTAACAAATGACAAAATAACAAGTCCGACACGCAGTCGCCAATATAAAATAAATAAAATAAATAAAAAATGTTATTTTGAATATGTTAATTATTCTATCTGTATGATGGTGATTGTGATTGCAATTGTAATTAATATTTTGCTTATCTGGAACGTGGACGTTTAATTATTCGTTATCAGACGCTTGACAATGGCTTTTTCGTAAAGGCAATGTTACTCGTAGTTGACCGTGAAATAAAACTGAAATAATCGGACTTCGTAATTAAATCGTTTCCAAAGACTGCTGCGGTAGGTGCGGACTCATAATCTAAATCTCAATATTACAATAATTTGCCAGCCATGCCAATACGTCGTACAGAGGTGATTGTCTACTAAACATAAAAAAGTTACACAGTTAGTTAAATCAGATATATTCAATGAATAAGCCTACAGTTCATAATCCTACTTACTTTTATAAATATAAATTCTTTACAGAATCGAGTGCCTAGTGTGGTTGCAACTCGCAGTATTCTTCTATAACATGAAATATGGCGGTGTGCCAGACAATAAAAAAAAACACGTGCTTCTCACACCACTTCAACCAGAGCTCTCTTTCTTAATCAAACATAAGAGTAACGTAATTGTGCTTTTGTTTTATCAGCGACACAGCGCTGCAGTTGTGTGCCATAGGCTTTATTTATTTGTCACTGATTATTTATTTAATTAATATTTCGCGTTTCCGAGGAAACTCACGCTCGGCATGCAAATGTGCCTTTATAGTTTCCATAGAAACGATACTCGATTTAGAAGAAGAAGTCATAGATCCCATAGTATTTAATAGCGACTCAATTTCTGTGTTAATTCGTCAATGTGAGGGAGCGAGGGATGCAGTAAAGAAGGAATAGTGCATCGGAAAGGAGATACTCGCCTCCCAAAAGAAAAACCTTTCGTTTCCATAGAAACGTTACTCGATTTAGATGGAGAGGTCATATAACACATAGTATTTCATAGCGACGCAATTTCAGAATTAATTCGAACAAGTGAGGGAGCGAGAGAAGCAGTAAGGAAGGAATAGTGCATCGCAAAGGAGATACTCGCCTCCCATAAGAAAATCCTGTCGTTTCTATGAAACGCAACTCGATTTAGAAGGAGAAGTCATAGAACCCATAGTATTTCACAGCGACGCAATTTCTGTGTTAATTCGTAAATGTGAGGGATCGTGGGATGCAGTAAAGAAGGAATAGTGCATCGGAAGGGAGATACTCACCTCCCTAAAGAAAATCCTGTCGTTTCTATAGAAACGAACACGATTTAGAAGGAGTAGTCATAGAACCCACAGTATTTCATAGCGACTCAATTTCAGTGTTAATTCGTCAATGTTATGGAGCGAGGGATGCAGTAAAGAAGGAATAATGCATCGGAAAGGAGGTACCCGCTTCATAAAAGAAAATCCTGTCGTTTCCATAGAAACGTTACTCGACTTAGAAGGCGAAGTCATAAAACCCATAGTATTTCATAACGACGCAATTTCAGTTTTAATTCGACGAAGTGAGGGAGCGAGGGATGCAGTAAAGAAGGAATAGTGCATCGGAAGGGAGATACTCGCCTCCCAAAAGAAAATCCTATAGTTTCCATTGAAACGTTACTCGATTTAGAAGGGGAAGTCGTAAAACACATAGTATTTTATAGCGATGCAATTTCAGTTTTCATTCGACAAAGTGAGGGAGCGAGGGTTTGCAGTAGAGAAGGAATAGTGCATCGCAAAGGAGGTACTCGCCTCCCAAAAGAAAATCCTGTCGTTTCCATAGAAACGTTACCCAATTTAGGAGGAGAAGGCATTGAACGCATAGTATTTCGTAGCGGCGCAATATCTGTGTTAATTCGTGAATGTGAGGGAGCGAGGTATGCAGAAAAGAAGGAATAGTGCATCGGGAAGGAGATACTCGCCTCCCGAAAGTAAAAATCCTGTCGTTTCCATAGAAACGATACTCGATGTAGAAGGAGAAGTCATACAACCCACAGAATATCATAGCGACTGAATTTCAGCGTTAATTCGTCAATGTGAGTGAGCGAGGGACTCAGTAAAGAAGGAATAGTTCACCGGAAAGGAGATACTCGCCTCATAAAAGAAAATCCTGTCGTTTGCATAGAAACGTTACTCGTTTTAGAAGGAGAAGTCATAAAACCCATAGTATTTCATAGCGACGCAATTTGAGTTTTAATGCGACAAAGTGATGGAGTGAGGGATGTAGTGAAGAAGGAATAGTGCATCGCAAAGGAGATACTCGCCTTCCAAAAGAAAATCCTGTCGTTTTCATTGAAACGTTACTCGATTTAGAAGGACAAGTCATAGAACCCATACTATTTCATAGCGACGCAATTTCTGTGTTAATTCGTCATTGTGAGGAAGCGAGGGATGCAGTAAAGAAGGAATAGTTCATCGGAAAGGTGATATTCGCCTCCCAAAAGCAAATCCTGTCGTTTCCATAGAAACGTTACTCGATTTAGAAGGACAAGTCATATAATTCATAGTATTTCATAGCGACGCAATATCAGATTTAATTCGACCGAGTGAGGGAGCGAGGGATGATGTAAAGAAGGAATAGTGCAACGCAAAGAAGATACCCGCGTCCCAAAAGAAAATCCTGTCGTTTCCATAGCAACGTTAATCGAATTAGAAGGAAAAGTCATAGAAACCATAGTATTCCATAGTGACGGAATTTCTGTGTTACTTCGTGAATGTGAGGGAGCGAGGGATGCAGTGAAGGAGGAATACTGCATCGGAAAAAAGATAGTCGCCTCCCAAAAGGAAATCCTGTCGTTTCCATAGAAACGTTACTCGATTTAGAAGGAGAAGTCATAGAACACATAATATTTTAGAGCGATGCAGTTTCTGTGTTAATTTGTCAATGTGACGGAGCGAGGGATGCAGTAAAGAAGGAATAGTGCATCGGAAAGGGGATACTCGAATCAGAAAAGAAATCCTGTCGTTTCCATAGAAACGTTACTCGATGTAGAAAGAGAAGTCATAGAAACCATAGTATTTCATAGCGACGCAATTTCCGTGTTAATTCGTCAATGTGAGGGAGCGAGGGATGCAGTAATAAAGGAATAGTGAATCAGAAAGGAGATACTCGCCTCCCAATAGAAAATGCTGTAGTTTTCATAGAAACGTATTCGATTTAGAAGGAGAAGTCATAGAACCAATACCATTTCATAGCGACGCAATTCCAGGTTTAATTCGACAAAGTGAGGGAGCGAGGGATGCAGTAAATGAGGAAAATTGCATCGCATAAGAGATACTCGCCCCCAAAAGAAAATCCTGTCGATTCAACAGAAACGTTACTCGATTTAGAAGGAGAAGTCGTAGAACCCATAGTATTTGATAGCGACACAATTTCTGTGTTAATTAGTCAATGTGAGGGAGCGAGGGATGCAGTAAAGAAGGAATAGAGCATCGCAAAGGATATACTCGCCTCCCAAAAGGAAAACCTGCCGTTTCCATAGAAACGTTACTCGATTTAGAAGGAGAAGTCATAGAACCCATAGTATTTCATAGCGACGTAATTTCTGTGTTAATTCAACAATGTGAGGGAGCGAGGGATGCAGAAAAGAAGGAATAGTGCATCGGAAAGGATACGCCTCCCAAAAGAAAATCCTGTCGTTTCCATAGAAACGTTACTAGATTTAGAAAGAGAAGACATAGAGACCATAGTATTTCATAGCGACGCAATATCCGTGTTAATTCGTCAATGTGAGGGAGCGAGGGATGCAGTAATAAAGGAATAGTGCATCAGAAAGGAGATACTCGCCTCCCAATAGAAAATGCTGTAGTTTCCATAGAAACGTATTCGATTTAGAAGGAGAAGTCATAGAACCCATAGTATTTCATAGCGACACAATTCCAGGTTTAATTCGACAAAGTGAGGGAGCGAGGGATGCAGTAAATGAGGAATAGTGCATCGCATAAGAGATACTCGCCCCCCAAAAGAAAATCCTGTCGTTTCAACAGAAACGTTACACGATTTAGAAGGAGAAGTCATAGAACCCATAGTATTCCATAGCGACGCAATTTCTGTGTTGATTATTCAATGTGAGGGAGCGAGGGACGCAGTAATGAAGGAATTGTGCATCGGAAAGGAGATACTCGCCTCCCAAAAGAAAATCCTGTCGTTTCCATAGAAACGTTACTCGATTTAGAAGGAAAAGTCTTAAACCCATAGTATTTTATAGCGACGCCATTTCAAATTTAATTCGACAAAGTGAGGGAGCGAGGGATGCAGTAAATGAGGAATAGTGCATCGCATAAAAGGTACTCGCCTCCCAAAAGAGAATCCTGTCGTTGCCATACATACGTTGCTCCATTTAGAAGGAGAAGTCATAGAAACCACAGTATTTCGTAGCGACACAATTTCTGTGTTAATTCGTCAATGTGAGGGAGCAAGGAATGCAGTAAAGAAGGAATCGTGCTTCGGAAAGGAGATACTCGCCTCCCAAAAGAAAATCCTCTCGTTTCCATAGAATCGTTACTCGATTTAGAAGGAGAAGTCATAGATCCCATAGTATTCATTAGCGTTGCAATTTCCGTGTAAGTCATCCATGTGAGGGAGCGAGGTATGCATTGAAGGAGGAATAGTGCACCGGAAAGGAGATACATGCCGCTCAAAAGATAATCCTGTCTTTTCCATAGAAACGATACTCGATTTAGAAGGAGAAGTCATAGGACACATAGTATTTCATAGCGACGCAATTTCTGTGTTAATTCGTCAAAGTGAGGGAGCGAGGGATGCTATAAAGAAGGAATAGTGCATCGGAGAGGAGATACTCTCCTCCCAAAAGATAATCCTGTCGTTTCCATAGAAACGTTACTGGATTCAGAAGGAAAATGTGTATAACCCATAGTATTTCACAGAGACGCAATTTCAGTTTTAATTCGTCAAAGTGAGGGAGCGAGGGATGCTATAAAGAAGGAATAGTTCATCGGAGAGGAGATACTCGCCTTCCAAAAGAAAATTTTTTCGTTTCCATAGAAACGTTACTCGATTAAGGAAGAGATGTCATAGAACCCTTAGTATTTCATAGCGACGCAATATCTGTGTTAATTCGTCAATGTGAGGGAGCGAAGGGTGCAAAGAAGAAGGAATAGCGCATCGGAAGAAAGATACTCTCCTCCCAAAAGAAATCCCTGTCATTTCCATAGAAACGTTATTCGATTTATAGGGAGAAGTCATACAACACATAGTATTTCATGGCGACTCAATTTCGGTTTTAATTCGACAATGTGAGGGAGCGATTGATGCAGAAAAGAAGGAATAGTGCATCCGAAAGGACATACTCGCCTCTCAAAAGAAAATCCTGTCGTTTCCATAGAAATGTTACTCGATTTGGAAGGAGAAGTCAATGATCCCATAGTACTCCTTAGGGACGCAATTTCTGTGTTAATTCGACAATGTGAGGGAGCGAGGGATGCAGTAAATATGGATTAGTGTACCGGAAAGGATATACTCGCCGCTCAAAGGAAAATCCTGTCGATTCCATTGAAACGATACTCGATTTAGAAGGAGAAGTCATAGAGCACATAATATTTCATAGCGACACAAATTCTGTGTTAATTCGTCAGTGTGAGGGATCGACGGATGCATAAAAGATGGAGTAGTGCGTCGGAGAGGACATACTCCACTCCCAAAAGAAATTCCTGCCGTTACCATAGAAACGTTATTCTATTTAGAAGGAGATGTCATATAACCCACAATATTTCATAGGGACGAAATATCAGTTTTAATTCGACAAAGCGAGGGAGTGAGGGACGCAGTCGAGAAGGAATAGTGCATTGGAAAGGAGATACTCGCCTCCCTAAAGAAAATCCGGTCGGTTCCATAGAATCGTTACTCGATTTAGAAAGAGAAGTCGTAGAACCCATAGTATTTCGTAGCCACGCAATCTCTATGTTAATTCGTCGATGTGAGGGGGCGAGGGATGCAAAGAAGAAGAAATAGTGCATCGGAAAGGAGATACTCGCCTCCCAAAAGAAAATCCTGTAGGTTCCATAGAAACGTTACTCGATTTAGAGGGAGAAGTCAAAGAACCCATAGTATTTCATAGCGACGCAATTTCTGTGTTAATTCGTCAATGTGAGGGAGCGAGGGATGCAGTAAAGGAGGAATACTGCATCGGAAAAAAGATAGTCGCCTCCCAAAAGGAAATCCTGTCGTTTCCATAGAAACGTTACTCGATTTAGAAGGAGAAGTCATAGAACACATAATATTTTAGAGCGATGCAGTTTCAGTGTTAATTTGTCAATGTGACGGAGCGAGGGATGCAGTAAAGAAGGAATAGTGCATCGGAAAGGAGATACTCGCCTCGCAAAAGGAAATCCTTTCGTTTCCATAGAGACGTTACTCGATTTAGAGGGAGAAGTCATAGAACACATAGTAATTTAGAGCGGCGCAGTTTCTATGTTAATACATCAATGTGACGGAGCGCGGGATGCAGTAAAGAAGGAATAGTACATCGCATAGGAATCCTCGCCTCCCAAAAGAAAGTCCTCTCGTTTCCATACAAACGTTACTCGATTTAGAAGGAGAAGTCATAGAACACACAGTATTTCATAGCGACTCAATTTCTGTGTTAATTCGTCAATGTGAGGGAGCGAGGGTGCAAAAAAAAAGGGAACAGTGCATCGGAAAGGAGATACTCGAATCCGAAAAGGAAATTCTGCCGTTTCTATAGATACATTAGTCGATTTAGAACGAGAAGTCATAGAGCCCATAGTATTTCATAGCGTCTCAATTTCTGTATTAATTCGTCAATGTAAGAGAGCGAGGGATGCAGTAAAGAAGGAATAGTGCACCGGAAAGGAGATACTCGCCTACCAAAGGAAAATCCTGTCGTTTCCATAGAAACGTTACTCGATTTAGAAGGAGAAGTCGTATAACCCACAGTATTTAATACTGACGCAATTTCTGTGATAATTCGTCAATGTGAAGGAGCGAGGGATACCATAATGAAGGAATAGTGCATCGGAAAGGAGATACTCGCCTCCCAAAGGAAAATCCTGTCGTTTCCATAGAAACGTTACTCGATTTAGAAGAAGAGTCATTGAACCCATGGTATTTCATAGCGACGCAATATCTGTGTTAATTCGTCAATGTGAGGGAGCGAGGGATGGAGTAAAGAAGGAATAGTGCACCTGAGTGGAGATAGTCGCCTTCCAAATGATAATCCAGTCAGTTCCATAGAAACGTTACTCGATTTAGAAGGAGAAGGCATAGAACACATAGAATTTCATAACGACGCAATTTCAGTTTTAATTCGACAAAGTGAGGGAGCGAGGGTTGAAGTAAAGAAGGAATAGTGCATCGCAAAGGAGATACTCGCCTCCCAAAGGAAAATCCTGTCGTTTCCATAGAAACGTTAGTCGATTTAGAAGGAGAAGTCGTATAACCCACAGTATTTAATAGTGACGCAATTGCTGTGTTAATTCGTAAATGTGAAGTTGCGAGGGATGCAGAAAAGAAGGAATAGTGCATCGGAAAGGAGATACTCGCCTACCAAAGGAAAATCCTGTCGTTTCCATAGAAACGTTAGTCGATTTAGAAGGAGAAGTCGTATAACCCACAGTATTTAATAGTGACGCAATTTCTGTGTTAATTCGTAAATGTGAGGGAGGGAGGGATGCAGTAAATAAGGAATAGTGCATCGGAAAGGAGATACTGGCCTCCCAAAAGGAAATCCTGTCGTTTCAATAGAAACGTTACTCGATTTTGAAGACGATGTCATAGAACCCGTAGTATTCCATACCGACGCAAGTTCTGTGTTAATTCGTCAATGTGAGGGAGCGAGGGATCCAGTAAAGAAGGAATAGTGCATCGGAAAGGAGATACTCGCCTCTCAAAAGAAAATCCCATCGTTTCCATAGATACGTTACTCCATTTAGAAGGAGAAGTCATAGAACACATACTATTTTAGAGCGACGCAATTTCTTTGTTAATTCGTCAATGAGAGGGAGTGAGGGATGAAGTGAAGGTGGAATAGTGCATCGGAATGGAGATACTCGTATCCCAAAATAAAATCGTTTCGTTTCCATAGAAACGTCACAGGATTTAGAAGGAGAAGTGATAGAACACATAGTAATTTAGAGCGACGCAATTTCTGTGTTAATTCGTCAATGCGAGGGAGCGAGGGATGAAGTGAAGGTGGAATAGTGCATCGGAAAGGAGATACTCGTATCCCAAAATAAAATCGTGCCGTCTCTATAGAAACGTTACGCGATGTAGAGGGAGAAGTCATAGAACACATAGTATTTCATAGCGACGCAATTTTTGTGATAAGTCGTCAATGTGATGGAGCGAGGGATGAAGTAAAGAAGGAATAGTGCTACAGAAAGGAGATACTCGCCTCCCAAAGCAAAATCCTGTCGTTTCTATAGAATCTTTACTCGATTTAGAAGGAGAAGTCATAGAACACTTAGTATTTCATAGCGACGAAATATCTGTGTTAATTCGTCAATGTGACGGAGCGAGCGATGCAGTAAAGAAGGAATAGTGCATCGGAAAGGAGCTACTCGCCTCTCAAAAGAAAATCCTGTCGTTTCCATAGAAACGTTACTCGATTTAGAAGGAGAAGTCAGAGAACACATACTATTTTAGTGCGACGCAATTTCTTTGTTAATTCGTCAATGAGAGGGAGCGAGGGATGCAGTAAAGAAGGAATAGTGCATCGGAGAGGAGATACTCGCCTCCCAAAACAACATCCGGTCGTTTCGGTGGAAACGTAACTCGATTTAGAATTAGGAGTCATAGAAACCATAGGATATCATAGCGATACAATTTGAGTATTAATTCGTCAAATTTAGGGAGCAGGGTCTCCAAGACACAACTAATAGTGCATCGTAAAAGATAAACTCCACTCCCAAAAGGTAATCCTTTCATTTTCATAGGAACGTTACTCGACAGGGAAGGATAATGCGTGAAATACATAGTATCTCATAGCGACGCAATTTCTATGTTAATTCGTCAAACTGAGTATGCGAGGGATGCAGTAAAAAAGGAATAGTCCATCGGGAAGATGGTAAACGTATCCCAAAAGAAAATCCTGTCGTTTTCATTGAAACGTTACTCGATTTAGAAGGAGAAGTCGTAGAACCCATAGTATTTCATTGCGACGCAATTTCTGTGTTAATTCGTCAATGTGACTGAGCCAGGGATGCATATAAGAAGGAGTAGTGCACCGGAAAGGAGACTCTCGCCACTCAAGGGAAGACCCTGTCGTTTCCATAGAAACGTTACTCGATTTAGAAGGAGAAGTCATGGAATCCATAGTATATCATAGCGACGCAATTTCTCGTATAACTCGTCAATGTGAGGGAGCGAGGGATAAAGTAAAGAAGGTATAGTGCATCAGAAAGGAGATACTCACCTCTCTAATCAGAATCCTGCCGTTTCCATAGAAACGGTACTCGATTTAGAAGGAGAAGTCATGGACCCCATAGTATTTCATATGAAGCCATTACTGTGTTAATCCGTCAATGTGAGGGAGCGAGGGAAGCAGTAAAGAAGGAATAGACCAACGGAAAGGAGATACTCGCCTACCAAAAGAAAAGCCTGTCGTTTCCATAGAAACGTTACAGGATTTAGAAGGAAAAGTCATACAACACATAGTAATTTAGAGCGACGCAATTTCTGTGTTAATTCGTCAATGCGGGGGAGCGAGGGATGCAGTGAAAGTAGAATAGTGCATTGGAAAGGAGATACTCGCCTCCCAAAAGAAAATCCAGTCGCTTACATAGATACGTTACTCGATTTAGAAGGAGAAGTCATAGAACCCATGATATTTCATAGCGACGCAATTTCTGTGCTAATTCGTCAAAGTGAGGAAGCGAGGGATGCAGTAAAGAAGGAGTATGTCATCGGAAAGGAGATACTCGTATCCCAAGAGAAAATGCTGTCGATTCCATTGAAACGTTACTCGATTTAGAAGGAGAAATCATAGAACACATAGTATTTCATAGCAACGCAATTTCTGTGTTAATTCGTCAATGTGAGGGAGCGAGGGATGAAGTAAATAATGAATAGTGCATAGAAAAGGAGATACTCGCCTCTCAAAAGAAAATCCTGTCGTTTCCATAGAAACGTTACTCGATATAGAAGGAGAAGTCATAGAAACTATAGTATATCATAGCTACGCAAATTCCCTGATAATTCGTCAATGTGTGGGAGCGAGGGATAAAGTAAAGAATGTATAGTGCATCAGAAAGGAGATACTCATCTCTCAAAAGACAATCCTGTCATTTCCATACAAACGTTACTCGATTTAGAAGCAGAAGTCATATAACCCATAGTATTTCATAGCGACGCAATTTCAGTGTTAACTCGTCAATGTGAGGGAGCGAGGGATGCAGTAAAGAAGGAATAGTGCATCGGAAAGGAGATACTCTCCTCCCAAAGGAAAATCCTGTCGTTTCCATAGAGACGTTACTCGATTTAGAAGGAGAAGTCATGGACCACATATTATTTAATAGCGACGCCATTTCTGTGTAAATTCGTCAATGTAAGGGTGCGAGGGAAGCAGTAAAGAAGGAATAGTCCAACGGAAAGGAGATACTCGCCTCCCAAAAGAAAATCCTGTCGTTTCCATAGAAATGTTACAGGATTTAGAAGGAGAAGTCATAGAACACATAGTAATTTAGAGCGACGCAATTTCTGTGTTAATTCGTCAATGCGAGGGAGCGAGGAATGCACTGAAGGTGGAATAGTGCATCGGAAAGGAGATACTCGTATCCCAAAATAAAATCGTATCGTCTCCATAGAAACGTTACTCGATGTAGAAGGAAAAGTCATAGAACACATAGTATATAATAGCGACGACATATCTGTGTTAATTCGTCAATTCGAGGGAGCGATGGAAACAGTAAAGAAGGAATAGTGCATCGGAAAGGAGATACTCGCACCCCAAAAGAAATCCTGTCGTTTCCATTGAAACGTACTCGATTTAGAAGGAGTAGTCATAGAAACCATAGTATATCATAGCTACGCAAATTCTCTGATAATTCGTCAATGAGTGGGAGCGAGGGATAAAGTGAAGAAGGTATAGTGCATTAGAAAGGAGATACTCACCTCTTAAAAGACAATCCTGTCGTTTCCATAGAAACGTTACTCGATTTAGAAGGAGAAGTCATAGAACCAATAGTATTCCATAGCGACCCAATTTCTGTGTTATTTCGTCAATGTGAGGGAGGGAGGGATGCAGTAAAGAAGGAAAAGTGCACCGGAAACGAGATACTCGCCTACCAAAAGAAAATCCAATCGCTTACATAGAAACGTTACTCGATTTAGAAGGAGAAGTCATAGAACCCATGATATTTCATAGCGACGCAATATCTGTGCTAATTCGTCAATGTGAGGAAGCGAGGGATGCAGTAAAGAAGGAGTATTGCATCGGAAAGGAGATACACGCATCCCAAACGAAAATCCTGTCGTTGCCATAGAAACGTTACTCGATTTAGAAGGAGAAGTCATATAACCCATAGTATTTCATAGCGACGCAATTTCAGTGTTAACTTGTCAATGTGAGGGAGCGAGGGATGCAGTAAAGAAAGAATAGTGCATCGGAAAGGAGATACTCGCTTCCCAAAGGAAAATCCTGTCGTTTCCATAGAAACGTTACTCGATTTAGAAGGAGAAGTCATGGACCACATATTATTTAATAGCGACGCCATTTCTGTGTAAATTCGTTAATGTGAGGGAGCGAGGGAAGCAGTAAAGAGGGAATAGTCCAACGGAAAGGAGATACTCGCCTCCCAAAAGAAAATCCTGTCGTTTCCATAGAAACGTTACAGGATTTAGAAGGAGAAGTCTTAGAACACATAGTAATTTAGAGCGACGCAATTTCTGTGTAAATTCGTCAATGCGAGGGAGCGAGGGATGCACTGAAGGTGGAATAGTGCATCGGAAAGGAGATACTCGGCTCCCAAAGCAAAATCCTGTCGTTTTCATAGAAACATTACTCGATTTAGAAGGAGAAGTCATAGAACCCATAGTATTTCATAGCGACGCAATTTCTGTGTTAATTTGTCACTATGAGGAAGCGAGGGATGCAGGAATAAAGGTATAGTGCATGGGAAAGGAGATACTCGTATCGCAAAAGAAAATCCTGTCGTTTCCATAGAAACGTTACTCGATTTAGAAGCAGAAGTCATAGAACCCATAGTATTCCATAGCGACGCAATTTCTGTATTAATTCGTTAATGTGATTGACCGAGGGATGCAGTATAGAAGGAATAGTGCATCGGAAGAGAGACACTCGTATTCCAAAAAAAAAAATCCTATAATTTCCATAGAATCGTTACGCAATTTAGTGGGAGAAGTCATTGAACCGATAGTATTCCATAGCACCGCAATTTCTGTGTTAATTCGTCAATGTGAGGGAGCTAGGGAAGCAGTAGTGAAGGAATAGTGCATCGGAAAGGAGATAGTCGCATCCCAAAAGAAAATCGTTTCCATAGAAACATTACTTGGTTTAGAAGGAGAAGTCATAGAATCCATGGTAATTCATAGCGACGCATAATCTGTGTTAATTCGTCAATGTGAGGGATGGGGGGTTGTAGTAAAGCAGGTATAGTGCATCGGAAAGGAGATACTCGTATCCAAAACAGAATCCCGTCGTTTCAATTGAGACGTTAGTCGATTTAGAAGGGGAAGTCAAAGAACACATAGTATTTCATAGCGACGGAAAATCTGTTTTCATTCGTCAATGTGAGGGAGCGAGGGATGCAGTAAAGAAGGAATAGTGCATCGGAAAGAAGATACTCGTATCAAAAAAGAAAATCCTGTCGTTTCCATAGAAACGTTACTCGATTTAGAAGGAGAAGTCATAGAACAAATAGTATTCCATAGCGACGCAATATATGTGTTTATTTGGCACTGTGAGGGAGCCAGAGATGCAGTAAAGAAGGAACAGCGCATCGGAAAGGAGATACTCGAATCCAAAAGAAAATCCTGTCGTTTCAATTGAAACGTTACTCGATTTAGAAGGACATGTCATAGAACACAGAGTATTTCACAGCTACGCAATCTCTGTGGTAATTCGTCAATGTGAGGGAGCGAGGGATGCAGTAAAGAAGGAATTGTGCATGGGATTGGAGATGTTCGTATTCCAAAAGAAAATCCTGTAGTCACCATAGAAACGTTACTCGATTGAGAAGGAGAAGTCATAGAACCCATAGTGTTTCATAGCGACGCAACTTCTGTGTTAATTCGTCAATGTGAGGGGGCGAGGTTTGCAATAAACAAGGAATAGTGCATCAAAAGGAGATGTATCCCAAAAGAAAATCCTGTCGCTTCCATAGAAACGTTACTCGATTTAGAAGGAGAAGTCACAGAAACCATAGTATGTCATGGCGACGCATTTTCTGTGTTAATTCGTCAATGTGAGGGAGCGAGGGGTGCAGTAAAGAAGGAATAGTGCATTGGAATGGAGACTGTCATATCTCAAAAGAAAGTCCTGTCGTTTCCATAGAAACGTTACTCGATTTAGAAGGATAGGTCATAAAACACATCCAACTTCATAGCGACGTACTTTCTGTGTTTATTCGTCACTGTGAGGAAGCGAGGGATGCAGTAAAGAAGGTATAGTGCATGGGAAAGGAGATACTCGTATCCCAAAAGAAAATCCTGTCGTTTCCATAGAAACGTTACTCGATTTAGAAGGAGAAGTCATAGAACCCAAGGTATACCATAGCGACGCAATTTCTGTGTTAATTCGTCAATAAGAATAAGCGAGGGATACAGTAAAGAAGGAATAGTGCAGAGGAAAGGAGATACTCGTATCTTAAAAGAGAATCCAGTTGTTTCCATAGAAACGTTACTCGATTTAGAAGGAGATGCCAGAACACGTAGTATTTCATAGTGACGCAATTTCTGTGCTAATTCGTCAATGTGAGGGAGCGAGGGAAGCAGTAAAGAAGGAATAGTGCATCGGAAAGGAAATACTCGTATCCCAAAAGGAAAACCTGTCGTTTCTATAGAAACGTTACTCGACTTAGAAGGAGAAGTCATAGAACCCATAGTATTTCATAGCGACGCAATTTCTGTGCTAATTCGTGAATGTGGGGGAGCCAGGGAAGCAGTAAAGAGGGAAAAGTACGTCGGAAAGGAGATACTCGTATCCCAAAAGAAAATCCTGTCGTTTCCATAGAAACGTTACTCGATTTAGAAGGAGAAGTCATATAACCCAAGGTATACCATAGCGACGCAATTTCTGTGTTAATTCGACAATAAGAATAAGCGAGGGATGCAGTAAAGAAGGAATAGTGCAGAGGAAAGGAGATACTCGTATCTTAAAAGAGAATCCAGTTGTTTCCATAGAAACGTTACTCGATTTAGAAGGAGATACCAGAACACGTAGTATTTCATAGTGACGCAATTTCTGTGCTAATTCGTCAATGTGAGGGAGCGAGGGGTGCAGTTTAGAAGGAATAGTGCATTGGAAACGAGACACTCATATCCCAAAAGAAAATCCTGTCGTTTCCATAGCAACGTTACTCAATTTAGAAGGATAGGTCATAAAACACATAGTACTTCACAGCGACGTACTTTCTGTGTTAATTCGTCAATGTGAGGGAGCCAGGTATGCAGTAAAGAAGGAATAGTGCATCGGAAAGGGGATAGTCAGTTCCCAAAAGAAAATTCTGTCGTCTCCATAGAAACGTTACTCGAGTTGGAAGGAGATGTCATAGAACCCATAGTATTTCATAGCGACGCAAAATCTGTCTTAATTCGTCAATGTGAGGGAGCGAGGGATGCAGTAAAGAAGGAATAGTGCTTCGGAAAGGAGATACTCGTATCTCAGATGAAAATCCTGTCGTTTCCTTAGAAACGTTACTCGATTTAGAAGGAGAAGTCATAGAATCCATAGTATTTCATAGCGACGGAAAATCTGTTTTCATTCGTCAATGTGAGGGAGCGAGGGATGCAGTAAAGAAGGAATAGTGCATCGGAAAGGAGATACTCGTATCAAAAAAGAAAATCCTGTCGTTTCCATAGAAACGTTACTCGATTTAGAAGGAGAAGTCATAGAACAAATAGTATTCCATAGCGACGCAATATATGTGTTTATTTGGCACTGTGAGGGAGCCAGAGATGCAGTAAAGAAGGAACAGCGCATCGGAAAGGAGATACTCGAATCCAAAAGAAAATCCTGTCGTTTCAATTGAAACGTTACTCGATTTAGAAGCACATGTCATAGGACACAGAGTATTTCACAGCTACGCAATCTCTGTGGTAATTCGTCAATGTGAGGGAGCGAGGGATGCAGTAAAGAGGGAATTGTGCATGGGATTGGAGATGTTCGTATTCCAAAAGAAAATCCTGTAGTCACCATAGAAACGTTACTCGATTGAGAAGGAGAAGTCATAGAACCCATAGTGTTTCATAGCGACGCAACTTCTGTGTTAATTCGTCAATGTGAGGGGGCGAGGTTTGCAATAAACAAGGAATAGTGCATCAAAAGGAGATGTATCCCAAAAGAAAATCCTGTCGCTTCCATAGAAACGTTACTCGATTTAGAAGGAGAAGTCACAGAAACCATAGTATGGCATAGCGACGCATTTTCTGTGTTAATTCGTCAATGTGAGGGAGCGTGGGGTGCAGTAAAGAAGGAATAGTGCATTGGAATGGAGACTGTCATATCTCAAAAGAAAGTCCTGTCGTTTCCATAGAAACGTTACTCGATTTAGAAGGATAGGTCATAAAACACATCCAACTTCATAGCGACGTACTTTCTGTGTTTATTCGTCACTGTGAGGAAGCGAGGGATGCAGTAAAGAAGGTATAGTGCATGGGAAAGGAGATACTCGTATCCCAAAAGAAAATCCTGTCGTTTCCATAGAAACGTTACTCGATTTAGAAGGAGAAGCAATAGAACCCATAGTATATCATTGCGACGCAATTTCTGTGTTAATTCGTCAATGTGAGGGAGCCAGGTATGCAGTAAAGAAGGAATAGTGCATCGGAAAGGGGATAGTCAGTTCCCAAAAGAAAATTCTGTCGTCTCCATAGAAACGTTACTCGAGTTGGAAGGAGATGTCATAGAACCCATAGTATTTCATAGCGACGCAAAATCTGTCTTAATTCGTCAATGTGAGGGAGCGAGGGATGCAGTAAAGAAGGAATAGTGCTTCGGAAAGGAGATACTCGTATCTCAGATGAAAATCCTGTCGTTTCCTTAGAAACGTTACTCGATTTAGAAGGAGAAGTCATAGAATCCATAGTATTTCATAGCGACGGAAAATCTGTTTTCATTCGTCAATGTGAGGGAGCGAGGGATGCAGTAAAGAAGGAATAGTGCATCGGAAAGGAGATACTCGTATCAAAAAAGAAAATCCTGTCGTTTCCATAGAAACGTTACTCGATTTAGAAGGAGAAGTCATAGAACAAATAGTATTCCATAGCGACGCAATATATGTGTTTATTTGGCACTGTGAGGGAGCCAGAGATGCAGTAAAGAAGGAACAGCGCATCGGAAAGGAGATACTCGAATCCAAAAGAAAATAATGTCGTTTCAATTGAAACGTTACTCGATTTAGAAGGACATGTCATAGAACACAGAGTATTTCACAGCTACGCAATCTCTGTGGTAATTCGTCAATGTGAGGGAGCGAGGGATGCAGTAAAGAAGGAATTGTGCATGGGATTGGAGATGTTCGTATTCCAAAAGAAAATCCTGTAGTCACCATAGAAACGTTACTCGATTGAGAAGGAGAAGTCATAGAACCCATAGTGTTTCATAGCGACGCAACTTCTGTGTTAATTCGTCAATGTGAGGGGGCGAGGTTTGCAATAAACAAGGAATAGTGCATCAAAAGGAGATGTATCCCAAAAGAAAATCCTGTCGCTTCCATAGAAACGTTACTCGATTTAGAAGGAGAAGTCACAGAAACCATAGTATGTCATAGCGACGCATTTTCTGTGTTAATTCGTCAATGTGAGGGAGCGAGGGGTGCAGTAAAGAAGGAATAGTGCATGGGATTGGAGATGTTCGTATTCCAAAAGAAAATCCTGTAGTCACCATAGAAACGTTACTCGATTGAGAAGGAGAAGTCATAGAACCCATAGTGTTTCATAGCGACGCAACTTCTGTGTTAATTCGTCAATGTGAGGGGGCGAGGTTTGCAATAAACAAGGAATAGTGCATCAAAAGGAGATGTATCCCAAAAGAAAATCCTGTCGCTTCCATAGAAACGTTACTCGATTTAGAAGGAGAAGTCACAGAAACCATAGTATGTCATAGCGACGCATTTTCTGTGTTAATTCGTCAATGTGAGGGAGCGAGGGGTGCAGTAAAGAAGGAATAGTGCATTGGAATGGAGACTGTCATATCTCAAAAGAAAGTCCTGTCGTTTCCATAGAAACGTTACTCGATTTAGAAGGATAGGTCATAAAACACATCCAACTTCATAGCGACGTACTTTCTGTGTTTATTCGTCACTGTGAGGAAGCGAGGGATGCAGTAAAGAAGGTATAGTGCATGGGAAAGGAGATACTCGTATCCCAAAAGAAAATCCTGTCGTTTCCATAGAAACGTTACTCGATTTAGAAGGAGAAGTCATAGAACCCAAGGTATACCATAGCGACGCAATTTCTGTGTTAATTCGTCAATAAGAATAAGCGAGGGATGCAGTAAAGAAGGAATAGTGCAGAGGAAAGGAGATACTCGTATCTTAAAAGAGAATCCAGTTGTTTCCATAGAAACGTTACTCGATTTAGAAGGAGATGCCAGAACACGTAGTATTTCATAGTGACGCAATTTCTGTGCTAATTCGTCAATGTGAGGGAGCGAGGGAAGCAGTAAAGAAGGAATAGTGCATCGGAAAGGAAATACTCGTATCCCAAAAGGAAAACCTGTCGTTTCTATAGAAACGTTACTCGATTTAGAAGGAGAAGTCATAGAACCCATAGTATTTCATAGCGACGCAATTTCTGTGCTAATTCGTGAATGTGGGGGAGCAAGGGAAGCAGTAAAGGGGGAAAAGTACGTCGGAAAGGAGATACTCGTATCCCAAAATAAAATCCTGTCGTTTCTATTGAAACGTTACTCGATATAGAATGAGAAGTCATAGAACCCATAGTATATCATAGCGACGCAATTTCTGCGTTAA
The DNA here is from genome assembly GCF_021461395.2 of Schistocerca americana. Taxonomy (NCBI): domain Eukaryota; kingdom Metazoa; phylum Arthropoda; class Insecta; order Orthoptera; family Acrididae; genus Schistocerca; species Schistocerca americana. The sequence goes on from NC_060119.1 coordinate 41,078,175, forward strand.
TTCGTCAATGTGATGGAGCGAGGGATGCAGTAAAGGAGGAATAGTGGATCGGAAAGGAGATACTCGTATCAAAAAAGAAAATCCTGTCGTTTCCATAGAAACGTTACTCGATTTAGAAGGAGAAGTCATAGAACAAATAGTATTCCATAGCGACGCAATATATGTGTTTATTTGGCACTGTGAGGGAGCCAGAGATGCAGTAAAGAAGGAACAGCGCATCGGAAAGGAGATACTCGTATCCTAAAGAAAATCCTGTCGTTTCAATTGAAACGTTACTCGATTTAGAAGGACATGTCATAGTACACAGAGTATTTCACAGCGACGCAATCTCTGTGGTAATTCGTCAGTGTGAGGGAGCGAGGGATGCAGTAAAGAAGGAATAGTGCATCGGAAAGGAGATGGCCGTATCCCAAAAGAAAATCCTGTCGTTTCCATAGAAACGTTACTCGATTTAGAAGGAGAAGTCATAGAACCCATAGTATAACATAGCGACGCAATTTCTGTGTTAATTCGTCAATGTGAGGTAGCCAGGGATGCAGTAAAGAAGGAATAAGGCATAGGGAAAGGAGAGTGTCGTATCCCAAAAAAAATCCTGTCGCTTCCATAGAAACGTTATTCGATTTAGAAGGAGTAGTCATAGAACCCATAGTATTTCATAGCGACGTAATTTCTGTATTTATTCGTCTACGTGAGGGAGCGAGGGATGCAGCAAAGAAGGAATAGTGCATCGGAAAGCAGATACTCGTATCCCAAAATAAAATCCTATCATTTGCATAGAAACGTTACGCGATATAGTGGGAGAACTCATAGAACCCATAGTATTCCATAGCGACCCGATTTCTGTGTTAATTCGTCAATGTGAGGCAGCGAGGGATGCAGTAAAGAAGGAATAGTGCATCGGAAAGGCGATACTCGTATCCCAAAAGAAAATCCTGTCGTTTCCATAGAAACGTTACTCGATTTAGAAGGAGAAGTTATAGAACCCATAGGATTTCATAGCGACGCAAAATCTGTCTTAATTCGTCAATGTGAGGGAGCGAGGGATGCAGTTAAGAAGGAATAGTGCATCGGAAAGGAGATACTTGTATCCCAAAAGAAAATTCTATCGTTTCCATAGAAACGTTACTCGATTTAGAATGGGAAGTCAGATAACAAATAGTATTCCATAGCGACGCATTATCTGTGTTAATTTGGCAATGTGGGGGAGCCAGAGATGCAGTAAAGAACGAATAGCGCATCGGAAAGGAGATACTCGTATCCAAAAGCAAATCCTGTCGTTTCAATTGAAGCGTTACTCGATTTAGAAGGAGATGTCGTAGAACTCATAGTATTTCATAGCGACGCAATCTCAGTGGTAATTCGTCAAAGTGAGGGAGCGAGGGATGCAGTAAGGAAGGAATAGTGCGTAGGAATGGAGATACTCGTACCTCAAAAGAAAATCCTTTCGTTTCCATAGAAATGTTACACGATTTAGAAGGTGAAGCCATTGAACCCATTGTATTTCATAGCGACGCATTATCTGTGTTCATTAGTCAATGTGAGGGAGCGAGGGATGCAGTAAAGAAGGAATAATGCATCGGAAAGGAGATACTCGTATCCCAAAATTAAATCCTGTCGTTTCCATAGAAACGTTACTCGATTTAGAATGAGAAGACATAGAACCCATAGTATTTCATAGCGGCGCAATTTCTGTGTTAATTCGTCACTGTGAGGAAGCGAGGCATGCAGTAAAGAAGGTATAGTGCATGGGAAAGGAGATACTCGTATCCTAAAAGATAATTCTGTCGTTTCCATAGAAACGTTACTCGATTTAGAAGGAGAAGTCATAGAACCCATAGTATCTCATAGCGAAGCAATTTGTGAGTTATTTAGTCAATGCGAGGGAGCTAGGGATGCAATACAGAAGGAATAGTGCATCAGAATGGAGATGGTCGTATCCCAAAAGAAAATCTTGTCGTTACCATAGAAACGTAACTCGATTGAGAAGGAGAAGTCATAGAACCCATAGTATTCCATAGCGACGCAACTTCTGTGTTAATTCGTCAATGTGAGGGAGCGAGGGGTGCAGTAAAAAAGGAATAGTGGAACAAAAATTAGATAGTCGTATCCAAATAGAAAATCCCGTCGGCTAGATAGAAACGTTACTCGATTTGGAAGCAAAAGTCGTAGAACCCATAGTATTTCATAGCGATGCAATTTCTGTGTTAATTCGTCACTGTGAGGACGCGAGGGATGCAGTAAAGAAGGCATAGTGCATGGGAAAGGAGATACTCGTATCCCAAAAGATAATCCTGTAGTTTCCATAGACACGTAGCTCGATTTACAAGCAGAAGTCATAGAACCCTATAGTATATCATAGTGACGCAATATCTGTGTTAATCCGTCAATGTGAAGGAGCGAGGGATTCAGTAAAGAAGGAATAGTGCATCGGAAAGGATATACTCGTATCCCAAAAGAAAATCCTGTCGTTTCCATAGAAACGTTACTCGATTTAGAAGGAGAAGTTATAGATCCCATAGTATTTCACAGCGACGCAAAATCTGTCTAAATTCATCAATGTGAGGGAGCGAGGAATACAGTTAACAAGGAATTGTGCATCGGAAAGGAGATACTCGTATCCCAAAAGAAAATTCTGTCGTTTACATAGAAACGTTAATCGATTTGGAAGGAGAAGTCAGAGAACAAATAGTATTCCATAGCGACGCATTATCTGTGTTAATTTGGCAATGTGAGGGAGCCAGAGATGCAGTAAAGAATTAATAGCGCATCGGAAAGGAGACACTCGTATCCTAAAGAAAATCCTGTCGTTTCAATTGAAGCGTAACTCGATTTAGAAGGAGATGTCATAGAACACATAGTATTTCATAGCGACGCAATCTCAGTGGTAATTCGTCAAAGTGAGGGAGCGAGGGATGCAGTAAGGGAGGAATAGTGCGTAGGAATGGAGGTACTCGTACCTCAAAAGAAAATCCTTTCGTATCCATAGAAACGTTACTCGATTTAGAAGGAGAAGTCATAGAACCCATAAAATTACATAGCGACGCAAAATCTGTCTTAATTCGTCAATGTGAGGGAGCGAGGGATGCAGTAAAGAAGGAATAGTGCATCGGAAAGTAGATACTCGTATCCCAAATTAAAAACCTGTCGTTTCCATAGAAACGTTACTCGATTTAGAAAGAGAAGTCATAGACACATAGAATTCCATAGCGACGCAATTTCTGTGTTAATTCGTCAATGTGATTGAGCCACGGATGCAGTAAAGAAGGAATAGTGAATAGGGAAAGTAGATACTCGTATCCCAAAGAAAATCCTGTCGTTTCCATAGAAACGTTACTCGATTTAGAAGGAGTTGTCATAGAACCCATAGTATTTCATAGCGATGCAATTTCTGTGTTTATTCGCCAGTGTGAGGGTGCGAGGGATGCAGTAAAGAAGGAATAATGCATCGGAAAGGAAATACTCGTATCCCAAAATAAAATCCTGTCGTTTCCATAGAAACGTTACTCGATTTAGAATGAGAAGACATAGAACCCATAGTATTTCATAGCGACGCAATTTGTGTGTTAATTCGTCAATGTGAGGGAGCGAGGGATGCAGTAAAGGAGGAATAGTGCATCGGAAAGGAGCTAGCCGTATCCCAAAAGAAAATCTATTCGTTTCCATAGAAACGTTACTCGATTTAGAATGAGAAGACATAGAACCCATAGTATTTCATAGCGACGCAATGTCTGTGTTCGTTCGTCAATGTGAAGGAGCGAGGGATGCAGCAGAGAAGTAATAGTGCATCGGAAAGGAGAAAGTCGTATCCCAAAAGAAAGTCTTGTCGTTTCCATAGAAACGTTACTCGATTAAGAAGGATAAGTCATAGAACCCATAGTATTTCATAGCGACGCAATTTCTATGTTAATTCGTCACTGTGAGGAAGCGAGGGATGCAGTAAAGAAGGTATAGTGCATGGGAAAGGGGATACTCGTATCCCAAAAGAAAATCCTGTCATTTCCATAGAAACGTTACTCGATAGAGAAGGAGAAGTCATAGAACATATAGTATACCATAGCGACGCAATTTCTGTGTTAATTCGTCAATGTGAGGGAGCGAGGGATGCAGTAAAGATGAAATAGTGCATCGGAAAGGAGATACTCGTATCCCAAAAGAGAATCCTGTCGTTTCCATAGAAACGTTTCACGATTTAGAAGGTGAAGACATTGAACCCGTGGTATTCCATAGCGACACAATTTTTGTGTTAATTCATCAAAGTGATGGAGCCAGGTATGCAGTAAAGAAGGAATAGTGCACCGGAAAGGGGATAGTCGGATCCCAAAAGAAAATTCTGTCGTTTCCATAGAAACATTACTCGATTTAGAAGGAGAAGTCATAGAACCCATAGTGTCTCATAGCGCAGCAATTTGTGAGTAACTTCGTCAATGTGAGGGAGCGAGGGACGCAGTACAGAAGGAATAGTGCATCGGAATGGAGATACTCATATCCCAAAAGAAAACCCTGTCGTATCCATAGAAAAGTTACTCGATTTAAAAGGAGAAGTCATAAAACCCATAGTATTTCATAGCGACGCAATTTCTGTGTTAATTCGTCATTGTGAGGGAGCGAGGAATGCAGTAAAGAGAGAATAGTGCATCAGAAAGGAGATACTCTTATCCCAAAAGATATTCCTGCCGTCTCCATATAAACGTTACTCGATTAAGAAGGAGAAGTCATAGAACCCATAGTACATCATAGCGACGCAATTCGTGTGTTAATTCGTCAATGTGAGGTAGCGAGGAATGCAGTAAAGAATGAATAGTGCATCGGAAAGGAGATACTCGTATCCCAAAAGAGAATCCTGTCGTTTCCATAGAAACGTTACACGATTTAGAATGTGAAGCCATAGAACCCGTAGCATTTCATAGCGACGTAATTTCTGTGTTAATTCGTCAATGTGAGGGAGCGAGGAATGCAGCAAAGAAGGAATAGTGCATCGGAAAGGAGATATTCGTATCCCGAAAGAAAATCTTGTCGTTTCCATACAACCGTTACTCGATTTAGAAGGAGAAGCCATAGAACCCATAGTATTCCATAGCGACGCAATATCTACGTTGATTTGGCAATGTGAGCGAGCCAGAATTGCAGTAAAGAAGGAATAGCGCATCGGAAAGGAGGTACTCGTATCCAAAAGGAGATCCTGTTGTGTCAATTGAAACGTTACTCGATTTAGAAGGAGATGTCATAGAATACAAAGTATTTCTTAGCGACGCAATTTCTGTGGTAATTCGTCAATGAGAGGGAGCGAGGGATGCAGTAAGGAAGGAATAGTGCATAGGAATGGAGATACTCGTATGCCAAAAGAAAATCCTGTCGTATCCATAGAAACGTTACACGATTTAGAAGGAGAAGTCACAGAAACCATAGTATTCCATAGCGACGTAATTTCTGAGTTATATCGTCAATGTGAGTGAGCAAGGGATGCATTAAAGAAGGTATAGTGCATCGGAAAGGAAATACTCGTATCCCAAAAGAAAATCCTGTCGTCTCCATTGAAACGTTACTCGATTTAGAAGGAGAGGTAATAGAACCCATAGCATTTCATAGCGACGCAATTTCTGTGTTTATTCGTCAACGTGAGGGAGCGAGGGATGCAGCAAAGAAGGAATAGTGCATCGGAAAGGAGATACTCGTATCCCAAAATATAATCATGTCGTTTCCATAGAAACGTTACTCGATTAAGAACGAGAAGACATAGAACCCATAGTATTTCATAGCGACGCTATTTCTGTGTTAATTCGTCAATGTGAGGGAGCGAGGGATGTAGTAAAGAAGGAATAGTGCATCGGAAAGGAGATAGCCGTATCCCAAAGAAAATCCTTTTGTTTCCATAGAAACGTTACTCGATTTAGAAGGAGAAGTCATAGAACCCACAGTATTTCATAGCGACGCAATTTCTGTGTCAATTCGTCAATGTGAGGGAGCGAGCAATGCAGTAAAGAATGAATAGTGCATCGGAAAGGAGATACTCGTATCCCAAAAGAGAATCCTGTCGTTTCCATAGAAACGCTACACGATTTAGAATGTGAAGCCATAGAAGCCGTAGTATTCCATAGCGACGTAATTTCTGTGTTAATTCGACATTGTGAGGGAGCCAGGTATGCAGTAAAGAAGGAATAGTGCATGGGAAAGGGGATAGTCGGATCCCAAAAGAAAATTCTGTCGTCTCCATAGAAACGATACTCGAGTTGGAAGGAAATGTCATTGAACCAATAGTATTTCATAGCGACGCAAAATCTGTCTTAGTTCGTCAATGTGAGGGAGCGAGGAATGCAGTAAAGAAGGAATAGTGCATCGGAAAGGAGATACCCGTATCCCAAAAGAAAATCCTCTCGTTTCCATACAAACGTTACTCGAATTGGAAGGAAAAGTCATAGAACCCTTAGTATTCCATAGCGACGTAATATCTACGTTGATTTGGCAATGTGAGGGAGCCAGAAATGCGGTAATGAAGGAATAGCGCATCGGAAAGGAGATACTCGCATCCAAAAGAAAATCCTGTCGTTTCAATTGAGACGTTACTCGATTTAGAAGGAGATGTCATAGAACACATAGTACTTCATAGCGACGCAATTTCTGTGGTAATTCGTCAATGAGAGGGAGCGAGGGATGCAGTAAAGAAGGAATAGTGCATAGGAATGGAGATACTCGTATGCCAAAAGAAAATCCTGTCGTTTCCGTAGAAACGTTACTCGGTTTAGAAGGAGAAGTCACAGAAACCATAGTGTTCCATAGAGACGGAATTTCTGTGTTAGTTCGTCAATGTGAGGGAGCGAGGTGTGCAGTAAAGAAGGAATAGTGCATTGGAAAGGAGATACTCATATCCCAAAAGAAAATCCTGTCGTTTCCATTGAAACGTTACTCGATTTAGAAGGAAAAGTCATAGATCACATAGTATTTCATAGCGACGTAATTTCAGTGTTAATTCGTCAATGTGAGGGAGCAAGGGATGCAGTAAAGAAGGTATAGTGCATCGGAAAGGAGATACTCGTATCCCAAAAGAAAACCTGTCGTATCCATAGAAAAGTTACTCGATTTAGAAGGAGAAGTCATAGAACCCATAGCATTTCATAGCGACGCAAATTCTGTGTTAATTCGTCAATTTGAGGGAGCGAGAAATGCAGTAAAGAGAGAATTGTACATCAGAAAGGAGATACTCTTATCCCAAAAGAGAGTCCTGCCGTTTCCATATAAACGTTACTCGATTAAGAAGGAGAAGTCATAGAACCCGTAGTACATCATAGCGACGCAATTTGTGTGTTAATTCGTCAATGTGAGGTAGCGAGGAATGCAGTAAAAAATGAATAGTGCATCGGAAACGAGATACTCGTATCCCAAAAGAGAATCCTGTCGTTTCCAAAGAAACGTTACACGATTTAGAATGTGAAGCCATAGAACACGTAGTATTCCATAGCGACGTAATTTCTGTCTTAATTCGTTAATGTGGGGGAGCGAGGAATGCAGTAAAGAAGGAATAGTGCATCGGAAAGGAGATACTCGTATCCCAAAAGAAAATCCAGTCGTTTCCATACAAACGTTACTCGATTTAGAAGGAGAAGTCATAGAACCCATAGTATTCCAAAGCGACGCAATATCTACGTTGATTTGGCAATGTGAGGGAGCCAGAAATGCAGTAAAGAAGGAATAGCGCATCGGAAAGGAGATACTCGTATACCAAAGGAAAACCCTGTCGTATACGTAGAAAAGTCACTCGATTTAGAAGGAGAAGTCGTAGAACCCAGAGCATTTCATAGCGACGCAATTTCTGTGTTAATTCGTCAAAGTGAGGGAGCGATGGATGCAGCAAAGAAGGAACAGTGCATCGGAAAGGAGATACTCGTATCCCAAAAGAAATTCTTGTAGTTTCCATAGAAACGTTACTCGATTTAGAAGGAGAAGTCATAGAACGCATAATATTTCATTGCGACGCAATTTCTGTGTTCATTTGTCAATGTGAGGGCGCGAGGGATGCAGTAAAGAAGGAATTGTGCATCGGAAGTTAGATAGTCGAATCCCAATAGAAAACCCTGTCGTTTCAATTGAAACGTTACTCGATTGAGAATGAGTAGTCATAGAAGCCCTAGTAATTCATAGCGACGCAATTTCTGTGTTAATTCGTCAATGTGAGGGAGCCAGGGAAACAGTAAAAAGGAACTGTGCATCGGAAAGGAGATATTCGTATCCAAAAAGAAAATCCTGTCGTTTCCATAGAAACGTTACTCGATTTAGAAGGAGAGTTTACAGAAACCATAGTATTTCATAGAGACAGAATTTCTGTGTTAATTCGTCGATGTGAGGGAGCGAGGGGTGCTGCAAAGGATGAATAGTGCATCGGAAAGGAGATACTCGTATCGCAACAGAAAATCCTGTCGTTTGCAGTGAAACGTTAGTCGATTTAAAAGGAGAAGTCATGGAACCCACAGTATTTCATAGCGACGCAATTTCTGTGCTTAATCGTCAAAGTGAGGGAACTAGGATTGCAGCAAAGAAGGAATAGTGCATCGGAAAGGAGATACTCTTATCCCAAAAGAAAATCCTGTCGTTTCCATAGAAACGTTACTCGATTTAGAAGAAGAAGTCATAGAACCTATAGTACTTCATAGCAACGCAATTTCTGTACTATTTCGACAATGTGAGGAAGCGAGGGATGCAGTAAAGAAGGAACAGTGCATCGGAAAGGAGATACACGTTTCCCAAAAGAAAAACCTGTCGTTTCAATAGAAACGTTACACGATTTATAAGGAGAAGTCATAGAACACATAGTATTTCATAGCGACTCAATTTGTGAGTTACTTCGTCAATGTGTGGGAGCGAGGGATGCAGAACACAAGGAATAGTGCATCGGAAAGGAAATACTCTTATCCCAAAGGAAAATCCTTTCGTTTCCATAGAAACGTTACTCGATTTTGAAGGCGAAGTGAAATAACCCATAGTATATCATACTGACGCCATTTCAGTGTTAATTCGTCAATGTGAGGAAGCAAGGGATGCTGTAAAGAAGGAATAGTGCATCATAAACGAGATACTCGTATCCCAAAGGAAAATACTTTCGTTTCCATAGAAACGTTACTCGATTTAATAGGAGAAGTCATAGAACCCATAGTGTGTTATAGCGACGAAATTTCAGTGCTAATTCGTCAATGTGGGGGAGCCAGGGATGCAGTAAAGAAGGACAAGTGCATCGGAAAGGAGATACTCGTATCCCAAAAGAAAATCTTGTCGTTTTCACAGAAACGTTAATGGATTTAGGAGATGTCGTAGAACCCATGGTATTTCATAGCGACGCAATTTCTGTGTTAATTCGTCAGTGTGAGGGAGCGAGGGGTGCAAGAAAAGAAAGAATAGTGCATCGGAAACGAGATACTCGTAACCCAAAAGAAAATCCTGTCGTTTCAATAGAAACGTTACACGATTTAGAAGGAGAAGTCATAGAACCCATAGTATTTCGTAGCGACGCAATTTGTGAGTTAATTCGTCAATGTGAGGGAGCAAGGGATGCAGTACACAAGGAATAGTGCATCGGAAAGGAAATACTCTTATCCCAAAAGAAAATTCTGTCGTTTCCATAGAAACGTTACTCGATTTTGAAGGAGAAGTGAAATACCCGATAGTATATCATACTGACGAAATTTCAGTGTTAATTCGTCAATGTGAGGAAGCAAGGGATGCTGTAAAGAAGGAATAGCACATCCGAAAGGAGATACTCGTATCCCAACAGAAAATCCTGTCGTTTGCAGTGAAACGTTAGTCGATTTAAAAGGAGAAGTCATGGAACCCACAGTATTTCATAGCGACGCAATTTCTGTGCTTAATCGTCAAAGTGAGGGAACTAGGATTGCAGCAAAGAAGGAATAGTGCATCGGAAAGGAGATACTCGTATCCCAAAAGAAAATCCTGTCGTTTCCATAGAAACGTTACTCCATTTAGAAGGAGAAGTCATAGAACCTATAGTACTTCATAGCAACGCAATTTCTGTACTATTTCGACGATGTGAGGAGGCGAGGGATGCAGTAAAGAAGGAACAGTGCATAGGAAAGGAGATACACGTTCCCCAAAAGAAAAACCTGTCGTTTCCATAGAATCGTTACCCGATTTAGAAGGAGAAGTCGCAGAACCCATAATAAACCAAAGCGACGCAATTTCTGTGTTAATTCGGTCGTGTGAGGGGGCGAGGGAAACAGCAAAAAAGGAATGGTACATCGGTAGGGAGATACTCTTATCCCAAAGGAAAATCCTGTCGTTTTCGTAGAAACGTTACAAGATTAAGGACGAGATGTCATAGAACCCATAGTATTCCATAGGTACGCAATATCTGAGTTAATTTGTCAATGTGGGGGAGCCAGAAATGCAGTAAAGAAGGATTAGCGAATCGGAAAGGAGTTACTCGTATCCAAAAGAAAATCCTGTCGTTTCAATTGAAACGTTACTCGATTTAGAAGGAGATGTCATAGAACACATAGTATTTCATAGCGACGCAATTTCTGTGGTAATTCGTCAATGTGAGGGAGCGAGGGGTGCAGTAAGAAGGAATAGTGCATCGGAATAGAGATAACCGTATCCCAAAAGAAAATCCTGTCGTTTCCATAGAAACGTTACTCGATTTAGAAGGAGAAGTCATAGAACCCATAGTGTGTTATAGCGACGAAATTTCAGTGCTAATTCGTCAATGTGGGGGAGCCAGGGATGCAGTAAAGAAGGACAAGTGCATCGGAATGGAGATACTCGTATCCCAAAAGAAAATCTTGTCGTTTTCATAGAAACGTTAATCGATTTAGAAGGAGATGTCGTAGAACCCATGGTATTTCATAGCGACGCAATTTCTGTGTTAATTCGTCAGTGTGAGGGAGCGAGGGGTGCAAGAAAAGAAAGAATAGTGCATCGGAAACGAGATACTCGTAACCCAAAAGAAAATCCTGTCGTTTCAATAGAAACGTTACACGATTTAGAAGGAGAAGTCATAGAACCCATAGTATTTCGTAGCGACGAAATTTGTGAGTCAATTCGTCAATGTGAGGCAGCGAGGGATGCAGTACACAAGGAATAGTGCATCGGAAAGGAAATACTTTTATCCCAAAAGAAAATCCTGTCGTTTCCATAGAAACGTTACTCGATTTTGAAGGAGAAGTGAAATAACCCATAGTATAGCATACTGACGAAATTTCAGTGTTAATTCTTCAATGTGAGGAAGCAAGGGATGCTGTAAAGAAGGAATAGCACATCCGAAAGGAGATACTCGTATCCCAACAGAAAATCCTGTCGTTTGCAGTGAAACGTTACTCGATTTAGAAGGAGATGTCATAGAACACATAGTATTTCATGGCGACGCAATTTCTGTGGTAATTCGTCAATGTGAGGGAGCGAGGGGTGCAGTAAGAAGGAATAGTGCATCGGAAAGGAGATAACCGTATTCCAAAAGAAAATCCTGTCGTTTCCATAGAAACGTTACTCGTTTTTGAAGAAGAAGTGAAATAACCCATAATATATCATAGCGACGACATTTCTGTGTTAATTCGTCAATGTGAGGAAGCAAGGGATGCTGTAAAGAAGGAATAGTGCATCGGAAACGAGATACTCGTATCCCAAAGGAAAATACTTTCGTTTCCATAGAAACGTTACTCGATTTAGAAGGAGAAGTCATAGAACATATAGTACTTCATAGCGAAGCAATTTCTGTGCTAATTCGTCAATGTGACAGAGCGAGGGATGCAGTAAAGGAGGAATAGTGCATCGGTAAGGAGATACACGTTTCCGAAAAGAAAAACCTGTCGTTTCCATAAAATCGTTACTCGATTTAGAAGGAGAAGTCACAGAACCCATAATATATCTTAGCGACGCAATTTCTGTACTTATTCGCCAATGAGAGGGGACGAGGGATGCAGTAAAGATGGAATAGTGCATCGGAAAGGAGATACTCGGATCCCAAACGAAAATCTCGTGGTTTCCTTGGAAACGTTACTCGATTTAGAAGGAGAAGCCGCAGATCCCATAATAATCCATAGCGACGCAATTTCTGTGCTAATTCGTCAATGTGAGGGAGCGAGGGATGCGGTAAAGAAGGAATAGTGCAACGGAAAGTAGATACTCGTATCCCAAAAGAAAATCCAGTCGTTTCCGTAGAAACGTTACTCGATTCGGGAGGAGAAGTCATAGAACCCATTGTATTCCATAGCGACGCAATTTCTGTTTTAATTCTTCAACTTGAGGGAGCCAGGGATGCAGTAAAGAAGGAATACTGCATCGGAATGGAGCTAGTCGTATCCAAATAGAAAATCCTGTCGCTTGCAGAGAAACGTTAGCCGATTTAGAAGGAGAAGTCATGGAACCCGTAGTATTTCATATCGACGCAATTTCTGTGCTTATTCGTCAAAGTGAGGGAACGAGGGATTCAGTAAAGAAGGAATAGTGCATCGGAAAGGAGATACTCGTATCCCAAAAGAAAATCCTGTCGTTTCCATAGAAACGTTACACGATTTAGAAGGAGAAGTCATAGAACCCATAGTAATTCAAACCGACGCAATCTCTGTGCTTATTCGTCAAAGTGAGGGAACGAGGGATTCAGTAAAGAAGGAATAGTGCATCGGAAAGGAGATACTCGTATCCCAAAAGAAAATCCTGTCGTGTCCATAGAAACGTTACACGATTTAGAAGGAGAAGTCATAGAACCCATAATAATTCATAGCGACGCAATTTCTGTGCTAATACGTCAATGTGAGAGAGCGAGGGATACAGTAAAAAAGGAATACTGCATCGGAAAGGCGATACTTGTAACCCAAAGAAAATACTGTCGTTTCCATAGAAATGTTACTCGATTTAGATGGGAGGGTCATAGAACACATAGTATTTCATAGCAACGCAATTTCTGTGTTAATTCGTCAGTGTGAGAGAGCGAGTCGTGCGGTAAAGAAGGAATAGTGCATCGGAAAGGAGATACTCGTATCCCAAAAGAAAATCCTGTCGTTTCCATAGAAATGTTTCTCGATTTAGGAGAAGTCATGGAACCCACAGTATTACATAGCGACGCAATGTGAGGGAGCGAGGGATGCAGTAAAGTAGGAAGAGTGCATCGGAAAGGAGATACTCGTATACCAAAAAAAAAAATCACGTCGTTTCCATAGAGACGTTACTCGATTTAGAAGGACAGGACGTAGAGCACATAGTATATCACAGCGACGCAATTTCTGGGATTATTCGTCAATTTCAGGGAGCGAGGGATGCAGTAAGGAAGGAATAGTGCATCGGAACGGAGATACTCGTAACCCAAAAGAAAATCCTGTCGTTTCCATAGAAACGTTACTCGATTTAGAAGGTGAAGACATAGAACCCATAGTATTCCATAGCGACGCAATTACTGTGTTAATTCGTCAATGTGAGGGAGCAAGGGATGCAGTAAAGATGGAATAGAGCATCGGAAAGGGGATAGTCGAATCCCAAAAGAAAATTCTGTCGTCTCCATAGAAATGTTACTCGAGTTGGAAGGAGATGCCATAGAACCCATTGAATTTCATAGCGACGCAATTTATGTGTTAATTCGTTAATGTCTGGGAGCGAGGGATGCAGTAACGAAGGATTAGTGCATCTGAACGGAGATACTCGTAACCCAAAAGAAAATCCTGTCGTCTCCATAGAAACGTTACTCGATTGAGATGGAGAAGTCATAGAACCCATAGTATTTCAAAGTGACGCAATTTCTGTGCTATTTCGTCAATGTGAGAGAGCGAGGGATGCAGTAAAAAAGGAATACTGCATCGGAAAGGCGATAGTCGTAGCCCTAAAGAAAATCCTGTCGTTTCCGTAGAACCGTTACTCGATTTAGAAGGAGAAGTCATAGAACCCACAGTATTTCATAGCGACGCATTTTCTGTATTAATACGTCAATGTGGGGGAGCGAGGGATGCAGCTAAGAAGGTATAGTGCATCGGAAAGGAGATACTGGTATCCCAATAGAAAATCCTGTCGTTTACATAGAAACGTTACTCGATTTAGAGGGAGAAGTCATGGAACCCATAGTATTTTAGAGCGTCGCAATTTCTGTGTTAGCTCGTCAATGTGAGGGAGCGAGGGAAGCAGTAAAGAAGGAATAGTACATCGGAAAATAAATACCTTTATCCCAAAAGAAAATCCTGTCGTTTCCATAGAAACGTAAATTGTTTTAGAAGGAGAAGTCATAGAACACATAGTATTCCATAGCGTCGCAATTTCTGTTTTTAATCGTCAATGTGAGGGAGCCAGGAATGCAGTAAAGAAGGAATAGTGCATCGGAAAGGAGATGCTTGTAACCCAAAAGAAAATCCTGTCGTTTCAACAGAAACGTTACTCGATTTAGAAGGAGAAGTCATAGAACCCATAGTATTTCATAGCGACGCAATTTCTGTGCTAATTCGTCAATGTGGGGGAGCCAGGGATGCAGTATAGAAGGACAAGTGCATCGGAAAGGAGATACTGGTATCCTAAAAGAAAATATTGTCGTTTTCACAGAAACGTTAATCGATTTAGAAGGAGATGTCGTAGAACCCAAGGTATTTCATAGCGACGCTATTTCTGTGTTAATTCGTCAGTGTGGGGGAGCGAGGGGTGCGGTAAAGAAGGAATAGTGCATCGGAAAGGAGATACTCGTATCCCAAAATCGAATCCTTTCGTTTCAATAGAAACGTTACTCGATTTAGAAGGAGAAGTCATAGAACTCACTGTATTTCATAGCGACGCAATTTGTGAGTTGCTTCGTCAATGTGAGGGGGTGAGGGATGCAGTAAACAAGGAATAGTGCATCGGAAGGAGATGTATCCCATAAGAAAATAATGTCGTATCCATAGCAACGTAACTCGATTTAGAAGTAGAAGTCACAGAATCCATAGTAAATCATAGCGACTCAATTTCTGTGTTAATTCGTCAATGTGAGGGAGCGAGGGGTGCAGTAAAGAAGGAATTGTGCATTGGAAAGGATATACTCGTATCTCAAAAGAAAATCCTGCCGTTTCCATAGAAACGTTACTGAATTTAGAGGGATAGGTGATAGAACACATAGTATTTCATAGCGACGCAATTTCTATGCTTATTCATCAATGTGAGGGAGTGAGGGATGCAGTAAACAAGGAATAGTGCATCGGAAAGGAGATACTCGTATCCCAAAAGAAAATCCTGTCGTTTCCATAGAAACGTTACTCGATTTAGAAGGAGAAGTCATAGAACCCATGGTGTTTCATAGCGACGCAATTTCTGTGTTAATTCGTCAGTGTGAGGGAGCGAGGTGTGCGGGAAAAGATGGAATAGTGCATCGGAAAGGAGATACTCGTATCCCAAAAACGAATCCTGTCGTTTCCATAGAAAAGTTACCTGTTTTAGATGAAGAAGTCATAGAACACATAGTATTCCATAGCGACGCAATTTCTGTGTTAATTCGTCAATGTGGGGGACACAGGGATGCAGTAAAGATGGAATAGTGCATCGGAAAGGAGATACTCGTATCCCTAAAGAGAATCCAGTCGCTTCCATAGAAAAGTTACTGGATTGAGAAGGAGAAGTCATAGAACCCGTAGTATTTCATGGCGACTCAATTTCTGTGTTCATTCGTGGATGTGAGGGAGCGAGGGAAGCAGTAAAGAAGGAATAGTGCATCGGAAAGGAGATTCTCGTATCCCAAAAAAAAAAAAAAAATCTCGTCGTCTCCATAGAAACGTTACTCGATTTAGAAGGAGAGGACGTAGAGCGCATAGTATTTCACAGCGTCCCAATTTCTGGGTTTATTCGTCAATTTCAGGGAGCGAGGGATGCAGTAAAGAAAGAATAGTGCATCGGAAAGGAGATACTCGTAACCCAAAAGAAAATCCTGTCGTTTCCATAGAAACGTTGCTCGATTTAGAAGGTGGAGACATAGAACCCATAGTATTCCATAGCGACGCAATTTCTGTGTTAATTCGCCAATGTGAGGGAGCGAGGGATGCAGTAAAGATGGAATAGGGCATCGGAAAGAGATAGTCGAATCCCAAAAGAAAATTCTGTCGTCTCCATAGAAACGTTACTCGAGTTGGAAGGAGATGTCATAGACCCCATTGTATTTCATAGCGACGCAATTTCTGTGTTAATTGGTCAATGTGAGCGAGCGAGGGATGCAGTAAGGAAGGAATAGAGCATCGGAACGGAGATACTCGTATCCCAAAAGAAAATCCTGTCGTTTCCATAGAAACGTTACCCGATTTAGAAATAGGAGTCATAGAACACATAGTATTTCATAGCAACGCAATTTCTGTGTTAATTCGTCAGTGTGAGAGAGCGAGTCGTGCGGTAAAGAAGGAATAGTGCATCGGAAAGGAGATACTCGTATCCAAAAACAAAATCCTGTGGATTCCATAGAAATGTTTCTCGATTTAGGAGAAGTCATGGAACCCACAGTATTACATAGCGACGCAATATTTGTGTTAAATCGTCAATGTGAGGGGGCGATGGATGCAGTAAAGTAGGAATAGTGCATCGGAAAGGAGATACTCGTATCCCAAAAAAAAATCTCGTCGTTTCCATAGAAACGTTACTCGATTTAGAAGGAGAGGACGTAGAGCACATAGTATTTCACAGCGACGCAATTTCTGGGCTTATTCGTGAATTTCAGGGAGCGAGGGATGCAGTAAGGAAGGAATAGTGCATCGGAACGGAAATACTCGTAACCCAAAAAAAAATCCTATCGTTTCCATAGAAACGTTACTCGATTTAGAAGGTGAAGACATAGAACACATAGTATTCCATAGCGACGCAATTTCTGTGTTAATTCGTCAGTGTGAGGGAGCGAGGGATGCAGTAATGATGGAATAGAGCATCGGAAAGGGGATAGTCGAATCCCAAAAGAAAATTCTGTCGTCTCCATAGAAACGCTACTCGAGTTGGAAGGAGATGTCATAGAACCCATTGTATTTCATAGCGACGCAATTTATGTGTTAATTCGTTAATGTGAGAGAGCGAGGGATGCAGTAAGGAAGTAATAATGCATCGGAAAGGCGATAGTCGTATCCCAAAAGAAAATACTGTCGTTTCCATAGAAACGTAACTCGATCTAGAAGGAGAAGTCATAGAACCCTTAATATACCATAGCGACGCAATTTCAGTGTTAACTCGTCAATGTGAGGGAGCGAGCGATGCAGTAAAGAAGGAATAGTGCTACAGAAAGGAGATAATCGTATCTTAAAAGAAACTCCTGTCGTTTCCATAGAAACGTTACTCGATTTAGAAGGAGATGTCTTAGAACCCACAGTATTTCATAGCGACGCAATTTCTGGGTTTATTCGTCAGTGTGATGTAGCATAGGATGCGGGAAAGAAGGAATAGTGCATCGGAAACTAGATACTCGTACCCCAAAAGAAAATCCTATCGTCTCCATAGAAACGTTATGCGATTTAACAGGAGAAGTCATAGAACCCATAGTATTCCATAGCGACGCAATTTCTGTGTTATTTCGTCAATGTGAAGGGAGCGAGGGATGCACTTGAGAAGGAATAGTGCATCGGAAAGGAGATAGTCGTATCCCTAAAGAAAATCCTGTCGTTTCCGTGGAACCGTTACTCGATTTAGAAGGAGAAGTCATAGAACCCACAGTATTTCATAGCGACGCATTTTCTGTATGAATACCTCAATGTGAGGGAGCGAGGGATGCAGCTAATATGGTATAGTGCATCGGAAAGGAGATACTCGTATCCCAATAGAAAATCCTGTCGTTTCCATAGAAACTTTACTCGATTTAGAAGGAGAAGTCATGGAACCCATAGTATTTTAGAGCGTCGCAATTTCTGTGTTAGTTCGTCAATGTGAGGGAGCGAGGGATGCAGTAAAGAAGGAATAGTACGTCGGAAAATAAATACTATCATCCCAAAAGAAAATCCTGTCGTTTCCATAGAAACGTAACTTGTCTTAGAAGGAGAAGTCATAGAAAACATAGTATACCATAGCGTCGCAATTTCTGCGTTTATTCGTCAATGTGAGGGAGCCAGGAATGCAGTAAAGAAGGAATAGTGCATCGGAAAGGAGATACTTGTAACCCAAAAGAAAATCCTGTCGTTTCAGTAGAAACGTTACTCGATTTAGAAGGAGAAGTCATAGAAGCCATAGTATTTCCTAGCGACGCAATTTCTGTGTTAATTCGTGAATGTGAGGGAGCGAGGGATGCAGTAAACAAGGAATAGCTCATCGGAAGGAGATGTATCCCAAAATAAATTCCTGTCGTTTCCATAGAAACGTTACTCGATTTAGAAGAAGTCACAGAACCCATAGTATTTCATAGCGACGCAACTTCTGTGTTAATTCGGTCGTGTGAGGTGGCGAGGGGTGCAGTAAAAAAAGAATAGTACATCGGTAGGAAGATACTCGTATCCCAAAAGAAAATCCTGTCGTTTTCGTAGAAACTTTACAAGATTTAGAACGAGATGTCATAGAACCCATAGTGTTTCATAGCTACCCAATTTGTGTGTTAATTCGTCAATGTGAGGGAGCGAGGGAAGCAGTAAACAAGGAATAGTGCATCGTAAACGCGATACTCGTACCCCAAAGGAAAATACTGTCGTTTCCATAGAAACGTTACTCGATTTAGATGGGAGGGTCATAGAACACATAGTAATTCATAGCAACGCAATTTCTGTGTTAATTCGTCAGTGTGAGAGAGCGAGTCGTGCGGTAAAGAAGGAATAGTGCATCGGAAAGGAGATACTCGTATCCCAATAGAAAATCCTGTCGTTTACAGAGAAACGTTAGCCGATTTAGAAGGAGAAGTCATGGAACCCATAGTATTTCATAGCGACGCAATTTCTGTGTTTATTCGTCAAAGTGAGGGAACGAGGGATTCAGTAAAGAAGGAATAGTGCATCGGAAAGGAGATACTCGTATTTCAAAAGAAAATTCTGTCGTTTCCATAGAAACGTTACTCGATTTAGAAGGAGAAGTCATAGAACCCATAGTAATTCATAGCGACGCAATTTCTGTGCTAATTCGTCAATGTGAGAAGGCGAGGGATGCAGTAAAGAAGGAATAGTGCATCGGAATGGAGGTACACGTTTCCCAAAAGAAAAACCTGTCGTTTCCGTAGAATCGTTACTCGATTTAGAAGGAGAAGTCACAGAACCCATAGTAATTCATAGCGAGGCAATTTCTGTGCTTATTCGTCAATGTGAGGGAACGAGGGATGCAGTAAAGAAGGAATAGTGCATCGGAAAGGAGATACTCGGATCCCAAAAGAAAATCCCGTGGTTTCCATAGAAACGTTACTCGATTTAGAAGGAGAAGTCGCAGAACCCATAATAATCCATAGCGACGCAATTTCTGTGTTAATTCGGTCGTGTGAGGAGGCGAGGGATGCAGTCAAAAAGGAATAGTGCATCGGAAAGGAGATACTCGTATCCCAAAAGAAAATCCTGTCGCTTTCGTAGAAACGTTACAAGATTTAGAACGAGATGTCATAGAACCCATAGTATTTCATAGCTACCCAATTTCTGTGTTAATTCGTCAATGTGAGGGAATGAGGGAAGCAGTAAACAGGGAATAGTGCATCGGAAAGGAGATACTCATATCCCTAAGGAAAATCCTATCGTATCCATAGAAATGTTACTCGATTTAGAAGGAGAAGTCATAGAACCCATAGTATTTCAGAGCGACGCAATTTCTGTGTTAATTCGTCAATGTGAGGGACCGAGGGATACAGTAAAGAAGGAATAGTGCATCGGAAAGGAGATACCCGTAATCCCAAAAGAAAATCCTGTCGTTTCAATAGTAACTTTAGTTGATTTAGAAGGAGAAGTCATGGAACCCATTGTATTTCATAACGACGCAATTTGTGAGTTACTTCGTCAATGTGAGGGGGCGAGGGATGCAGTAAACAAGGAATAGTGCATCGGAAGGAGATGTATCCCATAAGAAAATCCTGTCGTTTCCATAGGAACGTAACTCGATTTAGAAGTAGAAGTCACAGAAACTATAGTATATCATAGCGACTCAATTTCTGTGTTAATTCGTCAATGTGAGGGAGCCAGAGGTGCAGTAAAGAAGGAATTGTGCATTGGAAAGAAAATACTCGTATCTCAAAAGAAAATCCTGTCGTTTCCATAGAAACGTTACTGGATTTAGAGAGAGAGGTAATAAAACACATAGTATTTCATAGCGACGCAATTTCTGTGCTTATTCGTCAATGTGAGGGAGTGAGGGATGCAGTAAAGAAGGACAAGTGCATCGGAAAGGAGATACTCGTATCCCAAAAGAAAATCCTGTCGTTTCCATAGAAATGTTTCTCGATTTAGGAGAAGTCATGGAACCCACAGTATTACATAGCGACGCAATGTGAGGGAGCGAGGGATGCAGTAAAGTAGGAAGAGTGCATCGGAAAGGAGATACTCGTATACCAAAAAAAAAAATCACGTCGTTTCCATAGAGACGTTACTCGATTTAGAAGGACAGGACGTAGAGCACATAGTATATCACAGCGACGCAATTTCTGGGATTATTCGTCAATTTCAGGGAGCGAGGGATGCAGTAAGGAAGGAATAGTGCATCGGAACGGAGATACTCGTAACCCAAAAGAAAATCCTGTCGTTTCCATAGAAACGTTACTCGATTTAGAAGGTGAAGACATAGAACCCATAGTATTCCATAGCGACGCAATTACTGTGTTAATTCGTCAATGTGAGGGAGCAAGGGATGCAGTAAAGATGGAATAGAGCATCGGAAAGGGGATAGTCGAATCCCAAAAGAAAATTCTGTCGTCTCCATAGAAATGTTACTCGAGTTGGAAGGAGATGCCATAGAACCCATTGAATTTCATAGCGACGCAATTTATGTGTTAATTCGTTAATGTCTGGGAGCGAGGGATGCAGTAACGAAGGATTAGTGCATCTGAACGGAGATACTCGTAACCCAAAAGAAAATCCTGTCGTCTCCATAGAAACGTTACTCGATTGAGATGGAGAAGTCATAGAACCCATAGTATTTCAAAGTGACGCAATTTCTGTGCTATTTCGTCAATGTGAGAGAGCGAGGGATGCAGTAAAAAAGGAATACTGCATCGGAAAGGCGATAGTCGTAGCCCTAAAGAAAATCCTGTCGTTTCCGTAGAACCGTTACTCGATTTAGAAGGAGAAGTCATAGAACCCACAGTATTTCATAGCGACGCATTTTCTGTATTAATACGTCAATGTGGGGGAGTGAGGGATGCAGCTAAGAAGGTATAGTGCATCGGAAAGGAGATACTGGTATCCCAATAGAAAATCCTGTCGTTTACATAGAAACGTTACTCGATTTAGAGGGAGAAGTCATGGAACCCATAGTATTTTAGAGCGTCGCAATTTCTGTGTTAGCTCGTCAATGTGAGGGAGCGAGGGAAGCAGTAAAGAAGGAATAGTACATCGGAAAATAAATACCTTTATCCCAAAAGAAAATCCTGTCGTTTCCATAGAAACGTAAATTGTTTTAGAAGGAGAAGTCATAGAACACATAGTATTCCATAGCGTCGCAATTT
The DNA here is from genome assembly GCF_021461395.2 of Schistocerca americana. NCBI lineage: Eukaryota > Metazoa > Arthropoda > Insecta > Orthoptera > Acrididae > Schistocerca > Schistocerca americana. The sequence goes on from NC_060119.1 coordinate 41,099,689, forward strand.
CTGTTTTTAATCGTCAATGTGAGGGAGCCAGGAATGCAGTAAAGAAGGAATAGTGCATCGGAAAGGAGATGCTTGTAACCCAAAAGAAAATCCTGTCGTTTCAACAGAAACGTTACTCGATTTAGAAGGAGAAGTCATAGAACCCATAGTATTTCATAGCGACGCAATTTCTGTGCTAATTCGTCAATGTGGGGGAGCCAGGGATGCAGTATAGAAGGACAAGTGCATCGGAAAGGAGATACTGGTATCCTAAAAGAAAATATTGTCGTTTTCACAGAAACGTTAATCGATTTAGAAGGAGATGTCGTAGAACCCAAGGTATTTCATAGCGACGCTATTTCTGTGTTAATTCGTCAGTGTGGGGGAGCGAGGGGTGCGGTAAAGAAGGAATAGTGCATCGGAAAGGAGATACTCGTATCCCAAAATCGAATCCTTTCGTTTCAATAGAAACGTTACTCGATTTAGAAGGAGAAGTCATAGAACCCATGGTGTTTCATAGCGACGCAATTTCTGTGTTAATTCGTCAGTGTGAGGGAGCGAGGTGTGCGGGAAAAGATGGAATAGTGCATCGGAAAGGAGATACTCGTATCCCAAAAACGAATCCTGTCGTTTCCATAGAAAAGTTACCTGTTTTAGATGAAGAAGTCATAGAACACATAGTATTCCATAGCGACGCAATTTCTGTGTTAATTCGTCAATGTGGGGGACACAGGGATGCAGTAAAGATGGAATAGTGCATCGGAAAGGAGATACTCGTATCCCTAAAGAGAATCCAGTCGCTTCCATAGAAAAGTTACTGGATTGAGAAGGAGAAGTCATAGAACCCGTAGTATTTCATGGCGACTCAATTTCTGTGTTCATTCGTGGATGTGAGGGAGCGAGGGAAGCAGTAAAGAAGGAATAGTGCATCGGAAAGGAGATTCTCGTATCCCAAAAAAAAAAAAAAAATCTCGTCGTCTCCATAGAAACGTTACTCGATTTAGAAGGAGAGGACGTAGAGCGCATAGTATTTCACAGCGTCCCAATTTCTGGGTTTATTCGTCAATTTCAGGGAGCGAGGGATGCAGTAAAGAAAGAATAGTGCATCGGAAAGGAGATACTCGTAACCCAAAAGAAAATCCTGTCGTTTCCATAGAAACGTTGCTCGATTTAGAAGGTGGAGACATAGAACCCATAGTATTCCATAGCGACGCAATTTCTGTGTTAATTCGCCAATGTGAGGGAGCGAGGGATGCAGTAAAGATGGAATAGGGCATCGGAAAGAGATAGTCGAATCCCAAAAGAAAATTCTGTCGTCTCCATAGAAACGTTACTCGAGTTGGAAGGAGATGTCATAGACCCCATTGTATTTCATAGCGACGCAATTTCTGTGTTAATTGGTCAATGTGAGCGAGCGAGGGATGCAGTAAGGAAGGAATAGAGCATCGGAACGGAGATACTCGTATCCCAAAAGAAAATCCTGTCGTTTCCATAGAAACGTTACCCGATTTAGAAATAGGAGTCATAGAACACATAGTATTTCATAGCAACGCAATTTCTGTGTTAATTCGTCAGTGTGAGAGAGCGAGTCGTGCGGTAAAGAAGGAATAGTGCATCGGAAAGGAGATACTCGTATCCAAAAACAAAATCCTGTGGATTCCATAGAAATGTTTCTCGATTTAGGAGAAGTCATGGAACCCACAGTATTACATAGCGACGCAATATTTGTGTTAAATCGTCAATGTGAGGGGGCGATGGATGCAGTAAAGTAGGAATAGTGCATCGGAAAGGAGATACTCGTATCCCAAAAAAAAATCTCGTCGTTTCCATAGAAACGTTACTCGATTTAGAAGGAGAGGACGTAGAGCACATAGTATTTCACAGCGACGCAATTTCTGGGCTTATTCGTGAATTTCAGGGAGCGAGGAATGCAGTAAGGAAGGAATAGTGCATCGGAACGGAAATACTCGTAACCCAAAAAAAAATCCTATCGTTTCCATAGAAACGTTACTCGATTTAGAAGGTGAAGACATAGAACACATAGTATTCCATAGCGACGCAATTTCTGTGTTAATTCGTCAGTGTGAGGGAGCGAGGGATGCAGTAATGATGGAATAGAGCATCGGAAAGGGGATAGTCGAATCCCAAAAGAAAATTCTGTCGTCTCCATAGAAACGCTACTCGAGTTGGAAGGAGATGTCATAGAACCCATTGTATTTCATAGCGACGCAATTTATGTGTTAATTCGTTAATGTGAGAGAGCGAGGGATGCAGTAAGGAAGTAATAATGCATCGGAAAGGCGATAGTCGTATCCCAAAAGAAAATACTGTCGTTTCCATAGAAACGTAACTCGATCTAGAAGGAGAAGTCATAGAACCCTTAATATACCATAGCGACGCAATTTCAGTGTTAACTCGTCAATGTGAGGGAGCGAGCGATGCAGTAAAGAAGGAATAGTGCTACAGAAAGGAGATAATCGTATCTTATAAGAAACTCCTGTCGTTTCCATAGAAACGTTACTCGATTTAGAAGGAGATGTCTTAGAACCCACAGTATTTCATAGCGACGCAATTTCTGGGTTTATTCGTCAGTGTGATGTAGCATAGGATGCGGGAAAGAAGGAATAGTGCATCGGAAACTAGATACTCGTACCCCAAAAGAAAATCCTATCGTCTCCATAGAAACGTTATGCGATTTAACAGGAGAAGTCATAGAACCCATAGTATTCCATAGCGACGCAATTTCTGTGTTATTTCGTCAATGTGAAGGGAGCGAGGGATGCACTTGAGAAGGAATAGTGCATCGGAAAGGAGATAGTCGTATCCCTAAAGAAAATCCTGTCGTTTCCGTGGAACCGTTACTCGATTTAGAAGGAGAAGTCATAGAACCCACAGTATTTCATAGCGACGCATTTTCTGTATTAATACCTCAATGTGAGGGAGCGAGGGATGCAGCTAATATGGTATAGTGCATCGGAAAGGAGATGCTCGTATCCCAATAGAAAATCCTGTCGTTTCCATAGAAACTTTACTCGATTTAGAAGGAGAAGTCATGGAACCCATAGTATTTTAGAGCGTCGCAATTTCTGTGTTAGTTCGTCAATGTGAGGGAGCGAGGGATGCAGTAAAGAAGGAATAGTACGTCGGAAAATAAATACTATCATCCCAAAAGAAAATCCTGTCGTTTCCATAGAAACGTAACTTGTCTTAGAAGGAGAAGTCATAGAAAACATAGTATACCATAGCGTCGCAATTTCTGCGTTTATTCGTCAATGTGAGGGAGCCAGGAATGCAGTAAAGAAGGAATAGTGCATCGGAAAGGAGATACTTGTAACCCAAAAGAAAATCCTGTCGTTTCAGTAGAAACGTTACTCGATTTAGAAGGAGAAGTCATAGAAGCCATAGTATTTCCTAGCGACGCAATTTCTGTGTTAATTCGTGAATGTGAGGGAGCGAGGGATGCAGTAAACAAGGAATAGCTCATCGGAAGGAGATGTATCCCAAAATAAATTCCTGTCGTTTCCATAGAAACGTTACTCGATTTAGAAGAAGTCACAGAACCCATAGTATTTCATAGCGACGCAACTTCTGTGTTAATTCGGTCGTGTGAGGTGGCGAGGGGTGCAGTAAAAAAAGAATAGTACATCGGTAGGAAGATACTCGTATCCCAAAAGAAAATCCTGTCGTTTTCGTAGAAACTTTACAAGATTTAGAACGAGATGTCATAGAACCCATAGTGTTTCATAGCTACCCAATTTGTGTGTTAATTCGTCAATGTGAGGGAGCGAGGGAAGCAGTAAACAAGGAATAGTGCATCGTAAACGCGATACTCGTACCCCAAAGGAAAATACTGTCGTTTCCATAGAAACGTTACTCGATTTAGATGGGAGGGTCATAGAACACATAGTAATTCATAGCAACGCAATTTCTGTGTTAATTCGTCAGTGTGAGAGAGCGAGTCGTGCGGTAAAGAAGGAATAGTGCATCGGAAAGGAGATACTCGTATCCCAATAGAAAATCCTGTCGTTTACAGAGAAACGTTAGCCGATTTAGAAGGAGAAGTCATGGAACCCATAGTATTTCATAGCGACGCAATTTCTGTGTTTATTCGTCAAAGTGAGGGAACGAGGGATTCAGTAAAGAAGGAATAGTGCATCGGAAAGGAGATTCTCGTATTTCAAAAGAAAATTCTGTCGTTTCCATAGAAACGTTACTCGATTTAGAAGGAGAAGTCATAGAACCCATAGTAATTCATAGCGACGCAATTTCTGTGCTAATTCGTCAATGTGAGAAGGCGAGGGATGCAGTAAAGAAGGAATAGTGCATCGGAATGGAGGTACACGTTTCCCAAAAGAAAAACCTGTCGTTTCCATAGAATCGTTACTCGATTTAGAAGGAGAAGTCACAGAACCCATAGTAATTCATAGCGAGGCAATTTCTGTGCTTATTCGTCAATGTGAGGGAACGAGGGATGCAGTAAAGAAGGAATAGTGCATCGGAAAGGAGATACTCGGATCCCAAAAGAAAATCCCGTGGTTTCCATAGAAACGTTACTCGATTTAGAAGGAGAAGTCGCAGAACCCATAATAATCCATAGCGACGCAATTTCTGTGTTAATTCGGTCGTGTGAGGAGGCGAGGGATGCAGTCAAAAAGGAATAGTGCATCGGAAAGGAGATACTCGTATCCCAAAAGAAAATCCTGTCGCTTTCGTAGAAACGTTACAAGATTTAGAACGAGATGTCATAGAACCCATAGTATTTCATAGCTACCCAATTTCTGTGTTAATTCGTCAATGTGAGGGAATGAGGGAAGCAGTAAACAGGGAATAGTGCATCGGAAAGGAGATACTCATATCCCAAAGGAAAATCCTATCGTATCCATAGAAATGTTACTCGATTTAGAAGGAGAAGTCATAGAACCCATAGTATTTCAGAGCGACGCAATTTCTGTGTTAATTCGTCAATGTGAGGGACCGAGGGATACAGTAAAGAAGGAATAGTGCATCGGAAAGGAGATACCCGTAATCCCAAAAGAAAATCCTGTCGTTTCAATAGTAACTTTAGTTGATTTAGAAGGAGAAGTCATGGAACCCATTGTATTTCATAACGACGCAATTTGTGAGTTACTTCGTCAATGTGAGGGGGCGAGGGATGCAGTAAACAAGGAATAGTGCATCGGAAGGAGATGTATCCCATAAGAAAATCCTGTCGTTTCCATAGGAACGTAACTCGATTTAGAAGTAGAAGTCACAGAAACTATAGTATATCATAGCGACTCAATTTCTGTGTTAATTCGTCAATGTGAGGGAGCCAGAGGTGCAGTAAAGAAGGAATTGTGCATTGGAAAGAAAATACTCGTATCTCAAAAGAAAATCCTGTCGTTTCCATAGAAACGTTACTGGATTTAGAGAGAGAGGTAATAAAACACATAGTATTTCATAGCGACGCAATTTCTGTGCTTATTCGTCAATGTGAGGGAGTGAGGGATGCAGTAAAGAAGGACAAGTGCATCGGAAAGGAGATACTCGTATCCCAAAAGAAAATCCTGTCGTTTCCATAGAAACGTTACTCGATTTAGAAGGAGAAGTCATAGAACCCATGGTATTCCATAGCGACGCAATTTCTGTGCTAATTCGTCAATGTGGGGGAGCCAGGGATGCAGTAAAGAAGGACAAGTGCATCGGAAAGGAGATACTCGTATCCCAAAAGAAAATCTTGTCGTTTTCATAGAAACGTTAATCGATTTAGAAGGATATGTCGTAGAACCCATGGTATTTCATAGCGACGCAATTTCTGTGTTAATTCGTCAGTGTGAGGGAGCGAGGGGTGCGGGAAAAGTGGGAATAGGGCATCGGAAAGGAGATACTCGTATCCCAAAATCGAATCCTGTCGTTTCCATAGAAACGTTACCTGTTTTAGAAGGAGAAGTCATAGAACACATAGTATTCCATAGCGACGCAATTTCTGTGTTAATTAGTCAATGTGAGGGAGCCGGGGATGCAGTAAAGAGGGAATAGTGCATCGGAAAGGAGATACTCGTAACCCAAAAGAAAATCCTGTCGTTTCAATAGCAACGTTACACGATTTAGAAGGAGAAGTCATAGAACCCATAGTATTTCATAGCGACGCAATTTGTGAGTTACTTCGTCAATGTGAGGGAGCGATGGATGCAGTACAGAAGGAATAGTGCATCGGAAAGGAGATACTCGTATCCCAAAATCGAATCCTGTCGTTTCCATAGAAACGTTACCTGTTTTAGAAGGAGAAGTCATAGAACACATAGTATTCCATAGCGACGCAATTTCTGTGTTAATTCGTCAATGTGAGGGAGCCGGGGATGCAGTAAAGAAGGAATAGTGCATCGGAAAGGAGATACTCGTAACCCAAAAGAAAATCCTGTCGTTTCAATAGCAACGTTACACGATTTAGAAGGAGAAGTCATAGAACCCATAGTATTTCATAGCGACGCAATTAGTGAGTTACTTCGTCAATGTGAGGGAGCGATGGATGCAGTACAGAAGGAATAGTGCATCGGAAAGGAGATACTCGTATCCCAAAAGAAAATCCTGTCGTTTAAATAGAAGCGTTACTCGATTTTGAAGGAGAAGTGAAATAACCCATAGTATTTCATAGCGACGCCATTTCTGTGTTAATTCGTCAATGTGAGTTAGCGAGGGATGTAGTAAAGAAGGAATACTGCATCGGAAAGGAGATACTCGTATCCCAAAAGAAAATCTTGTCGTCTCCACAGAAACGTTACTCGATTTAGAAGGAGAAGTCATAGAACCCATAGTACACCATAGCGACGCAATTTCTGTGCCAATTCGTCAATGTAGGGAAGCGAGGGATGCAGTAAAGAAGGAATAGTGCATAGGGAAAGGAGATACTCGTTTCCCAAAAGAACATCCTGTCGTTTCCATAGTAACGTTACTCGATTTAGAAGGAGAAGTCATAGAACCCATAATATTCCATAGCGACGCAACTTCTGTGTTAATTCGGTCGTGTGAGGGGGCGAGGGATGCAGTAAAAAAGGAATAGTGCATCGGTAGGGAGTTACTCGTATCCCAAAAGAAAATCCCGTCGTTTCCGTAGAAACGTTACAAGATTTAGAACGAGATGTCATAGAACCCAAAGTATTTCATAGCGGCGCAATTTCTGTGTTTAATCGTTAATGTGAGGGAGCGAGGGATGCACTATAGAAGGAATAGTGCATCGGAAAGGAGACAGTGGTAACCCGAAAGATAATCCTTTCGTTTCCATAGAAAAGTTACTCGATTTAGAAGGAGAAGTCACAGAACCCATAGTATTTCATAGCGACGCAACTTCTGTGTTAATTCGGTCGTGTGAGGGGGCGAGGGGTGCAGTAAACAAAGAATAGTACATCGGTAGGGAGATACCCGTATCCCAAAAGAAAATCCTTTCGTTTTCGTAGAGACTTTACAAGATTTAGAACGAGATGTCATAGAACCCATAGTGTTTCATAGGTACCCAATTTGTGTGTTAATTCGTCAATGTGAGGGAGCGAGGGAAGCAGTAAACAAGGAATAGTGCATCGTAAACGCGATACTCGTACCCCAAAGGAAAATACTGTCGTTTCCATAGAAACGTTACTCGATTTAGATGGGAGGGTCATAGAACACATAGTAATTCATAGCAGCGCAATTTCTGTGTTAATTCGTCAGTGTGAGAGAGCGAGTCGTGCCGTAAAGAAGGAATAGTGCATCGGAAAGGAGATACTCGTATCCCAATAGAAAATCCTTTCGTTTACAGAGAAACGTTACTCGAATTAGAAGGAGAAGTCATGGAGCCCATAGTATTTCATAGCGACGCAATTTCTGTGTTTATTCGTCAAAGTGAGGGAACGAAGGATTCAGTAAAGAAAGAATAGTGCATCGGAAAGGAGATACCCGTATTTCAAAAGAAAATTCTGTCGTTTCCATAGAAACGTTGCTCGATTTAGAAGGAGAAGTCATAGAACCCATAGTAATTCATAGCGACGCAATTTCTGTGCTAATTCGTCAATGTGAGAAGGCGAGGGATGCAGTAAAGAAGGAATAGTGCATCGGAATGGAGGTACCCGTTTCCCAAAAGAAAAACCTGTCGTTTCCATAGAATCGTTACTCGATTTAGAAGGAGAACTCACAGAACCCATAGTAATTTATAGCGAGGCAATTTCTGTGCTTATTCGTCAATGTGAGGGAACGAGGGATACAGTAAAGAAGGAATAGTGCATCGGAAAGGAGATACTCGGATCCCAAAAGAAAATCCCGTGGTTTCCATAGAAACGTTACTCGATTTAGAAGGAGAAGTCGCAGAATCCATAATAATCCATAGCGACGCAATTTCTGTGTTAATTCGGTCGTGTGAGGAGGCGAGGGATGCAGTAAAAAAGGAATAGTACATCGGTAGGGAGATACTCGTATCCCAAAAGAAAATCCTGTCGTTTTCGTAGAAACGTTACAAGATTTAGAACGAGATGTCATAGAACCCATAGTATTTCATAGCTACCCAATTTCTGTGTTAATTCGTCAATGTGAGGGAATGAGGGAAGCAGTAAACAGGGAATAGTGCATCGGAAAGGAGACACTCGTATCCCAAAGGAAAAACCTGTCGTTTCCATAGAAACATTACTCGATTTAGAAGGAGAAGTCACAGAACCCATAGTATTCCATAGCGACGCAATTTCTGTGTTAATTCGTCAATGTGAGGGACCGAGGGATACAGTAAAGAAGGAATAGTGCATCGGAAAGGAGATACCCGTAATCCCAAAAGAAAATCCTGTCGCTTCAATAGTAACGTTAGTCGATTTAGAAGGAGAAGTCGTAGAACCCATTGTATTTCATAACGACGCAATTTGTGAGTTACTTCGTCAATGTGAGGGGGCGAGGGATGGAGTAAACAAGGAATAGTGCATCGGAAGGAGATGTATCCCATAAGAAAATCCTGTCGTTTCCATAGGAACGTAACTCGATATAGAAGTAGATGTCACAGAATCCATAGTAAATCATAGCGACTCAATTTCTGTGTTAATTCGTCAATGTGAGGGAGCGAGGGGTGCAGTAAAGAAGGAATTGTGCTTTGGAAAGGAGATACATGTATCTCAAAAGAAAATCCTGTCGTTTCCATAGAAACGTTACTGGATTTAGAGGGATAGGTGATGGAACACATAGTATTTCATAGCGACGCAATTTCTGTGCTTATTCGTCAATGTGAGGGAGTGAGGGATGCAGTAAAGAAGGAATGGTGCATCGGAAAGGAGATACTCGTATCCCCAAAAGAAAATCCTGTCGTTTCCATAGAAACGTTACTCGATTTAGAAGGAGAAGTCATAGAACCCATGGTATTTCATAGCGACGCAATTTCTGTGTTAATTCGTCAGTGTGATGGAGCGAGGGGTGCGGGAAAAGATGGAATAGTGCATCGGAAAGGAGATACTCGTATCCCAAAATCGAATCCTGTCGTTTCCATAGAAACATTACCTGTTTTAGAAGGAGAAGTCATAGAACACATAGTATCCTATAGCGACGCAATTTCTGTGTTAATTCGTCAATGTGAGGGAGCCGGGGATGCAGTAAAGAAGGAATAGTGCATCGGAAAGGAGATACTCGTAACCCAAAAGAAAATCCTGTCGTTTCAATAGCAACGTTACACGATTTAGAAGGAGAAGTCATAGAACCCATAGTATTTCATAGCGACGCAATTTGTGAGTTACTTCGTCAATGTGAGGGAGCGATGGATGCAGTACAGAAGGAATAGTGCATCGGAAAGGAGATGCCCGTATCCCAAAAGAAAATCCTGTCGTTTAAATAGAAGCGTTACTCGATTTTGAAGGAGAAGTGAAATAACCCATAGTATTTCGTAGCGACGCCATTTCTGTGTTAATTCGTCAATGTGAGTTAGCGAGGGATGTAGTAAAGAAGGAATACTGCATCGGAAAGGAGATACTCGTATCCCAAAAGAAAATCTTGTCGTCTCCACAGAAACGTTACTCGATTTAGAAGGAGAAGTCATAGAATCCATAGTACACCATAGCGACGCAATTTCTGTGCCAATTCGTCAATGTGAGGAAGCGAGGGATGCAGTAAAGAAGGAATAGTGCATCGGAAAGGAGATACTCGTTTCCCAAAAGAACATCCTGTCGTTTCCATAGAAACGTTACTCGATTTAGAAGGAGAAGTCATAGAACCCATAATATTCCATAGCGACGCAATTTCCGTGTTAACTCGCCAACGTGGGGAAGCGAGGAATGCAGTAAAGAAGGAATAGTGCATCGGAAGGGAGATACTCGGATCCAAAAAGAAAATCCCGTTGTTTCCATTGAAACGTTACTCGATTTAGAAGGAGAAGTCGCAGAACCCATAATAATTCATAGCGACGCAATTTCTGTGTTAATTAGGCCATGTGAGGGGGCGAGGGATGCAGTAAAAAAGGAATAGTGCATCGGTAGGGAGTTACTCGTATCCCAAAAGAAAATCCCGTCGTTTCCGTAGAAACGTTACAAGATTTAGAACGAGATGTCATAGAACCCAAAGTATTTCATAGCGGCGCAATTTCTGTGTTTAATCGTTAATGTGAAGGAGCGAGGGATGCACTATAGAAGGAATAGTGCATCGGAAAGGAGACAGTCGTACCCCGAAAGATAATCCTTTCGTTTCCATAGAAACGTTACTCGATTTAGAAGGAGAAGTCACAGAACCCATAGTATTTCATAGCGACGCAACTTCTGTGTTAATTCGGTCGTGTGAGGGGACGAGGGGTGCAGTAAAAAAAGAATAGTACATCGGTAGGGAGATACTCGTATCCCAAAAGAAAATCCTGTCGTTTTCGTAATAACTTTACAAGATTTAGAACGAGATGTCATAGATCCCATAGTGTTTCATAGGTACCCAATTTGTGTGTTAATTCGTCAATGTGAGGGAGCGAGGGAAGCAGTAAACAATGAATAGTGCATCGTAAACGCGATACTCGTACCCCAAAGGAAAATACTGTCGTTTCCATAGAAACGTTACTCGATTTAGATGGGAGGGTCATAGAACACATAGTAATTCATAGCAACGCAATTTCTGTGTTAATTCGTCAGTGTGAGAGAGCGAGTCGTGCGGTAAAGAAGGAATAGTGCATCGGAAAGGAGATACTCGTATCCCAATAGAAAATCCTTTCGTTTACAGAGAAACGTTACTCGAATTAGAAGGAGAAGTCATGGAACCCATAGTATTTCATAGCGACGCAATTTCTGTGTTTATTCGTCAAAGTGAGGGAACGAGGGATTCAGTAAAGAAAGAATAGTGCATCGGAAAGGAGATACTCGTATTTCAAAAGAAAATTTTGTCGTTTCCATAGAAACGTTACTCGATTTAGAAGGAGATATCATAGAACCCATAGTAATTCATAGCGACGCAATTTCTGTGCTAATTCGTCAATGTGAGAAGGCGAGGGATGCAGTAAAGAAGGAATAGTGCATCGGAATGGAGGTACACGTTTCCCAAAAGAAAAACCTGTCGTTTCCATAGAATCGTTACTCGATTTAGAAGGAGAAGTCACAGAACCCATAGTAATTCATAGCGAGGCAATTTCTGTGCTTATTCGTCAATGTGAGGGAACGAGGGATGCAGTAAAGAAGGAATAGTGCATCGGAAAGGAGATACTCGGATCCTAAAAGAAAATCCTGTCCTTTCCATAGAAACGTTACTCGATTTAGAAGGAGAAGTCGCAGAATCCATAATAATCCATAGCGACGCAATTTCTGTGTTAATTCGGTCGTGTGAGGAGGCGAGGGATGCAGTAAAAAAGGAATAGTACATCGGTAGGGAGATACTCGTATCCCAAAAGAAAATCCTGTCGTTTTCGTAGAAACGTTACAAGATTTAGAACGAGATGTAAGAACCCATAGTATTTCATAGCTACCCAATTTCTGTGTTAATTCGTCAATGTGAGGGAATGAGGGAAGCAGTAAACAGGGAATAGTGCATCGGAAAGGAGACACTCGTATCCCAAAGGAAAATCCTGTCGTTTCCATAGAAACATTACTCGATTCAGAAGGAGAAGTCATAGAACCCATAGTATTCCATAGCGACGCAATTTCTGTGTTAATTCGTCAATGTGAGGGACCGAGGGATACAGTAAAGAAGGAATAGTGCATCGGAAAGGATATACCCGTAATCCCAAAAGAAATCCTGTCGCTTCAATAGTAACGTTAGTCGATTTAGAAGGAGAAGTCGTAGAACCCATTGTATTTCATAACGACGCAATTTGTGAGTTACTTTGTCAATGTGAGGGGGCGAGGGATGGAGTAAACAAGGAATAGTGCATCGGAAGGAGATTTATCCCATAAGAAAATCCTGTCGTTTCCATAGGAACGTAACTCGATATAGAAGTAGAAGTCACAGAATCCATAGTAAATCATAGCGACTCAATTTCTGTGTTAATTCGTCAATGTGAGGGAGCGAGGGGTGCAGTAAAGAAGGAATTGTGCTTTGGAAAGGAGATACCTGTATCTCAAAAGAAAATCCTGTCGTTTCCATAGAAACGTTACTGGATTTAAAGGGATAGGTGGTGGAACACATAGTATTTCATAGCGACGCAATTTCTGTGCTTATTCGTTAATGTGAGGGAGTGAGGGATGCAGTAAAGAAGGAATGGTGCATCGGAAAGGAGATACTCGTATCCCAAAAGAAAATCCTGTCCTTTCCATAGAAACGTTACTCGATTTAGAAGGAGAAGTCATAGAACCCATGGTATTTCATAGCGACTCAATTTCTGTGCTAATTCGTCAATGTGGGGGAGCCAGGGATGTAGTATAGAAGGACAAGTGCATCGGAAAGGAGATACTCGTATCCCAAAATCGAATCCTGTCGTTTCCATAGAAACGTTACCTGTTTTAGAAGGAGAAGTCATAGAACACATAGTATCCCATAGCGACGCAATTTCTGTGTTAATTCGTCAATGTGAGGGAGCGATGGATGCAGTACAGAAGGAATAGTGCATCGGAAAGGAGATACTCGTATCCCAAAAGAAAATCCTGTCGTTAAAATAGAGGCGTTACTCGATTTAGAAGGTGATGTTATAAAACCTGTAGTATTTGATAGCGATGCAAATTCTAAATGAAAGTCCTGTCGTTTCCATTGAAACGTTACACGATTTTGAAGGAGAAGTTATAGAACCTAAAGTATATCATAGCGACGCTATTTCTGTGTTAATTCATCAATGTGTGGGAGCGCGAGATGCAGTACAGAAGGAATAGTGCATCTGAACGGAGATACTCGTATCCCAAATGAAAATCCTGTCGTTTCCATAGAAACGTTACTCGATTGAGATGGAGAAGTCATAGAACCCATAGTATTTCATAGTGACGCAATTTCTGTGCTAATTCGTCAATGTGAGGGAGCCAGGGATGCAGTAAAGAAGGAATAGTGCAACGGAAAGGAGATACTCGTATCCCTAAAGAGAATTGAGTCGTTTCCATAGAAAAGTTACTGGATTGAGAAGAAGAAGTCATAGAACCCATAGTATTTCATGGCGATGCAATTTCTGAGTTCATTCGTGGATGTGAGGGAGCGAGGGATGCAGTAAAGAAGGAATAGTGCATCGGAAAGGAGATACTCGTATGCCAAAAAAAAAATCTCATCGTTTCCATAGAAACGTTACTCGATTTAGAAGGAGAGGTCATAGAACCCATAGTATTTCATAGCGACGCAATTTCTGTGCTAATTTGTCAATGTGAAGGAAACCAGGGATGCAGTAAAGAAGGAAAAGTGCATCGGAAAGGAGATAGTCGTATCCCTAAAGAAAATCCTGTCGTTTACGTAGAAACGTCACTCGATTTAGTAGGAGGAGTCATAGAACCCATAGGATTTCATAGCGACGCATTTTCTGTATTAATACGTCAATGTGAGGGAGCGAGGGATGCAGCTATGACGGTATAGTGCATCGGAAAGGAGATAGTCGTATCCCAATAGAAAATCCTGTCGTTTCCATAGAAACGTTACTCGATTTAGAAGAGAAGTCATGGAACCCATAGTATTTTAGAGCGACGCAATTTCTGTGTTAGTTAGTCAATGTGAGGGAGCGAGGGATGCAGTAAAGAAGGAATAGTACATCGGAAAGGAAATACTATTATCCCAAAAAAAAATCCTGTCGTTTCCATTGAAACGTAACTTGTTTTAGAAGGAGAAGTCATAAAACACATAGTATTCCATAGCGTCGCAATTTCTGTGTTAATTCGTCATTGTGAGGGAGCCACGAATGCAGTAAAGAAGGAATAGTGCATCGGAAAGGAGATACTTGTAACCCAAAAGAAAATCCTGTCGTTTCAATAGAAACGTTACTCGATTTAGAAGGAGAAGTCATAGAAGCCATAGTATTTCATATCGTCGCAATTTGTGTGTTACTTCGTCAATGTGAGGGAGCGAGGGATGCAGTAAACAAGGTATAGCGCATAGGAAGGAGATGTATCCCAATAGAAAATCCTGTCGTTTCCATAGAAACGTTACTCGATTTAGAAGGAGAAGTCACAGAACCCATAGTATTTCATAGCGATGCAATTTCTGTGTTAATTCGTCAATGTGAGGGAGCGAGGGATACAGTAAAGAAGGAATAGTGAATCGGAAAGGAGATACTAGTATCCCAAAAGAAAATCCTGTCGTATCCATAGAAACGTTACTCGATTTAGAAGGAGAGGTCATTGATCCCATAGTATTTCATAGCGACGTAATTTCTGAGCTTGTTCGTCATTTTGAGGGAGCGAGGGATGCAGTAAAGAAGGAATAGTGCATCGGAAAGGAGATACTCGTATCCCAAAAGGAAATCCTGTCGTTTCGATAGAAACGTTACTCGATTTAGAAGGTGAAGACATAGAACCCATAGTATTTCATAGCGACGCAATTTCTGTGCTTATTCGTCAATGTGAGGCAGCGAGGGATGCAGTAAAGAAAGAATAGAGCATCGGAAAGGAGATACTCGTATCCCAAAGAAAATCCTTGCGATTCTATAGAGACGGTACTCTATTTAGAAGGAGAAGTCATAGAACAATTAGTATTTCATAGCGACGCAATTTCTGTGTTAATTCGTCACTGTGAGGGAGCGAGGGATGCAGCAAAGAAGGAATGGTGCATCGGAAATGAGATACTCGAATCCCAAATGAAAATCCTGCCGTTTCCATAGAAAGATTTAGAAGGTGAAGACATAGAACCTATAGTATTCCATAGCGACGCAATTTCTGTGTTAATTCGTCAAAGTTAGGGGGCGAGGGATGCAGTAAAGGTGGAATAGTGCATCGGAAAGGGGATAGTAGAATCCCAAAAGAAAATTCTGTCGTCTCCATAGAAACGTTACTCGAGTTGGAAGGAGATGTCATAGAACCCATAGTATTTCATAGCGACGCAAATTCTGTGTTAAATCATCAATGTGAGGGAGCGAGGGATGCAGTCAGGAACGAATAGTGCATCGGAAAGGAGATACTCGTATCCCAAAATAAAATCCTGTCGTTTCCATAGCAACGTTACTAGATTTAGAAGGTGATGTCATAGAACCCATAGTATTCCATAGCGACGCAATTTCTGTGTTAATTCGTCAATGCGAGGGAGCGAGGGATGCAGTAAAGAAGGAATAGTGCATCGGAAAGGACTTACTCGAACCCAAGAGAAAATCCTGTCGTTTCCATAGAAACGTTACCCGATTTAGAAGGAGCAGTCATAGAACCCATAGTATTTCATAGCGACGCATTTTCTGTGTTAATTCGTCAATGTGAGGGAGCGAGGGATGTAGTAAAGAAGGTACAGTACATCGGAAAGGAGATACTTGTATCCCTAAAGAAAATCCTGTCGATTCCATATAAACGTTACTTGATTTAGAAGGAGAAGACATAGAACCCATAGCATTCCATAGCAACGCAATTTCTGTGTTAATTCGTCAATGTGAGGGAGCCAGGGATGCAGTAAAGACGGAATAGTGCATCGGAAAGAAGTTACTCGTAACCCAAAAGAAAATCTTGTCGTTTCAATAGAAACGTTACTCGATTTAGAAGGACAAGTCATAGAACCCATAGTATTTCATAGCGACGCATTTTGTGAGTTACTTCGCCAATGTGAGGGAGCGAGGGATGCAGTACAGAAGGAATAGTGCATCGGAAAGGAGGTGGTCGTATCCCACAAGAAAATGCTGTCGTTACCATAGGAACGTTACTCGATTGAGCAGGAGAAGTCATAGAGCCCATAGTATTTCATAGCGACGCAATTTTTGTGATCATTCGTATTCTTCAATGTGAGGGAGCGAATAATGCCGTAAAGAAGGAATAGTGCATCGGAAAGGAGATGTCGTATTCCAAAAGAAAATCCTGTTGTTTCCATAGAAACGTTACACGATTTAGAAGAGGAAGTCATAGAACCCATAGAATTTCATAGTGGCGCAATTTCTTTGTTAATTCGACAATGTGTGTGAGCGAGGAATGCAGTAAAAAAGGAATAGTGCATCGGAAAGGAGATACTCGTATCCCAAAAGGAAATTCTGTCGTTTCGATAGAAACGTTACTCGATTTAGAAGGTGAAGACATAGAACCCATAGTATTTCATAGCGACGCAATTTCTGTGCTTATTCGTCAATGTGAGGCAGCGAGGGATGCAGTAAAGAAAGAATAGAGCATCGGAAAGGAGATACTCGTATCCCAAAGAAAATCCTTGCGATTCCATAGAGACGGTACTCTATTTAGAAGGAGAAGTCATAGAACAATTAGTATTTCATAGCGACGCAATTTCTGTGTTAATTCGTCACTGTGAGGGAGCGAGGGATGCAGTAAAGAAGGAATGGTGCATCGGAAATGAGATACTCGAATCCCAAATGAAAATCCTGCCGTTTCCATAGAAAGATTTTGAAGGTGAAGACATAGAACCTATAGTATTCCATAGCGACGCAATTTCTGTGTTAATTCGTCAAAGTGAGGGGGCGAGGGATGCAGTAAAGATGGAATAGTGCATCGGAAAGGGGATAGTAGAATCCCAAAAGAAAATTCTGTCGTCTCCATATAAACGTTACTCGAGTTGGAAGGAGATGTCATAGAACCCATAGTATTTCATAGCGACGCAAATTCTGTGTTAAATCATCAATGTGAGGGAGCGAGGGATGCAGTCAGGAACGAATAGTGCATCGGAAAGGAGATACTCGTGTCCCAAAATAAAATCCTGTCGTTTCCATAGCAACGTTACTAGATTTAGAAGGTGATGTCATAGAACCCATAGTATTCCATAGCGACGCAATTTCTGTGTTAATTCGTCAATGCGAGGGAGCGAGGGATGCAGTAAAGAAGGAATAGTGCATCGGAAAGGACTTACTCGAACCCAAGAGAAAATCCTGTCGTTTCCATAGAAACGTTACCCGATTTAGAAGGAGTAGTCATAGAACCCATAGTATTTCATAGCGACGCATTTTCTGTGTTAATTCGTCAATGTGAGGGAGCGAGGGATGGAGTAAAGAAGGCATAGTACATCGGAAAGGAGATACTTGTATCCCTAAAGAAAATCCTGTCGATTCCATATAAACGTTACTTGATTTAGAAGGAGAAGACATAGAACCCATAGCATTCCATAGCAACGCAATTTCTGTGTTAATTCGTCAATGTGAGGGAGCCAGGGATGCATTAAAGAAGGAATAGTGCATCGGAAAGAAGTTACTCGTAACCCAAAAGAAAATCTTGTCGTTTCAATAGAAACGTTACTCGATTTAGAAGGACAAGTCATAGAACCCATAGTATTTCATAGCGACGCATTTTGTGAGTTACTTCGCCAATGTGAGGGAGCGAAAGATGCAGTACAGAAGGAATAGTGCATCGGAAAGGAGGTGGTCGTATCCCACAAGAAAATGCTGTCGTTACCATAGGAACGTTACTCGATTGAGCAGGAGAAGTCATAGAGCCCATAGTATTACATAGCGACGCAATTTTTGTGATCATTCGTATTCTTCAATGTGAGGGAGCGAATAATGCCGTAAAGAAGGAATAGTGCATCGGAAAGGAGATGTCGTATTCCAAAAGAAAATCCTGTTGTTTCCATAGAAACGTTACACGATTTAGAAGAGGAAGTCATAGAACCCATAGAATTTCATAGTGGCGCAATTTCTTTGTTAATTCGACAATGTGTGTGAGCGAGGAATGCAGTAAAAAAGGAATAGAGCATCGGAAAGGCGATAGTCGTATCCCAAAATAAATTCCTATCGTTCCCATAGAAACGTTACCCGATTTAGAAGGAGAAGTCGTAGAACCCGTAATATTCCATAGCGACCCAAATTCTGTGTTAATTCGTCAATGTGAGGGAGCGAGGGATGCAGTACAGAACGAATAGTGCATCGGAAAGGAGATACTCGTATCCCAAAAGAATTTCCTGTCGTTTCCATGGAAACGTTACTCGATTTAGATGTAGAAGTTATAGAACACATAGCATTTCATAGCGACGAAATTTCTGTGCTTATTCATCAATGTGAGGGAGCGAGTGATGTAGTAAAGAAGGAATAGTGCATCAGAAAGAGATGTTTCCCAAAAGAAAATCCTGTCGCTTCCTTAGAAAGGTTACTCGATTTAGAAGGAGGAATCACAGAACCAATAGTATTTCATAGCGACGCAATTTCTGTGTTAATTCGTCAATGTGAGGGAGCGAGGGATGCAGTAAAGAAGGAATAGTGCATCGGAAAGGAGATACTCGTATCCCAAAGGAAAATTCTGTCGTATCCATAGAAACATTACTCGATTTATAAAGAGAGGTCATAGAACCCATAGTATTTCATAGCGTCGCAATTTCTGTGCTTATTCGTCAATGTGAGGGAGCGAGGGATGCAGTAAAGAAGGAATAGTGCATCGGAAAGGAGATACTCCTTTCCCAAAAGAAAATTCTGTCGTATCCGTAGAAACATTACTCGATTTGGATGGAGAAGTCATAGAACCCATAGTATTTCATAGCAACGCAATTTCTGTGTTAAATCGCCAATGGGAAGGAGCGAGGGATGCAGTAAACAAGAAATAGTGCATCGGAAGGAGATGTATCCAAAATGAAAATCCTGTCGTCTCCATAGAAACGTTACTCGATTTAGAAGGAGAAGTCACAAAACCCATAGTATTTCATAGCGACGCAATTTCTGAGTTAATTCGTCAATGTGAGGGAGCGAGGGATGCAGTAAAAAAGGAATAGCGCATCGGGAAGGAGAGACTCGTATGCCAAAAGAAAATCCCGTCGTATCGGTAGAAACGTTACTCGATTTAGAAGGAGAAGTCATAGAACCCATAGTATTTCATAGCGACGCAATTTCTGTGCTTATTCGTCAATTTGAGGGAGCGAGGGATGCAGTAAAAAAGGAATAGTGCATCGGAAAGGAGATACTCGTATCCCAAAAGAAAATGTTGTCGTTTCCATAGAAACGTTACGCGATTTAGTAGGAGAAGTCATAGAGCACATAGTATTCCATGGCGACGCAATTTCTGTGATAATTCGTCAATGTGAGTTAGCGAGGGATGCAGTAGGGATGGAATAGTGCATCGGAAAGGAGATAATCGTATCGCAAAAAAAAAAAATCCTGTTGTTTCCATAGAAACGTTACTCGATTTAGAAGGAGAAGTCATAGAACCCATAGTATTTCGTAGCGACGCATTTTCTGTGTTAAATCGTCAATGTGAGGGAGCGAGGGATGCAGTAAAGAAGGTATAGTGCATCGGAAAGGAGATACTCGTATCTCAATAGAAAATCCTGTCGTTTCCATAGAAACGTTACTCGATGTTGATGGAGAAGTCATAGACCTCATAGTATTTCATAGCGACGCAATTTCTGTGTTAATTCGTCAATGTGAGGGAGCGAGGGATGCAGTAAAGAAGGAATAGTGCATCGTAAAGTAGATACTCGAATCCCAAAAGAAAATCTTGTCGTTTCCATAGAAACGTTTTCGATTTAGAAGGAGAAGTCATAGAACCCATAGCATTTCATAGCGACGCAATTTCTGTGCTTATTTGTCAATGTGAGGGAGCGAGGGATGCAGTAATGAAGGAAAAGTGCATCGGAAAGTAGATACTCGGATCCCAAAAGAAAATCCTGTCGTTTCCATTGAGACGTTACTCGATTTAAAAGGAGATGTCATAGAACCCATAGTATATCATAGCGACGCAAAATCTTTGCTAATTCGTCTGTGTGAGGGAGCGAGGAATGCGGTAAAGAAGGAATAGTGCATCGGAAAAAAGATATTCTTATCCCAAAAGAAAATCCTGTCGTATCCATAGAAACGTTACTCGATTTAGAAGGAGAGGTCATAGAACCCATAGTATTTTATGTTGTTGTTGTTGTGGTCTTCAGTCCTGAGACTGGTTTGATGCAGCTCTCCATGCTACACTATCCTGTGCAAGCTTTTTCATCTCCCAGTACCTACTGAAACCTACATCCTTCTGAATCTGCTTACTGTATTCATCTCTTGGTCACCCTCTACGATTTTTACCCTCCACGCTGCCCTCCAATACTAAATTTTTGATCCCTTGATGCCTCAGAACATGTCCTACCAACCGATCCCTTTTCTCTTGGTCAAGTTGTGCCACAAACTTCTCTTCTCCCCAATCCTATTCAATACTTCCTCATTAGTTATGTGATCTACCCATCTAATCTTCAGCATTCTTCTGTAGCACCACATTTCGAAAGCTTCTATTCTCTTCTTTTCCAAACTATTTATCGTCCATCTTTCACTTCCATACATGGCTACAGTCCATACGAATACTTTCAGAAATGACTTCCTGACACTTAAATCAATACTGGATGTTAACAAATTTCTCTTCTTCAGAAACGCTTTCCTTGCCATTGCCAGCCCACTTTTTATATCCTCTCTACTTCGACCATCATCAGTTATTTTGCTCCCCAAAGAGCAATACTCCTTTACTACTTTAAGTGCCTCATTTCCTAATCTAATTCCCTCAGCATCACCCGACTTAATTAGACTACATTCCGTTATCCTTGTTTTGCTTTTGTTGATGTTCATCTTATATACTCCTTTCAAGACACTGTCCATTCCATTCAACTGCTCTTCCAAGTCCTTTGCTATCTTTGACAGAATTACAATATCATCGGCGAACCTCAACGTTTTTATTTCTTCTCCATGAATTTTAATACCTACTCCGTATTTTTCTTTTGTTTCCTTTACTGCTTGCTCAATATACATATTGAACAACATCGGGAAGAGGCAACAACCCTGTCTCAATCCATTCCCAACCACTGCTTCCCTTTCATGTCCCTCAACTCTTAAAACTGACATCTGGTTTCTGTACAAATCGTAAATAGCCTTTCGCTCCCTGTATTTTACCCCTGCCACCTTTAGAATTTGAAAGAGAGTATTCCAGTCAACATTGTCAAAAGCTTTCTCTAAGTCTACAAATGCTAGAAACGTTGGTTTGCCTTTCCTTAATCTTTCTTCTAAGATAAGTCGTAAGGTCAGTATTGCCTCACATGTTCCAGTGTTTCTACAGAATCCAAACTGATCTTCCCCGAGGTTGGCTTCTACTAGTTTTTCCATTCGTCTGTAAAGAATTCATGTTAGTATTTTGCAGCTGTGACTTATTAAGCTGATAGTTCGGTAATTTTCACATCTGTCAACACCTGATTTCTTTGGGATTGGAATTATTATATTCTTCTTGAAGTCTGAGGGTATTTCGCCTGTTTCATACATCTTGCTCATCAGATGGTAGAGTTTTGTCAGGACTGGCTCTCCCACGGCCGTCAGTAGTTCCAATGGAATATTGTCTACTCCGGGGGCCTTGTTTCGACTCCGGTCATTCAGTACTCTCTCAAACTCTTCACGCAGTATCGTATCTCCCATTTCATCTTCATCTACATCCTCTTCCATTTCCATAATATTGTCTCCAAGTACATCGCCCTTGTATAGACCCTCTATATACTCCTTCCACCTTTCTGCTTTCCCTTCTTTGCTTAGAACTGGGTTTCCATCTGAGCTCTTGATATTCATACAAGTCGTTCTCTTATCTCCAAAGGTCTCTTTAATTTTCCTGTAGGCGGTATCTATCTTACCCCTAGTGAGATAGGCCTCTACATCCTTGCATTTGTCCTCTAGCCATCCCTGCTTAGCCATTTTGCACTTCCTGTCGATATCATTTTTGAGGCGTTTGTATTCCTTTTTGCCTGTTTCACTTACTGCATTTTTATATTTTCTCCTTTCATCAATAAAATTCAGTATTTCTTCTGTTACCCAAGGATTTCTACTAGCCCTCGTCTTTTTACCAACTTGATCCTCTGCTGCCTTCACTACTACTTCTCTCAAAGCTACCCATTCTTCTTATACTGTATTTATTTCCCCCATTCCTGTCAATTGCTCCCTTATGCTCTCCCTGAATCTCTGTACAACCTCTGGTTCTTTTAGTTTATCCAGGACCCATCTCCTTAAATTCCCACCTTTTTGCAGTTTCTTCAGTTTTAATCCACAGGTCATAACCAATAGATTGTGGTCAGAATCCACATCTGCCCCTGGAAATGTCTTACAATTTAAAACCTGGTTGATAAATCTCTGTCTTACCATTATATAATCTATCTGATACCTTTTAGTATCTCCAGGGTTCCTCCATGTATACAACCTTCTTTCATGATTCTTAAACCAAGTGTTAGTTATGATTATGTTGTGCTCTGTGCAAAATTCTACAAGGCGGCTTCCTCTTTCATTTCTGTCCCCCAATCCATATTCACCTACTATGTTTCCTTCTCTCCCTTTTCCTACACTCGAATTCTAGTCACCCATGACTATTAAATTCTCGTCTCGCATCACAATCTGAATAATTTCTTTTATTTCATCATACATTTCTTCAATTTCTTCGTCATCTGCAGAGCTAGTTGGCATATAAACTTGTACTACTGTAGTAGGTGTGGGCTTCGTATCTATCTTGGCCACAATAATGCGTTCACTATGCTGTTTGTAGTAGCTTACCCGCATTCCTATTTTCCTATTCATTATTAAACCTACTCCTGCATTACCCCTATTTGATTTTGTGTTTATAACCCAGTAGTCACCTGACCAGAAGTCTTGTTCCTCCTGCCACCGAACTTCACTAATTCCCACTATATCTAACTTCAACCTGTCCATTTTCCTTTTTAAATTTTCTAACCTACCTGCCCGATTAAGGGATCTGACATTCCACGCTCCGATCCGTAGAACGCCAGTTTTCTTTCTCCTGATAACGACATCCTCTTGAGTAGTCCCCGCCCGGAGATCCAAATGGGGGACTGTTTCACCTCCGGAATATTTTACCCAAGAGGACGCCATCATCATATAATCATACAGTAAAGCTACATGCCCTCGGGAAAAACTACGGCTGTAGTTTCCCCTTGCTTTCAGCCGTTCGCAGTACCAGCACAGCAAGGCCGTTTTGGTCATTGTTACAAGGTCAGATCAGTCAATCTTCCAGACTGTTGCCCTTGCAACTACTGAAATGGCTGCTGCCCCTCTTCAGGAACCACACGATTGTCTGGCCTCTCAACAGATGAACCTCCGTTATGGCTGCACATACGGTACAGCTATCTGTATCGCTGAGGCACGCAAGCCTCAACACCAACGGCAAGGTCCATGGTCCCATAGGTTCATGGGGGGATGGGGGGGGGGGGCGAGGGACCCAGTAAAGAGGGAATAGTGCATCAGAAAGAGATGTATCTCAAAAGAAAATCCTGTCTTTTCCATAGAAACGTTACTCGATTTAGAAGGAGAAATCACATAACCAATAGTATTTCATAGCGACGCAATTTCTGTGTTAATTCGGCAATGTGAGGGACCGAAGGATGCAGTAAAGAAGGGATAGTGCATCGGAAAGGAGATACTCGTATCCCAAAAGAAAATCCTGTCTTATCCATAGGAACGTTACTCGATTTAGAAGGAGAGGTCATAGAACCCATACTATTTCATAGCGACGCAATTTCTGTGCTTATTCGTCAATGTGAGGGTGCGAGGGATGCAGTAAAGAAGGAATAGTGCATCGGAAAGGAGATACTCGTTTCCCAACAGAAAATCCTTGCGTTTCCATAGAAACGTTACTCGATTTAGATGGAGAGGTCATAGAACCCATAGTATATCATAGCAACGCAATTTCTGTGTTAATTCGTCAATGTGAGGAAGCGAGGGATGCAGTAAACAAGGAATAGTGCATCGGAAGGAGATGTATCCCAAAAGAAAATCCTGTCGTTTCCTTAGAAACGTTACTCGACTTAGAAGGAGCAGTCACAGAACCCATAGTATTTCATAGCGACGCAATTTCTGAGTTAATTCGTCAATGTGAGGAGCGAGGGATGCAGTAAAGAAGGAATACCGCATCGGAAAGGAGATACTCATATGCCAAAAGAAAATCCTGTCGCATCCGTAGAAACGTTACTCGATTTAGAAGGAGAGGTCATAGAACCCATAGTATTTCATAGCGACGCAATATCTGTGCTTATTCGTCAATGTGAGGGAGCGAGGGATGCAGTAAAGAAGGAATAGTGCATCGGAAAGGAGATACTCGTATCCCAAAAGAAAATCCTGTCGTTTCCATAGAAACATTACTCGATTTAGAACGAGAAGTCATAGAATCCATTGGACCTCATAGCGACGCAATTTCAGTGCAAATTCGTCAATGTGAGGGAGCCAGGGATGCAGCAAAGAAGGAATAGTGCATCGGAAAGGAGATAGTCGTATCCCAAAAGAAAATCCTGTTGTTACCATAGAAACGTTACTCGATTTAGAAGGAGTAGTCATAGAACCCATAGTATTTCATAGCGACGCTAATTCTGTGTTAATTCGTCAATGTGAGGGAGCGAGGGATGCAGTACAGAAGGAATAGTGCATCGGAAAGGACATACTCGTATCCCACATGAAAATCCTGTCGTTTCCATTGAAACGTTACACGATTTAGAAGGAGAAGTCATAGAACACATGGTATTTCATAGCGACGCAATTTCTGTGTTAATTCGTCAATGTGAGGGAGCGAGGGATGCAGTAAAGAAGGAATCGTGCATCGGAAAGGTGATACTCGAATCGCAAAAAAAGAAATCCTTTCGTTTCCATAGAGACGTTACACGATTTAGAAGGAGAAGTCATAGAACACATAGTATTCCATAGCGTCGTAACGTCTGTGTTAATTCGTCAATGTGATGGAGCCAGGTATCCCGTAAAGATGGAATAGTGCATCGGAATGGAGATACTCGTATCCCAAATAAAAATCCTGTCGTTTCCATAGAAACGTTACTCGATTTAGAAGAAGAAGTCATTGAATCCATAGTACTTCATAGCGACGCAATTTCTATGTGTATTCGTCAATGTGAGGGAGCGAGGGATGCAGTAAAGAAGGAATAGTGCATCGGAAAAGAGATACTCGTATACCAAAAGAAAATCCTGTCGTCTCCATAGAATCGTTATTCGTTTTAGAAGGAGAGGTCATAGAACCCATAGTATTTCATAGCGACGCAATTTCTGTGTTATTTCGTCAATGTGAGGGAGCGAGGGATGCAGTACAGAAGAAATAGTGCATCGGAAAGGAGATACTCGTATCCCATATGAAAATCCTGTCGTTTCCATTGAAACGTTACTCGATTTAGAAGGAGAAGTCATAGAACACATAGTATTCCATAGCGTCGTAACGTCTGTGTTAATTCGTCAATGTGATGGAGCCAGGTATCCCGTAAAGATGGAATAGTGCATCGGAATGGAGATACTCGTATCCCAAATAAAAATCCTGTCGTTTCCATAGAAACGTTACTCGATTTAGAAGAAGAAGTCATTGAATCCATAGTACTTCATAGCGACGCAATTTCTATGTGTATTCCTCAATGTGAGGGAGCGAGGGATGCAGTAAAGAAGGAATAGTGCATCGGAAAAGAGATACTCGTATACCAAAAGAAAATCCTGTCGTCTTCATAGAATCGTTATTCGTTTTAGAAGGAGAGGTCATAGAACCCATAGTATTTCATAGCGACGCAATTTCTGTGTTATTTCGTCAATGTGAGGGAGCGAGGGATGCAGTACAGAAGGAATAGTGCATCGGAAAGGAGATACTCGTATCCCATATGAAAATCCTGTCGTTTCCATTGAAACGTTACTCGATTTAGATGGAGAAGTCATAGAACACATAGTATTCCATAGCGTGGCAATTTCTGTGTTAATTCGTCAATGTGAGGGAGCCAGGGATGCAGTAAAGAAGGAATAGTGCATCGGAAAGGAGATACTCGTATACCAATAGAAAATCCTGTGGTTTCCATATAAACGTTACTCGATTTAGAACGAGAAGTCATAGAACCGATAGTATTTCATAGCGACACAATATCTATGTTTATTCGTCAATGTGACTGAGCGAGGGATGCAGTAAAAAATGAGTAGTGCATCGGAAAGGAGATAGTCGCATCCCAAAAGGAAATCCTGTCGTTTACATAGAAAAGTTACTCGACTTTGAAGGAGAAGTCATAGAACATATAGTATTTCATAACAACGCAATTTCTGTGTTAATTGGTCAATGTGAGGGAGCGAGGGATGCAGTAAAGAAGGAATAGTGCATCGGAAAGGATATAGTCGTATCCCAAAAAAAATTCCTATAGTTTCCATAGAAACGTTACTCGATGTTGAAGGAGAAGTTATACAACACATAGCATTCCATAGCGACGCAAATTCAGTGTTAATTCGTTAATGTTAGGGGGCCAGGGATGCAGTAATGAACGAATAGTGCATCGGAAATGAGATACTCGTATCCAAAAAGAGAATCCTGTAGTTTCAATATCAACATGACTCGATTGAGTAGGACATGTCATAGAACGCATAGTATTTCAAGGCGACGCAATTTCTGTGTTACTTTGTCAATGTGATGGAGCGAAAGATGCAGTAGAGAAGGAATAGTGCATCGGAATGGGGATAGTTGTATCCCAAAAGGAAATCCTGTCGTTTACATAGAGAAGTTACTCGATTTAGAAGGAGAAGTCATAGAACCCATAGTATTTCATAGCGACGCAATATCTGTGTTAATTCCTCAATGTGAGGGGGTGAGGGATGCAGTAAAGAAGGAATAGTGCATCGGAAAGGAGACACTCGTATCCAAAAAGAAAATCCTGTCGTTTTCATAGAAACGTTACTCGATTTAGAAGGAGAAGACATAGAACCCACTGTGTTTCATAGCGACGCAATTTCTGTGCTTATTCGTCAATATGAGGGAACAAGGGATGCAGTAAAGAAGGAATAGTGCATCGGAAAGGAGATACTCGTATCCCAAAAGACAATCCTGTCGTTTCCATAGAAAAGTTACTCGATTTAGAAGAAGAAGTCATAGAAACCGTAAAATTTCATAGCGACGCAATTTCTGTGTTAATTCGTCTATGTGAGGGAGCGAGTGATGCAGTAATGGAGGAATAGTGCTTCGGAAAGGAGATACTCGTATACCAAAAGAAATTCCGATCGTTGCCATAGAAACGATACTCGAAGTTGAAGGAGAAGTCATAGGACCCGTAGTATTCCATAGCGACGCAATTTCTGTGTTAATTCGTCAATGTGAGTCAGCGAGGGATGCAGTAAAGTAGGAATAGTGCATCGAAAAGGAGATCGTCGTAACCCAAAAGAAAATCCTGTTGTTTCCATAGAAACGTGAGTCGATTTGGAAGAAGATGTCGTAGAACCAATAGTATTACATAGCGACGCAATTTCTGTGTTAATTTGTCAATGTGAGGGTGCGAGGGATGCAGTTAAAAAGGAATAGTGCATCGGAAAGGAGATACTCGTACCCCGAAAGAAAATCATGAAGTTTCCATAGAACCGTTACTCGATTTAGAAGGAGAAGTCATAGAACCCATAGTATTTCATAGCGCGGCCATTTCTGTGTTAATTCGTCAATGTGTGGGAGCGAAGGGATGCAGTAAAGAAGGAATAGTGGATCGGAAAGGAGATACTCGTATCCCAAAAGAAAATCCTGTCGTTTCCATAGAAACGTTACTCGATTTAGAAGGAGAAGTCATAGAACACATGGTATGCCATAGCGACGCAATTTCTGTGTTAATTCGTCAGTGTGAGGGGGCGAGGGATGCAGTAAAGAAGGAATAGTGCATCGGAAAGGTGATACTCGAATAGCAAAAAAAAAAAAAAAAATTCTTTCGTTTCCATAGAAACGTTACTCGATTTAGAAGGAGAAGTCATAGAATACATAGTATTCCATAGCGTCGCAGCTTCTGTGTTAATTCGTTAATGTGATGGAGCCAGGTAAGTAGTAAAGAAGGAATAGTGCATCGGAAAGGAGATACTCGTATCCCAAAAAAAAACCCTGTCGTTTCCATAGAAACTTTACTCGATTTAGAAGGAGAAGTGATGGAACCTATAGTACTTCATAGCGACGCAATTTCTGTGTTAATTCGTCAATGTGAGGGGGCGAGGGATGCAGTAAAGAAGGAATAGTGCATCGGAAAGGAGATACTCGTATACCAAAAGAAAATCCTGTCGACTCCATAGAAACGTTATTCGTTTTAGCTGGAGAGGTCATAGTACCCATAGTATTTCATAGCGACGCAATTTCTGTGTTAACTCATCAATGTGAGGGAGCGAGGGATGCAGTAAAGAAGGAATAGTGCATCGGAAAGGAGATACTCGTATACCAATAGAAAATCATGTCGTTTCCATATAAACGTTACTCGATTTAGATAGAGAAGTCATAGAACCCATAGTATTTCATAGCGACGCAATGTCTGTGTTTATTCGTCAATGTGAGGCAGCGAGGGATGCAGTAAAGAAGGAATAGTGCATCGGAAAGGAGATCGTTGTAACCCAAAAGAAAATCCTGTTGTTTCCATAGAAACGTTACCCGATTTAGAAAGAGATGCCATAGAACCAATAGTATTTCACAGCGACGCAATTTCTGTGTTAATTTGTCAATGTGAGGGAGCGAGGGATGCAGTAAAGTAGGAATAGTGCTTCGGAAAGGAGATAGTCGTATTCCAAAAGAAAATCCGATCGTTGCCATAGAAACGTTACTCGAATTAGAAGGAGAAGTCATAAAACCCGTAGTATTTCATAGCGACGCAATTTCTGTGTTAATTCGTCAATGTCAGGGAGCGAGAGATGCAGTAAAAAAGGACTAGTGAATCGGAAAGGAGATACTCGTATCCCAAAAGACAATCCTGTCGTTTCCATAGAAACGTTACTCGATGTAGATGGAGAAGTCATAGAAACCGTAGAATTTCATAGCGATGCAATTTCTGTGTTAATTCGTCTATGTGAGGGAGCGAGGGATGCAGTAATGAAGGAATAGTGCTTCGGAAAGGAGATACTCGTTTACCAAAAGAAATTCCGATCGTTGCCATAGAAACGTTACTCGATTTAGAAGGAGAAGTTATAGAACCCATAGTATTTCACTGTGTCGGAAGTTCTGTGTTAATTCGCTAATGTGAGGGAGCGAGGGATGCAGTAAAGATGGAATAGTGCATCGGAAAGGAGATACCCGTATCCCAAAAGAAAATCCTGTTGTCTCCATAGAAACATACGTCGATTTAAAAGGAGATGTCATAGAGCCAATAGTAATACATAGCGACGCGATTTCTGTGTTAATTTGTCAATGTGAGGGTGCGAGGGATGCAGTTAAAAAGGAATAGTGCATCGGAAAGGAGATACTCGTATACCAAAAGAAAATCCTGTCGTTTATATAGAAACGTAATTCGATTTAGAAGGAGAAGTCATAGAACCCAAAGTCATTCATTGCGACGCAAATTCGGTGCTCATTCGTCAATGTGAGGGAACGAGGGATGCAGTAAAGTAGGAATAGTGCTTCGGAAAGGAGATACTCGTATACGAAAAGAAAATCCTGTCATTTCCATAGAAACGTTACTCGTTTTAGAAGGAGAAGTCATAGAACACATAGTATTTCATAGCGACGCAATTTCTGTGTTAATTCGTCAATGTGAGGGAGCGAGGGATGCAGTAAAGAAGGAATGGTGCATCGGAAAGAGATACTCGTATCCCATATGAAAATCCTGTCGTTTCCATTCAAACGTGACTCGATTTAGATGGAGAAGTCATAGAACACATAGTATTCCATAGCGTCGCAATTTCTGTGTTAATTCGTCAATGTGAGGGTGCCACGGATGCAGTAAAGAAGGAATAGTGCATCGGAAAGGAGATACTCGTATACTAATAGAAAATCCTGTCGTTTCCATATAAACGTCACTCGATTTAGAAAGAGAAGTCATAGAACACATAGCATATTATAGCGACGCAAATTCAGTGTTAATTCGTCAATGTGATCGAGCCAGGGATGCAGTAATGTAGCAATAGTGCATCGGAAATGAGATACTCGTATCCCAAAAGAAAATCCTGTCGTTTCAATAGAAACGTTACTCCATTTAGAAGGAGAAGTCATAGAACGCGTAGTATTCCATAGCGACGCGATATCTGTGCTTATTCGTCAATGTGAGGGATCGAGGGATGCAGTAAGGAAGGAATAGTGCATCGGAAAGGAGATACTCGTATCCCAAAAGAAAATCCTGTCGTTTCCATAGAAACGTTACTCGATTTATAAGGTGAAGTCATAGAACCCATAGTAAATCATAGCGACGCAATTATATTGTTAATTCGTCAATGTGAGGGAGCGAGGGTTGCAGGAAAGAAAGAATAGTGCATCGGAAAGGAGATACTCGTATCCCAAAAGAAAATCCTGTCGTTTCAATAGAAACGTTACACGATTTAGAAGGAGAAGTTATAGAACCCATAGTATATCATAGCGACACAATTTCTGAGCTAATTTCTCAATGTTAGGGAGCGAGGGATGCAGTACAGAAGGAATAGTGCATCGGAAAAGAGATACTCTCATCCCAAAAGAAAAATCTGTCGTTTCCATAGAAACGTTACTCGATTTAGAACGAGAAGTCATAAGACACATAGTATTCCGTAGAGTCGCAATTTCGGTGTTAATTCGTGAATGTAAGGGAGACAGTGATGCAGTAAAGAAGGAATAGAGCGTCAGAAAGGAGATACCCGTATACCAAAAGAAAATCCTGTCGTTTCCATAGACACGTTACTCGATTTAGAAGGAGAAGTCATAGAACCCATAGTATTTCATAGCGACAAAATTTCTGTGTTAATTCGTCAATGTGAGGGAGCGAGGGATGCAGTAAAGAAGGAATAGTGCACCGGAAAGGAGATACCCGTATACCAAAAGAAAATCCTTTCGCTTCCATAGAAACGTTACTCGATTTAGAAGGAGATGTCATTGAACCCACAGTATTTCATAGCGACAAAATTTCTGTGCTAATTTCTCAATGTGAGGGAGCGAGGGATGCAGTAAAGAAGAAATAGAGCATCGGAAAAGAGATACTCGTATCCCAAAAGGAAATCCTGTCGTTTCCGTAGAAACGTTACTCGATTTAGAAGGAGAAGTCATAGAGCCCATAGTATTTCATAGCGACGCAATTTTATTGTGAATTCGTCAATCTGAGGGAGCGAGGGTTGCAGGAAAGAAGGAATAGTGCATCGGCAAGGAGATACTCGTATCACAAAATAAAATCCTGTCGTTTCAATAGAATCGTTACACGATTTAGAAGGAGAAGTTAGAGAACCCATAGTATTTCATAGCGACACAATTTCTGTGCTAATTTCTCGATGTGATGGAGCCAGGTATGCAGTAAAGAAGGAATAGTGCATCGGAAAAGAGATACTCGTATACCAAAAGAAAATCCTGTCGTTTCCATAGAAACGTTACTCGACTTAGAAGGAGTAGTCATAGAACACATAGTATTCCGTAGCGTCGCAATTTCTGTGTTAATTCGTCAATGTGAAGGAGCCAGGGATGCAGTAAAAAAGGAATAGTGCATCGGAAAGGAGATACTCGTATCCCAAAAGAAAATCCTGTCGTTTCCGTAGAAACGTAACTCGATTTATGAGGAGAAGTCATAGAACCCATAGTATTTCATAGTGACGCCATTTCAGTGTTAATTCGTCTATGGGAGGGAGCAAGGGATGCAGTAAAGAAGGAATAGTGCATCGGAAAGGAGATACTCATATACCAAAAGAAAATCCTTTCGTTTCAATAGAAACGTTACTCGATTTAGAAGGAGAAGTCATAGAACCCATAGAATTCCATAGCGACGCAATTTCTGTGTTAATTCGTCAATGTGAGGGAGCGAGGGATGCAGTAAAGAAGGCATAGTGCATCGGAAACAATATACTCCTATCCCAAACGAAAATCCTGTCGTTTCAATAGAAACGTTACTCGATACAGAAGGAGAAGTCATAAAACACATAGTAATCCATAGCGTCGCAATTTCTGTGTTAATTCGTCAATGTGAGGGAGCCAGGGATGCAGTAAAGAAGGAATAGTGTATCGGAAAGGTGATACTCGTATCGCAAAAGAAATTCCTGTCGTTTCCATAGATACGTTACTCGACTTAGAAGGAGATGTCATAGAACTCATTGTATTTCATAGCGACGCAATTTCCGTGTTAATTTGCCAACGTGCGGGAGCGAGGAATGCAGTTAAGAGGGAATAGTGCATCGGAAAGGAGATACTCGTATCCCAATAGAAAATCCTGATGTTTCCATAGAACCGTTACTCGATTTAGAAGGAGGAGTCATAGAACTCATAGTATTTCATAGCGACAAAATCTCTGTGTTAATTCGTCAATGTAAGGGGGCGAGGGAAGCAGTAAAAAAGGAATAGTGCTTCGGAAAGGAGATACTCGTATACCAAACGAAAATCCTGTCGTTTCCATAGAAACGTTACTCGATTTAGAAGCAGCAGTCATAGAACTCATAGTATTTCATACCGATGCAACTTCTGTGTTAATTCGTCAATGTGAGGGAGCGAGGGATGCAGTAAAGAAGGAATAGTGCATCGGAAAAGAGTTAGTCGTATCCTAAAAGAAAATGCTGTCGTTTCCATAGAAACAATTCTCGATGTAGAAGGAGAAGTCATTGAAACAATTGTATTTCATAGCGACGCAATATCTGTGCTTATTCGTCAATGTGAGGGAACGAGAGATGCAGTAAGAAAGGAATAGTGCATCGGAAAGGAGATACTCGTATCCCAAAGAAAATCCTGTCGTTTGCATAAAAACGTTACTCATTTTAGGAGGACAAGTCATAGAACACATAGTATTTCATAGCGACGCAATTTCATTGTTAATTCGTCAATGTGTGGGAGCGAGATATGCAGTAAAGAAGGAATAGTGCATCGGAAAGGAGATACTCGTATCCCAAAAGAAAATCCTGTCGTTTCCAAAGAAACGTTACTCGATTTACAAGGAGAAGCCACAGAACAGATAGTATTCCATAGCGTCGCAATTTCTGTGTTAATTCGTCAATGTGAGGGAGCGAGGGACGCAGTAAAGGAGGAATTGTGCATCGGTAAGGAGATACTCGTATCCCAAAAGAAAATCCTTTCGTTTCCATTGAAACGTTACTCGATTTAGAAGGAGAAGTCATAGAACCCATAGTATTTCAAAGCGACACAATTTCTGTGTTAATTCGTCAATGTGAGGGAGCGAGGGATGCAATTAAGAGAGAATAGTGCATCGGAAAGGAGATACTCGTGTAAAGAAGGAAAATCCTGCCGTTTCCATAGATACGTTACTCGATTTAGAAGGAGAAGTCATAGAAGCCATAGTATTTCATAGCGACGCAATTTCTGAGTTAATTCGTCAATGTGAGGGAGCGAGGGATGCGGTAAAGAAGGAATAGTGCATCAGAAAGGAGATACTCGTTTCCCTAAAGAATATCCTGTCGTTTCCATAGAAACGTTACTCGAATTAGAACGAGAAGTCATAGAACCCATAGTATTTCATAGCGACGCAATTTCTGTGTTAATTCGTCAATGTGAGGGAGCGAGGGATGCAATTAAGAGGGAATAGTGCATCGGAAAGGAGATACCCGTATCCCAAAGAAAATATTGTCGTTTCCATAGAAACGTTACTCATTTTAGGAGGACAAGTCATAGAACACATAGTATTACATAGCGACACAATTTCATTGTTAATTCGTCAATGTGTGGGAGTGAGATATGCAGTAAGGAAGGAATAGTGCATGGGAAAGGAGATAGCCGTATCCCAAAAGAAAATCCTGTCGTTTCCATAGAAACGTTACTCGATTTAGAAGGAGAAGCCACAGAACAGATAGTATTCCATAGCGTAGGAATTTCTGTGTTAATTCGGCAATGTGAGGGAGCGAGGGATGCAGTAAAGAAGGAATAGTGCATCGGAAAGGAGTTACTCGTATCCCAAAAGAAAATTCTTTCGTTTCCATAGAAACGTTACTCGATTTAGAACGAGAAGTCGTAGAACCCATAGTATTTCATAGCGACGCAATTTCTGTGTTAATTCGTCAATGTGAGGGAGCGAGGGATGCAATTAAGAAGGAATAGTGCATCGGAAAGGAGATACTCGTATACCAAACGAAAATCCTGTCGTTTCCATAGAAACGTTACTCGATTTAGAAGGAGCAGTCATAGAACTCATAGTATTTCATACCGATGCAACTTCTGTGTTAATTCGTCAATGTGAGGGAGCGAGGGATGCAGTAAAGAAGGAATAGTGCATCGGAAAAGAGATAGTCGTATCCTAAAAGAAAATCCTGTCGTTTCCATAGAAACAATTCTCGATGTAGAAGGAGAAGTCATTGAAACAATAGTATTTCATAGCGACGCAATTTCTGTGCTTATTCGTCAATGTGAGGGAACGAGAGATGCAGTAAGAAAGGAATAGTGCATCGGAAAGGAGATACTCGTATCCCAAAGGAAATCCTGTCGTTTGCATAGAAACGTTACTCATTTTAGGAGGACAAGTCATAGAACACATAGTATTTCATAGCGACGCAATTTCATTGTTAATTCGTCAATGTGTGGGAGCGAGATATGCAGTAAAGAAGGAATAGTGCATCGGAAAGGAGATACTCGTATCCCAAAAGAAAATCCTGTCGTCTCCAAAGAAACGTTACTCGATTTAGAAGGAGAAGCCACAGAAGAGATAGTATTCCATAGCGTCGCAATTTCTGTGTTAATTCGTCAATGTGAAGGAGCCAGGGATGCAGTAAAAAAGGAATAGTGCATCGGAAAGGAGATACTCGTATCCCAAGAGAAAATCTTGTCGCTTCCATAGAAACGTTACTCGATTTAGAAGGAGATGTCATTGAACCCACAGTATTTCATAGCGACACTATTTCTGTGCTAATTTCTCAATGTGAGGGAGCGAGGGACCCAGTAAAGAAGAAATAGAGCATCGGAAAAGAGATACTCGTATCCCAAAAGGAAATCCTGTCGTTTCCGTAGAAACGTTACTCGATTTAGAAGGAGAAGTCATAGTGCCCATAGTATTTCATAGCGACGCAATTTTATTGTGAATTCGTCAATATGAGGGAGCGAGGGTTGCAGTAAAGAAGGAATAGTGCATCGGCAAGGGGATACTCGTATCACAAAATAAAATCCTGTCGTTTCAATAGAATCGTTACACGATTTAGAAGGAGAAGTTATAGAACCCATAGTATTTCATAGCGACACAATTTCTGTGCTAAATTCTCAATGTGATGGAGCCAGGTATGCAGTAAAGAAGGAATAGTGCATCGGAAAAGAGATACTCGTATACCAAAAGAAAATCCTGTCGTTTCCATAGAAACGTTACTCGATTTAGAAGGAGAAGTCATAGAACGCATAGTATTCCGTAGCGTCACAATTTCTGTGTTAATTCGTCAATGTGAAGGAGCCAGGGATGCAGTAGAAAAGGAATAGTGCATCGGAAAGGAGATACTCGTATCCCAATAGAAAATCCAGATGTTTCCATAGAAACGTTACTCGATTTAGAAGGAGGAGTCATAGAACCCATAGTATTTCATAGCGACACAATCTCTGTGTTAATTCGTCAATGAAAGGGGGCGAGGGAAGCAGTAAAAAGGAACAGTGCTTCGGAAACTAGATACTCGTATACCAAACGAAAATCCTGTCGTTTCCGTAGAAACGTTACTCGATTTAGAAGGAGCAGTCATAGAACTCATAGTATTTCATACCGATGCAACTTCTGTGTTAATTCGTCAATGTGAGGGAGCGAGGGATGCAGTAAAGAAGGAATAGTGCATCGGAAAAGAGTTAGTCGTATCCTAAAGGAAAATCCTGTCGTTTCCATAGAAACAATTCTCGATGTAGAAGGAGAAGTCATTGAAACAATAGTATTTCATAGCGACGCAATTTCTGTGCTTATTCGTCAATGTGAGGGAACGAGAGATGCAGTAAGAAAGGAATAGTGCATCGGAAAGGAGATACTCGTATCCCAAAGAAAATCCTGTCGTTTGCATAGAAACGTTACTCATTTTAGGAGGACAAGTCATAGAACACATAGTATTTCATAGCGACGCAATTTCATTGTTAATTCGTCAATGTGTGGGAGCGAGATTTGCAGTAAAGAAGGAATAGTGCATCGGAAAGGAGATACTCGTATCCCAAAGGAAAATCCTGTCGTTTCCAAAGAAACGTTAGTCGATTAGAAGGAGAAGCCACAGAACAGATAGTATTCCATAGCGTCGCAATTTCTGTGTTAATTCGTCAATGTGAGGGAGCGAGGGATGCAGTAAAGGAGGAATAGTGCATCGGAAAGGAGATACTCGTATCCCAAAAGAAAATCCTGTCGTTTCCATTGAAACGTTACTCGATTTAGAAGGAGAAGTCATAGAACCCATAGTATTTTATAGCAACGCAATTTCTGTGTTAATTCGTCAATGTGAGGGAGCGAGGGATGCAATTAAGAGAGAATAGTGCATCGGAAAGGTGATACTCGTATACCAAAAGAAAATCCTGCCGTTTCCATAGAAACGTTACTCGATTTAGAAGGAGAAGTCATAGAAGCCATAGTATTTCATAGCGACGCAATTTCTGAGTTAATTCGTCAATGTGAGGGAGCGAGGGATGCGGTAAAGAAGGAATAGTGCATCAGAAAGGAGATACTCGTTTCCCTAAAGAAAAACCTGTCGTTTCCATAGAAACAATTCTCGATGTAGAAGGAGAAGTCATTGACCCAAAAGTATTTCATAGCGACGCAACATCTGTGCTTATTCGTCAATGTGAGGGAACGAGAGATGCAGTAAGAAAGGAATAGTGCATCGGAAAGGAGATACCCGTATCCCAAAGAAAATATTGTCGTTTCCATAGAAACGTTACTCATTTAAGGAGGACAAGTCATAGAACACATAGTATTACATAGCGACGCAATTTCATTGTTAATTCGTCAATGTGTGGGAGTGAGATATGCAGTAAGGAAGGAATAGTGCATGGGAAAGGAGATACTCGTATCCCAAAAGAAAATTCTGTCGTTTCCATAGAAACGTTACTCGATTTAGAAGGAGAAGCCACAGAACAGATAGTATTCCATAGCGTAGCAATTTCTGTGTTAATTCGGCAATGTGAGGGAGCGAGGTATGCAGTAAAGAAGGAATAGTGCATCGGAAAGGAGATACTACTATCCCAAAAGAAATATCTGTCGTTTCCATAGAAACGTTACTCGATTTAGAACGAGAAGTCATAGAACCCATAGTATTTCATAGCGACGCAATTTCTGTGTTAATTCGTCAATGTGAGGGAGCGAGGGATGCAATTAAGAAGGAATAGTGCATCGGAAAGGAGATACTCGTATACCAAACGAAAATCCTGTCGTTTCCATAGAAACGTTACTCGATTTCGAAGGAGATGTCATAGAAGCCATAGTATTTCATAGCAACGCAATTTATGAGTTAATTCTTCAATGTGAGGGAGCCTGGCATGCAGTAAAGAAGGAATAGGGCTTCGGAACGGAGATAGTCGTATCCCAAAAGAAAATCCTGTCGTTTCCATAGAAACGTTACTCGATTTAGAAGGAGATGTCATAGAACCAATGGTATTTTATAGCGACGCAATTTCTGTGTTAATTCGGCAATGTGAGGGAGCGAGGGATGCAATTAAGAAGGAATAATGCATCGGAAAGGAGATACTCGTATCCCAATAGAAAATACTGACGTTTCCATAGAAACTTTACTCGATTTAGAAAGAGGAGTCATAGAACCCATAGTATATCATAGCGACACAATTTCTGTGTTATTTCGTCAATGTGAGGGAGCGAAGGAAGCAGTAAAGAAGGAATAGTGCTTCGGAAAGGAGATACTCGTATACCCAAAGAGAATCATGTCGTTTTCATAGAAACGTTACTCGATTTAGAAGGAGAAGTCATAGAACTCATAGTATCTCATAGCGACGCTATTTCTGTGTTAATTCGTCAATGTGAGGGAGCGAGGGATGCAGTAAAGAAGGAGTAGTGCATCGGAAAGGTGATAGTCGTATCCCAAAACAAAATCCTGTTGTTTCCATAGAAACAATTCTCGATGTAGGAGGAGAAGTCTTAGGACCAACAGTATTTCATAGCGACGCAATTTCTGTGCTTATTCGTCAATGTGAGGGAACGAGGGATGCAGTAAAGAAGGAATAGTGCATCGGAAAGGAGTTACTCGTATCCCAAAGAAAATCCTGTCGTTTCCATAGAAACGTAAGTCATTTTAGGAGGACAAGTCATAGAACACATAGTATTTCATAGCGACGCAATTTCATTGTTAATTCGTCAATGTGAGGGAGCGAGATATGCAGTAAAGAAGGAATAGTGCATCGGAAATTAGATAGTCGTATCCCAAAAGAAAATCCCGTCGTCTCCATAGAAACGTTACTCGATTTAGAAGGAGAAGCCACAGAACAGATAGTATTCCATAGCGTCGCAATTTCTGTGTCAATTCGTCAATGTGAGGGAGCGAGGGTTGCACTAAAGATGGAATAGTGCATCAGAAAGGAGTTACTCGAATCCCAAAAGAAAAACCTGTCGTTTCCATAGAAACGATACTCGATTTAGAAGAAGAAGTCATAGAAGCCATAGTTTTTCATAGCAACGCAATTTATGAGTTAACTCGTCAGTGTGAGGGAGCCTGGGATGCAGTAAAGAAGGAATAGGGCATCGGAAAGAAGATAGTCGTATCCCAAAAGAAAATCCTGTCGTTTCCGTAGAAACGTAACTCGATTTAGAAGGAGAAGTCATAGAACCCATAGTATTTCATAGCGACGCCGTTTCAGTGTTAATTCGTCAATGTGAGGGACCAAGGGATGCAGTAAAGAAGGAATAGCGAATCGGAAAGGAGGTACTCATATGCCAAATGAAAATCCTTTCGTTTCAATAGAAACGATACTCGATTTAGAAGGAGAAGTCATAGAACCCATAGAATTCCATAGCGACGCAATTTCTGTGTTAATTCGCCAATGTGAGGGAGCGAGGGATGCAGTAAAGAAGGCATAGTGCATCGGAAAGGATATACTCGTATCCCAAACGAAAATCCTGTCGTTTCAATAGAAACGTTACTCGATATAGAAGGAGAAGTCATAGAACACGTACAATCCATAGCGTCGCAATTTCTGTGTTAATTCGTCAATGTGAGGGAGCCAGGGATGCAGTAAAGAAGGAGTAGTGCATCGGAAAGGAGATACTCGTATCCCAAAAGAAATTCCTGTCGTTTCCATAGATACGTTACTCGATTTAGAAGGAGATGTCATAGAACCAATGGTATTTCATAGCGGCG
Source organism: Schistocerca americana (assembly GCF_021461395.2). NCBI lineage: Eukaryota > Metazoa > Arthropoda > Insecta > Orthoptera > Acrididae > Schistocerca > Schistocerca americana. Next base: position 41,139,215 of record NC_060119.1, read on the forward strand.
CAATTTCCGTGTTAATTTGCCAACGTGAGAGAGCGAGGAAAGCAGTTAAGAGGGAATAGTGCAACGGAAAGGAGATACTCGTATCCCAATAGAAAATCCTGACGTTTCCATAGAATCGTTACTCGATTTAGAAGGAGGAGTCATAGAACCCATAGTATTTCATAGTGACAAAATTTCTGTGTAAATTCGTCAATGTGAGGGGGCGAGGGAAGCAGTAAAGAAGGAATAGTGCTTCGGAAAGGAGATACTCGTATACCAAACGAAAATCCTGTCGTTTCCACAGAAACGTTACTTGATTTAGAAGGAGCAGTCGTAGAACTCATAGTATTTCATACCGACGCAACATCTGTGTTATTTCGTCAATGTGAGGGAGCGAGGGATGCAGTAAAAAAGGAATAGTGCATCGGAAAGGAGTTTTTCGTATCCCAAAAGAAATGCCTGTCGTTTCCATAGAAACTATTCTCGATGTAGAAGGAGAAGTCATAGAACCGATAGTATTTCATAGAAGGAGAAGTCATAGAACCCATAGTATTTCATAGTGACGCCGTTTCAGTGTTAATTCGACAATGTGAGGGACCAAGGGATGCAGTAAAGAAGGAATAGTGAATCGGAAAGGAGATACTCATATGCCAAATGAAAATCCTTTCGTTTCAATAGAAACGATACTCGATTTAGAAGGAGAAGTCATAGAACCCATAGAGTTCCATAGCGTCGCAATTTCTGTGTTAATTCGCCAATGTGAGGGAGCGAGGGATGCAGTAAAGAAGGCATGGTGCATCGGAAAGAATATACTCGTATCCCAAACGAAAATCCTGTCGTTTCAATAGAAACGTTACTCGATATAGAAGGAGAAGTCATAGAACACGTAGTAATCCATAGCGTCGCAATTTCTGTGTTAATTCGTCAATGTGAGGGAGCCAGGGATGCAGTAACGAAGGAGTAGTGCATCGGAAAGGAGATACTCGTATCCCAAATGAAATTCCTGTCGTTATCATAGTTACGTTACTCGATTTAGAAGGAGATGTCATAGAACCAATGGTATTTCATAGCGACGCAATTTCCGTGTTAATTTGCCAACGTGAGAGAGCGAGGAAAGCAGTTAAGAGGAAATAGTGCAACGGAAAGGAGATACTCGTATCCCAATAGAAAATCCTGACGTTTCTATAGAATCGTTACTCGATTTAGAAGGAGGAGTCATAGAACCCATAGTATTTCATAGTGACAAAATTTCTGTGTTAATTCGTCAATGTGAGGGGGCGAGGGAAGCAGTAAAGAAGGAATAGTGCTTCGGAAAGGAGATACTCGTATACCAAACGAAAATCCTGTCGTTTCCATAGAAACGTTACTTGATTTAGAAGGAGCAGTCGTAGAACTCATAGCATTTCATACCGACGCAACCTCTGTGGTATTTCGTCAATGTGAGGGAGCGAGGGATGCAGTAAAAAAGGAATAGTGCATCGGAAAGGAGTTAGTCGTATCCCAAGAGAAAATCCTGTCGTTTCCATAGAAACTATTCTCGATGTAGAAGGGGAAGTCATAGAACCGATAGTATTTCATAGAAGGAGAAGTCATAGAACACATAGTATTCCGTAGCGTCGCAATTTCTGTGTTAATTCGTCAATGTGAAGGAGCCAGGGATGCAGTAGAAAAGGAATAGTGCATCGAAAAGGAGATACTCGTATCCCAAAAGAAAATCCTGTCGTTTCCGTAGAAACGTAACTCGATTTATGAGGAGAAGTCATAGAACCCATAGTATTTCATAGCGACGCCATTTCAGTGTTAATTCGTCTATGGGAGGAAGCTAGGGATGCAGTAAAGACGGAATAGTGCATCGGAAAGGAGATACTCATATACCAAAAGAAAATCCTTTCGTTTCAATAGAAACGTTACTCGATTTAGAAGGAGAAGTCATGGAACCCATAGAATTCCATAGCGACGCAATTTCTGTGTTAATTCGTCAATGTGAGGGAGCGAGGGAAGCAGTAAAGAAGGCATAGTGCATCGGAAAGGATATACTCCTATCCCAAACGAAAATCCTGTCGTTTCAATAGAAACGTTACTCGATATAGAAGGAGTAGTCATAGAACACATAGTAATCCATAGCGTCGCAATTTCTGTGTTAATTCGTCAATGTGAGGGAGCCAGGGATGCAGTAAAGAAGGAATAGTGCATCGGAAAGGTGATACTCGTATCGTAAAAGGAATTCCTGTCGTTTCCATAGATACGTTACTCGATTTAGAAGGAGATGTCATAGAACTCATAGTATTTCATACCGACGCAATTTCCGTGTTAATTTGCCAACGTGCGGGAGCGAGGAATGCAGTTAAGAGGGAATAGTGCATCGGAAAGGAGATACTCGTATCCCAAAAGAAAATCCTGTCGTTTCCATAGAAACGTTACTCGATTTAGAAGGAGAAGTCATAGAACGCATTGTATTCCGTAGCGTCGCAATTTCTGTGTTAATTCGTCAATGTGAAGGAGCCAGGGATGCAGTAGAAAAGGAATAGTGCATCGGAAAGGAGATACTCGTATCCCAATAGAAAATCCAGATGTTTCCATACAAACGTTACTCGATTTAGAAGGAGGAGTCATAGAACCCATAGTATTTCATAGCGACACAATCTCTGTGTTAATTCGTCAATGTAAGGGGGCGAGGGAAGCAGTAAAAAGGAATAGTGCTTCGGAAACTAGATACTCGTATACCAAACGAAAATCCTGTCGTTTCCGTAGAAACGTTACTCGATTTAGAAGGAGCAGTCATAGAACCCATAGTATTTCATACCGATGCAACTTCTGTGTTAATTCGTCAATGTGAGGGAGCGAGGGATGCAGTAAAGAAGGAATAGTGCATCGGAAAAGAGTTAGTCGTATCCTAAAGGAAAATCCTGTCGTTTCCATAGAAACAATTCTCGATGTAGAAGGAGAAGTCATTGAAACAATAGTATTTCATAGCGACGCAATTTCTGTGCTTATTCGTCAATGTGAGGGAACGAGAGATGCAGTAAGAAAGGAATAGTGCATCGGAAAGGAGATAGTCGTATCCCAAATAAAATCCTGTCGTTTGCATAGAAACGTTACTCATTTTAGGAGGACAAGTCATAGAACACATAGTATTTCATAGCGACGCAATTTCATTGTTAATTCGTCAATGTGTGGGAGCGAGATTTGCAGGAAAGAAGGAATAGTGCATCGGAAAGGAGATACTCGTATCCCAAAGGAAAATCCTGTCGTTTCCAAGGAAACGTTAGTCGATTAGAAGGAGAAGCCACAGAACAGATAGTATTCCATAGCGTCGCAATTTCTGTGTTAATTCGTCAATGTGAGGGAGCGAGGGATGCAGTAAAGGAGGAATAGTGCATCGGAAAGGAGATACTCGTATCCCAAAAGAAAATCCTGTCGTTTCCATTGAAACGTTACTCGATTTAGAAGGAGAAGTCATAGAACCCATAGTATTTTATAGCAACGCAATTTCTGTGTTAATTCGTCAATGTGAGGGAGCGAGGGATGCAATTAAGAGAGAATAGTGCATCGGAAAGGAGATACTCGTATACCAAAAGAAAATCCTGCCGTTTCCATAGAAACGTTACTCGATTTAGAAGGAGAAGTCATAGAAGCCATAGTATTTCATAGCGACGCAATTTCTGAGTTAATTCGTCAATGTGAGGGAGCGAGGGATGCGGTAAAGAAGGAATAGTGCATCAGAAAGGAGATACTCGTTTCCCTAAAGAAAATCCTGTCGTTTCCATAGAAACAATTCTCGATGTAGAAGGAGAAGTCATTGACCCATTAGTATTTCATAGCGACGCAACATCTGTGCTTATTCGTCAATGTGAGGGAACGAGAGATGCAGTAAGAAAGGAATAGTGCATCGGAAAGGAGATACCCGTATCCCAAAGAAAATATTGTCGTTTCCATAGAAACGTTACTCATTTAAGGAGGACAAGTCATAGAACACATAGTATTACATATCGACGCAATTTCATAGTTAATTCGTCAATGTGTGGGAGTGAGATATGCAGTAAGGAAGGAATAGTGCATGGGAAAGGAGATACTCGTATCCCAAAAGAAAATTCTGTCGTTTCCATAGAAACGTTACTCGATTTAGAAGGAGAAGCCACAGAACAGATAGTATTCCATAGCGTAGCAATTTCTGTGTTAATTCGGCAATGTGAGGGAGAGAGGTATGCAGTAAAGAAGGAATAGTGCATCGGAAAGGAGATACTAGTATCCCAAAAGAAAATTCTGTCGTTTCCATAGAAACGTTACTCGATTTAGAACGAGAAGTCATAGAACCCATAGTATTTCATAGCGACGCAATTTCTGTGTTAATTCGTCAATGTGAGGGAGCGAGGGATGCAATTAAGAAGGAATAGTGCATCGGAAAGGAGATACTCGTATACCAAACGAAAATCGTGTCGTTTCCATAGAAACGTTACTCGATTTCGAAGGAGATGTCATAGAAGCCATAGTATTTCATAGCGACGCAATTTATGAGTTAATTCTTCAATGTGAGGGAGCCTGGCATGCAGTAAAGAAGGAATAGGGCATCGGAACGGAGATAGTCGTATCCCAAAAGAAAATCCTGTCGTTTCCATAGAAACGTTACTCGATTTAGAAGGAGATGTCATAGAACCAATGGTATTTCATAGCGACGCAATTTCTGTGTTAATTCGGCAATGTGAGGGAGCGAGGGATGCAATTAAGAAGGAATAGTGCATCGGAAAGGAGATAGTCGTATCCCAAAACAAAATCCTGTCGTTTCCATAGAAACAATTCTCGATGTAGGAGGAGAAGTCTTAGAACCAACAGTATTTCATAGCGACGCAATTTCTGTGCTTATTCGTCAATGTGAGGGAACGAGGGATGCAGTAAAGAAGGAATAGTGCATCGGAAAGGAGTTACTCGTATCCCAAAGAAAATCCTGTCGTTTCCATAGAAACGTAAGTCATTTTAGTAGGACAAGTCATAGAACACATAGTATTTCATAGCGACGCAATTTCATTGTTAATTCGTCAATGTGAGGGAGCGAGATATGCAGTAAAGAAGGAATAGTGCATCGGAAATTAGATAGTCGTATCCCAAAAGAAAATCCCGTCGTCTCCATAGAAACGTTACTCGATTTAGAAGGAGAAGCCACAGAACAGATAGTATTCCATAGCGTCGCAATTTCTGTGTTAATTCGTCAATGTGAGGGAGCGAGGGTTGCACTAAAGATGGAATAGTGCATCAGAAAGGAGTTACTCGAATCCCAAAAGAAAAACCTGTCGTTTCCATAGAAACGATACTCGATTTAGAAGAAGAAGTCATAGAAGCCATAGTTTTTCATAGCAACGCAATTTATGAGTTAACTCGTCAGTGTGAGGGAGCCTGGGATGCAGTAAAGAAGGAATAGGGCATCGGAAAGAAGATAGTCGTATCCCAAAAGAAAATCCTGTCGTTTCCGTAGAAACGTAACTCGATTTAGAAGGAGAAGTCATAGAACCCATAGTATTTCATAGCGACGCCGTTTCAGTGTTAATTCGTCAATGTGAGGGACCAAGGGATGCAGTAAAGAAGGAATAGTGAATCGGAAAGGAGGTACTCATATGCCAAATGAAAATCCTTTCGTTTCAATAGAAACGATACTCGATTTAGAAGGAGAAGTCATAGAACCCATAGAATTCCATAGCGACGCAATTTCTGTGTTAATTCGCCAATATGAGGGGGCGAGGGATGCAGTAAAGAAGGCATAGTGCATCGGAAAGGATATACTCGTATCCCAAACGAAAATCCTGTCGTTTCAATAGAAACGTTACTCGATATAGAAGGAGGAGTCATAGAACACGTAAAATCCATAGCGTCGCAATTTCTGTGTTAATTCGTCAATGTGAGGGAGCCAGGGATGCAGTAAAGAAGGAGTAGTGCATCGGAAAGGAGATACTCGTATCCCAAAAGAAAATCCTGTCGTTTCCATTGAAACGTTACTCGATTTAGAAGGAGAAGTCATAGAACCCATAGTATTTTATAGCAACGCAATTTCTGTGTTAATTCGTCAATGTGAGGGAGCGAGGGATGCAATTAAGAGAGAATAGTGCATCGGAAAGGAGATACTCGTATACCAAAAGAAAATCCTGCCGTTTCCATAGAAACGTTACTCGATTTAGAAGGAGAAGTCATAGAAGCCATAGTATTTCATAGCGACGCAATTTCTGAGTTAATTCGTCAATGTGAGGGAGCGAGGGATGCGGTAAAGAAGGAATAGTGCATCAGAAAGGAGATACTCGTTTCCCTAAAGAAAATCCTGTCGTTTCCATAGAAACAATTCTCGATGTAGAAGGAGAAGTCATTGACCCATTAGTATTTCATAGCGACGCAACATCTGTGCTTATTCGTCAATGTGAGGGAACGAGAGATGCAGTAAGAAAGGAATAGTGCATCGGAAAGGAGATACCCGTATCCCAAAGAAAATATTGTCGTTTCCATAGAAACGTTACTCATTTAAGGAGGACAAGTCATAGAACACATAGTATTACATAGCGACGCAATTTCATTGTTAATTCGTCAATGTGTGGGAGTGAGATATGCAGTAAGGAAGGAATAGTGCATGGGAAAGGAGATACTCGTATCCCAAAAGAAAATTCTGTCGTTTCCATAGAAACGTTACTCGATTTAGAAGGAGAAGCCACAGAACAGATAGTATTCCATAGCGTAGCAATTTCTGTGTTAATTCGGCAATGTGAGGGAGAGAGGTATGCAGTAAAGAAGGAATAGTGCATCGGAAAGGAGATACTAGTATCCCAAAAGAAAATTCTGTCGTTTCCATAGAAACGTTACTCGATTTAGAACGAGAAGTCATAGAACCCATAGTATTTCATAGCGACGCAATTTCTGTGTTAATTCGTCAATGTGAGGGAGCGAGGGATGCAATTAAGAAGGAATAGTGCATCGGAAAGGAGATACTCGTATACCAAACGAAAATCGTGTCGTTTCCATAGAAACGTTACTCGATTTCGAAGGAGATGTCATAGAAGCCATAGTATTTCATAGCGACGCAATTTATGAGTTAATTCTTCAATGTGAGGGAGCCTGGCATGCAGTAAAGAAGGAATAGGGCATCGGAACGGAGATAGTCGTATCCCAAAAGAAAATCCTGTCGTTTCCATAGAAACGTTACTCGATTTAGAAGGAGATGTCATAGAACCAATGGTATTTCATAGCGACGCAATTTCTGTGTTAATTCGGCAATGTGAGGGAGCGAGGGATGCAATTAAGAAGGAATAGTGCATCGGAAAGGAGATAGTCGTATCCCAAAACAAAATCCTGTCGTTTCCATAGAAACAATTCTCGATGTAGGAGGAGAAGTCTTAGAACCAACAGTATTTCATAGCGACGCAATTTCTGTGCTTATTCGTCAATGTGAGGGAACGAGGGATGCAATAAAGAAGGAATAGTGCATCGGAAAGGAGTTACTCGTATCCCAAAGAAAATCCTGTCGTTTCCATAGAAACGTAAGTCATTTTAGTAGGACAAGTCATAGAACACATAGTATTTCATAGCGACGCAATTTCATTGTTAATTCGTCAATGTGAGGGAGCGAGATATGCAGTAAAGAAGGAATAGTGCATCGGAAATTAGATAGTCGTATCCCAAAAGAAAATCCCGTCGTCTCCATAGAAACGTTACTCGATTTAGAAGGAGAAGCCACAGAACAGATAGTATTCCATAGCGTCGCAATTTCTGTGTTAATTCGTCAATGTGAGGGAGCGAGGGTTGCACTAAAGATGGAATAGTGCATCAGAAAGGAGTTACTCGAATCCCAAAAGAAAAACCTGTCGTTTCCATAGAAACGATACTCGATTTAGAAGAAGAAGTCATAGAAGCCATAGTTTTTCATAGCAACGCAATTTATGAGTTAACTCGTCAGTGTGAGGGAGCCTGGGATGCAGTAAAGAAGGAATAGGGCATCGGAAAGAAGATAGTCGTATCCCAAAAGAAAATCCTGTCGTTTCCGTAGAAACGTAACTCGATTTAGAAGGAGAAGTCATAGAACCCATAGTATTTCATAGCGACGCCGTTTCAGTGTTAATTCGTCAATGTGAGGGACCAAGGGATGCAGTAAAGAAGGAATAGTGAATCGGAAAGGAGGTACTCATATGCCAAATGAAAATCCTTTCGTTTCAATAGAAACGATACTCGATTTAGAAGGAGAAGTCATAGAACCCATAGAATTCCATAGCGACGCAATTTCTGTGTTAATTCGCCAATATGAGGGAGCGAGGGATGCAGTAAAGAAGGCATAGTGCATCGGAAAGGATATACTCGTATCCCAAACGAAAATCCTGTCGTTTCAATAGAAACGTTACTCGATATAGAAGGAGAAGTCATAGAACACGTAGTAATCCATAGCGTCGCAAATTTCTGTGTTAATTCGTCAATGTGAGGGAGCCAGGGATGCAGTAAAGAAGGAGTAGTGCATCGGAAAGGAGATACTCGTATCCCAAATGAAATTCCTGTCGTTATCATAGATACGTTACTCGATTTAGAAGGAGATGTCATAGAACCAATGGTATTTCATAGCGACGCAATTTCCGTGTTAATTTGCCAACGTGAGAGAGCGAGGAAAGCAGTTAAGAGGGAATAGTGCAACGGAAAGGAGATACTCGTATCTCAATAGAAAACCCTGACGTTTCCATAGAATCGTTACTCGATTTAGAAGGAGGAGTCATAGAACCCATAGTATTTCATAGTGACAAAATTTCTGTGTTAATTCGTCAATGTGAGGGGGCGAGGGAAGCAGTAAAGAAGGAATAGTGCTTCGGAAAGGAGATACTCGTATACCAAACGAAAATCCTGTCGTTTCCATAGAAACGTTACTTGATTTAGAAGGAGCAGTTGTAGAACTCATAGTATTTCATACCGACGCAACCTCTGTGTTATTTCGTCAATGTGAGGGAGCGAGGGATGCAGTAAAAAAGGAATAGTGCATCGGAAAGGAGTTAGTCGTATCCCAAGAGAAAATCCTGTCGTTTCCATAGAAACTATCCTCGATGTAGAAGGGGAAGTCATAGAACCGATAGTATTTCATAGAAGGAGAAGTCATAGAACACATAGTATTCCGTAGCGTCGCAATTTCTGTGTTAATTCGTCAATGTGAAGGAGCCAGGGATGCAGTAGAAAAGGAATAGTGCATCGAATAGGAGATACTCGTATCCCAAAAGAAAATCCTGTCGCTTCCGTAGAAACGTAACTCGATTTATGAGGAGAAGTCATAGAACCCATAGTATTTCATAGCGACGCCATTTCAGTGTTAATTCGTCTATGGGAGGAAGCTAGGGATGCAGTAAAGAAGGAATAGTGCATCGGAAAGGAGATACTCATATACCAAAAGAAAATCCTTTCGTTTCAATAGAAACGTTACTCGATTTAGAAGGAGAAGTCATAGAACCCATAGAATTCCATAGCGACGCAATTTCTTTGTTAATTCGTCAATGTGAGGGAGCGAGGGATGCAGTAAAGAAGGCATAGTGCATCGGAAAGGATATACTCCTATCCCAAACGAAAATCCTGTCGTTTCAATAGAAACGTTACTCGATATAGAAGGAGTAGTCATAGAACACATAGTAATCCATAGCGGCGCAATTTCTGTGTTAATTCGTCAATGTGAGGGAGCCAGGGATGCAGTAAAGAAGGAATAGTGCATCGGAAAGGTGATACTCGTATCGTAAAAGGAATTCCATTCGTTTCCATAGATACGTTACTCGATTTAGAACTAGATGTCATAGAACTCATAGTATTTCATACCGACGCAATTTCCGTGTTAATTTGCCAACGTGCGGGTGCGAGGAATGCAGTTAAGAGGGAATAGTGCATCGGAAAGGACATACTCGTATCCCAATAGAAAATCCTGATGTTTCCATAGAAACGTTACTCGATTTAGTAGGAGGAGTCATAGAACCCATAGTATTTCATAGCGACACAATCTCTGTGTTAATTCGTCAATGTAAGGGGGCGAGGGAAGCAGTAAAAAAGGAATAGTGCTTCGGAAACTAGATACTCGTATACCAAACGAAAATCCTGTCGTTTCCATAGAAACGTTACTCGATTTAGAAGGAGCAGTCATAGAACTCATAGTATTTCATACCGATGCAACTTCTGTGTTAATTCGTCAATGTGAGGGAGCGAGGGATGCAGTAAAGAAGGAATAGTGCATCGGAAAAGAGTTAGTCGTATCCTAAAGGAAAATCCTGTCGTTTCCATAGAAACAATTCTCGATGTAGAAGGAGAAGTCATTGAAAGAATAGTATTTCATAGCGACGCAATTTCTGTGCTTATTCGTCAATGTGAGGGAACGAGAGATGCAGTAAGAAAGGAATAGTGCATCGGAAAGGAGATACTCGGATCCCAAAGAAAATCCTGTCGTTTGCATAGAAACGTTACTCATTTTAGGAGGACAAGTCATAGAACACACAGTATTTCATAGCGACGCAATTTCATTGTTAATTCGTCAATGTGTGGGGTAGCGAGATTTGCAGTAAAGAAGGAATAGTGCATCGGAAAGGAGATACTCGTATCCCAAAAGAAAATCCTGTCGTTTCCAAAGAAACGTTACTCGATTTAGAAGGAGAAGCCACAAAACAGATAGTATTCCATAGCGTCGCAATTTCTGTGTTAATTCGTCAATGTGAGGTAGCGAGGTATGCAGTAAAGGAGGAATAGTGCATCGGAAAGGAGATACTCGTATCCCAAAAGAAAATCCTGTCGTTTCCATTGAAACGTTACTCGATTTAGAAGGAGAAGTCATAGAACTCATAGTATTTTATAGCAACGCAATTTCTGTGTTAATTCGTCAATGTGAGGGTGCGAGGGATGCAATTAAGAGAGAATAGTGCATCGGAAAGGAGATAGTCGTATACCAAAAGAAAATCCTGCCGTTTCCATAGAAACGTTACTCGATTTACACTCCTGGAAATGGAAAAAAGAACACATTGACACCGGTGTGTCAGACCCACCATACTTGCTCCGGACACTGCGAGAGGGCTGTACAAGCAATGATCACACGCACAGCACAGCGGACACACCAGGAACCGCGGTGTTGGCCGTCGAATGGCGCTAGCTGCGCAGCATTTGTGCACCGCCGCCGTCAGTGTCAGCCAGTTTGCCGTGGCATACGGAGCTCTATCGCAGTCTTTAACACTGGTAGCATGCCGCGACAGCGTGGACGTGAACCGTATGTGCAGTTGACGGACTTTGAGCGAGGGCGTATAGTGGGCATGCAGGAGGCCGGGTGGACGTATCGCCGAATTGCTCAACACGTGGGGCGTGAGGTCTCCACAGTACATCGATGTTGTCGCCAGTGGTCGGCGGAAGGTGCACAGGCCCGTCGACCTGGGACCGGACCGCAGCGACGCACGGATGCACGCCAAGACCATAGGATCATACGCAGTGCCGTAGGGGACCGCACCGCCACTTCCCAGCAAATTAGGGACACTGTTGCTCCTGGGGTATCGGCGAGGACCATTCGCAACCGTCTCCATGAAGCTGGGCTACGGTCCCGCACACCGTTAGGCCGTCTTCCGCTCACGCCCCAACATCGTGCAGCCCGCCTCCAGTGGTGTCGCGACAGGCGTGAATGGAGGGACGAATGGAGACGTGTCGTCTTCAGCGATGAGAGTCGCTTCTGCCTAGGTGCCAATGATGGTCGTATGCGTGTTTGGCGCCGTGCAGGTGAGCGCCACAATCAGGACTGCATACGACCGAGGCACACAGGGCCAACACCCGGCATCATGGTGTGGGGAGCGATCTCCTACACTGGCCGTACACCACTGGTGATCGTCGAGGGGACACTGAATAGTGCGCGGTACATCCAAACCGTCATCGAACCCATCGTTCTACCATTCCTAGACTGGCAAGGGAACTCGCTGTTCCAACAGGACTATGCACGTCCGCATGTATCCCGTGCCACCCAACGTGCTCTAGAAGGTGTAAGTCAACTACCCTGGCCAGCAAGATCTCCGGATCTGTCCCCCATTGAGCATGTTTGGGACTGGATGAAGCGTCGTCTCACGCGGTCTGCACGTCCAGCACGAACGCTGGTCCAACTGAGGCGCCAGGTGGAAATGGCATGGCAAGCCGTTCCACAGGACTACATCCAGCATCTCTACGATCGTCTCCATGGGAGAATAGCAGCCTGCATTGCTGCGAAAGGTGGATATACACTGTACTAGTGCCGACATTGTGCATGCTCTGTTGCCTGTGTCTATGTGGCTGTGGTTCTGTCAGTGTGATCATGTGATGTATCTGACCCCAGGAATGTGTCAATAAAGTTTCCCCTTCCTGGGACAATGAATTCACGGTGTTCTTATTTCAATTTCCAGGAGTGTAGAAGGAGAAGTCATAGAAGCCATAGTATTTCATAGCGACGCAATTTCTGAGTTAATTCGTCAATGTGAGGGAGCGAGGGATGCGGTAAAGAAGGAATAGTGCATCAGAAAGGAGATACTCGTTTCCCTAAAGAAAATCCTGTCGTTTCCATAGAAACAATTCTCGATGTAGAAGGAGAAGTCATTGACCCAATAGTATTTCATAGCGACGCAACATCTGTGCTTATTCGTCAATGTGAGGGAACGAGAGATGCAGTAAGAAAGGAATAGTGCATCGGAAAGGAGATACCCGTATCCCAAAGAAAATATTGTCGTTTCCATAGAAACGTTACTCATTTAAGGAGGACAAGTCATAGAACACATAGTATTACATAGCGACGCAATTTCATTGTTAATTCGTCAATGTGTGGGAGTGAGATATGCAGTAAGGAAGGAATAGTGCATGGGAAAGGAGATACTCGTATCCCAAAAGAAAATTCTGTCGTTTCCATAGAAACGTTACTCAATTTAGAAGGAGAAGCCACAGAACAGATAGTATTCCATAGCGTAGCAATTTCTGTGTTAATTCGGCAATGTGAGGGAGCGAGGTATGCAGTAAAGAAGGAATAGTGCATCGGAAAGGAGATACTCGTATCCCAAAAGAAAATTCTGTCGTTTCCATAGAAACGTTACTCGATTTAGAACGAGAAGTCATAGAACCCATAGTATTTCATAGCGACGCAATTTCTGTGTTAATTCGTCAATGTGAGGGAGCGAGGGATGCAATTAAGAAGGAATAGTGCATCGGAAAGGATATACTCGTATCCCAAACGAAAATCCTGTCGTTTCAATAGAAACGTTGCTCGATATAGAAGGAGACGTCATAGAACACGTAAAATCCATAGCGTCGCAATTTCTGCGTTAATTCGTCAATGTGAGGGAGCCAGGGATGCAGTAAAGAAGGAGTAGTGCATCGGAAAGGAGATACTCGTATCCCAAAAGAAATTCCTGTCGTTTCCATAGATACGTTACTCGATTTAGAAGGAGATGTCATAGAACCAATGGTATTTCATAGCGACGCAATTTCCGTGTTAATTTGCCAACGTGAGAGAGCGAGGAAAGCAGTTAAGAGGGAATAGTGCAACGGAAAGGAGATACTCGTATCCCAATAGAAAATCCTGACGTTTCCATAGAATCGTTACTCGATTTAGAAGGAGGAGTCATAGAACCCATAGTATTTCATAGTGACAAAATTTCTGTCTTAATTCGTCAATGTGAGGGATCGAGGGAAGCAGTAAAGAAGGAATAGTGCTTTGGAAAGGAGATACTCGTATACCAAACGAAAATCCTGTCGTCTCCATAGAAACGTTACTTGATTTAGAAGGAGCAGTCGTAGAACTCATAGTATTTCATACCGACGCAACCTCTGTGTTATTTCGTCAATGTGAGGGAGCGAGGGATGCAGTAAAAAAGGAATAGTGCATCGGTAAGGAGTTAGTCGTATCCCAAGAGAAAATCCTGTCGTTTCCATAGAAACTATTCTCGATGTAGAAGGAGAAGTCATAGAACCGATAGTATTTCATAGAAGGAGAAGTCATAGAACCCATAGTATTTCATAGCGACGCCGTTTCAGTGTTATTTCGTCAATGTGAGGGACCAAGGGATGCAGTAAAGAAGTAATAGTGAATCGGAAACGAGATACTCATATGCCAAATGAAAATCCTTTCGTTTCAATAGAAACGATACTCGATTTAGAAGGAGAAGTCATAGAACCCATAGAATTCCATAGCGACGCAATTTCTGTGTTAATTCGCCAATGTGAGGGAGCGAGGGATGCAGTAAAGAAGGCATAGTGCATCGGAAAGAATATACTCGTATCCCAAAGAAAATCCTGTCGTTTCCATAGAAACGTTACTCATTTTAGGAGGACAAGTCATAGAACACATAGTATTTCATAGCGACGCAATTTCATTGTTAATTCGTCAATGTGTGGGAGCGAGATATGCAGTAAAGAAGGAATAGTGCATCGGAAAGGAAAAAGTCGTATCTCAAAAGAAAATCCTGTCGTTTCCATAGAAACGTACTCGATTTAGAAGGAGAAGCCACAGAACAGTTAGTATTCCATAGCGTCGCCATTTCTGTGTTAATTCGACAATGTGAGGGAGTAAGGGATGCAGTAAAGAAGGAATAGTGCATTGGAAAGGAGATAGTCGTATCCCAAAAGAAAATCCTGTTGTTTCCATAGAAACGTTACTCGATTTAGAAGGAGAAGTCATAGAACCCATAGTATTTCATAGCGACGCAATTTCTGCGTAAATTCGTCAATGTGAGGGAGCGAGGGATGCAATTAAGAAGGAATAGTGCATCGGAGAGGAGATACTCGTATACCAAAAGAAAATCCTATCGTTTCCATAGAAACTTTACTCTATTTAGGAGGAGAAGACATAGAAGCAATAGTAATTCATAGCGACGCAATTTATGAGTTAATTCGTCAATGTGAGGGAGCCTGGGATGCAGTAAAGAAGGAACAGTGCATCGGAAAGGAGATACTCGTATCCCAAAAGAAATTCCTGTCGTTTCCATAGATACGTTACTCGATTTAGAAAGAGATGTCATAGAACCAATGGTATTTCATAGCGGCGCAATTTCCGTGTTAATTTGCCAACGTGAGGGAGCGAGGAATGCAGTTAAGAGGGAATAGTGCATCGGAAAGGAGATACTCGTATCCCAATAGAAAACCTGACGTTTCCATAGAAACGTTACTCGATTTAGAAGGAGGAGTCATAGAACCCATAGTATTTCATAGCGAAACAATTTCTGTGTTCATTCGTCAATGTGAGGGAGCGAGGGATGCAGTAAAGAAGGATTAGTGCATCGGAAAGGAGTTAGCCGTATCCCAAAAGAAAATCTTGCCGTTTCCATAGAAACAATTCTCGATGTAGAAGGAGAAGTCTTAGAACCTATAGTAATTCATAGCGACGCAATTTCTGTGCTTATTCGTCAATGTGAGGGAACGAGGGATGCAGTAAAGAAGGAATAATGCATTGGAAAGGAGATAGTCGTATCCCAAAAGAAAATCCTGTCGTTTCCATAGAAACGTTACTCGATTTAGAAGGAGAAGCCACAAAACAGATAGTATGCCATAGCGTCGCAATTTCTGTGATAATTCGTCAATGTGAGGGAGCGAGGGAGGCAACAAAGAAGGAATAGTGCATCGTTAAGGCGATACTCGTATCCCAAAAGAAAATCCTGTCGTTTCCATAGAAACGTTACTCGATTTAGTAGGAGAAGTCATAGAACCCATAGTATTTCATAGCGACGTAATTTCTGTGTTAATTCGTCAATGTGAGGGAGCGAGGGATGCAATTAAAAAGGAATAGTGCATCGGAAAGGAGATACTCGTATACCAAAAGAAAATCCTGTCGTTTCCATAGAAACGTTACTCCATTTAGAAGGAGAAGTCATAGAACCCATAGTATTTCATAGCGACGCAGACTATGAGTTAATTCGTCAATGTGAGGGAGCCTGGGATGCAGTAAAGAAGGAATAGGGCATCGGAAAGGAGATAGTCGTATCCCAAAAGAAAATCCTGTCGTTTCCATAGAAATGTTACTCGATTTAGAAGAAGAAGTCATAGAACACATAGTATATCATTGCGACGCAATTTCAGTGTTGATTCGTCAATGTGAGGAAGCGAGGGATGCTGTAAAGAAGGAATAGTGCATCGGAAAGGTGATACTCGAATACCAAAAGAAAATCCTCTCGTTTCCATAGAAACGTTACTCGATTTAGAAGGAGAAGTCATAGAACCCGTAGTATTTCATAGCGACGCAATTTCTGTGTTAATTCGTCAATGTGAGGGAGCGAGGGATGCAGTAAAGTTGGAATAGTGCATCGGAAATGAGATACTCGTATCCCAAAAGAAAATCCTTTTGTTTCCATAGAAACGTTATTCGATTTAGTAAAAGAAGTTATAGAACCCATAGTGTATCACTGTGACGCCAATTCTGTGTTAATTCGCCAATGTGCAGGAGCGAGGGATGCAGTAAACAAGGAATAGTGCATCGGAAAGGAGATACCCGCATCCCAAACGAAAATCCTGTTGTTTCCACAGAAACGTAAGTCGATTTAGAAGGAGATGTCATAGAACCAATAGTATTAAAAAGAGACGCAATTTCTGCGTTAATTTGTCAATGTGAGGGTGCGGGGGATGCAGTAAAGAAGGCATAGTGCATCGGAAAGGATATACTCGTATCCCAAACGAAAAGCCTGTCCTTTCAATAGAAACGTTACTCGATTTAGAAGGAGAAGTCATAGAACCCATAGAATTCCATAGCGACGCAATTTCAATGTTAATTCGTCAATGTCAGGGTGCGAGGGATGCAGTAAAGAAGGCATAGTGCATCGGAAAGGATAGACTCGTATCCCAAACGAAAATCTTGCCGTTTCAATAGAAACGTTACTCGATATAGAAGGAGAAGTCATAGAACACATAGTATTCCATAGCGTCGCAATTACTGCGTTAATTCGTCGATGTGAGGGAGCCAGGGAAGCAGTAAAGAAGGAATAGTGCATCGAAAAGGAGATACTCGTATCCCAAAAGAAAATCCTGTCGTTTTCATAGAAACGTTACTCGATTTAGAAGGAGAAGTCCTAGAACCCATAATATTTCATAGCGTCGCAATTTCTGTGTTAATTCGCCAATGTGAGGGAGCGATTGATGCAGTAAAGCAGGCATAGTGCATCGGAAAGGAGATACTCGTATCCCAAAGGAAAATCCTGTCGTTTCTATAGAAACGTTACTCGATATGGAAGGAGAAGACATAGAACACATAGTATTTCATAGCGTCGCAATTTCTGTGTTAATTCGTCAATGTGAGGGAGCCAGGGATGCAGTAAAGAAGGATTTGTGCATCGGAAAGGAGATACTCGTATCCCAAAAGTAAATCCTGTCGTTTCCATAGATACGTTACTCGATTTAGAAGGAGATGTCTTACAACCAATAGTATTTCATAGCGACGCAATTTCTGTGTTAATTCGTCAAAGCGAGGGAGCGAGGGACGCAGTAAAGAAGGAATAGTACATCGGAAAAAAGATACTCGTATACCAAAAGAAAATCCAGTCGTTTCCATAGAAACGTTACCCGAGTTAGATGGAGAAGCCATAGAACCCATAGTATTTCATAGCGATGCCATTTCTGTGTTAATTCGTCAATGTGAGGTAGCGAGGGTTGCAGTAAAGAAGGAATTGTGCACCGGAATGGAGATGCTCGTATCCCAAAAGAAAATCCTGTCGTTACCATAGAAACGTCACTCGACTTAGAGGGAGGAGTCATAGAACACATAGTATTCATAGCGACGCAATTTCTGTGCTTATTCGTCAATGTGAGGGAACGAGGGATGCAGTAAAGTAGGAATAGTGCATCGGAAAGGAGATACTCGTATCCCAAAAATATCCTGTCGTTTTCATAGAAACGTCACTTGATTTAGAAGGAGAAGTCTAGACCCCATAGTATTTCATAGCGACGCTAATTCTGTGTTAATTCGTCAATGTGAGGGAACGAAGGATGCAGAAAAGAAGGAATACTGCATCGGAAAGGAGATACTCGTGTCGTAAAAGAAAGTAATGTTGTTACCATATAAACGTTACTCGATTTACAAGGAGAAGTCGTAGAACCCACAGTATTTCATAGCGTGCAATATCTGAGTTAATTCGTCAATGTGAGGGAGCGAGGGATGCAGTAAAGAGGGAATAGTGCATCGGAAAGGAGATACTCGTATCCCATGAGAAAATCCTGTCGTTTCCATAGAAACGTTAGTCGATTTAGAAGGAGAAGTCGTAGAACACATAGTATTCCATACAGTCGCAAATCTGTGATAATTCGTCAATGTGAGGGAGCCAGGGATGCAGAGAAGAAGGAATAGTGCATCGGAAAGGAGATACTCGTATCCCAAAAGAAAATCCTGTCGTTTCCATAGGAACGTTACTCGATTTAGAAGGAGAAGTCATGGAACCCATAGTATTTCATAGCGACGCAATTTCTTTGTTAATTCGTCAATGTGAGGGAACGTGGGATGCAGAAAAGAAGGAATACTGCATCGGAAAGGAGATACTCGTGTCGTAAAAGAAAATAATGTTGTTACCATATAAACGTTACTCGATTTACAAGGAGAAGTCATAGAACCCATAGTATTTCATAGCGACGCAATTTCTGTGTTAATTCGTCAATGTGAGGGAGCAAGGGAAGCAGTAAAGAAGGAATAGTGCTTCGGAATGGAGATACTTGTATACCAAAAGAAAATCCTGTCGATTCCATAGAAACGTTACTCGTTTTAGGAGGACAAGTCTTAGAACCCATAGTATTTCATAGCGACGCAATTTCTGTGTTAATTCGTCAATGTGAGGGAGCGAGGGATGGAGTAAAGAAGGCATAGAGCATCGGAAAGGAGATACTCGTATCCCAAAAGAAATTCCTGTCGTTTCCATAGAAACGTTACCCGAGTTAGAAGGAGAAGTCATAGAACCCATAGTATTTCATAGCGACGCCATTTCTGTGATAATTCGTCAATGTGAGGTAGCGAGGGATGCAGTAAAGAAGGAATACTGCATCGGAATGTAGATACTCGTTTCCCAAAAGAAAACCTGTCGTTACCATAGAAACGTTACTCGATTTAGAAGGTGAAGTCATAGAACACATAGTATTTCATAGCGACGCCATTTCTGTGTTAATTCGTCAATGTGAGGGAGCGAGAGAAGCAGTAAAGAAGGAATAGTGCATCGGAAAGGAGTTACGCGTATCCCAAAAGAAAATCCTGTCGTTTCCATAGATACGTTACTCGATTTAGAAGGAGAAGTCATAGAACCCTTAGTATTTCATAGCGACGCAATTTCTGTGTTAATTCGTCAATCAGAGGGAGCGAGGGATGCAGTAAAGAGGGAATAGTGCATCGGAAAGGAGATACTAGTATCGTAAAAGAAAATCCTGTTCTTTCCATAGAAACGTTACTTGATTTAGAATGAGATGTCTTAGATTCAATGGTATTTCATGGCGACGCAATTTCTGTGTTACTTCGTCAAAGTGAGGGAGCGACTGACGCAGTAAAGAAGGAATAGTGCACCGGAAAGGAGATACTCGTAAACCAAAAGAAAATCCAGTCGTTTCCATAGAAACGTTACTCGATTTAGAAGGAGAAGCCATAGAACCCATAGTATTTCATAGCGACGCCATTTCTGTGATAATTTATCAATGTGAGGTAGCGAGGGATGCAGTAAAGAAGGAATACTGCATCGGAATGGAGATACTCGTATCCCAAAAGAAAATCCTGTCGTTTCCATAGAAACGTTACTCGATTTAGAAGGAGAAGTAATAGAATACATAGTATTTCATAGCGACGCAATTTCTGTGTTAATTCGTCAATGTGAGGGAGCGAGAGATGCAGTAAAGAAGAAATAGTGCATCGGAAAGGAGATACTCCTATCGCAAAAGAAAATCCAGTCGTTTCCATTGAAACGTTACTCTATTTAGAAGGAAAAGTCACAGAACACAAAGTAATTCATAGCGACGCAATTTCTGCGTTAATTCGTCAATGTGAGGGAGCGAGGGATGAAGTAAAGAAGGAGATGTGCATCGGAAAGAAGATACTCGTACCGTAAAAGAAAATCCTGTTGTTTCCATAGAAACGTTACTCGATTTAGAAGGAGAAGTCATAGAACCCATAGTATTTCATAGCGATGCCATTTCTGTGTTAATTCGTCAATGTGAGGTAGCGAGGGTTGCAGTAAAGAAGGAATAGTGCACCGGAATGGAGATGCTCGTATCCCAAAAGAAAATCCTGTCGTTACCATAGAAATGTCACTCGACTTAGAAGGAGAAGTCATAGAACACATAGTATTTCATAGCGACGCAATTTCTGTGCTTATTCGTCAGTGTGAGGGAACGAGGGATGCAGTAAAGTAGGAATAGTGCATCGGAAAGGAGATACTCGTATCCCAAAAATATATCCTGTCGTTTTCATAGAAACGTCACTTGATTTAGAAGGAGAAGTCTAGAACCCATAGTATTTCATAGCGACGCTAATTCTGTGTTAATTCGTCAATGTGAGGGAACGTGCAATGCAGAAAAGAAGGAATACTGCATCGGAAAGGAGATACTCGTGTCGTAAAAGAAAGTAATGTTGTTACCATATAAACGTTACTCGATTTACAAGGAGAAGTCATAAAACCCACAGTATTTCATAGCGACGCAATATCTGAGTTAATTCGTCAATGTGAGGGAACGAGGGATGCAGTAAAGAAGGAATAGTGCATCGGAAAGGAGATACTCGTATCCCATAAGAAAATCCTGTCGTTTCCATAGAAACGTTACTCGATTTAGAAGGAGAAGTCGTAGAACACATAGTATTCCATAGAGTCGCAAATCTGTGATAATTCGTCAATGCAGAGAAGAAGGAATAGTGCATCGGAAAGGAGATACTCGTATCCCAAAAGAAAGTCCTGTAGTTTCCATAGGAACGTTACTCGATTTACAAGGAGAAGTCATGGAACCCATAGTATTTCATAGCGACGCAATTTCTGTGTTAATTCGTCAATGTGAGGGAACGTGGGATGCAGAAAAGAAGGAATACTGCATCGGAAAGGAGATACTAGTGTCGTAAAAGAAAATAATGTTGTTACCATACAAACGTTACTCGATTTAGAAGGAGAAGTCATAGAACCCATAGTATTTCATAGCGACGCAATTTCTGTGTTAATTCTTCAATGTGAGGGAGCAAGGGAAGCAGTAAAGAAGGAATAGTGCTTCGGAAAGGAGATACTTGTATACCAAAAGAAAATCCTGTCGTTTCCATAGAAACGTTACTCGTTTTAGGAGGACAAGTCTTAGAACCCATAGTATTTCATAGCGACGCAATTTCTGTGTTAATTCGTCAACGTGAGGGAGCGAGGGATGGAGTAAAGAAGGCATAGAGCATCGGAAAGGAGATACACGTATCCTAAACGAAAATCCTGTCGTTTCCATAGAAACGTTACTCGATATAGGAGGAGAAGTCATAGAACACATAATACTCCATAGCGTCGCAATTTCTGTGGTAATTCCTCAATGTGAGGGAGCCAGGGATGCAGTAAAGAAGGAATAGTGCATCGGAAATTAGATGCTCGTATCCCAAAAGAAAATCCTGTCGTTTCCGTAGAAACGTAACTCGATTTAGAACGAGAAGTATTGGAACTCGTAGTATTTCATAGCGACGATATTTCTGTGTTATTTCGTCAATGTGAGGGAGCGAGGGATGCAGTAAAGAAGGCATAGTGCATCGGAAAGGACATACTCTTATCCCAAAAGAAATTCCTATCGTTTCCATGGAAACGTTACTCGATTTCGAAGGAGACGTCATGGAACCCGTAGTATTTCATAGCGACGCAATCTCTGTGTGAATTCGTCAATGTGAGGGAGCGAGGGATGCAATAAAGAAGGAATAATGCATCGGAAATGAGATACACGTATTTAAAAAGAAAATCCTGTCGTTTCCATAGAAACGTTACTCGATTTAGAAAGAGAAGTCATAGAACCCATAGTATTTCATAGCGATGCCACTTCTGTGTTAATTCGTCAATGTGAGGTAGCGAGGGTTGCAGTAAAGAAGGAATAGTGCACCGGAATGGAGATGCTCGTATCCCAAAAGAAAATCCTGTCGTTACCATAGAAACGTCACTCGACTTAGAAGGAGAAGTCATAGAACACATAGTATTTCATAGCGACGCAATTTCTGTGTTAATTCGTCAATGTGAATGAGCGAGAGATGCAGTAAAGAAGGAATAGTATATAGGAAAGGATATACTCGTATCCCAAAAGAAAATTCAGTCGCTTCCATGGAAACGTTACTCGATTTAGAAGGAGTAGTCATAGACCCAAAGTAATTCATAGCGTCCCAATTTCTGCGATATTCGTCAATGTGGGAGAGCGAGGGATGAAGTAAAGAAGGAATAGTGCATCGGAAAGGAGATAGTTGTATCCCGAAACGAAATCCTGTCGTTTCCATAGACACGTTACTGGATTTAGAAGGAGAAGTTATAGAACCCATAGCAATTCATGGCGATGCAATATCTCTGCTTATTCGTCAATCTGAGGGAGCGAGGGATGCTGCAACGAACTAATAGTGCATCGGAAAGGAGGTACTCGTATCATAAAAGAAAATCCTGTCGTTTCCATAGAAACGTTACTCGATTTAGAAGGAGAAGTCATGGAACACATAGTATTTCATAGCGACGCAATTTCTGTGCTTATTCGTCAATGTGAGGGAACGAGGGATGCAGTAAAGTAGGAATAGTGCATTGGAAAGGAGATACTCGTATCCCAAAAATATATCCTGTCGTTTGCATAGAAACGTCACTCGATTTAGAAGGAGAAGTCATTGAACCCATAGTATTTCATAGCGACGCAATTTCTGTGTTAATTCGTCAATGTGAGGGAGCGAGGGATGCAGTAAAGAAGGAATAGTGCATCGGAGAGGAGATACTCGTATCCCATAAGAAAATCCTGTCGTCTCCATAGCAACGTTACTCGATTTAGAAGGAGAAGTCATAGAACACATAGTATTCCATAGAATCGCAAATCTGTGTTAATTCGTCAATGTGAGGGAGCCAGGGATGCAGTGAAGAAGGAATAGTGCATAGGAAAGGAGATACTCGAATCCCAAAAGAAAATTCTGTCGTTTCCATAGAAACGATACTCGATTTAGAAGGAGAAGTTATGGAACCCATAGTAATCCATAGCGACGCAATTTCTGTGTTAATTCGTCAATGTGAGGGAGCGAGGGATGCAGTAAAGAGGGAATAGTGCATCGGAATGGAGATAGTCGTATCCCAAATGAAAATCCTGTCGTTACCATAGAAACGTTACTCGATTTAGAAGGAGAAGTCATAGAACACATAGTATTTCATAGCGACGCAATTTCTGTGCTTATTCGTCAATGTGAGGGAACGAGGGATGCAGTAAAGTAGGAATAGTGCATCGGAAAGGAGATACTCGTATCCCAAAAATATATCCTGCAGTTTGCATACAAACGTCACTCGATTTAGAAGGAGAAGTCATTGAACCCATAGTATTTCATAGCGACGCAATTTCTGTGTTAATTCGTCAATGTGAGGGAGCGAGGGATGCAGTAAAGAAGGAATAGTGCATCGGATAGGAGATACTCGTATCCCATAAGAAAATCCTGTCGTTTCCATAGCAACGTTACTCGATTTAAAAGGAGAAGTCATAGAACACATAGTATTCCATAGAATCGCAAATCTATGTTAATTCGTCAATGTGAGGGAGCCAGGGATGCAGTGAAGAAGGAATAGTGCATAGGAAAGGAGATACTCGTATCCCAAAAGAAAATCCTGTCGTTTCCATAGAAACGTTACTCGATTTAGAATCAGAAGTCATGGAAAACATAGTACTTCAAAGAGACGCGATTTCTGTGTTAATTCGTCAATGTGAGGGAGCGAGTGATGCAGTAAAGAGGGAATAGTGCATCGGAAAGGAGATACTCGTATCCCAAAAGAAAATACTGTCGGTTCCATTGAAACGTAACTCGATTTAGAAGGAGAAGTCGTTGAACACATAGTATACCATAGCGACGCAATTTCTGTGTTAATTCGTCAAAGTGAGGGAGCGATGGATGCAGTAAAGACGGAATAGTGCAACGGAAAGGAGATACTCGTATACCAAAAGAAAATCCTGTCGTTTCAATAGAGACGTTACTCGATTTGGAAGGGGAAGTCATAGACCACATAGTACTTCATAGCGACGCAATTTCTGTGTTAATTCGTCAATGTGTGGGAGCGAGGGATGCAGTAAAGAAGGAATACTGCATCGGAAAGGAGATAGTCGTAACCAATAAGAAAATCCTGTCGTTTCAATAGAAACGTCACTCGATTTAGAAGGAGAAGTCTTAGAACCCATTGTATTTCATAGCGACACAAATTCATTGTTAATTCGTAAACTAGTGGGAGCGAGATATGCAGTAAAGAAGGAATGGAGCATTGGAAAGGAGATACTCGTATCCCATAAGAAAATCCTGTCGTTTCCATAGCAACGTTACTCGATTTAGAAGGAGAAGTCATAGAACACATAGTATTCCATAGAATCGCAAATCTGTGTTAATTCGTCAATGTGAGGGAGCCAGGGATGCAGTGAAGAAGGAATAGTGCTTCGGGAAGGAGGTACTCGTATCATAAAAGAAAATCCTGTCGTTTCCATAGAAACGTTACTCGATTTAGAAGGAGAAGTCATGGAAAACATAGTATTTCAAAGCGACGCAATTTCTGTGTTAATTCGTCAATGTGAGGGTGCGAGTGATGCAGTAAAGAGGGAATAGTGCATCGGAAAGGAAATACTCGTATCCCAAAAGAAAATACTGTCGTTTCCATTGAAACGTTACTCGATTTAGAAGGAGAAGTCGTCGAACACATAGTATTTCATAGCGACGCAATTTTTGTGTTAATTCGTCAAAGTGAGGGAGCGAGGGACGCAGTAAAGAAGGAATAGTGCATCGGAAAGGAGATACTCGCATACCAAAAGAAAATCCTGTCGTTTCCATAGAAACGTTACTCGATTTAGAAGGAGAAGTCATAGAACAAATAGTATTTCATAGCGACGCAATTTCTCTGTTAATTCGTCAATGTGAATGAGCGAGAGATGCAGTAAAGAAGGAATAGTGAATTTGAAAGGAGATATTCCTATCGCAAAAGAAAATCCAGTCGTTTCCATTGAAACGTTACTCGATTTAGAAGGAGAAGTCATAGAACCCAAAGTAATTCATAGCGACGCAAGTCCTGCGTTAATTCGTCAATGTGAGGGAGCGAGGGATGCAGTAAAGAACTAATAGTGCAACGGAAAGGAGATACTCGTATACCAAAAGAAATTCCTGTCGTTTCCATAGAAACGTTGCTCGATTTAGAAGGAGAAGTCATAGAACACATAGTATATCATAGCGACGCAATTTCTGTGTTAATTCGTCAATGTGAGGGAGCGAGGGATGCAGTAAAGAAGGAATAGTACAACGGAAAGGAGATACTCGTATACCAAAAGAAAATCCTGTCGTTTCAATAGAAACGTTACTCGATTTGGAAGGGGAAGTCATAGACCACATAGTACTTCATAGCGACGCAATTTCTGTGTTAATTCGTCAATGTGAGGGAGCGAGGGTTGCAGTAAAGAAGGAATACTGCATCGGAAAGGATATAGTCGTAACCAATAAGAAAATCCTGTCGTTTCAATAGAAACGACATTCGATTTAGAAGGAGAAGTCATAGAACCCATAGTATTTCATAGCGACGCAATTTCTGTGTTAATTCGTCAATGTGAGGGAGCGAGGGATGCAGTAAAGATGGAACAGTGCGTCGGAAAGGAGATAGTCGTATCCCAAAAGAAAATCCTGTCGTTTCCATAGGAACATTACTCGATTTAGAGGGAGAAGTCCTAGAACCCATAGTATTTCATAGCGATGCAATTTCTGTGCTTATTCGTCAATGTGAGGGAACGTGGGATGCAGTGAAGAAGGAATAGTATATCGGAAAGGAGATACTCGTATCCCAAAAGAAAATCCTGTCGTTTCCATAGAAACGTTACTCGATTTAGAAGGAGAAGTCACAGAACAGATAGTATTCCATAGCGTCGCAATTTCTGACTTAATTTGTCAATGTGACGGAGCGAGGGATGCAGTAAAGAAGAAATAGTGCATCGGAAAAGAGATACTCGTATCCCAAAAGAAAACCCTGTCGTTTCCATAGAAAAGTTACTCGATTTAGAAGGAGAAGTTATAGAACCCATAGTATTTCATAGCGACGCTATTTCTGTGTTAATTCGTGAATGTGAGGGAACGAGGGATGCAGTAAAGTAGGAATAGTGCATCGGAAAGGAGATACTCGTATCCCAAAAATATATCCTGTCGTTTGCATACAAACGTCACTCGATTTAGAAGGAGAAGTCATTGAACCCATAGTATTTCATAGCGACGCAATTTCTGTGTCAATTCGTCAATGTGAGGGAACGAGGGATGCAGTAAAGAAGGAATAGTGCATCGGAAGGGAGATACTCGTATCCCATAAGAAAATCCTGTCGTTTCCATAGCAACGTTACTCGATTTAGAAGGAGAAGTCATAGAACACATAGTATTCCATAGAATCGCAAATCTGTGTTAATTCGTCAATGTGAGGGAGCCAGGGATGCAGTGAAGAAGGTATAGTGCATCGAAAAGGAGATACTCGTATCCTATAAGAAAATCCTGTCGTTTCCATAGCAACGTTACTCGATTTAGAAGGAGAAGTCATAGAACACATAGTATTCCATAGAATCGCAAATCTGTGTTAATTCGTCAATGTGAGGGAGCCAGGGATGCAGTGAAGAAGGTATAGTGCATAGGAAAGGAGATACTCGTATCCCAAAAGAAAATCCTGTCGTTTCCATTGAAACGTTACTCGATTTAGAAGGAGAAGTCATAGAACAAATAGTATTTCATAGCGACGCAATTTCTGTGTTAATTCGTCAATGTGAGGGAGCGAGAGATGCAGTAAAGAAGGAATAGTGATTTTGAAAGGAGATATTCCTATCGCAAAAGAAAATCCAGTCGTTTCCATTGAAACGTTACTCGATTTAAAAGGAGAAGTCATAGAACCCAAAGTAATTCTTAGCGACGCAATTTCTGCGTTAATTCGTCAAAGTGAGGGAGCGAGGGATGCAGTAAAGAACTAATAGTGCAACGGAAAGGAGATACTCGTATACCAAAAGAAATTCCTGTCGTTTCCATAGAAACGTTGCTCGATTTAGAAGGAGAAGTCATAGAACACATAGTATATCATAGCGACGCAATTTCTGTGTTAATTCGTCAATGTGAGGGAGCGAGGGATGAAGTAAAGAAGGAATAGTGCAACGGAAAGGAGATACTCGTATACCAAAAGAAAATCCTGTCGTTTCAATAGAAACGTTACTCGATTTGGAAGGGGAAGTCATAGACCACATAGTACTTCATAGCGACGCAATTTCTGTGTTAATTCGTCAATGTGAGGGAGCGAGGGATGCAGTAAAGAAGGAATACTGCATCGGAAGGGAGAAAGTCGTAACCAATAAGAAAATCCTGTCGTTTCAATAGAAACGTCACTCGATTTAGAAGGAGAAGTCATAGAACCCATAGTATTTCATAGCGACGCAATTTCTTTGTTAATTCGTCAATGTGAGTGAGCGAGGGATGCAGTAAAGAAGGCATAGTGCATCGGAAAGGAGATACTCCTATACCAAATGAAAATCCTGTCGTATCCATTGAAACGTTACTCGAATTAGAAGGAGAAGTCATAGAACCCATAGGATTTCATAGCGACGCAATTTCTGTGCTTATTCGTCAATGTGAGGGAACGAGGAATGCAGTACAGTAGGAATAGTGCATCAGAAAGATGATACTCGTATCCCAAAGTTACACTCCTGGAAATGGAAAAAAGAATACATTGACAACGGTGTGTCAGACCCACCATACTTGCTGCGGACACTGCGAGAGGGCTGTACAAGCAATGATCACACGCACGGCACAGCGGACACACCAGGAACCGCGGTGTTGGCCGTCGAATGGCGCTAGCTGCGCAGCATTTGTGCACCGCCGCCGTCAGTGTCAGCTAGTTTGCCGTGGCATACGGAGCTCCATCGCAGTCTTTAACACTGGTAGCATGCCGCGACAGCGTGGACGTGAACCGTATGTGCAGTTGACGGACTTTGAGCGAGGGCGTATAGTGGGCATGCGGGAGGCCTGGTGGACGTACCGCCGAATTGCTCAACACGTGGGGTGTGAGGTCTCCACAGTATATCGATGTTGTCACCAGTGGTCGGCGGAAGGTGCACGTGCCCGTCGACCTGGGACCGGACCGCAGCGACGCACGGATGCACGCCAAGACCGTAGGATCCTATGCAATGCCGTAGGGGACCGCACCGCCACTTCCCAGCAAATTAGGGACACTGTTGCTCCTGGGGTATCGGCGAGGACCATTCGCAACCGTCTCCATGAAGCTGGGCTACGGTCCCGCACACCGTTAGGCCGTCTTCCGCTCACGCCCCAACATCGTGCAGCCCGCCTCCAGTGGTGTCGCGACAGGCGTGAATGGAGGGACGAATGGAGACGTGTCGTCTTCAGCGATGAGAGTCGCTTCTGCCTAGGTGCCAATGATGGTCGTATGCGTGTTTGGCGCCGTGCAGGTGAGCGCCACAATCAGGACTGCATACGACCGAGGCACACAGGGCCAACACCCGGCATCATGGTGTGGGGAGCGATCTCCTACACTGGCCGTACACCACTGGTGATCGTCGAGGGGACACTGAATAGTGCGCGGTACATCCAAACCGTCATCGAACCCATCGTTCTACCATTCCTAGACTGGCAAGGGAACTCGCTGTTCCAACAGGACTATGCACGTCCGCATGTATCCCTTGCCGCCCAACGTGCTCTAGAAGGTGTAAGTCAACTACCCTGGCCAGCAAGATGTCCGGATCTGTCCCCCATTGAGCATGTTTGGGACTGGATGAAGCGTCGTCTCACGCGGTCTGCACGTCCAGCACGAACGCTGGTCCAACTTAGGCGCCAGGTGGAAATGGCATGGCACGCCGTTCCACAGGACTACATCCAGCATCTCTAAGATCGTCTCCAAGGGAGAATAGCAGCCTGCATTGATGCCAAAGGTGGATATACACTGTACTACTGCCGACATTGTGCATGCTCTGTTGCCTGTGTCTATGTGCCTGTGGTTCTGTCAGTGTGATCATGTGATGTATCTGACCCCAGGAATGTGTCAATAAAGTTTCCCCTTAATGGGACAATGAATTCAAGGTGTTCTTATTTCAATTTCCAGGAGTGTATATCCTGCCGTTTGCATAGAAAGGTCACTCGATTTAGAAGGAGAAGTCATAGAGCACATAGTATTCCATAGAGTCACAAATATGTGTTAATTCGTCAATGTGAGGGAGCCAGGGATGCAGTAAAGAAGGAATAGTGCATCGGAAAGGAGATACTCGAATCCCAAAACAAAATCTTGTCGTTTCCATTGAAACGTTACTCGATTTAGAAGGAGAAGTCATGGAACCCGTAGTATTTCATAGCGACGCAATTTCTGTGTTAATTCGTCAATGTGAGGGAGCAAGGGATGCAGTAAAGAAGGAATAGTGCATCGTAAAGGATATACTGTTATACCAAAAGAAAATCCTGTCGTTTCCATAGAAACGATACTCGATTTAGAAGGAGAAGTCATAGAACCCATAATATTTCATAGCGACGTAATTTCTCAGGTTATTCGTCAATGTGAGGGAGCGAGGGATGCAGTAACGAACTAATATTGCATCGGAAAGGAGGTTCTCGTATCATAAAAGAAAATCCTGTCGTTTCCATAGAAACGTTACGCGATTTAGTAGGAGAAGTCATGGAACACACAGTATTTCATAGCGACGCAATTTCTGTGTTAATTCGTCAATGTGCGCGAGCGAGAGATGCAGTAAAGAGGGAATAGTGCATCGGAAAGGAGATACTCGGATCCCAAAAGAAAATCCTGTCGTTTTCATTGAAACGTTACTCGATTTAGAAGGAGAAGTCGTAGAACACATAGTATATCATAGCGACGCAATTTCTGTGTCAATTAGTCAATATGAGGGAGCGAGGGATGCAGTAAAGAAGAAATAGTGCATCGGAAAGGAGATACTCGTATCCCAAAAGGAAATCCTGTCGTTTCAATAGAAAGGTAACTCGATTTCGCAAGAGAAGTTAGAGAACCCATATTATTTCATTTCGACGCAATCTCTGGGTTAATTCGTTAATGTGAGAGTTCGAGGGATGCAATAAAGATGGAATAATGCATCGGAAAGGAGATAGACGCATCCCAAAAGAAAATCCTTTCGTTTCCAAAGAAACGTAACTCGATTTAGAAGGAGAAGTCATAGAACACATAGTATTCCATGGAGTCGCAATTTCTGCGTTAATTCGTCAATGTGAGGGAGCGAGGGATGCAGTAAAGAACTAATAGTGCATCGGAAAGGAGGTACTCGTATCATAAAAGAAAATCCTGTCGTTTCCATACAAACGTTACTCGATTTAGAAGGTGAAGTCATGGAACACATAGTATTTCATAGCGACGCAATTTCTGTGTTAATTCGTCAATGTGAGGGAGCGAGGGATGCAGTTGGTTGGTTTGATTGTTTTGAGGGGAAGGAGACCAGACAGAGTGGACATCGGTCTCATCGGATTAGGAAAAGATGGGGAAGGAAGTCGGCCGTGCCCTTTCAGAGGAACCAACCCGGCATTTGCCTGGAGTGATTGACGGAAATCACGGAAAACCTAAATCAGGATGGCCCGACGCGGGATTGAACCGTCGTCCTCCCGAATGCGAGGCCAGTGTCTAACCACTGCGCCACCTCGCTCGGTCAGGGATGCAGTAAAGAAGGAATAGTGCATCGGAAAGGAGATACTCGTATACCAATAGAAAATCCTGTCGTTTCAATAGAAACTTTACTCGATGTAGAAGGAGATGTCATAGAACCCATAATATTTCATAGCGACGCAATTTCTGTGTTAATTCGTCAATGTGAGGGAGCGAGGGATGCAGTAAAGAAAGCATAGTGCATCGGAAAGGAGATACTCGTATCCGAAACGAAAATCCTGTCGTTTCCATAGAAACGTTACTCAATATAGAAGGAGAAGTCATAGAACCCAAAGTAATTCATAGCAACGCAATTTCTGCGTTAATTCGTCAATGTGAGGGAGCGAGGGATGAAGTAAAGAAGGAATAGTGCTTCGGAAAGGAGATAGTTGTATCCCGAAACGAAATCCTGTCGTTTCCATAGAAACGTTACTCCATTTAGAAGGAGAAGTTATAGAACCCATAGTAATTCATGGCGACGCAATTTCTCTGCTTATTCGTCAATCTGAGGGAGCGAGGGATGCAGTATAGAACTAATAGTGCTTCGGAAAAGAGGTACTCGTATCATAAAAGAAAATCCTGTAGTTTCCATAGTAACGTTACTCGATTTAGAAGGAGAAGTCATAGAACCCATAATATTTCATAGCGACGCAATTTCTGTGTTAATTCGTCAATGTGAGGGAGCGAGTGATGCAGTAAAGAGGGAATAGTGCATCGGAAAGGAGATACTCGTATCCCAAAAGAAAATACTGTCGGTTCCATTGAAACGTAACTCGATTTAGAAGGAGAAGTCGTTGAACACATAGTATACCATAGCGACGCAATTTCTGTGTTAATTCGTCAAAGTGAGGGAGCGATGGATGCAGTAAAGACGGAATAGTGCAACGGAAAGGAGATACTCGTATACCAAAAGAAAATCCTGTCGTTTCAATAGAGACGTTACTCGATTTGGAAGGGGAAGTCATAGACCACATAGTACTTCATAGCGACGCAATTTCTGTGTTAATTCGTCAATGTGTGGGAGCGAGGGATGCAGTAAAGAAGGAATACTGCATCGGAAAGGAGATAGTCGTAACCAATAAGAAAATCCTGTCGTTTCAATAGAAACGTCACTCGATTTAGAAGGAGAAGTCTTAGAACCCATTGTATTTCATAGCGACACAAATTCATTGTTAATTCGTAAACGAGTGGGAGCGAGATATGCAGTAAAGAAGGAATGGAGCATTGGAAAGGAGATACTCGTATCCCATAAGAAAATCCTGTCGTTTCCATAGCAACGTTACTCGATTTAGAAGGAGAAGTCATAGAACACATAGTATTCCATAGAATCGCAAATCTGTGTTAATTCGTCAATGTGAGGGAGCCAGGGATGCAGTGAAGAAGGAATAGTGCTTCGGGAAGGAGGTACTCGTATCATAAAAGAAAATCCTGTCGTTTCCATAGAAACGTTACTCGATTTAGAAGGAGAAGTCATGGAAAACATAGTATTTCAAAGCGACGCAATTTCTGTGTTAATTCGTCAATGTGAGGGTGCGAGTGATGCAGTAAAGAGGGAATAGTGCATCGGAAAGGAAATACTCGTATCCCAAAAGAAAATACTGTCGCTTCCATTGAAACGTTACTCGATTTAGAAGGAGAAGTCGTCGAACACATAGTATTTCATAGCGACGCAATTTTTGTGTTAATTCGTCAAAGTGAGGGAGCGAGGGACGCAGTAAAGAAGGAATAGTGCATCGGAAAGGAGATACTCGCATACCAAAAGAAAATCCTGTCGTTTCCATAGAAACGTTACTCGATTTAGAAGGAGAAGTCATAGAACAAATAGTATTTCATAGCGACGCAATTTCTCTGTTAATTCGTCAATGTGAATGAGATAGAGATGCAGTAAAGAAGGAATAGTGAATTTGAAAGGAGATATTCCTATCGCAAAAGAAAATCCAGTCGTTTCCATTGAAACGTTACTCGATTTAGAAGGAGAAGTCATAGAACCCAAAGTAATTCATAGCGACGCAAATCCTGCGTTAATTCGTCAATGTGAGGGAGCGAGGGATGCAGTAAAGAACTAATAGTGCAACGGAAAGGAGATACTCGTATACCAAAAGAAATTCCTGTCGTTTCCATAGAAACGTTGCTCGATTTAGAAGGAGAAGTCATAGAACACATAGTATATCATAGCGACGCAATTTCTGTGTTAATTCGTCAATGTGAGGGAGCGAGGGATGCAGTAAAGAAGGAATAGTACAACGGAAAGGAGATACTCGTATACCAAAAGAAAATCCTGTCGTTTCAATAGAAACGTTACTCGATTTGGAAGGGGAAGTCATAGACCACATAGTACTTCATAGCGACGCAATTTCTGTGTTAATTCGTCAATGTGAGGGAGCGAGGGTTGCAGTAAAGAAGGAATACTGCATCGGAAAGGATATAGTCGTAACCAATAAGAAAATCCTGTCGTTTCAATAGAAACGTCACTCGATTTAGAAGGAGAAGTCATAGAACCCATAGTATTTCATAGCGACGCAATTTCTGTGTTAATTCGTCAATGTGAGGGAGGGAGGGATGCAGTAAAGATGGAACAGTGCGTCGGAAAGGAGATAGTCGTATCCCAAAAGAAAATCCTGTCGTTTCCATAGGAACATTACTAGATTTAGAGGGAGAAGTCCTAGAACCCATAGTATTTCATAGCGATGCAATTTCTGTGCTTATTCGTCAATGTGAGGGAACGAGGGATGCAGTGAAGAAGGAATAGTATATCGGAAAGGAGATACTCGTATCCCAAAAGAAAATCCTGTCGTTTCCATAGAAACGTTACTCGATTTAGAAGGAGAAGTCACAGAACAGATAGTATTCCATAGCGTCGCAATTTCTGACTTAATTTGTCAATGTGACGGAGCGAGGGATGCAGTAAAGAAGAAATAGTGCATCGGAAAAGAGATACTCGTATCCCAAAAGAAAACCCTGTCGTTTCCATAGAAAAGTTACTCGATTTAGAAGGAGAAGTTATAGAACCCATAGTATTTCATAGCGACGCTATTTCTGTGTTAATTCGTGAATGTGAGGGAACGAGGGATGCAGTAAAGTAGGAATAGTGCATCGGAAAGGAGATACTCGTATCCCAAAAATATATCCTGTCGTTTGCATACAAACGTCACTCGATTTAGAAGGAGAAGTCATTGAACCCATAGTATTTCATAGCGACGCAATTTCTGTGTCAATTCGTCAATGTGTGGGAACGAGGGATGCAGTAAAGAAGGAATAGTGCATCGGAAGGGAGATACTCGTATCCCATAAGAAAATCCTGTCGTTTCCATAGCAACGTTACTCGATTTAGAAGGAGAAGTCATAGAACACATAGTATTCGATAGAATCGCAAATCTGTGTTAATTCGTCAATGTGAGGGAGCCAGGGATGCAGTGAAGAAGGTATAGTGCATCGAAAAGGAGATACTCGTATCCTATAAGAAAATCCTGTCGTTTCCATAGCAACATTACTCGATTTAGAAGGAGAAGTCATGGAACACATAGTATTCCATAGAATCGCAAATCTGTGTTAATTCGTCAATGTGAGGGAGCCAGGGATGCAGTGAAGAAGGTATAGTGCATAGGAAAGGAGATACTCGTATCCCAAAAGAAAATCCTGTCGTTTCCATTGAAACGTTACTCGATTTAGAAGGAGAAGTCATAGAACAAATAGTATTTCATAGCGACGCAATTTCTGTGTTAATTCGTCAATGTGAGGGAGCGAGAGATGCAGTAAAGAAGGAATAGTGATTTTGAAAGGAGATATTCCTATCGCAAAAGAAAATCCAGTCGTTTCCATTGAAACGTTACTCGATTTAGAAGGAGAAGTCATAGAACCCAAAGTAATTCTTAGCGACGCAATTTCTGCGTTAATTCGTCAAAGTGAGGGAGCGAGGGATGCAGTAGAGAACTAATAGTGCAACGGAAAGGAGATACTCGTATACCAAAAGAAATTCCTGTCGTTTCCATAGAAACGTTGCTCGATTTAGAAGGAGAAGTCATAGAACACATAGTATATCATAGCGACGCAATTTCTGTGTTAATTCGTCAATGTGAGGGAGCGAGGGATGAAGTAAAGAAGGAATAGTGCAACGGAAAGGAGATACTCGTATACCAAAAGAAAATCCTGTCGTTTCAATAGAAACGTTACTCGATTTGGAAGGGGAAGTCATAGACCACATAGTACTTCATAGCGACGCAATTTCTGTGTTAATTCGTCAATGTGAGGGAGCGAGGGATGCAGTAAAGAAGGAATACTGCATCGGAAGGGAGAAAGTCGTAACCAATAAGAAAATCCTGTCGTTTCAATAGAAACGTCACTCGATTTAGAAGGAGAAGTCATAGAACCCATAGTATATCATAGCGACGCAATTTCTTTGTTAATTCGTCAATGTGAGTGAGCGAGGGATGCAGTAAAGAAGGCATAGTGCATCGGAAAGGAGATACTCCTATACCAAATGAAAATCCTGTCGTATCCATTGAAACGTTACTCGAATTAGAAGGAGAAGTCATAGAACCCATAGGATTTCATAGCGACGCAATTTCTGTGCTTATTCGTCAATGTGAGGGAACGAGGAATGCAGTACAGTAGGAATAGTGCATCAGAAAGATGATACTCGTATCCCAAAGTTACACTCCTGGAAATGGAAAAAAGAATACATTGACAACGGTGTGTCAGACCCACCATACTTGCTGCGGACACTGCGAGAGGGCTGTACAAGCAATGATCACACGCACGGCACAGCGGACACACCAGGAACCGCGGTGTTGGCCGTCGAATGGCGCTAGCTGCGCAGCATTTGTGCACCGCCGCCGTCAGTGTCAGCTAGTTTGCCGTGGCATACGGAGCTCCATCGCAGTCTTTAACACTGGTAGCATGCCGCGACAGCGTGGACGTGAACCGTATGTGCAGTTGACGGACTTTGAGCGAGGGCGTATAGTGGGCATGCGGGAGGCCTGGTGGACGTACCGCCGAATTGCTCAACACGTGGGGTGTGAGGTCTCCACAGTATATCGATGTTGTCACCAGTGGTCGGCGGAAGGTGCACGTGCCCGTCGACCTGGGACCGGACCGCAGCGACGCACGGATGCACGCCAAGACCGTAGGATCCTATGCAATGCCGTAGGGGACCGCACCGCCACTTCCCAGCAAATTAGGGACACTGTTGCTCCTGGGGTATCGGCGAGGACCATTCGCAACCGTCTCCATGAAGCTGGGCTACGGTCCCGCACACCGTTAGGCCGTCTTCCGCTCACGCCCCAACATCGTGCAGCCCGCCTCCAGTGGTGTCGCGACAGGCGTGAATGGAGGGACGAATGGAGACGTGTCGTCTTCAGCGATGAGAGTCGCTTCTGCCTAGGTGCCAATGATGGTCGTATGCGTGTTTGGCACCGTGCAGGTGAGCGCCACAATCAGGACTGCATACGACCGAGGCACACAGGGCCAACACCCGGCATCATGGTGTGGGGAGCGATCTCCTACACTGGCCGTACACCACTGGTGATCGTCGAGGGGACACTGAATAGTGCGCGGTACATCCAAACCGTCATCGAACCCATCGTTCTACCATTCCTAGACTGGCAAGGGAACTCGCTGTTCCAACAGGACTATGCACGTCCGCATGTATCCCTTGCCGCCCAACGTGCTCTAGAAGGTGTAAGTCAACTACCCTGGCCAGCAAGATGTCCGGATCTGTCCCCCATTGAGCATGTTTGGGACTGGATGAAGCGTCGTCTCACGCGGTCTGCACGTCCAGCACGAACGCTGGTCCAACTTAGGCGCCAGGTGGAAATGGCATGGCACGCCGTTCCACAGGACTACATCCAGCATCTCTAAGATCGTCTCCAAGGGAGAATAGCAGCCTGCATTGATGCCAAAGGTGGATATACACTGTACTACTGCCGACATTGTGCATGCTCTGTTGCCTGTGTCTATGTGCCTGTGGTTCTGTCAGTGTGATCATGTGATGTATCTGACCCCAGGAATGTGTCAATAAAGTTTCCCCTTAATGGGACAATGAATTCAAGGTGTTCTTATTTCAATTTCCAGGAGTGTATATCCTGCCGTTTGCATAGAAAGGTCACTCGATTTAGAAGGAGAAGTCATAGAGCACATAGTATTCCATAGAGTCACAAATATGTGTTAATTCGTCAATGTGAGGGAGCCAGGGATGCAGTAAAGAAGGAATAGTGCATCGGAAAGGAGATACTCGAATCCCAAAACAAAATCTTGTCGTTTCCATTGAAACGTTACTCGATTTAGAAGGAGAAGTCATGGAACCCGTAGTATTTCATAGCGACGCAATTTCTGTGTTAATTCGTCAATGTGAGGGAGCAAGGGATGCAGTAAAGAAGGAATAGTGCATCGTAAAGGATATACTGTTATACCAAAAGAAAATCCTGTCGTTTCCATAGAAACGATACTCGATTTAGAAGGAGAAGTCATAGAACCCATAATATTTCATAGCGACGTAATTTCTCA
Organism: Schistocerca americana; assembly: GCF_021461395.2. NCBI lineage: Eukaryota > Metazoa > Arthropoda > Insecta > Orthoptera > Acrididae > Schistocerca > Schistocerca americana. The sequence goes on from NC_060119.1 coordinate 41,176,477, forward strand.
GGTTATTCGTCAATGTGAGGGAGCGAGGGATGCAGTAACGAACTAATATTGCATCGGAAAGGAGGTTCTCGTATCATAAAAGAAAATCCTGTCGTTTCCATAGAAACGTTACGCGATTTAGTAGGAGAAGTCATGGAACACACAGTATTTCATAGCGACGCAATTTCTGTGTTAATTCGTCAATGTGCGCGAGCGAGAGATGCAGTAAAGAGGGAATAGTGCATCGGAAAGGAGATACTCGGATCCCAAAAGAAAATCCTGTCGTTTTCATTGAAACGTTACTCGATTTAGAAGGAGAAGTCGTAGAACACATAGTATATCATAGCGACGCAATTTCTGTGTCAATTAGTCAATATGAGGGAGCGAGGGATGCAGTAAAGAAGAAATAGTGCATCGGAAAGGAGATACTCGTATCCCAAAAGGAAATCCTGTCGTTTCAATAGAAAGGTAACTCGATTTCGCAAGAGAAGTTAGAGAACCCATATTATTTCATTTCGACGCAATCTCTGGGTTAATTCGTTAATGTGAGAGTTCGAGGGATGCAATAAAGATGGAATAATGCATCGGAAAGGAGATAGACGTATCCCAAAAGAAAATCCTTTCGTTTCCAAAGAAACGTAACTCGATTTAGAAGGAGAAGTCATAGAACACATAGTATTCCATGGAGTCGCAATTTCTGCGTTAATTCGTCAATGTGAGGGAGCGAGGGATGCAGTAAAGAACTAATAGTGCATCGGAAAGGAGGTACTCGTATCATAAAAGAAAATCCTGTCGTTTCCATACAAACGTTACTCGATTTAGAAGGTGAAGTCATGGAACACATAGTATTTCATAGCGACGCAATTTCTGTGTTAATTCGTCAATGTGAGGGAGCGAGGGATGCAGTTGGTTGGTTTGATTGTTTTGAGGGGAAGGAGACCAGACAGAGTGGACATCGGTCTCATCGGATTAGGAAAAGATGGGGAAGGAAGTCGGCCGTGCCCTTTCAGAGGAACCAACCCGGCATTTGCCTGGAGTGATTGACGGAAATCACGGAAAACCTAAATCAGGATGGCCCGACGCGGGATTGAACCGTCGTCCTCCCGAATGCGAGGCCAGTGTCTAACCACTGCGCCACCTCGCTCGGTCAGGGATGCAGTAAAGAAGGAATAGTGCATCGGAAAGGAGATACTCGTATACCAATAGAAAATCCTGTCGTTTCAATAGAAACTTTACTCGATGTAGAAGGAGATGTCATAGAACCCATAATATTTCATAGCGACGCAATTTCTGTGTTAATTCGTCAATGTGAGGGAGCGAGGGATGCAGTAAAGAAAGCATAGTGCATCGGAAAGGAGATACTCGTATCCGAAACGAAAATCCTGTCGTTTCCATAGAAACGTTACTCAATATAGAAGGAGAAGTCATAGAACCCAAAGTAATTCATAGCAACGCAATTTCTGCGTTAATTCGTCAATGTGAGGGAGCGAGGGATGAAGTAAAGAAGGAATAGTGCTTCGGAAAGGAGATAGTTGTATCCCGAAACGAAATCCTGTCGTTTCCATAGAAACGTTACTCCATTTAGAAGGAGAAGTTATAGAACCCATAGTAATTCATGGCGACGCAATTTCTCTGCTTATTCGTCAATCTGAGGGAGCGAGGGATGCAGTATAGAACTAATAGTGCTTCGGAAAAGAGGTACTCGTATCAAAAAAGAAAATCCTGTAGTTTCCATAGTAACGTTACTCGATTTAGAAGGAGAAGTCATAGAACCCATAATATTTCATAGCGACGCAATTTCTGTGTTAATTCCTCAATGTGAGGGAGCGAGGGATGCAGTAAAGAAGGAATAGTGCTTCGGAAAGGAGATACTCCTATACCAAAAGAAAATCCTGTCGTTTCCATAGAAACGTTACTCGATTTAGAAGGAGATGTCTTAGAACCAATGGTATTTCATAGAAACATTACTAGATTTAGAAGGAGAAGACTCAGAACCCATAGTATTTCATAGCGACCCAATTTCTGTGCTTATTCGTCAATGTGAGGGAACGAGGGATGCAGTAAAGAAGGAATAGTGCATTGGAAAGGAGATACTCGTATACCAAAGGAAAATCCTGTCGTTTCAATAGAAACGTTACTCGACTTAGAAGGAGAGGTCATAGAACCCATAATATTACATGGCGACGCAATTTCTCTGCTTATTCGTCAATGTGAGGGAGCAAGGGATGCAGTAAAGAGGGAATACTGCACCGGAAAGGAGATACTCGTATCCCAAAAGAAAATCCTGTCGTTTCAATAGCAACGTTACTCGATTTAGAAGGTGAAGTCATAGAACCCATAGGATTTCATAGGGACGCAATTCCTGTGTTAATTCGTCAATGTGAGGGAGCGAGGGATGAAGTAAAGTAGGAATAGTGCATCGAATAGGAGACAGTTGTATCCCGATACGAAATCCTGTCGTTTCCGTGGAAACGTTACTCGATTTAGAAGGAGATGTTATAGAACCCATAGTAATTCATGGCGACGCAATTTCTCTGCTTATTCGTCAATCTGAGGGAGCGAGGGATGCAGGAAAGGACTACTAGCGCATCGGAAAGGAGGTACTCGTATCATAAAAGAAAATCCTGTCGTTTCCATAGAAACGTTACTCGATTTGGAAGGAGAAGTCGTAGAACACGTAGTATTTCATAGCGACGCAATTTCTGTGTTAATTCGTCAAAGTGAGGGAGCGAGGGACGCAGTAAAGAAGGAATAGTGCATCGCAAAGGTGATACTCGTATACCAAAAGAAAATCTTGTCGTTTCCGTAGAAACGTTTCTCGATTTAGAAGGAGAAGTCACAGATCACACAGTATATCATAGCGACGCAATTTCTGTGTTAATTCGTCAATGTGAGGGAGCGAGTGATGCAGTAAAGAAGGAATACTGCATCGGAAAGGAGATACTCGTATCCCAAAAGAAAATCCTGTCGTTCCCATAGATACGTTACTCGTTTTAGAAGGAGAAGTCATGGAACCAAAAGTATTTCATAGCGACGCAATTTCATTGTTAATTCGTCAATGTGTGGGAGCGAGATATGCAGTAAAGAAGGAATGGTGCATCGGAAAGGAGATACTCGTATCCCAAAAGAAAATCCTGTCGTTACCATAGAATCTTACTCGATTTAGAAGGAGAAGTCACAGAACAGAAAGAATTCCATAGCGTTGCAATTTCTGTGTTAATTCGTCAATGTGAGGGAGCGAGGGATGCAGTAAAGAAGGCATAGAGCATCGGAAAGGAGATACTCGTATCCCAAACGAAAATCCTGCCGTTTCCATAAAAACGTTACTCGATAGAGAAGGAGAAGTCATAGAACACAGAATATTCCATAGCGTCGCAATTTCTGTGTTAATTCGTCAATTTGAAGGAGCCTGGGATGCAGTAAAGAAGGAATAGTGCATCGGAAAGGAGATACTCGTATCCCTAAAGAAAATCCTATCGTTTCCGTAGAAGCGTAACTCGATTTAGAAGGAGATATCATAGAATCCATAGTATTTCATAGCGACGCAATTTCTGTGTTAATTCGTCAATGTGAGGGTGCGAGGGATGCAGTAAAGAAGGAGAGTGCATCGGAAAGGAGATACTCGGATCCCAAAAGAATATCCTGACTTTTCAATAGAAACGTTACTCGATTTAGAAGGAGAAGTCATAGAACCCATAGTATTTCATAGCGACGCAGATTCTGTGTTAATTCGTCAATGTGAGGTAGCGAGGGATGCAGTAAAGAAGGACAGTGCATCGGAATGAAGATACTCGTATACCAAAACAAAATCCTGTCGTTTCAATAGAAACGTTACTCGATTTAGAAGGAGAAGACATAGAACCCATAATATTTCATAGCGACGGAATATCTCTGTTTTTTCGTCAATCAGAGGGAGCGAGGAATGCAGTAAAGAAGGAATACTGCATCGGAAAGGAGATACTCGCATCGTAAAAGAAAATGCTGTTGTTTCCACAGAAACGTTACTCGATTTAAAAGGAGATGTCTTAGAACCAATGGTATTTCATAGCGACGCAATATCTGTGTTAATTTGCCTATGTGAGAGCGCGAGGGATGCAGTTAAGAGGGAATAGTGCATCGGAAAGGAGATACACGTATCCCAATAGAAAATCCTGACGCTTCCATAGAAACGTAACTCGATTTAGATGGAGGAGTCATGGAACACATAGTATTTCATAGCGACGCAATTTCTGTGTTAATTCGTCAAAGTGAGGGAGCGAGTGATGCAGTAAAGAGGGAATAGTGCATCAGAAAGGAGATACTCGTATCCCAATAGAAAATCCTGTCGTTTCCATTGAAACGTTACTCGATTAACATGGAGAAGTCGTAGAACACATAGTATTTCATAGCGACGCAATTTCTGTGTTAACTCGTGAAAGTGAGGGAGCGAGGGACGCAGTAAAGAAGGAATAGTGCATCGCAAAGGAGATACTCGTATACCAAAAGAAAATCCTAACGTTTCCATAGAAACGTTACTCGATTTAGAAGGAGAAGTCATAGATCACACAGTATTTCATAGCGACGCAATTTCAGTGTTAATTCGTCAATGTGAGGGTGCGAGGGATGCAGTAAAGAAGGAAGAGTGCATCGGAAAGGAGATACTCGTATCCCTAAAGAATATCCTTGCGTTTGCATAGAAACATTACTCGATTTAGAAGGAGATGTCATAGGGCACATAGTATATCATAGCGACGCAATTTCTGTGTTAATTCGTCAATGTGTGGGAGCGAGGGATGCAGTAGTGAAGGAATAGTGCAACGGAAAGGAGATACTCTTATCCCAAACGAAAATCCTGTCGTTTCCATAGAAACGTTACTCGATATAGAAGGAGAAGACATAGAACACATAATATTCCATAGCGTCGCAATTTCTGTGTTAATTCGTCAATGTGAGGGCCCCAGGGATGCAGTAAAGATGGAATAGTGCATCGGAAAGGAGATACTCGTATCCCAAAAGAAGATCCTATCGTTTCCGTAGAAGCGTAACTCGATTTAGAAGGAGAAGTCATAGAACCCATAACATTTCATAGCGACGCAATTTCTGTGTTAGTTCGTCAATGTGAGGGAGCGAGGAATGCTGTAAAGAAAGCATAGTGCATCGGAAAGGAGATACTCGTATCCCAAACGAAAATCCTGTTGTTTCCATTGAAACGTTACTCGATATAGAAGGAGAAGTCATAGAACCCAAAGTAATTCATAGCGACGCAATTTCTGCGTTAATCCGTCAATGTGAGGGAGCGAGGGATGAAGAAAAGAAGGAATAGTGCATCGGAATGGAGATAGTTGTATCCCGAAACGAAATCCTGTCGTTTCCATAGAAACGTTACTCGATGTAGAAGGAGGAGTTATAGAACCCATAGTAATTCATGGCGACGCCATTTCTCTGCTTATTCGTCAATCTGTGGGAGCGAGGGATGCAGTAAAAAACTAATAGTGCATCGGAAAGGAGGTACTCGTATCATAAAACAAAATCCTGTCGTTTCCATAGAAACGTTACTCGATTTAGAAGGAGAAGTCGTGGAACACATAGTATTTCATAGCGACGCTATTTCTGTGTTAATTCGTCAATGTGAGGGAGCGAGGGATGCAGTAAAGAAGGAATACTGCATCGGAAAGGAGATAGTCGTAACCAAAAAGAAAATCCTGTCGTTTCAATAGAAACGTTACTCGATTTAGAACGAGTAGTCATAGAACCCATAATATTTCATAGCGACGCAATTTCTGTGTTTTTTCGTCAATCTGAGGGAGCGAGGGATGCAGTAAAGATGGAATAGTGCATCGGAAAGGACATACTCGTATCGTAAAGGCAAATCCTGTTGTTTCCACAGAAACGTTACTCGATTTAGAAGGAGATGTCTTAGAACCAATGGTACTTCATAGCGACGCAATTTCTGTGTTAATGTGCCAATGTGAGGGAGCGAGGGATGCAGTTAAGAGGGAATAGTGCATCGGAAAAGAGATACACGTATCCCAATAGAAAATCCTGACGTTTCCATAGAAACGTTACTCGATTTAGAAGGAGAAGTTATAGAACCTATAGTATTTCATAGCGACGCAATTTCTGTGTTAACTCGTCAATGTGAGGGAGCGAGGGAAGCAGTAAAGAAGGAATAGTGGTTCGGAAAGGAGATACTCCCATACCAAAAGAAAATCATGTCGTTTGAATTGGAACGTTACTCGATTTAGAAGGAGAAGTCTTAGAACCAATAGTATTTCATAGCGACGCAATTTCTGTGCTTATTCGTCAATTTGAGGGAACTAGGGATGCAGTAAAGAATTAATAGTGCATCTGAAAGGAGATACTCCTATCCCAAAGAAAATCCTGTCGTTTCCATAGAGACGTTACTCGTTTTAGAAGAAGAAGTCATAGAACCAATAGCATTTCATAGCGACGCAATTTCATTGTTAATTCGTCAATGTGTGGGAGCGAGATATGCAGTAAAGAAGGAATAGTGCATCGGAAAGGAGATACTCGTATCCCAAAAGAAAATCCTGTCGTTTCCATAGAAACGTTACTCGATTAAGAAGGAGAAGTCACAGAACAAATAGTATTCCATAGCGTCGCAATTTCTGTGTTAATTCGTCAATGTGAGGGAACGAGGGATGCAGTATAGTAGGAATAGTGCATCAGAAAGATGATACTCGTATCCCACAAATATATCATGTCATTTGCATGGAAAGGTCACTCGATTTAGAAGGAGGTGTCATAGAACCCATAGTATTTCATAGCGACGCAATTTCTGTGTTAATTCGTCAATGTGAGGGATCGAGGGATGCAGTAAAGAAGCAATAGTGCATCGGAAACTAGATAGTCATATCACAAAAGAATATCCTGTCGTTTCCATAGAAACGTTACTCGATTTTGAAGGAGAGTTCATAGAAACCATAGTATTACATGGCGACGCAATTTCTCTTCTTATTCGTCAATGTGAGGGAGCGAGGGATGCAGTAAAGAACTAATAGTGCATCGGAAAGGAGGTACTCGTATCATAAAAGAAAATCCTTTTGTTTCCATAGAAACGTTACTCGATTTAGAAGGAGATGCCATGGAACCCATAGTATTTCATAGCGACGCAATTTCTGTGTTAATTCGTCAATGTGATGGAGCGAGGGATGCAGTAAAGAGGGAATAGTGCATCGGAAAAGAGATACACGTATCCCAATACAAAATCCTGACGTTTCCATAGAAACGTTACTCGATTTAGAAGGAGAAGTCTTAGAAGCCATAGTATTTCATGGCGACGCAATTTCTGTGTTAATTCGTCAATGTGATGGAGCGAGGGATGCAGTAAAGAATTAATAGTGCATCTGAAAGGAGATACTCGTATCCCAAAGAAAATCCTGTCGTTTCCATAGAAACGTTACTCGTTTTAGAAGAAGAAGTCATAGAACCAATAGTATTTCATAGCGACGCAATTGCTGTGTTAATTCGTCAATGTGTGGGAGCGAGATATGCAGTAAAGAAGGAATAGATCATCGGAAAGGAGATACTCGTATAACAAAAGAAAATCCTGTCGTTTCCATAGAAACGTTAATCGTTTTAGAAGGAGAAGTCACAGAACAGATAGTATTCCATAGCGTCGCAATTTCTGTGTTAATTCGTGAATGTGAGGGAGCGAGGGATGCAGTAAAGAAGGAATAGTGCATCGGAAAGGAGATACTCGTATCCCAAAAGAAAATGCTGTCGTTTCCATAGAAAAGTTACTCGATTTAGAAGGAGAAGTCATACAACCCATAGTATTAAATAGCGACGCAATTTCTGTGTTAATTCGTCAATGTGAGGGAGCGAGGGATGCAATTAAGAAGGAATAGTGCATCGGAAAGGAGATAGTCGTATCCCAAATGAAAATCCTGTCGTTTCCATACAAACGTTACTGGATTTAGAAGAAGAAGGCATAGAACCCATAGTATTTGATAGCGACGCAATTGCTGTGTTAATTCGTCAATGTGTGGGAGCGAGATATGCAGTAAAGAAGGAATAGAGCATCGGAAAGGAAATACTCGTATACCACAAGTAAATCCTGTCGATTCAATAGAAACGTAACTCGATTTAGAAGGAGAAGTCATTGAACCCATAGGATTTCATAGCGACGCAATTTCTGTGCTTATTCGTCAATGTGAGGGAACGAGGGATGCAGTAAAGTAGGGATAGTGCATCAGAAAGATGAAACTCGTAACCCAAAAGAAAATCCAGTCGTCTCCATGGAAACGTTACTCGATTTAGAAGGAGAAGTCATAGAACCCATAGTAATTCCTAGAGACGCAATCTCTGTGTTAATTCGTCAATGTGAGGGAGCGAGAGATGCAGTAAAGAGGGAATACTGCACCGGAAAGGAGATACTCATATCCCAAAAGAAAATCCTGTGGTTTCAATACCAGCGTTACTCGATTTAGAACGAGAAGTCATAGAACCCATAGGATATCATAGCGACGCAATTCCTGTGTTAATTCGTCAATGTGAGGGAGCGAGGGATGCAGTAATGAAGGAATAGTGCAACGGAAAGGAGATACTAGTATCCCAAAAGAAAATCCTGTCGTTTCAATAGAAACGTTACTCGATTTAGAAGGGGAAGTCATAGACCACATAGTATTTCATAGCGACGCAATTTCTGTGTTAATTCTTCAATGTGAGGGAGCGAGGGATGCAGTAAAGAAGGAATACTGCATCGGAAAGGAGATAGTCGAAACCAAAAGGAAAATCCTGTCGTTTCAATAGAAACGTCACTCGATTTAGAAGGAGAAGTCATAGAACCCATAGTATTACATAGCGCCGAAATTTCTGTGTTAATTCGTCAATGTGAGGGAGCAGGGGTGCAGTAAAGAAGGCATAGAGCATCGGAAAGGAGATACTCGTATCCCAAACGAAAATCCTGTCGTTTCCATAGAAACTTTTCTCGATATAGAAGGAGAAGACATAGAACACGTAATATTCCATAGCGTCGCAATTTCTGTGTTAATTCGTCAATGTGAGGGAGCCAGGGATGCAGTAAAGAAGGAATAGTGCATCGGAAAAGAGATACTCGTATCCCAAAAGAAAATCCTATCGTTTCCGTAGAAGCGTAACTCGATTTAGAAGGAGAAGTCATAGAACCCATAGTATTTCATAGCGACGCCATTTCTGTGTTAATTCGTCAAAGTGAGGGAGCGAGGGATGCAGTAAAGAAGGAATAGTGCATCGGAAAGGAGATACTCGTATACCAAAGGAAAATCCTGTCGTTTCAATAGAAACGTTACTCGATTTAGAAGGAGAAGTCATACAACCCATAATATTTCATAGCGACGCAATTATTGTGTTAATTCGTCAATCTGAGGGAGCGAGGGATGCAGTAAAGAAAGCATAGTGCATCGGAAAGGAGATACACGTATCCCAATACAAAATCCTGACGTTTCCATAGAAACGTTACTCGATTTAGAAGGAGAAGTCATAGAACCCATAGTATTTCATGGCGACGCAATTTCTGTGTTAATTCGTCAATGTGATGGAGCGAGGGATGCAGTAATGAATTAATAGTGCATCTGAAAGGAGATACTCGTATCCCAAAGAAAATCCTGTCGTTTCCATAGAAACGTTACTCGTTTTAGAAGAAGAAGTCATAGAACCAATAGTATTTCATAGCGACGCAATTGCTGTGTTAATTCGTCAATGTGTGGGAGCGAGATATGCAGTAAAGAAGGAATAGTTCATCGGAAAGGAGATACTCGTATCACAAAAGAAAATCCTGTCGTTTCCATAGAAACGTTAATCGTTTTAGAAGGAGAAGTCACAGAACAGATAGTATTCCATAGCGTCGCAATTTCTGTGTTAATTCGTGAATGTGAGGGAGCGAGGGATGCAGTAAAGAAGGAATAGTGCATCGGAGAGGAGATACTCTTATCCCAAAAGAAAATGCTGTCGTTTCCATAGAAAAGTTACTCGATTTAGAAGGAGAAGTAATACAACCCATAGTATTAAATAGCGACGCAATTTCTGTGTTAATTCGTCAATGTGAGGGAGCGAGGGATGCAATTAAGAAGGAATAGTGCATCGGAAAGGAGATAGTCGTATCCCAAATGAAAATCCTGTCGTTTCCATACAAACGTTACTCGATTTAGTAGAAGAAGGCATAGAACCCATAGTATTTGATAGCGACGCAATTTCTGTGTTAATTTGTCAATGTGAGGGAGCGAGGGATGCAGTAAAGAAGGAATAGAGCATCAGAAAGGAAATACTCGTATACCACAAGAAAATCCTGTCGATTCAATAGAAACGTAACTCGATTTAGAAGGAGAAGTCATTGAACCCATAGGATTTCATAGCGACGCAATTTCTGTGCTTATTCGTCAATGTGAGGGAACGAGTGATGCAGTAAAGTAGGGATAGTGCATCAGAAAGATGAAACTCGTAACCCAAAAGAAAATCCAGTCGTCTCCATGGAAACGTTACTCGATTTAGAAGGAGAAGTCATAGAGCCCATAGTAATTCCTGGAGACGCAATCTCTGTGTTAATTCGTCAATGTGAGGGAGCAGGGGTGCAGTAAAGAAGGCATAGAGCATCGGAAATGAGATACTCGTATCCCAAACGAAAATCCTGTCGTTTCCATAGAAACGTTTCTCGATTTAGAAGGAGAAGACATAGAACACATAATATTCCATAGCGTCGCAATTTCTGTGTTAATTCGTCAATGTGAGGGAGCGAGGGATGCAGTAAAGAAGGAATAGTTCATCGGAAAGGAGATACTCGTATCCCAAAAGAAAATCCTGTCGTTTCCATAGAAACGTTACTCGTTTTGGAAGGAGAAGTCATTGAACCCATAGGATTTCATAGCGACGCAATTTCTGTGCTTATTCGTCAATGTGAGGGAACGAGGAATGCAGTAAAGTAGGAATAGTGCATCAGAAAGATGATACTCGTATCCCAAAAATATATCCTGTCGTTTGCATAGAAAGGTCACTCGATTGAGAAGGAGAAGTCATAGAACCCATAGTATTTGATAGCGACGCAAATTCTGTGTTAAATCGTCAATGTGAGGGATCGAGAGATGCAGTAAAGAAGGAGTAGTGCATCGGAAAGGAGATAGACGTATCACAAAAGAACATCCTGTCGTTTCCATAGAAACGTTACTCGATTTTGAAGGAGAAGTCATGGAACCCATAGTATTTCATAGCGACGCAATTTCTTGGTTAATTTGTCAATGTGAGGGAGCGAGGGATGCAGTAAAGGAGGAATAGTGCATCGGAAAGGAGATACTCGTATCCCAAAAGAAAATCCAGTCGTCTCCATGGAAAAGTTACTCGATTTAGAAGGAGAAGTCATAGAACCGATAGTAATTCCTAGAGACGCAATTTTTGTGTTAATTCGTCAATGTGAGGGAGTGAGGGATGAAGTAAAGAAGGAATAGTGCGTCGGAAAGGAGATAGTTGCATCCCGAAATGAAATCCTGTCGTTTCCATACAAACATTACTCGATTTAGAAGGAGATGTTATAGAACCCATAGAATTACATGGCGACGCAATTTGTCTGCTTATTCGTCAATGTGAGGGAGAGAGGGATGCAGTAAAGAACTAATAGTGCATCGGAAAGGAGGTACTTGTATCATAAAAGAAAATCCTGTCGTTTCCATAGAAACGTTACTCGATTTAGAAGGAGAAGCCATGGAACCCATAGTATTTCATTCCGACGCAATTGCTGTGTTAATTCGTCAATGTGAGGTAGCAAGGGATGCAGCAAAGAAGGAATAGTGCGTCGGAAAGGAGATACTCGTATCCCAAAGAAAATCCGGTCGTTTCCATAGAAACGTTACTCGATTTAGAAGGAGAAGTCACAGAACAGATAGTATTCCATAGCGTCGCAATTTCTGTGTTAATTCGTCAATGTAAGGGAGCGAGAGATGCAGTAAAGAGGGAATACTGCACCGGAAAGGACATACTCGTATCCCAATAGAAAATCCTGTCGTTTCAATAGCAACGTTTCTCGATTTAGAAAGAGAAGTTATAGAACCCATAGTATATCATAGCGATGCAATCTCTGTGATAGTTCGTCAATGTGAGGGTGCGAGGGATGCAATAAAGAAGGATTAGTGCATCGGAAAGGAGATACTCGGATCCGATTAGAAAATCCTGTCCTTTCCATTGAATCGTCATTCGATTTAGAAGGAGAAGTCATAGAGCACATAGTATTCCATAGCGTCGCAGTTTCTGTGTTAATTCGTCAATGTGATGGAGCCAGGGATGGAGTTAGGATAGAATAGTGCATCGGAAAGGAGATAGTCGTATCCCAAAAGAAAATCCTGTCGTTTCCATAGAAACGTTACTCGATTTAGAAGGAGAAGTCATGGAACCCGTAGTATTTCAATGCGACGCAATTTCATTGTTAATTCGTCAATGTGAGGAAGCCAGGGATGCAGTAAAGAAGGAATAGTGCATCGGAAAGGAGATACTCGTATCGTAAAAGAAAATTCTGTTGTTTCCACAGAAACGTTACTCGAATTCGAAGGAGATGTCTTAGAACCAATGGTATTTCATAGCGACGCAATTTGTGTGTTGATTTGCCTATGTGAGGGAGCGAGGGATGACGTTAAGAGGGAATAGCGCATCATAAAGAAGATACACGTCTCCCAATAGAAAATCCTGACGTTTCCATAGAAACGTTACTCGATTTAGAGGGAGAAGTCATAGAACCCATAGTATTTCATAGCGACGCAATTTCTGTGTTAATTCGTCAATGTGAGGGAGCGAGGGATGCAGTAAAGAAGGAATAGTGCTTCAGAAAGGAGATACTCCTACACCAAAAGAAAATCATGTCGTTTCCATAGAAACGTTACTCGATTTAGAAGGAGATGTCATAGAACTCATAGTATTTCATTGCGACGCAATTGCTGTGTTAATTCGTCAATGTGAGGGAGCGAGGGATGCAGTAAACAAGGAATAGTGCGCCGGAAAGGAGATAGTCGTAGCCCAAAAGAAAATTCTGTCGTTTCCATAGGAACATTACTCGAAATAGAAGGAGAAGTCTTAGAACCCATAGTGTTTCATAGCGACGCAATTTCTGTGCTTATTCGTCAATGTGAGGGAACGAGGGATGCAGCAAAGAAGGAATAGTGCTTCTGAAAGGAGATACTTGTATCCCAAATAAAATCCTGTCGTTTCCATAGAAACGTTACTCGATTTAGAAGGAGATGTCACAGAACAGATAGCATTCCATAGCGTCGCAATTTCTGTGTTAATTCGTCAATGTGAGGGAGCGAGGGATGCAATAAAGAAGGAATAGTTCATCGGGAAGGAGATACTCGTATCCCAAAAGAAAATCCAGTCGTTTCCATAGAAACGTTACTCGTTTTAGAAGGAGAAGTCATAGAACCAATAGTGTTTCATAGCGACGCAATTTCATTGTTAATTCGTCAATGTGTGGGAACGAGATATGCAGTAAAGAAGGAATAGTGCATCGGAAAGGAGATACTTGTATCCCAAAAGAAAATCCTGTAGTTTCCATACAATCGTTACTCGATTTACAAGGAGAAGTCACAGAACAGATAGTATTCCATAGCGTCGCAATTTCTGTGTTAATTCGTGAACGTGAGGGAGCGAGGGATGCAGTAAAGAAGGAATAGTGCAGCGGAAAGGAGATACTCGTATCCCAAAAGAAAATCCGGTCGTTTCCATAGAAAAGTTACTCGATTTAGAAGGAGAAGTCATAGAACCCACAGTATTACATAGCGACGCAATTTCTGTGCTTATTCGTCAATGTGAGGGAACGAGGGATGCAGTAAAGTAGGAATAGTGCATCAGAAAGATGATACTCGTATCCCAAAAATATATCCCGTCGTTTGCATAGAAAGGTCACTCGATTTAGAAGGAGAAGTCATAGAACCCATAGTATTTCATAGCGACGCAAATTCTGTGTTAATTCGTCAATGTGAGGGATCGAGGGATGCAGTAAAGAAGGAATAGTGCATCGGAAAGGAGATAGTCGTATCACAAAAGAACATCCTGTCGTTTCCATAGAAACGTTACTCGATTTTGTAGGAGAAGTCATGGAACCCATAGTATTTCATAGCGACGCAATCTCTTGGTTAATTTGTCAATGTGAGGGAGCGAGGGACGCAGTAAAGAAGGAATAGTGCATCGGAAAGGAGATACTCGTATCCCAAAAGAAAATCCTGTCGTTACAATAGAAACGTAACTCGATATACAAAGAGAAGTTATAAAGGCACATTTGCATGACGAGCGTGAGTTTCCGCGGAAACGCGAAATACTAATTAAATAAATGATCAGTGACAAATAAATAAAGCCTATGGCACACAACTGCAGCGCTGTGTCGCTGATAAAACAAAAGCACAATTACGTTACTCTTGTGTTTGATTAAGAAAGAGAGAGCTCTGGTTGAAGTGGTGCGAGAAGCACGTATTTTATTTTATTGTCTGGCACACCGCCATATTTCATGTTATAGAAGAATACTGCGAGTTGCAACCACACTAGGCACTCGATTCTGTAAAGAATTTTATATTTATAAAAGTAAGTAGGATTATGAAACTGTAGGCTTTTTCATTGAATATATCTGATTTAACTAACTGTGTAACTTTTTTATGTTTAGTAGACAATCACCTCTGTACGACGTATTGGCATGGCTGGCAAATTATTGTAATTTTGAGATTTAGATTACGAGTCCGCACCTACCGCAGCAGTCTTTGGAAACTATTTAATTACGAAGTCCGATTATTCAGTTTTATTTCACGGTCAACTACGATTAACATTGCCTTTACGAAGAAGCCATTGTCAAGCGTCTGATACCGAATAATTAAACGTCCACGTTCCAGATAAGCAAATACAATTGCAATCACAATCACCATCATACAGATAGATTAATTAACATATTTAAAATAACATTTTTTTATTTATTTTATTTACTTCATAAAGTTATAGAACCCATAGTATTTCATTTCGACGCAATCTCTGGGTTAATTCGTCAAAGTGAGAGTGCGAGGGATGCAATAAAGAAGGAATGGTGCATCGGAAAGGAGATAGACGTATCCCTAAAGAAAATCCTCTCGTTTCCATATAAACGTAACTCGATTTAGAAGGAGAAGTCATAGAACACTTAGTATTCCATGGAGTCGCAATTTCTGTGTTAATTCGTGAATGTAAGGGAGCCAGGGATGCTGTAAAGAAGGAATAGTGCATCGGAAAAGAGATACTCGTATCCCAAAGGAAAATCCAGTCGTCTCCATGGAAACGTTACTCGATTTAGAAGGAGAAGTCATAGAACCCATAGTCATTCATTGCGACGCAATTTCTGCGTTAATTCGTCAATGTGAGGGAGCGAGGGATGAAGTAAAGAAGGAATAGTGCCTTGGAAAAGAGATAGTTGTATCCCGAAATAAAATCCTCTCGTTTCCATAGAAACGTTACTCGTATTAGTTGGAGAAGTTGTAGAACCCATAGTATTTCATGGCGACGCAGTTTCTCTGCTTATTCGTCAAAGTGAGGGAGCGAGGGATGCAGTAAAGAACTACCAGTGCATCGGAAAGGAGGTACTCGTATCATAAAAGAAAATCCTGTCGTTTCCATGGAAACGTTACTCGATTTAGAAGGAGAAGTCATGGAACCCATAGTATTTCATAGCGACGCAATTTCTGTGTTAATTCGTCAGTGTGAGGGAGCGAGAGATGCAGTAAAGAGGGAATAGGGCAACGGAAAGGTGATACTCGTATCCCAAAAGAAAATCCTGTCGTTTCGATAGAAACGTTACTCGATTTAGAAAGAGAAGTTATAGAACCCATAGTATTTCATAGCGACGCAACCTCTGTGTTAATTCGTCAATGTGAGGGTGCGGGGGATGCAATAAAGAAGGAATAGTGCATCGGAAAGGATATACTCGGATCCGGAAAGAAAATCCTGTCCTTTCCATAGCAACGTTACTCGATTTAGAAGGAGAAGTCATAGAGCACATAGTATTCCATAGCGTCGCAGTTTCTGTGTTAATTCGTCAATGTGATGGAGCCAGGGATGGAGTTAGGATAGAATAGTGCATCGGAAAGGAGATAGTCGTATCCCAAAAGAAAATCCTGTCGTTTCCATAGAAACGTTACTCGATTTAGAAGGAGAAGTCATAGAACCCATAGTATTTCATAGAGACGCAATCTCTTTGTTATTTCGTCAATGTGAGGGAGCGAGGGTTGCAGTAAAGAAGGTATAGTGCATCGGAAAGGAGATACTCGTATCCCAAAGGAATAACCTGTCGTTTCAATAGAAACGTTACTCGATGTAGAAGGAGAAGTCATGGAACCCGTAGTATTTCATAGCGACGCAATTTCATTGTTAATTCGTCAATGTGAGGGTGCCAGGGATGCAGTAAAGAAGGAATAGTGCATCGGAAAGGAGATACTCGTATCGTAAAAGAAAATCCTGTTGTTTCCATAGAAACGTTACTCGAATTCGAAGGAGATGTCTTAGAACCAATGGTATTTCATAGCGACGCAATTAGGTTGTTGATTTGCCTATGTGAGGGAGCGAGGGATGCAGTTAAGAGGGAATAGCGCATCATAAAGAAGATACACGTCTCCCAATAGAAAACCCTGACGTTTCCATAGAAACGTTACTCGATTTAGAAGGAGAAGTCATAGAACCCATAGTATTTCATAGCGACGCAATTTCTGTGTTAATTCGTCAATGTGAGGGAGCGAGGGAAGCAGTAAGGAAGGAATAGTGCTTCGGAAAGGAGATACTCCTATACCAAAAGAAAATCCTGTCGTTTCCATAGAAACGTTACTCAATTTAGAAGGAGAAGCCAAAGAACTCACAGTATTTCATTGCGACGCAATTTCTGTGTTAATACGTCAATGTGAGGGAGCGAGGTATGCAGTAAAGAAGGAATAGTGCGTCAGAAAGGTGATAGTCGTATCCCAAAAGAAAATCCTGTCGTTTCCATAGGAACATTACTCGATTTAGAAGGAGAAGTCTTAGAACCCATAGTATTTCATAGCGACGCAATTTCTGTGCTTATTCGTCAATGTGAGGGAACGAGGGATGCAGTAAAGAAGGAATAGTGGATCGGAAAGGGGATACTCGTATCCCAAAGGAAATAATGTCGTTTCCATAGAAACGTTACTCGTTTTAGAAGGAGAAGTCATAGAACCCATAGTATTTCATAGCGACGCAATTTCCGTGTTAATTCGTCAATGTGAGGGAGCGAGGGATGCAGTAAAGAAGAAATAGTGCATCGGAAAGGAGATACTCGTATCCCAAAAGAAAATCCTGTCGTTTCCATAGAAAAGTTACTCGATTTAAAAGGAGAAGTCATAGAACCCATAGTATTTCATAGCAACGCTATTTCTGAGTTAATTCGTCAATGTGAGTGAGCGAGGGATGCAATTAAGAAGGAATAGTGCATCGGAAAGGAGATAGTCGTATCCCAAATGAAAATCCTGTCGTTTCCATAGAAACGTTACTCGATTTAGAAGAAGAAGTCATAGAACCCATAGTAGTTGATAGCGACGCAATTTCTGTGTTAATTCGTCAATGTGAGGGAGCGAGGGATGCAGTAAAGAGGTAATAGTGCATCGGAAAGGAGATACTCGTATACCAAAATAAAATCCCGTCGTATCCATAGAATCATTACTCGATTTAGAAGGAGAAGTCATAGAACCCACAGGTTTTCATAGCGACGCAATTTCTGTGCTTATTCGTCAATGTGAGGGAACGAGGGATGCAGTAAAGTAGGAATAGTGCATCGGAAAGATGATTCTCGTATCTCAAAAATATATCATGTCGTTTGCATAGAAAGGTCACTCGATTTAGAAGGAGAAGTCATAGAACCCATAGTATTTCATAGCGACGCAAATTCTGTGTTAATTCGTCAATGTGAGGGATCGAGGGATGCAGTAAAGAAGCAATAGTGAATCAGAAAGGAGATAGTCGTATCACAAAAGAACATCCTGTCGTTTCCACAGAAACGTTACTCGATTTGGAAGAAGAAGTCATAGAACCCATAGTATTTCATAGCGATGCAATTTCTGTGTTAATTCGTCAATGTGAGGGAGCGAGGGATGCAGTAGAGAAGGAATAGTTCATCGGAAAGGAGATATTCGTATCCCATAAGAAAATCCTGTCGTTTCCATAGAAACGTTACTCGATTTAGAAGGAGAAGTCATAGAGCACATAGTATTCCATAGAGCGGCAAATCTGTGTTAATTCGTCAATGTTAGGGAGCCAGGGATGCAGTAAAGAAGGAATAGTGCATCGGAAAGGAGATACTCGTAACCCAAAAGAAAATCCTGTTGTTTCCATAGAAACGTTACTCGATTTAGAGGGAGAAGTCATGGAACCCGTAGTATTTCATAGCGACGAAATTTCTGTGTTAATTCATCAATGTGAGGGAGCGAGGGATGCAGTATAGAAGGAATAGTGCATCGGAAAAGAGATACTCTTATACCAAAAGAAAATCCTGTCGTTTCCATTTAAACGTTACTCGATTTAGAAGGAGAAGTCATAGAATCCATAGTATTTCATAGCGACGCAATTTCTCAGCTTATTCGTCAATGTGAGGGAGCGAGGGATGCAGTAAAGGACTAATATTGCATCGGAAAGGAGGTACTCGTATCATTAAAGAAAATCCTGTCGTTTCCATTGAAACGTTACTCGATTTAGAAGAAGAAGTCATAGAACCCATAGAATTTGATAGCGACGCAATTTCTGTGTTAATTCGTCAATGTGAGGGAGCGAGGGATGCAGTAAGGAAGGAATAGTGCATCGGAAAGGAGATACTCGTATACCAAAATAAAATCCTGTCGTATCCATAGAAACGTTACTCGATTTAGAAAGAGAAGTCATAGAACCCATAGGTTTTCGTAGCGACGCAATTTCTGTGCTTGTTCGTGAATGTGAGGGAACAAGGGATGCCGTAAAGTAGGAATAGTGCATCGGAAAAATGATTCTCGTATCTCAAAAATATATCATGTCGTTTGCAAAGAAAGGTCACTCGATTTAGAAGGAGAAGTCATAGACCCCATAGTATTTCATAGCGGCCGAAATTCTGTGTTAATTCGTCAATGTGAGGGATCGAGGGATGCAGTAAAGAAGCAATAGTGAATCAGAAAGGAGATAGTCGTATCACAAAAGAACATCCTGTCGTTTCCATAGAAACGTTACTCGATTTCGAAGGAGAAGTCATAGAACCCATAGTATTTCATAGCGATGCAATTTCTGTGTTAATTCGTCAATGTGAGGGAGCGAGGGATGCAGTAGAGAAGGAATAGTGCATCGGAAAGGAGATACTCGTATCGTAAAAGAAAATCCTGTTGTTTCCATAGAAACGTTACTCGAATTCGAAGGAGATGTCTTAGAACCAATGGTATTTCATAGCGACGCAATTTGTGTGTTAATTTGCCTATGTGAGGGAGCGAGGGATGCAGTTAAGAGGGAATAGCGCATCATAAAGAAGATACACGTCTCCCAATAGAAAATCCTGACGTTTCCATAGAAACGTTACTCGATTTAGAAGGAGAAGTCATATAACCCATAGTATTTCATAGCGACGCAATTTCTGCGTTAATTCGTCAATGTGAGGGGGCGAGGGAAGCAGTAAGGAAGGAATAGTGCTTCGGAAAGGAGATTCTCCTATACCAAAAGAAAATCCTGTCGTTTCCATAGAAACGTTACTCATTTTAGAAGGAGAAGCCAAAGAACTCATAGTATTTCATTGCGACGCAATTTCTGTGTTAATTCGTCAATGTGAGGGAGCGAGGTATGCAGTAAAGAAGGAATAGTGCGTCAGAAAGGTGATAGTCGTATCCCAAAAGAAAATCCTGTCGTTTCCATAGGAATATTACTCGATTTAGAAGGAGAAGTCTTAGAACCCATAGTATTTCATAGCGACGCAATTTCTGTGCTTATTCGTCAATGTGAGGGAACGAGGGATGCAGTAAAGAAGGAATAGTGGATCGGAAAGGGGATACTCGTATCCCAAAGGAAATAATGTCGTATCCATAGAAACGTTACTCGTTTTAGAAGGAGAAGTCATAGAACCCATAGTATTTCATAGCGACGCAATTTCCGTGTTAATTCGTCAATGTGAGGGAGCGAGGAATGCAGTAAAGAAGGAATAGTGCATCGGAAAGGAGATACTCGTATCCCAAAAGAAAACCCTGTCGTTTCCATAGAAAAGTTACTCGATTTATAAGGAGAAGTCATAGAACACATAGTATTTCATAGCAACGCTATTTCTGAGTTAATTCGTCAATGTGAGGGAGCGAGGGATGCAATTAAGAAGGAATAGTGCATCGGAAAGGAGATAGTCGTACCCCAAATGAAAATCCTGTCGTTTCCATAGAAACGTTACTCGATTTAGAAGAAGAAGTCATAGAACCCATAGTATTTGATAGCGACGCAATTTCTGTGTTAATTCGTCAATGTGAGGGAGCGAGGGATGCAGTAAAGAAGGAATAGTGCATCGGAAAGGAGATACTCGTATACCAAAATAAAATCCTGTCGTATCCATAGAATCGTTACTCGATTTAGAAGGAGAGGTCATAGAACCCATAGGTTTTCATAGCGACGCAATTTCTGTGCTTATTCGTCAATGTGAGGGAACGAGGGATGCAGTAAAGTAGGAATAGTGCATCGGAAAGATGATTCTCGTATCTCAAAAATATATCATGTCGTTGGCATAGGAAGGTCACTCGATTTAGAAGGAGAAGTCATAGAACCCATAGTATTTCATAGCGACGCAAATTCTGTGTTAATTCGTCAATGTGAGGGATCGAGGGATGCAGTAAAGAAGCAATAGTGAATCAGAAAGGAGATAGTCGTATCACAAAAGAACATCCTGTCGTTTCCATAGAAACGTTACTCGATTTAGAAGGAGAGGTCATAGAGCACATAGTATTCCATAGAGTCGCAAATCTGTGTTAATTCGTCAATGTTAGGGAGCCAGGGATGCAGTAAAGAAGGAATAGTGCATCGGAAAGGAGATACTCGTAACCCAAAAGAAAATCCTGTTGTTTCCATAGAAACGTTACTCGATTTAGAAGGAGAAGTCATGGAACCCGTAGTATTTCATAGCGACGAGATTTCTGTGTTAATTCATCAATGTGAGGGAGCGAGGGATGCAGTAAAGAAGGAATAGTGCATCGGAAAAGAGATACTCTTATACCAAAAGAAAATCCTGTCGTTTCCATTGGAACGTTACATGATTTAGAAGGAGAAGTCATAGAATCCATAGTATTTCATAGCGACGCAATTTCTCAGCTTATTCGTCAATGTGAGGGAGCGAGGGATGCAGTAAAGGACTAATATTGCATCGGAAAGGAGGTACTCGTATCATAAAAGAAAATCCTGTCGTTTCCATAGAAACGTTACTCGATTTAGAAGAAGAAGTCATAGAACCCATAGAATTTGATAGCGACGCAATTTCTGTGTTAATTCGTCAATGTGAGGGAGCGAGGGATGCAGTAAAGAAGGAATAGTGCATCGGAAAGGAGATACCCGTATACCAAAATAAAATCCTGTCGTATCCATAGAAACGTTACTCGATTTAGAAGGAGAAGTCATAGAACCCATAGGTTTTCATAGCGACGCAATTTCTGTGCTTATTCGTGAATGTGAGGGAACAAGGGATGCAGTAAAGTAGGAATAGTGCATCGGAAAGATGATTCTCGTATCTCAAAAATATATCATGTCGTTTGCATAGAAAGGTCACTCGATTTAGAAGGAGAAGTCATAGAACCCATAGTGTTTCATAGCGATGCAATTTCTGTGTTAATTCGTCAATCTGAGGGAGCGAGGGATGCAGTAAAGAAGGAATAGTGCATCGGAAAGGAGATACTCGTAACCCAAAAGAAAATCCTGTTGTTTCCATAGAAACGTTACTCGATTTAGAAGGAGAAGTCATGGAACCCGTAGTATTTCATAGCGACGAAATTTCTGTGTTAATTCATCAATGTGAGGGAGCGGGGGATGCAGTAAAGGACTAATATTGCATCGGAAAGGAGGTACTCGTATCATTAAAGAAAATCCTGTCGTTTCCATTGAAACGTTACTCGATTTAGAAGAAGAAGTCATAGAACCCATAGGTTTTCATAGCGACGCAATTTCTGTGCTTATTCGTGAATGTGAGGGAACAAGGGATGCCGTAAAGTAGGAATAGTGCATCGGAAAGATGATTCTCGTATCTCAAAAATATATCATGTCGTTTGCAAAGAAAGGTCACTCGATTTAGAAGGAGAAGTCATAGACCCCATAGTATTTCATAGCGGCCGAAATTCTGTGTTAATTCGTCAATGTGAGGGATCGAGGGATGCAGTAAAGAAGCAATAGTGAATCAGAAAGGAGATAGTCGTATCACAAAAGAACATCCTGTCGTTTCCATAGAAACGTTACTCGATTTCGAAGGAGAAGTCATAGAACCCATAGTATTTCATAGCGATGCAATTTCTGTGTTAATTCGTCAATGTGAGGGAGCGAGGGATGCAGTAGAGAAGGAATAGTGCATCGGAAAGGAGATACTCGTATCGTAAAAGAAAATCCTGTTGTTTCCATAGAAACGTTACTCGAATTCGAAGGAGATGTCTTAGAACCAATGGTATTTCATAGCGACGCAATTTGTGTGTTAATTTGCCTATGTGAGGGAGCGAGGGATGCAGTTAAGAGGGAATAGCGCATCATAAAGAAGATACACGTCTCCCAATAGAAAATCCTGACGTTTCCATAGAAACGTTACTCGATTTAGAAGGAGAAGTCATATAACCCATAGTATTTCATAGCGACGCAATTTCTGCGTTAATTCGTCAATGTGAGGGGGCGAGGGAAGCAGTAAGGAAGGAATAGTGCTTCGGAAAGGAGATTCTCCTATACCAAAAGAAAATCCTGTCGTTTCCATAGAAACGTTACTCAATTTAGAAGGAGAAGCCAAAGAACTCATAGTATTTTATTGCGACGCAATTTCTGTGTTAATTCGTCAATGTGAGGGAGCGAGGTATGCAGTAAAGAAGGAATAGTGCGTCAGAAAGGTGATAGTCGTATCCCAAAAGAAAATCCTGTCGTTTCCATAGGAATATTACTCGATTTAGAAGGAGAAGTCTTAGAACCCATAGTATTTCATAGCGACGCAATTTCTGTGCTTATTCGTCAATGTGAGGGAACGAGGGATGCAGTAAAGAAGGAATAGTGGATCGGAAAGGGGATACTCGTATCCCAAAGGAAATAATGTCGTATCCATAGAAACGTTACTCGTTTTAGAAGGAGAAGTCATAGAACCCATAGTATTTCATAGCGACGCAATTTCCGTGTTAATTCGTCAATGTGAGGGAGCGAGGAATGCAGTAAAGAAGGAATAGTGCATCGGAAAGGAGATACTCGTATCCCAAAAGAAAACCCTGTCGTTTCCATAGAAAAGTTACTCGATTTATAAGGAGAAGTCATAGAACACATAGTATTTCATAGCAACGCTATTTCTGAGTTAATTCGTCAATGTGAGGGAGCGAGGGATGCAATTAAGAAGGAATAGTGCATCGGAAAGGAGATAGTCGTACCCCAAATGAAAATCCTGTCGTTTCCATAGAAACGTTACTCGATTTAGAAGAAGAAGTCATAGAACCCATAGTATTTGATAGCGACGCAATTTCTGTGTTAATTCGTCAATGTGAGGGAGCGAGGGATGCAGTAAAGAAGGAATAGTGCATCGGAAAGGAGATACTCGTATACCAAAATAAAATCCTGTCGTATCCATAGAATCGTTACTCGATTTAGAAGGAGAGGTCATAGAACCCATAGGTTTTCATAGCGACGCAATTTCTGTGCTTATTCGTCAATGTGAGGGAACGAGGGATGCAGTAAAGTAGGAATAGTGCATCGGAAAGATGATTCTCGTATCTCAAAAATATATCATGTCGTTTGCATAGGAAGGTCACTCGATTTAGAAGGAGAAGTCATAGAACCCATAGTATTTCATAGCGACGCAAATTCTGTGTTAATTCGTCAATGTGAGGGATCGAGGGATGCAGTAAAGAAGCAATAGTGAATCAGAAAGGAGATAGTCGTATCACAAAAGAACATCCTGTCGTTTCCATAGAAACGTTACTCGATTTAGAAGGAGAAGTCATAGAGCACATAGTATTCCATAGAGTCGCAAATCTGTGTTAATTCGTCAATGTTAGGGAGCCAGGGATGCAGTAAAGAAGGAATAGTGCATCGGAAAGGAGATACTCGTAACCCAAAAGAAAATCCTGTTGTTTCCATAGAAACGTTACTCGATTTAGAAGGAGAAGTCATGGAACCCGTAGTATTTCATAGCGACGAGATTTCTGTGTTAATTCATCAATGTGAGGGAGCGAGGGATGCAGTAAAGAAGGAATAGTGCATCGGAAAAGAGATACTCTTATACCAAAAGAAAATCCTGTCGTTTCCATTGGAACGTTACATGATTTAGAAGGAGAAGTCATAGAATCCATAGTATTTCATAGCGACGCAATTTCTCAGCTTATTCGTCAATGTGAGGGAGCGAGGGATGCAGTAAAGGACTAATATTGCATCGGAAAGGAGGTACTCGTATCATAAAAGAAAATCCTGTCGTTTCCATAGAAACGTTACTCGATTTAGAAGAAGAAGTCATAGAACCCATAGAATTTGATAGCGACGCAATTTCTGTGTTAATTCGTCAATGTGAGGGAGCGAGGGATGCAGTAAAGAAGGAATAGTGCATCGGAAAGGAGATACCCGTATACCAAAATAAAATCCTGTCGTATCCATAGAAACGTTACTCGATTTAGAAGGAGAAGTCATAGAACCCATAGGTTTTCATAGCGACGCAATTTCTGTGCTTATTCGTGAATGTGAGGGAACAAGGGATGCAGTAAAGTAGGAATAGTGCATCGGAAAGATGATTCTCGTATCTCAAAAATATATCATGTCGTTTGCATAGAAAGGTCACTCGATTTAGAAGGAGAAGTCATAGAACCCATAGTGTTTCATAGCGATGCAATTTCTGTGTTAATTCGTCAATCTGAGGGAGCGAGGGATGCAGTAAAGAAGGAATAGTGCATCGGAAAGGAGATACTCGTAACCCAAAAGAAAATCCTGTTGTTTCCATAGAAACGTTACTCGATTTAGAAGGAGAAGTCATGGAACCCGTAGTATTTCATAGCGACGAAATTTCTGTGTTAATTCATCAATGTGAGGGAGCGGGGGATGCAGTAAAGAAGGAATAGTGCATCGGAAAAGAGATACTCTTATACCAAATAAAAATCCTTTCGTTCCCATTGAAACGGTACTCGATTTAGATGGAGAAGTCATAGAATCCATAGTATTTCATAGCGACGCAATTTCTCAGCTTATTTGTCAATGTGAGGGAGCGAGGGATGCAGTAAAGAACTAATAGTGCATCGGAAAGGAGGTACTCGCATCATAAAAGAAAATCCTGTCGTTTCCACAGAAACGTTACTCGTATTAGAAGGAGAAGTCATAGAACACATAGTGTTCCATGGAGTCGCAATTTCTGTGTTAATGTGAATGTGAGGGAGCCAGGGATGCAGTAAAGAAGGACTAGTGCATCGGAAAGGAGATAGACTTATCCCAAGAGAAAATCCTGTCATTTCCACAGGAACGTTACTCGATTTAGAAGGAGAAGACATAGAACACATAGTATTTCATAGCGACGCAATTCCTGCGTTAATTCGTCAATGTGAGGGAGCGAGGGATGCAGTAAAGAACTACCAGTGCATCGGAAAGGAGGTACTCGTATCATAAAAGATAATCCTGTCGTTTCCATAGAAACGTTACTCGATATAGATGGAGAAGTCATGGAACACATAGTATTTCATTGCGACGCAATTTCTGTGTTAATTCGTCAATGTGCGGGAGCGAGAGATTCAGTAAAGAGGTAATAGTGCGTCGGAAAGGAGATACTCGTATCCCAAAAGAAAATCCTGTCGTTTCCATTGAAACGTTACTCGATTTAGAAGGAGAAGTCGTAGAACCCATAACATATCATAGCGACGCAATTTCTGTGTTAATTAGTCAATATGAGGGAGCGAGGGATGCAGTAAAGAAGAAATAGTGCATCGGAAAGGAGATACTCGTATCCCAAAAGAAAATCCTGTCGTTTCAATAGAAACGTAACTCGATATACAAAGAGAAGTTATAAAGGCACATTTGCATGACGAGCGTGAGTTTCCGCGGAAACGCGAAATACTAATTAAATAAATGATCAGTGACAAATAAATAAAGCCTATGGCACACAACTGCAGCGCTGTGTCGCAGATAAAACAAAAGCACAATTACGTTACTCTTGTGTTTGATTAAGAAAGAGAGAGCTCTGGTTGAAGTGGTGCGAGATGCACGTATTTTATTTTATTGTCTGGCACACCGCCATATTTCATGTTATAGAAGAATACTGCGAGTTGCAACCACACTAGGCACTCGATTCTGTAAAGAATTTTATATTTATAAAAGTAAGTAGGATTATGAAACTGTAGGCTTATTCATTGAATATATCTGATTTAACTAACTGTGTAACTTTTTTATGTTTAGTAGACAATCACCTCTGTACGACGTATTGGCATGGCTGGCAAATTATTGTAATATTGAGATTTAGATTACGAGTCCGCACCTACCGCAGCAGTCTTTGGAAACGATTTAATTACGAAGTCCGATTATTCAGTTTTATTTCACGATCACCTACGAGTAACATTGCCTTTACGAAGAAGCCATTGTCAAGCGTCTGATACCGAATAATTAAACGTCCACGTTCCAGATAAGCAAATACAATTGCAATCACAATCACCATCATACAGAGAGATTAATTAACATATTTAAAATAACATTTTTTTATTTATTTTATTTACTTCATAAAGTTATAGAACCCATAGTATTTCATTTCGACGCAATCTCTGGGTTAATTCGTCAAAGTGAGAGTGCGAGGGATGCAATAAAGAAGGAATGGTGCATCGGAAAGGAGATAGACGTATCCCTAAAGAAAATCCTCTCGTTTCCATATAAACGTAACTCGATTTAGAATGAGAAGTCATAGAACACTTAGTATTCCATGGAGTCGCAATTTCTGTGTTAATTCGTGAATGTGAGGGAGCCAGGGATGCTGTAAAGAAGGAATAGTGCATCGGAAAAGAGATACTCGTATCCCAAAGGAAAATCCAGTCGTCTCCATGGAAACGATACTCGATTTAGAAGGAGAAGTCATAGAACCCATAGTCATTCATTGCGACGCAATTTCTGCGTTAATTCGACAATGTGAGCGAGCGAGGGATGAAGTAAAGAAGGAATAGTGCCTTGGAAAAGAGATAGTTGTATCCCGAAATAAAATCCTCTCGTTTCCATAGAAACGTTACTCGTATTAGTTGGAGAAGTTATAGAACCCATAGTATTTCATGGCGACGCAATTTCTCTGCTTATTCGTCAAAGTGAGGGAGCGAGGGATGCAGTAAAGAACTACCAGTGCATCGGAAAGGAGGTACTCGTATCATAAAAGAAAATCCTGTCGTTTCCATGGAAACGTTACTCGATTTAGAAGGAGAAGTCATGGAACCCATAGTATTTCATAGCGACGCAATTTCTGTGTTAATTCGTCAATGTGAGGGAGCGAGAGATGCAGTAAAGAGGGAATAGGGCAACGGAAAGGTGATACTCGTATCCCAAAAGAAAATCCTGTCGTTTCGATAGAAACGTTACTCGATTTAGAAAGAGAAGTTATAGAACCCATAGTATTTCATAGCGACGCAACCTCTGTGTTAATTCGTCAATGTGAGGGTGCGGGGGATGCAATAAAGAAGGAATAGTGCATCGGAAAGGATATACTCGGATCCGGAAAGAAAATCCTGTCCTTTCCATAGCAACGTTACTCGATTTAGAAGGAGAGGTCATAGAGCACATAGTATTCCATAGCGTCGCAATTTCTCTGCTTATTCGTCAATGTGAGGGAGCGAGGGATGCAGTAAAGAACTACCAGTGCATCGGAAAGGAGGTACTCGTATCATAAAAGAAAATCCTGTCGTTTCCATAGAAACGTTACTCGATTTAGATGGAGAAGTCATGGAACCCATACTATTTCATAGCGACGCAATTTCAGTGTTAATTCGTCAATAAGAGTGAGCGAGAGATGCAGTAAAGAGGGAATAGTGCATCGGAAAGGAGATACTCGTATCCCAAAAGAAAATCCTGTCGTTTCAATAGAAACGTTACTCGATTTAGAAAGAGAAGTTATACAAGCCATAGTATTTCATAGCGACGCAAATTCTATTTAAATTCAACAATGTGAAGGAGCGAGGGATGCAGTAAAATAGGAATAGTGCATCGGAAAGGAAATACTCGTATCCCATGAGAAAATCCTGTCGTTTCCTTAGAAACGTTACCCGATTTAGAAGGAGAAGTCATAGAACACATAGTATTCCATGGAGTTGCAATTACTGTGTTAATGCGTGAATGTGAGGGAGCCAGGGATGCAGTTAAGAAGAACTAGTGCATAGGAAAGGAGATAGACGTATCCCAAAAGAAAATCCTGTCGTTTCCATAGAAACGTAACTCGTTTTAAAAGGAGAAGTCATAGAACCCATAGTATTTCATACTGACGCAATATCTGTGTTAATTCTTCAATGTGAGGGAGCGAGGGATGCAGGATACAAGGAATAGTGCATCGAAAAGGAGATACTCGTATCCCAAACGAAAATCCTGTCGTTTCCATAGAAACGTTGCTCGATTTAGAAGGAGAAGTCATAGAACACATAGTATTTCATAGCGACGCAATTTCTGTGTTAATTCGTCAATGTGTGTGAGCGAGGGATGCAGGATAGAAGGAATAGTGCACCGGAAAGGAGATAGTCGTATCCCAAACGAAAATCCTGTCGTTTCCATAGAAACGTTACTCGATTTAGAAGGAGAAGTCATAGAACATATATTATACCATAGCGTCACAATATCTGTGTTAATTCGTCAATGTGAGGGAGCCAGGGATGCAGTAAAGAAGGAATAGTGCATACGAATGGTGATACTCGTATCCCGAAAGAAAAACCTGTCGTTTCCATAGAAACGTTACTAGATTTAGAAGTAGAAGTCATAGAACAGATAGAATTTCATAGCGACGCATTTTCTGAGCTTATTCGTCAATGTTAGGGAACGAGGCAATCAGTAAAGTAGGAATAGTGCATCGGAAAGGAGATAGTCGTATCCCAAAAGAAAATCCTGTCGATTCCATAGTTACGTTACTCGATTTAGAAGGAGAAGTCATAGAACCCATAGTATTTCATAGAGACGCAATTTCATTGTTAATTCGTCAATGTGAGGGAGCGAGGGATGAAGTAAAGAAGGTATAGTGCATCGGAAAGGAGATACTCCTATCCCAAAAGAAAATCCTTTCGTTTCAATAGAAACGTTACTCGATTCAGAAAGAGAAGTTATAGAACCCATAATATTTCAGAGCGACGCAATCTCTGTGTTAATTCGTCAATGTGAGGGAGCGAGGGATGCAATAAAAAAGGAATAGTGCATCGGAAACGGGATACTCGGATCCGATAAGAAAACCCTGTCCTTTCCATACAATCGATATTCGATTTAGAAGGAGAAGTCATAGAGCACATAGTATTCCATAGCGTCGCAATTTCTGTGTTAATTCGTCAATGTGTGGGAGCGAGGGATGCAGGATACAAGGAATAGTGCATCGGAAAGGAGATACTCGTATGCCAGAAGAAAATCTTGTCGTTTCCTTAGAGACGTTACTCGATTTAGAAGGAGAAGTCATAGAACACGTATTATTCCATGGAGTCGCAATTTCTGTGTTAGTTCGTGAATGTGAGGGAGCCACGGATGCAGTAAAGAAGGACTAGTGCATCGTATAGGTAATAGACGTATCCAAAAGAAAATCCTGTCGTTGTCATAGGAACGTTACTCGATTTAGAAGTAGAAGTCATAGAACACATAGTATTTCATAGCGACGCAATTTATGTGTGAATTCGTCAAAGTGAGGGAGCGAGGGATGCAGGATTGACGGAATAGTGCATCGGAAAGGAGATACTCGTATCCCGAACGAAAATCCTGTCGTTTCCAAAGAAACGTTACTCGATCTGGAAGGAGAAGTCATAGAACACATATTATACCATAGCGTCACAATATCTGTGTTAATTCGTCTATGTGAGGGAGCCAGGGATGCAGTAAAGAAGGAATAGTGCATCGGAAAGGAGATACTCGAATCCCGAAAGAAAACCTGTCGTTTCCATGGAAACGTTTCTCGATAAAGAAGGAGAAGTCATAGAACCCAAAGTAATTCATAGCGACGCAATATCTGTGTTAATTCGTCAAACTGGGGGAGCGAGGGATGCAGTACAGTAGGACTAGTGCATCGGAAAGGAGATAGACGTATCCCAAAAGAAAATCCTGTCGTTTCCATAGGAACGTTACTCGATTTAGAAGGAGTGTCATAGAACACATAGTATTTCATAGCGACGCAATTTATGTGTTAATTCCTCAATGTGAGGGAGCGAGGGATGCAGGATAGAAGGAATAGTGCATCGGAAAGGAGATACTCGTATACCAGTATACCAAAAGAAAATCCTGTCGTTTCCATAGAAACGTTACTCGATTTAGAAGGAGAAGTCATAGAACCGATAGTATTTCATAGCTACGCAATTTCTCTGCTTATTCGTCAATGTGAGGGAGCGAAGGATGCAGTAAAGAACTAATAGTGCATCGGAAACGACGTACTCGTATCATAAAAGAAAATCCTGTCGTTTCCATAGAAACGTTACTCGATTTAGAAGGAGAAGTCATAGAACAGATAGAATTTCATAGCGACGCATTTTCTGTGATTATTCGTCAATGTTAGGGAACGAGGCAATCAGTAAAGTAGGAATAGTGCATCGGAAAGGAGATAGTCGTATCCCAAAAGAAAATCCTGTCGATTCCATAGTTACGTTACGCGATTTAGAAGGAGAAGTCATAGAACCCATAGTATTTCATAGAGACGCAATTTCATTGTTAATTCGTCAATGTGAGGGAGCGAGGGATGCAGTTAAGAAGGTATAGTGCATCGGAAAGGAGATACTCGTATCCCAAAAGAAAATCCTTTCGTTTCAATGGAAACGTTACTCGATTTAGAAAGAGAAGTTATAGAACCCATAATATTTCAGAGCGACGCAATCTCTGTGTTAATTCGTCAATGTGAGGGTGCGAGGGATGCAATAAAGAAGGAATAGTGCATCGGAAACGGGATACTCGGATCAGATAAGAAAACCTTGTCCTTTCCATAGAATCGATATTCGATTTAGAAGGAGCAGTCATAGAGCACATAGTATTCCATAGCGTCGCAATTTCTGTGTTAATTCGTCAATGTGATGGAGCCAGGGATGGAGTAAGGAAGGAATAGAGCATCGGAATGGAGATAGTCGTATGACAAAAGAAAATCCTGTCGTTTCCACAGAAACGTTACTCGATAGAAGGAGAAGTCATAGAACCCATAGAATTTCATAGCGACACATTTTCTGTGCTTATTCGTCAATGTTAGGGAACGAGGCAATCGGTAAAGTAGGAATAGTGCATCGGAAAGGAGATACTCGTATCTCAAAGTAAAATCCTGTCGTTTCCATTGAAACGTTACTCGATTTAGAAGGAGAAGTCATAGAACCCATAGTATTTCATAGCGACGCATGTTATGTGTGAATTCGTCAATGTGAGGGAGCGAGGGATGCAGGATAGAAGGAATAGTGCATCGGAAAGGAGATACTCGTATACCAGTATACCAAAAGAAAATCCTGTCGTTTCCATAGAAACGTTACTCGATTTAGAAGGAGAAGTGATAGAACCCATAGTATTTCATAGCGACGCAATTTCTGTGTTAATTCGTCAATGTGAGGTAGCGAGGGATGCAGTAAAGAAGGAATAGTGCATTGGAAAGGAGATACTCGTATCCCAAAAAGAAAATCCAGTCGTCTCCATGGAAACGTTACTCGATTTAGAAGGAGAAGTCATAGAACCCATCGTAATTCCTAGAGAGGCAATTTGTGTGTTAATTCGTCAATGTGAGGGAGCGAGGAATGAAGTAAAGAAGGAATAGTGCATCGGAAAGGAGATACTCGTATCCCGAAAAGAAAATCCAGTCGTCTCCATGGAAACGTTACTCGATTTAGAAGGAGAAGTCATAGAACCCATAGTAATTCCTAGAGAGGCAATTTCTGTGTTAATTCGTCAATGTGAGGGAGCGAGGGATGAAGTAAAGAAGGAATAGTGCATCGGAAAGGTGATAGTTGTATCCCGAAACGAAATCCTGTCGTTTCCATAGAAACGTTACTCGATTTAGAAGGAGAAGTTATAGAACTTATAGTATTACATGGCGACGCAACTTCTCTGCTTATTCGTGTGTGAGGCAGCGAGGGATGCAGTAAAGAACTAATAGTGCATCGGAAAGGAGGTACTCGTATCATAAAAGAAAATCCTGTTGTTTCCATAGAAACGTTACTCGATTTTGAAGGAGAAGCCATGGAACCCATAGTAATTCATAGCGACGCAATTTCTGTGTTAATTCGTCAATGTGAGGGATCGAGGGATGCAGTAGAGGAGGAATAGTGCATCGGAAAGGAGATACTCGTATCCCAAAAGAAAATTCTGTCGTTTCCATAGAAACGTAACGCGATGTTTAAGGAGAAAATATAGAACCCATACTATTTCATAGCGACGCAAATTCTATGTTAATTCAACAATGTGAACGAGCGAGGGATGCAGTAAAGAAGGAATAGTGCATCGGAGAGGAGATACTCGTATCCCAAACAAAAATCCTGTCGTTTCCATAGAAACGTTACTCGATTTGGAAGGAGAAGTCATAGAACACATATTATACCATAGCGTCACAATATCTGTGTTAATTCGTCAATGTGAGGGCGCCAGGGATGCAGTAAAGAAGGAATAGTGCATCGGAAAGGAGATACTCGAATCCCGAAAGAAAACCTGTCGTTTCCATAGAAACGTTTCTCGATAAAGAAGGAGAAGTCATAGAACCCATAGTATTTCATAGCTACGCAATTTCTCTGCTTATTCGTCAATGTGAGGGAGCGAGGGATGCAGTAAAGAACTAATAGTGCATCGGAAACGACGTACTTGTATCATAAAAGAAAATCCTGTCGTTTCCATAGAAACGTTACTCGATTTAGAAGGAGAAGTCATAGAACAGATAGAATTTCATAGCGACGCATTTTCTGTGCTTATTCGTCAATGTTAGGGAACGAGGCAATCAGTAAAGTAGGAATAGTGCATCGGAAAGGAGATAGTCGTATCCCAAAAGAAAATCCTGTCGATTCCATAGTTACGTTACTCGATTTAGAAGGAGAAGTCATAGAACCCATAGTATTTCATAGAGACGCAATTTCATTGTTAATTCGTCAATGTGAGGGAGCGAGGGATGCAGTTAAGAGGGTATAGTGCATCGGAAAGGAGATACTCGTATCCCAAAAGAAAATCCTTTCGTTTCAATGGAAACGTTACTCGATTTAGAAAGAGAAGTTATAGAACCCATAATATTTCAGAGCGACGCAATCTCTGTGTTAATTCGTCAATGTGAGGGTGCGAGGGATGCAATAAAGAAGGAATAGTGCATCGGAAACGGGATACTCGGATCCGATAAGAAAACCTTGTCCTTTTCATAGAATCGATATTCGATTCAGAAGGAGAAGTCATAGAGCACATAGTATTCCATAGCGTCGCAATTTCTGTGTTAATTCGTCAATGAGATGGAGCCAGGGATGGAGTAAGGAAGGAATAGAGCATCGGAATGGAGATAGTCGTATCCCAAAAGAAAATCCTGTCGTTTCCACAGAAACGTTACTCGATTTAGAAGGAGAAGTCATAGAACCCATAGAATTTCATAGCGACACATTTTCTGTGCTTATTCGTCAATGTTAGGGAACGAGGCAATCGGTAAAGTAGGAATAGTGCATCGGAAAGGAGATACTCGTATCTCAAAGTAAAATCCTGTCGTTTCCATTGAAACGTTACTCGATGTAGAAGGAGAAGTCATAGAACCCATAGTATTTCATTGAGACGCAATTTCTGTGTTAATTCGTGAATGTGAGGGAGCCAGGGATGCACTAAAGAAGGACTAGTGCATCGTAAAGGAGATAGACGTATACCAAACGAAAATCCTGTCGTTTCAATAGGAACGTTACTCGATTTAGAAGTAGAAGTCATAGAACACATAGTATTTCATAGCGACGCAATTTATGTGTGAATTCGTCAATGTGAGGGAGCGAGGGATGCAGGATAGAAGGAATAGTGCATCTGAAAGGAGATACTCGTATACCAGTATACCAAAAGAAAATCCTGTCGTTTCCATAGAAACGTTACTCGATTTAGAAGGAGAAGTCATAGAACCCATAGTATTTCATAGCGACGCAATTTCTGTGTTAATTCGTCAATGTGAGGTAGCGAGGGATGCAGTAAAGAAGGAATAGTGCATTGGAAAGGAGATACTCGTATCCCAAAAAGAAAATCCAGTCGTCTCCATGGAAACGTTACTCGATTTAGAAGGAGAAGTCATAGAAACCATAGTAATTCCTAGAGAGGCAATTTCTGTGTTAATTTGTCAATGTGAGGGAGCGAGGAATGAAGTAAAGAAGGAATAGTGCATCGGAAAGGAGATACTCGTATCCCGAAAAGAAAATCCAGTCGTCTCCATGGAAACGTTACTCGATTTAGAAGGAGAAGTCATAGAACCCATAGTAATTCCTAGAGAGGCAATTTCTGTGTTAATTCGTCAATGTGAGGGAGCGAGGGATGAAGTAAAGAAGGAATAGTGCATCGGAAAGGTGATAGTTGTATCCCGAAACGAAATCCTGTCGTTTCCATAGAAACGTTACTCGATTTAGAAGGAGAAGTTATAGAACTTATAGTATTACATGGCGACGCAACTTCTCTGCTTATTCGTCAATGTGAGGCAGCGAGGGATGCAGTAAAGAACTAATAGTGCATCGGAAAGGAGGTACTCGTATCATAAAAGAAAATCCTGTTGTTTCCATAGAAACGTTACTCGATTTAGAAGGAGAAGCCATGGAACCCATAGTAATTCATAGCGACGCAATTTCCGTGGTAAATCGTCAATGTGAGGGATCGAGGGATGCAGTAGAGGAGGAATAGTGCATCGGAAAGGAGATACTCGTATCCCAAAAGAAAATTCTGTCGTTTCCATAGAAACGTAACTCGATGTTTAAGGAGAAAATATAGAACCCATACTATTTCATAGCGACGCAAATTCTATGTTAATTCAACAATGTGAAGGAGCGAGGGATGCAGTAAAGAAGGAATAGTGCATCGGAGAGGAGATACTCGTATCCCAAACAAAAATCCTGTCGTTTCGATAGAAACGTTACTCGATTTGGAAGGAGAAGTCATAGAACACATATTATACCATAGCGTCACAATATCTGTGTTAATTCGTCAATGTGAGGGAGCCAGGGATGCAGTAAAGAAGGAATAGTGCATCAGAAAGGAGATACTCGAATCCCGAAAGAAAACCTGTCGTCATAGAACACATAGTATTCCATCGAGTTGCAATTACTGTGTTAATTCGTGAATGAGAGGGAGCCAGGGATGCAGTAAAGAAGTACTAGTGCATAGGAAAGGAGATAGACGTATCCCAAAAGAAAGTCCTGTCGTTTCCATAGAAACGTAACTCGTTTTAAAAGGAGAAGTCATATAACCCATAGTATTTCATACTGACGCAATTTCTGTGTTAATTCGTCAATGTGAGGGAGCGAGGGATGCAGGATAGAAGGAATAGTGCTTCGGAAAGGAGATACTCGTATCCCAAACGAAAATCCTGTCGTTTCCATAGAAACGTTACTCGACTTAGAAGGAGAAATCATAGAACACATATTATACCATAGCGTCACAAAATCTGTGTTAATTCGTCAATGTGAGGGCGCCAGGGATGCAGTAAAGAAGGAATAGTGCATCAGAAAGGAGATACTCGTATCCCGAAAGAAAAACCTGTCGTTTCCATACAAACGTTTCTCAATATAGGAGGAGAAGTCATAGAAACCATAGTAATTCATAGCGACGCAGTATCTGTGTTAATTCGTCAATCTGAGGGAGCGAGGGATGCAGTAAAGAAGGAATAGTGCAGCGGAGAGGAGATACTCGTATGCCAAAAGAAAATCCTTTTGATTCCATTGAAACGTTACTCGATCTAGAAGGAGATGTCGTAGAACCAACGGTATTTCAGAGCGACGCAATTTCTGAGTTACTTTGTCAATGTGAGGGAGCAAGGGATACAGTTAAGAGGGAATAGTGCATCGGAATGGAGATACTCAAATCGCAAAGAAAATCCTGACGTTTCCATAGAAACGTTACTCGATTTAGAAAGAGAACTCATGGAACACATAGTATTTCATAGCGACGCAATTTCTGTGTTAATTCGTCAATGTGAGGGAGCGAGAGATGCAGTAAAGAAGGAATAGTGCATCGGAAAGGAGATACTCGTATACCAAAAGAAACTCCTTTCGTTTCCATAGAAACGTTACTCGATGTAGAAAGTGAAGTCATGGAACCCATAGTATTTCATAGCGACGCCATTTCTGTGTTTATTCGTCAATGTGAGGTAGCAAGGAATGCAGTAAAGAAGGAATAGTGCATCGGAAAGGAAGTACTCGTATCCCATAAGAAAATCCTGTCGTTTCCATAGAGACGTTACTCGATTTAGAAGGAGAAGTCATGGAACCCATTGTGTTTCATAGCGACGCCATTTCAGTGTTTATTCGTCAATGTGAGGTAGCGAGGAATGCAGTAAAGATGGAATAGTACATCGGAAAGGAGATACTTGTATCCCAAAAGAAAATCCTGTCGTTACCATAGAAACGTTACTCGATTTAGAAGGAGAGGTCATTGATCCCATAGTATTTCATAGCAACGCAATTTCTGAGTTAATTCGTCTATGTGAGGGGGCGAGAGATGCAGTAAAGAAGGAATAGAGCATCGGAAAGGAGATACTCGTATCCCAAAAGAAAATCCAGTCGTTTCCATGGAAACGTTACTCGGTGTAGAAGGAGAAGTTATAGAACATAATAGTGTTTCATGGCGACGCAATTTCTCTGCTTATTCGTTAATGTGGGGGAGCGAGGGATGCAGTAGAGGAGGAATAGTGCATCGGAAAGGAGATACTCGTATCCCATAAGAAAATCCTGTGGATTCCATTGAAACGTTACTCGATTTAGAAGGAGAAGTCATGGAACCCCTAGTATTTCATAGCGACGCAATTTCTGTGTTAATTCGTCAATGTGATGGAGCGAGGGATGCAGTAAAGAAGGAATAGTGCATCGGCCAGGAGATACTCGTATACCTAAAGAAAATCCTGTCGTTTCCATAGAAACGTTGCTCGATTTAAAAGTAGAAGTCATAGAACCCATAGTATTTCATAGCGACGCAATTTCTGTGTTAATTCGTCAATGTGAGGGAGCGAGGAATGCAGTAAAGAAGGAATAGTGCATCGGAAAGGAGATACTCGTATCCCATAAGAAAATCCTGTCGTTTCCATAGAAACGTTACTCGATTTAGAAGGAGAAGTCATAGAACACATGGTATTACATAGAGTCGCAATTTCTGTATTACTTCGTCAATGTGAGGGGGCCATGGATGCAGTAAAAAAGGAATAGTTCGTCGGAAAGGAGATACTCGTATCCCAAAAGAAAATCCTGTCGTTTCCATAGAAACTTTACTCGATTTAGAAGGAGATGTCATTGAACCCATAGTATTTCATAGCGACGCAATTTCTGTGTTAATTTGTCAATGTGAGGGAGCGAGGGATGCAGTACAGAGGGAATAGTGCATCGGAAAGATGATACTCGTATCCCAAAAGAAAATCCTGTCGTTTCAATAGAAACATTACTCGATTTAGGAGGAGAAGCCATAGATCCCATAGTATTTCATAGCCACGCAATTTCTGTGCTTATTCGTCAATGTGAGGGAACGAGGGATGCAGTAAAGTAGGAATAGTGCATCGGAAAGGAGATACTCGTATCCCAAAAGAAAATCCTGTCGTTTCAACAGAAACGTTACTCGATTTAGAAGGAGAAGTTATAGAACCCATAGTATTTCATAGCGACGCAATTTCTGTGTTGATTCGTCAATGTGAGGGAGCGAGGGATGGAGTAAAGGAGGAATAGTGCATCGCAAAGGAGATACTCGTATACCAAAAGAAAATCCTGTCGTTTCCATAGAAACGTTACCCGATTTAGAAGGAGAAGTCATAGAACCCATAGCATTTCATAGCGACGCAATTTCTGTGTTAATTCGTCAATGTGAGGTAGCGAGGGATGCAGTAATGAAGGAATAGTGCATCGGAAAGTAGATCCTCGTTTCCCAATAGAAAAAATTGTCGTTTCCATAGAAACGTTACTCGATTTAGAAGGAGAAGTCATAGAACCCCTAGTATTTCATAGCGACGTAATTTCTGTGATAATTCGTCAATGTGAGGGAGCGAGAGATTCAGTAAAGAAGGAATAGTGCATCGGAAAGGAGATACTTGCATCCATAAAGAAAATCCTGTCGTTTCCATGGAAACGTTACTCGATTTAGAAGGAGAAGTCATAGAACCCATAGTAATTCGTAGCGATGCAATTTCTGCGTTAATTCGTCAATGTGAGGGAGCGAGGGATGAAGTAAAGAAGGAATAGTGCAGCGGAAAGGAGATAGTTGTATCCCAAAACGAAATCCTGTCGTTTCCATAGAAACGTTACTCGAATTAGAAGGAGAAGTTATAGAACCGATAGTATTTCATGGCGACGCTATTTCTCTGCTTATTCGACAATGTGAGGGAGCGAGGGATGCAGTAAAGAACAAGTAGTGCATCGGAAAGGAGATACTCGTATCATAAAAGAAATTTCTGTTGTTTCCATAGAAACGTTACTCGATTTAGATGGAGAAGTCATGGAACCCATAGTATTTCATAGCGACTCAATTTCTTTGTTAATTCTTCAATGTGAGGGAGCGAGAGATTCAGTAAAGAGGGAATAGTGCATCGGAAAGGAGATAGTCGTATCCCAAAATAAAATCCTGTCGTTTCCATTGAAACGTTACTCGATTTAGAAGGAGAAGTCGTAGAACCCATAACATATCATAGCGACGCAATTTCTGTGTTAATTAGTCAATATGAGGGAGCGAGGGATGCAGTAAAGAGGGAATAGTGCATCGTAAAAGAGATACTCGTATCCCAAAAGGAAATCCTGTCGTTTCCATGGAAACGATACTCGATTTAGAGGGAGAAGTCATAGAAACCATAAAAATTCATAGCGACGCAATTTCTGCGTTAATTCGTCAATGTGAGGGAGCGAGGGGTGAAGTAAAGAGGGAATAGTGCATCGGAAAGGAGATAGTCGTATCCAAAAACGAAAATCTGTCGTTTCCATAGAAACGTTACTCGATGTAGAAGGAGAAGTTATAGAACCCATAGTATTTCATAGCGACGCAATTTCTGTGTTGATTCGTCAATGTGAGGGAGCGAGGGATGCAGTAAAGGAGGAATAGTGCATCGGAAAGAAGATACTCGTATCATAAAAGAAAATGTGTTGTTTCCATAGGAACGTTACTCGATTTAGAAGGAGAAGTCATAGAACCCATAGTAATTCGTAGCGATGCAATTTCTGCGTTAATTCGTCAATGTGAGGGAGCGAGGGATGAAGTAAAGAAGGAATAGTGCAGCGGAAAGGAGACAGTTGTATCCCAAAACGAAATCCTGTCGTTTCCATAGAAACGTTACTCGATTTAGAAGGAGAAGTTATAGAAACGATAGTATTTCATGGCGACGCTATTTCTCTGCATATTCGACTTTTTGAGGGAGCGAGGGATGCAGTAAAGAACAAGTAGTGCATCGGAAAGGAGATACTCGTATCATAAAAGAAAATTCTGTTGTTTCCATAGAAACGTTACTCGATTTAGAAGGAGAAGTCATGGAACCCATAGTATTTCATAGCGACGCAATTACTGTGTTAATTCGTCAATGTGAGGGAGCGAGGGATGCAGTTAAGAAGGAATAGTGCATCGGAAAGGAGATACTCGTAACCCATAAGAAAATCCTGTCGTTTATTTTGAAACGTTACTCGATTTAGAAGGAGAAG
The DNA here is from genome assembly GCF_021461395.2 of Schistocerca americana. NCBI lineage: Eukaryota > Metazoa > Arthropoda > Insecta > Orthoptera > Acrididae > Schistocerca > Schistocerca americana. Next base: position 41,216,556 of record NC_060119.1, read on the forward strand.
TCTTAGAACACATAGAATTCCATGGAGTCGCAATATCTGTGTTAATTCATGAATGTGAGGGAGCCAGAGATGCAGTAAAAGAGGAATAGTGCATCGGAAAGGAGATACTCGTATCAAAAAAGAAAATCCTGTCGTTTCCATAGAAACGTAACTCAATTTTGAAGGAGAAATCATAGAACCCATAGTATTTCATAACGACGCAATTTCTGTGTTAATTCGACAATGTGAGGGAGCGAGGGATGCAGTAAAGAAGGAATAGTGCATCGGAAAGGAGATACTCGTAACCCATAAGAAAATCCTGTCGTTTCCTTTGAAACGTTACTCGATTTAGAAGGAGAAGTCTTAGAACACATAGAATTCCATGGAGTCGCAATTTCTGTGTTAATTCGTGAATGTGAGGGAGCCAGAGATGCAGTAAAAAAGAAATATTGCATCGGAAAGGAGATACTCGTATCCCAAAAGAAAATCCTGTCGTTTCAACAGAAACGTTACTCGATTTAGAAGGAGAAGTTATAGAACCCATAGTATTTCATAGCGACGCAATTTCTGTGTTGATTCGTCAATGTGAGGGAGCGAGGGATGCAGTAAAGGAGGAATAGTGCATCGCAAAGGAGATACTCGTATACCAAAAGAAAATCCTGTCGTTTCCATAGAAACGTTACTCGATTTAGAAGGAGAAGTCATAGAACCCATAGCATTTCATAGCGACGCAATTTCTGTGTTAATTCGTCAATGTGAGGTAGCGAGGGATGCAGTAATGAAGGAATAGTGCATCGGAAAGTAGATCCTCGTTTCCCAATAGAAAAACCTGTCGTTTCCATAGAAACGTTACTCGATTTAGAAGCAGAAGTCATAGAACCCCTAGTATTTCATAGCGACGTAATTTCTGTGTTAATTCGTCAATGTGAGGGAGCGAGAGATTCAGTAAAGAAGGAATAGTGCATCGGAAAGGAGATACTTACATCCATAAAGAAAATCCTGTCGTTTCCGTGGAAACGTTACTCGATTTAGAAGGAGAAGTCATAGAACCCATAGTAATTCGTAGCGATGCAATTTCTGTGTTAATTCGTCAATGTGAGGGAGCGAGGGATGAAGTAAAGAAGGAATAGTGCAGCGGAAAGGAGATAGTTGTATCCCAAAACGAAATCCTGTCGTTTCCATAGAAACGTTACTCGATCTAGAAGGAGAAGTCATAGAACCCATAGAATTTCATAGAGTCGCAATTTCATTGTTAATTCGTCAATGTGAGGGAGCGAGAGATGTAGTAAAGAAGGAATAATGCATCGGAAAGGATATACTCGTATCCCAAAAGAAAATCCTGTCGTTTCAATAGAAACGTTACTCGATTTAGAAGGAGAAGTCATAGAACACATAGTATTCCATCGAGTTGCAATATCTGTATTAATTCGTCAATGTGAGGGAGCCAGGGATGCTGTAAAGAAGGAATAGCGCATCGGAAAAGAGGTATTTGTATACCAAAAGAAAATCCTGTCGTTTCCATAGAAACGATACTCGATTTAGAAGGAGAAGTCATAGAACCCATAGTATTTCATAGAGACGCAATTTCATTGTTAATTCGTCAATGTGAGGGAGCGAGAGATGTAGTAAAGAAGGAATAATGCATCGGAAAGGAGATACTCGTATCCCAAAAGAAAATCCAGTCGTTTCAATAGAAACGTTACTCGATTTAGAAGGAGAAGTTATAGAACACATAGTATTTCATGGCGACGCAATTTCAGTGTTAATTCGTCAATGTGAGGGATCGAGGAATGCAGTAGTGGAGGAATAGTGCATCGGAAAGGAGATACTCGTATAAAAAAAGAAAATCCTGTCATTTCCATAGAAAAGTAACTCGATTTTGAAGGAGAAATCATATAACCCATCGTATTTCATAACGACGCAATTTCTGTGTTAATTCGACAATGTGAGGGAGCGAGGGATGCAGTAAGGAAGGAATAGTGCATCGGAAAGGAGATACTCGTAACCCATAAGAAAATCCTGTCGTTTCCTTTGAAACGTTACTCGATGTAGAAGGAGAAGTCTTAGAACACATAGAATTCCATGGAGTCGCAATTTCTGTGTTAATTCGTGAATGTGAGGGAGCCAGAGGTGCAGTAAAAATGGAATAGTGCATCAGAAAGAAGATACTCGTATCAAAAAAGAAAATCCTGTCGTTTCCATAGAAACGTAACTCGATTTTGAAGGAGAAATCATTGAACCCATAGTATTTCATAACGACGCAATTTCTGTGTTAATTCGACAATGTGAGGGAGCGAGGGTTGCAGTAAAGAAGGAATAGTGCATCGGAAAGGAGATACTCGTATCCCAAAAGAAAATCCAGTCGTTTCAATAGAAACGTTACTCGATTTAGAAGGAGAAGTTATAGAACACATAGTATTTCATGGCGACGCAATTTCAGTGTTAATTCGTCAATGTGAGGGATCGAGGAATGCAGTAGTGGAGGAATAGTGCATCGGAAAGGAGATACTCGTATAAAAAAAGAAAATCCTGTCATTTCCATAGAAAAGTAACTCGATTTTGAAGGAGAAATCATATAACCCATCGTATTTCATAACGACGCAATTTCTGTGTTAATTCGACAATGTGAGGGAGCGAGGGATGCAGTAAGGAAGGAATAGTGCATCGGAAAGGAGATACTCGTCCCCCATAAGAAAATCCTGTCGTTTACTTTGAAACGTTACTCGATTTAGAAGGAGAAGACTTAGAACACATAGAATTCCATGGAGTCGCAATTTCTGTGTTAATTCGTGAATGTGAGGGAGCCAGAGATGCAGTAAAAAAGGAATATTGCATCGGAAAGGAGATACTCGTATCCCAAAATAAATACTGTCGTTTCCACAGAAGCGTTATTCAATTTAGAAGGAGAAGTCATAGAAAGCATAGTATTTCATAGCGACGCAATTTCTGTGTTAATTCGTCAATCTGAGGGAGCGAGGGATGCAGTAAATAAGGAATAGTGCATCGGAAAGGAGATACTCGTATCCCAAAAGAAAATCCTTTTGTTTCCATAGGAACGTTACTCGATTTAGAAGGAGATCTCATAGAACCAATGTTATTTCAGAGCTACGCAATTTCTGTGTTAATTTGTCAATGTGAGGGAGCTAAGGCTGTAGTTAAGAGGGAATAGTGCATCGGAATGGAGACACTCGTATCGCAAAAGGAAATCCTGACGTTTCCATAGAATCGTTTTTCGTTTTAGAAAGAGAAGTCATAGAAACCGTACTATTTCAATGCGACGCAATTTCTGTGTTAATTCGTCAATGTGAGGGAGCGAGGGATGCAGTAATGATGGAATAGTGCATCGGAAAGACGATACTCGTATCTCAATAGAAAATCTGGTCGTTTGCATAGAAACGTTACTCGATTTAGAAGGAGAAGTCATAGAACAGATTGTATCATAGCGACGCAATATCTGTGTTAATTCATCAATGAGAGGGAGCGAGGGATGCAGTACAGCAGGAATAGTGCATCGGAAAGGAGATACCCCTATACCATAAGTAAATCCTTTCGTTTCCATAGAAACATTAGTCAATTTAGAAGGAGAAGTCATGGGCCACATAGTAATTCATAGCGACGTAATTTCTGTGTTAATTCCTCAATGTGAGGGAGCGAGTGATGCAGTAAAGAAGGAATAGTGCATCGGAAAGGAGAACGTCGTATCCCAAAAAGAAACCTGTCCTTTCCATAGAAACGTTACTCGATTTAGAAGGAGAAGTCATAGAACCCATAGTATTTCATAGCGACGCAATTTCTGTGCTTATTCGTCAATGTGAGGGAACGAGGGATGCAGGAATAGTGCATCGGAAAGTAGATACTCGTATCTTAAAAGAAAATCCTGTCGTTTCTATAGAAACGTTACTCGATTTAGAAGGAGATGTCATAGAACCAATGGTATTTCAAAGCGACGCAATTTCTGTGTTAATTTGTCAAAGTGAGGGAGCGAGGGATGCAGTGAAACAGGAATAGTGCATCGAAAAGGAGATACTCGTATCCCTAAAGAAAATCCCCTCGTTTCCATAGAAACGTTACTCGATTTAGAAGGAGAAGTCATAGAACCCATAGTATTTCATAGCGACGCCATTTCTGTGTTAATTCGTCAAAGTGGGGGAGCGAGGGATGCAGTAAAAAAGGAATAGTGCATCGGAAAGGAGATACTCGTATCCCAATAGAAAATCCTGTCGTTTCCATTGGAACGTTGCTCGATTTAGAAGGAGAAGTCATGAAACACATAGTATTTCATAGCGACGCAATTTCTGTGTTAATTCGTCAATGTGAGGGAGCGAGAGATGCAGTAAAGAGGGAATGGTGCATCGTAAAGGAGATAGTCGTATCGCAAAAGAAAATCCTGTCGTTTCCATAGAAACGTTACTCGATTTAGGAGGAGAAGTCATAGAACCCATAGTATTTCATAGAGACGCAATTTCATTGTTAATTCGTCAATGTGAGGGAGCGAGAGATGTAGTAAAGGAGGAATAATGCATCGGAAAGGAGATACTCGTATCCCAAAAGAAAATCCTGTCGTTTCAATAGAAACGTAACTCGATTTTGAAGGAGAAATCATAAAACCCATAGTATTTCATAACGACGCTATTTCTGTGTTAATTCGACAATGTGAGGGAGCGAGGGATGCAGTAAAGAAGGAATAGTGCATCGGAAAGGAGATACTCGTAACCCATAAGAAAATCCTGTCGTTTCCTTTGAAACGTTACTCGATGTAGAAGGAGAAGTCTTAGAACACATAGAATTCCATGGAGTCGCAATTTCTGTGTTAATTCGTGAATGTGAGGGAGCCAGAGGTGCAGTAAAAAAGGAATAGTGCATCAGAAAGAAGATACTTGTATCAAAAAAGAAAATCCTGTCGTTTCCATAGAAACGTAACTCGATTTTGAAAGAGAAATCATTGAACCCATAGTATTTCATAACAACGCAATTTCTGTGTTAATTCGACAATGTGAGGGAGCGAGGGTTGCAGTAAAGAAGGAATAGTGCATCGGAAAGGAGATACTCGTAACCCATAAGAAAATCCTGTCGTTTACTTTGAAACGTTACTCGATTTAGAAGGAGAAGACTTAGAACACATAGAATTCCATGGAGTCGCAATTTCTGTGTTAATTCGTGAATGTGAGGGAGCCAGAGATGCAGTAAAAAAGGAATATTGCATCGGAAAGGAGATACTCGTATCCCAAAATAAATACTGTCGTTTCCACAGAAACGTTATTCAATTTAGAAGGAGAAGTCATAGAAAGCATAGTATTTCATAGCGACGCAATTTCTGTGTTAATTCGTCAATCTGAGGGAGCGAGGGATGCAGTAAATAAGGAATAGTGCATCGGAAAGGAGATACTCGTATCCCAAAAGAAAATACTTTTGTTTCCATAGAAACGTTACTCGATTTAGAAGGAGATCTCATAGAACCAATGTTATTTCAGAGCGACGCAATTTCTGTGTTAATTTGTCAATGTGAGGGAGCTAAGGCTGTAGTTAAGAGGGAATAGTGCATCGGAATGGAGACACTCGTATCGCAAAAGGAAATCCTGACGTTTCCATAGAAACGTTTTTCGTTTTAGAAAGAGAAGTCATAGAAACCGTACTATTTCAATGCGACGCAATTTCTGTGTTAATTCGTCAATGTGAGGGAGCGAGGGATGCTGTAATGATGGAATAGTGCATCGGAAAGACGATACTCGTATCTCAATAGAAAATCTGGTCGTTTGCATAGAAACGTTACTCGATTTAGAAGGAGAAGTCATAGAACAGATTGTATCATAGCGACGCAATATCTGTGTTAATTCATCAATGGGAGGGAGCGAGGGATGCAGTACAGCAGGAATAGTGCATCGGAAAGGAGATACCCCTATACCATAAGTAAATCCTTTCGTTTCCATAGAAACATTAGTCGATTTAGAAGGAGAAGTCATGGGCCACATAGTATTTCATAGCGACGTAATTTCTGTGTTAATTCCTCAGTGTGAGGGAGCGAGTGATGCAGTAAAGAAGGAATAGTGCATCGGAAAGGAGATCGTCGTATCCCAAAAAGAAACCTGTCCTTTCCATAGAAACGTTACTCGATTTAGAAGGAGAAGTCATAGAACCCATAGTATTTCATAGCGACGCAATTTCTGTGCTTATTCGTCAATGTGAGGGAACGAGGGATGCAGGAATAGTGCATCGGAAAGTAGATACTCGTATCTTAAAAGAAAATCCTGTCGTTTCTATAGAAACGTTACTCGATTTAGAAGGAGATGTCATAGAACCAATGGTATTTCAAAGCGACGCAATTTCTGTGTTAGTTTGTCAAAGTGAGGGAGCGAGGGATGCAGTGAAACAGGAATAGTGCATCGAAAAGGAGATACTCGTATCCCTAAAGAAAATCCCCTCGTTTCCATAGAAACGTTACTCGATTTAGAAGGAGAAGTCATAGAACCCATAGTATTTCATAGCGACGCCATTTCTGTGTTAATTCGTCAAAGTGGGGGAGCGAGGGATGCAGTAAAAAAGGAATAGTGCATCGGAAAGGAGATACTCGTATCCCAATAGAAAATCCTGTCGTTTCCATAGGAACGTTGCTCGATTTAGAAGGAGAAGTCATGAAACACATAGTATTTCATAGCGACGCAATTTCTGTGTTAATTCGTCAATGTGAGGGAGCGAGAGATGCAGTAACGAGGGAATAGTGCATCGTAAAGGAGAAAGTCGTATCGCAAAAGAAAATCCTGTCGTTTCCATAGAAACGTTACTCGATTTAGGAGGAGAAGTCATAGAACCCATAGTATTTCATAGAGACGCAATTTCATTGTTAATTCGTCAATGTGAGGGAACGAGAGATGTAGTAAAGGAGGAATAATGCATCGGAAAGGAGATACTCGTATCCCAAAAGAAAATCCTGTCGTTTCAATAGAAACGTAACTCGATTTTGAAGGAGAAATCATAGAACCCATAGTATTTCATAACGACGCTATTTCTGTGTTAATTCGACAATGTGAGGGAGCGAGGGATGCAGTAAAGAAGGAATAGTGCATCGGAAAGGAGATACTCGTAACCCATAAGAAAATCCTGTCGTTTCCTTTGAAACGTTACTCGATGTAGAAGGAGAAGTCTTAGAACACATAGAATTCCATGGAGTCGCAATTTCTGTGTTAATTCGTGAATGTGAGGGAGCCAGAGGTGCAGTAAAAAAGGAATAGTGCATCAGAAAGAAGATACTCGTATCAAAAAAGAAAATCCTGTCGTTTCCATAGAAACGTAACTCGATTTTGAAGGAGAAATCATTGAACCCATAGTATTTCATAACGACGCAATTTCTGTGTTAATTCGACAATGTGAGGGAGCGACGTTTGCAGTAAAGAAGGAATAGTGCATCGGAAAGGAGATACTCATATCCCAAAAGAAATACTGTCGTTTCCACAGAAACGTTATTCGATTTAGAAGGAGAAGTCATAGAACGCATTATATTTCATAGCGACGCAATTTCTGTGTTAATTCGTCAATCTGAATGAGCGAGGGATGCAGTAAATAAAGAATAGTGCATCGGAAAGGAGATACTCGTATCCCAAAGGAAAATCCTGTTGTTTCCATTGAAACGTTACTCGATTTAGAAGGAGATCTCATAGAACCAATGGTATTTCAGAGCGACGCAATTTCTGTGTTAATTTGTCAATGTTATGGAGCTAGGGATATAGTTAAGAGGGAATAGTGCATCAGAATGGAGACACTCGTATCGCAAAAGGAAATCCTGGCGGTTCCATAGAAACGTTTTTCGTTTTAGAAGGAGAAGTCATAGAAACCATAGTATTTCAAAGCGACGAAATTTATGTGTTAATTCGTCAATGTGAGGGAGCGAGGGATGTAGTAATGATGGAATAGTGCATCTTAAAGATGATACTCGTATCTCAATAGAAAATCTGGTCGTTTGCATAGAAACGTTACTCGATTTAGAAGGAGACGTCATAGAACCCATTGTATCATAGCGACGCAATATCTGTGTTAATTATTCAATGAGAGGGAACGAGGGATGCAGTACAGCAGGAATAGTGCATCGGAAAGGAGATACTCCTGTACCATAAGTAAATCCTTTCGTTTCCATAGAAACGTTAGTCGATTTGGAAGGAGAAGTCATGGGCCACATAGTATTTCATAGCGACGCAATTTCCGCGTTATTTCGTCAATGAGAGGGAGCGAGGGATGCAGTAAAGAGGGAATAGTGCATCGGAAAGGAGATACTCGTATCCCAAAAGAAAATCCTGTCGTTTGCATAGAAACGTTATTCGATTTAGAAGGAGAAGTCATAGAACCCATAGTATTTCATAGCGACGCAATTTCTGTGTTAATTCGTCAATGTGAGGTAGGCAGGGATGCAGTAAAGAAGGAATAGTGCATCCGTAATGAGGTAGTTGTATCCCAAAACGAAATCCTGTCGTTTCCATAGAAACGTTACTCGATTTAGAAGGAGAAGTTGTAGAACCCATAGTATTTCATAGCGACGCAACTTCTGTGTTAATTCGTCAATGTGAGGGTGCTAGGGATTGCAATAAAGAAGGAATAGTGCATCGGAAAGGTGATACTCAGATCCCAAAAGAAAATCCTTTCCTTTCCATAGAAACGTTACTCGATTTAGAAGGAGAAGTCATAGAACGCATAGTACTCCATAGCGTCGCAATGTCTGTGTTAATTCGTCGAAGTGAGGGAGCCAGGGATGCAGTATGGAAGGAATAGTGCATCGGAAAGGAGATAGTCGCATCCCAAAATAAAATCCTGTCGTTCCCATAGAAACGTTACTCGATTTAGGAGGAGAAGTCATAGAACCCATAGCATTTCATAGCGGCGCAATTTCTGTGTTAAATCGTCAATGTGAGGGAGCGAGGGATGCAGCTAAGAAGGAATAGTGCATCGGAAAGGAGATACTCGCATACCACAAGAAAATCCTGTCGTTTCCATCGAAACGTTACTTGATTTAGAAGGAGAAGTCGTAGAATCCATAGTATTTCATAGCGACGCAATTTCCGCGTTATTTCGTCAATGAGAGGGAGCGAGGGATGCAGTAAAGAGGGAATAGTGCATCGGAAGGGAAATACTCGTATCCCAAAGGAAATTACTGGCGTTTCCATAGAAACGTTACTCGATTTAGAAGGAGAAGTTATAGAACCCATAGCATTTCATAGCGACGCAATTTCTGTGTCAATTCGTCAGTGTGAGGGAGCGAGTGATGCACTAAAGAAGGAATAGTGCGTCGGAAAGGAGATACTCGTATCCCAAAAGAAAATCTTGTCGTTTCCGTGGAAACGATACTCGATTTAGAGGGAAAAGTCATAGCAACCATAGTATTTCATAGCGACGCCATTTCTGTGTTAATTCGTCAATGTGGGGGAGCGAGGGATGCAGTAAATAAGGAATAGTGCATCGGAAAGGAGAGACTCGTATCCCAAAAGAAAATCCTGTCGTTTCCATAGGAACGTTACTCGATTTAGAAGGTGAAGTCATAGAACCCAGAGTCTTTCATAGCGCCGCAATTTCTGTGTTAATTCGTCAATGTGATCGAGCGAGGGATGCAGTAAAGAAGGAATATAACATCGGAAAGGAGATACTCGTATCCCAAAAGATAATCCTGTCGTTTCCATGGAAACGTTAAACGATTTAGAAGGAGAAGTCATAGAACCCAGAGTATTTCATAGCGACGCAATCTCTGCGTTAATTCGTCAATGTGAGGGAGCGAGGGATGAAGTAAAAAAGAATAGTGCATCGGAAAGGAGATAGATGTATCCCGAAACGTAATCCTGTCGTTTCCATAGAAACGTTACTCTATTTAAAAGGGGAAGTTATAGAACAGATAGTTATTCATGGCGAAGCGGTGTCTCTGCTAATTCCTCAAAGTGAGGGAGCGAGGGATGCAGTAAAGAACTAATAGTGAATCGGAAAGAAGATACTCGTATCATAAAAGAAAATCCTGTCGTATCCATAGAAACTTTACTCGATTTAGAAGGAGAAGTCATGAAACGCATAGTATTTCATAGCGACGCAATTTCTGTGTTAATTCGTCAATGTGAGGGAGCGAGAGAAGCGGTAGAGAGGGATTAGTGCATCGGAAAGGAGATAGTCGTATCCCAAAAGAAAATCCTGTCGTTTCAATAGAAACGTTACTCGATTTAGGAGGAGGAGTCATAGAACACATAGTATATCATAGCGACGCAATTTCCGCGTTATTTCGTTAATGAGAGGGAGCAAGGGATGCAGTAAAGAGGGAATAGTGCATCGGAAAGGAGATACTCGTATCCCAAAAGAAAATCCTGTCGTTTCCATAGAAACGTTACTTGATTTAGAAGGAGAAGTCATAGAATACATAGCATTTCATAGCGACGCAATTTCTGCGTTAATTCGTCAATGTGAGGGAGCGAGTAATGCGGTAAAGAAGGAATATTGCATCGGAAAGGAGATACTCGTATCCCAAAAGAAAATCCTGTCGTTTCCATGGAAACGATACTCGATTTAGAGGGAGAAGTCATAGAAACCTTAATAATTCATAGCGACGCAATTTCTGCGTTAACTCGTCAATGTGAGGGAGCGAGGGATGAAGTAAAGAGGGAATAGTGCATCGGAAGGAGATAGTCGTTTCCCAAAACGAAAATCTGTCGTTTCCATAGAAACGTTACTCGATTTAGAAAGAGAAGTTATAGAACCAATAGTATTTCATAGAGACGCAATTTCTGTGTTGATTCGTCAATGTGAGGGAGCGAGAGATGCAGTAAAGGAGGAATAGTGCATCGCAAAGGAGATACTCGTATACCAAAAGAAAATCCTTTCGTTTCCATAGAAACGTTACTCGATTTAGAAGGAGAAGTCATAGAACCCATTGTATTTCATAGCGACGCAATTTCTGTGTTAATTCGTCAGTGTGAGGTAGCGAGGGATGCTGTAAAGAAGGAATAGTGCTTCGGAAAGGAGATAGTCGCATCCCAAAATAAAATCCTGTCGTTCCCATAGAAACGTTACTCGATTTAGGAGGAGAAGTCATAGAACTAATAGCATTTCATAGCGACGCAATTTCTGTGTTAAATCGTCAATGTGAGGGAGCGAGGGATGCAGCTAAGAAGGATTAGTGCATCGGAAAAGAGATACTAGCATACCACAAGAAAATACTGTCGTTTCCATAGAAACGTTACTTGATTTAGAAGGAGAAGTCATAGAATCCATAGTATTTCATAGCGACGCAATTTCCGCGTTATTTCGTCAATGAGAGGGAGCGAGGGATGCAGTAAAGAGGGAATATTACATCGGAAGGGAGATACTCGTATCCCAAAGGAAATTACTTCGTTTCCATAGAAACGTTACTCGATTTAGAAGGAGAAGTTATAGAACCCATAGCATTTCATAGCGACGCAATTTCTGTGTTAATTCGTCAGTGTGAGGGAGCGAGTGATGCACTAAAGAGGGAATAGTGCGTCGGAAAGGAGATACTCGTATCCCAAAAGAAAATCCTGTCGTTTCCGTGGAAACGATACTCGATTTAGAGGGAAAAGTCAATAGAAACCATAATAATTCATAACGGCGCAATTTCTGCGTTACCTCGTCAATGTGAGGGAGCGAGGGATGAAGTAAAGAGGGAATAGTGCATCGGAAATAAGACAGTCGTATCCCAAAACGAAAATCTGTCGTTTCCATAGGAACGTTACTCGATTTAGAAAGAAAAGTTATAGAACCCATAGTATTTCACAGCGACGCAATTTCTGTGTTAATTCGTCAATGTGAGGGAGCGAGGGATGCAGTAAAGAAGGAATAGTGCATCGGAAAGGAGATACTTGTATCCATAAAGAAAATCCTGACGTTTCCATGGAAACGTTACTCGATTTAGAAGGAGAAGACATAACACCCATAGTAATTCATAGCGATGCAATTTCTGCGTTAATTCGCCAATGTGCGGGAGCGAGAGATGAAGTAAAGAAGGAATAGTGCATCGGAAAGGAGATACTCGGATCCCAAAAGAAAATCCTGTCCATTCCATAGAAACGTTACTCGATTTAGAAGGAGAAGTCATAGAACACATAGTATTCCACAGCGTCGCAATTTCTGTGTTAATTCGTCAATGTGATGGAGCGAGGGATGCAGTAATGATGGAATAGTGCATCGGAAAGACGATACTCGTATCTCAATAGAAAATCCGGTCGTTTGTATAGAAACGTTACTCGATTTAGAAGGAGAAGTCATAGAACAGATTGTATCATAGCGACGCAATATCTGTGTTAATTCATCAATGAGAGGGAGCGAGGGATGCAGTACAGCAGGAATAGTGCATCGGAAAGGAGATACTCCTATACCATAAGTAAATCCTTTCGTTTCCATAGAAACATTAGTCGATTTAGAAGGAGAAGTCATGTGCCACATAGTATTTCATAGCGACGCAATTTCTGTGTTAATTCCTCAATGTGAGGGAGCGAGTGATGCAGTAAAGAAGGAATAGTGCATCGGAAAGGAGATCGTCGTATCCCAAAAAAAATACCTGTCCTTTCCATAGAAACGTTACTCGATTTAGAATCAAAAGTTATAGAACCCATAGTATTGCACAGCGACGCAATTTCTGTGTTAATTCGTCAATGTGAGGGAGCGAGGGATGCAGTAAAGAAGGAATAGTGCATCGCAATGGAGATACTCGTATACCAAAAGAAAATTGTGTCGTTTCCATAGAAAAGTTAATCGATTTAGAAGGAGAAGTCATAGAACCCATAGTATTTCATAGCGACGCAATTTCTGTGTTAATTCGTCAATGTGAGGTAGCGAGGGATGCAATAAAGAAGGAATAGTGCATCGGAAAGGGGATCCTCGTATCCCAAAAGAAAAAACTGTCGTTTCCATAGAAACGTTACTCGATTTAAAAGGAGAAGACATAGAACCCCTAGTATTTCATACCGACGCAATTTCTGTGTTAATTCGTCAATGTGAGGGAGCGAGAGATGCAGTAAAGAAGGAATAGTGCATCGGAAAGGAGATACTTGTATCCATAAAGAAAATCCTGACGTTTCCATGGAAACGTTACTCGATTTAGAAGGAGAAGACATAACACCCATAGTAATTCATAGCGATGCAATTTCTGCGTTAATTCGCCAATGTGCGGGAGGGAGAGATGAAGTAAAGAAGGAATAGTGCATCGGAAAGGAGATACTCGGATCCCAAAAGAAAGTCCTGTCCATTCCATAGAAACGTTACTCGATTTAGAAGGAGAAGTCATAGAACACATAGTATTCCACAGCGTCGCAATTTCTGTGTTAATTCGTCAATGTGATGGAGCGAGGGATGCAGTAATGATGGAATAGTGCATCGGAAAGACGATGCTCGTATCTCAATAGAAAATCTGGTCGTTTGCATAGAAACGTTACTCGATTTAGAAGGAGAAGTCATAGAACAGATTGTATCATAGCGACGCAATATCTGTGTTAATTCATCAATGAGAGGGAGCGAGGGTTGCAGTACAGCAGGAATAGTGCATCGGAAAGGAGATACTCCTATACCATAAGTAAATCCTTTCGTTTCCATAGAAACGTTAGTCGATTTAGAAGGAGAAGTCTTGCGCCACATAGTATTTCATAGCGACGCAATTTCTGTGTTAATTCCTCAATGTGAGGGAGCGAGTGATGCAGTAGAGTAGGAATAGTGCATTGGAAAGTAGATACTCGTATCTTAAAAGAAAATCCTGTCGTTTCTATAGAAACGTTACTCGATTTAGAAGGAGATGTCATAGAACCAATGGTATTTCAAAGCGACGCAATTTCTGTGTTAATTTGTCAAAGTGAGGGAGCGAGGGATGCAGTGAAACAGGAATAGTGCATCGAAAAGGAGATACTCGTATCCCTAAAGAAAATCCCGCCGTTTCCATAGAAACGTTACTCGATTTAGAAGGAGAAGTCATAGAACCCATAGTATTTCATAGCGACGCCATTTCTGTGTTAATTCGTCAAAGATGGGGAGCGAGGGATGCAGTAAAAAAGGAATAGTGCATCGGAAAGGAGATACTCGTATCCCAACAGAAAATCCTGTCGTTTCCATAGGAACGTTGCTCGATTTAGAAGGAGAAGTCATGAAACACATAGTATTTCATAGCGACGCAATTTCTGTGTTAATTCGTCAATGTGAGGGAGCGAGAGATGCAGTAAAGAGGGAATAGTGCATCGTAAAGGAGATAGTCGTATCGCAAAAGAAAATCCTGTCGTTTCCATAGAAACGTTACTCGATTTAGGAGGAGAAGTCATAGAACCCATAGTATTTCATAGAGACGCAAATTCATTGTTAATTCGTCAATGTGAGGGAGCGAGAGATGTAGTAAAGGAGGAATAATGCATCGGAAAGGAGATACTCGTATCCCAAAAGAAAATCCTGTCGTTTCAATAGAAACGTAACTCGATTTTGAAGGAGAAATCATAGAACCCACAGTATTTCATAACGACGCAAATTCTGTGTTAATTCGACAATGTGAGGGAGCGAGGGATGCAGTGAAGAAGCAATAGTGCATCGGAAAGGAGATACTCGTAACCCATAAGAAAATCCTGTCGTTTCCTTTGAAACGTTACTCGATGTAGAAGGAGAAGTCTTAGAACACATAGAATTCCATGGAGTCGCAATTTCTGAGTTAATTCGTGAATGTGAGGGAGCCAGAGGTGCAGTAAAAAAGGAATAGTGCATCAGAAAGGAGATACTGGTATCAAAAAAGAAAATCCTGTCGTTTCCGTAGAAACGTAACTCGATTTTGAAGGAGAAATCATTGAACCCATGGTATTTCATAACGACGCAATTTCTGTGTTAATTCGACAAAGTGAGGGAGCGAGGGTTGCAGTAAAGAAGGAATAGTGCATCGGAAAGGAGATACTCGTATCCCAAAAGAAATGCTGTCGTTTCCACAGAAACGTTATTCGATTTAGAAGGAGAAGTCATAGAACGCATTATATTTCATAGCGACGCAATTTCTGTGTTAATTCGTCAATCTGAGGGAGCGAGGGATGCAGTAAATAAAGAATATTGCATCGGAAAGGAGATACTCGTATCCCAAAAGAAAATCCAGTTGTTTCCATTGAAACGTTACTCGATTTAGAAGGATATCTCATAGAACCAATGGTATTTCAGAGCGACGCAATTTCTGTGTTAATTTGTCAATGTTATGAGGCTAGGGATGCAGTTAAGAGGGAATAGTGCATCGGAATGGAGACACTCGTATCGCAAAAGGAAGTCCTGACGGTTCCATAGAAACGTTTTTCGTTTTAGAAGGAGAAGTCATAGAAACCATAGTATTTCAAAGCGACGCAATTTATGTGTTAATTCGTCATTGTGAGGGAGCGAGGGATGCAGTAATGATGGAATAGTGCATCGGAAAGATGATACTCGTATCTCAATTGAAAATCTGGTCGTTTGCATAGTAACGTTACTCGATTTAGAAGGAGAAGTCATAGAACCCATTGTATCATAGCGACGCAATATCTGTGTTAATTATTCAATGAGAGGGAACGAGGGATGCAGTACAGCAGGAATAGTGCATCGGAAAGGAGATACTCCTGTACCATAAGTAAATCCTTTCGTTTCCATAGAAACGTTAGTCGATTTGGAAGGAGAAGTCATGGGACACATAGTATTTCATAGCGACGCAATTTCCGCGTTATTTCGTCAATGAGAGGGAGCGAGGGATGCAGTAAAGAGGGAATAGTGCATCGGAAAGGAGATACTCGTATCCCAAAAGAAAATCCTGTCGTTTCCATACAAACGTTACTTGATATAGAAGGAGAAGTCATAGAATACATAGTATCTCATAGCGACGCAATTTACGCGTGATTTCGTCAATGAGAGGGAGCGAGGGATGCAGTAAAGAGATAATAGTGCATCGGAAAGGAGATACTCGTATCCCAAAGGAAATTAATGTCGTTTCCATAGAAACGTTACTCGATTTAGAAGGAGAAGTCATAGAACCCATAGCATTTCATAGCGACGCAATTTCTGTGTTAATTCGGCAATGTGAGGGAGCGAGTGATGCACTAAAGAAGGAATAGTGCATCGGAAAGGAGATACTCGTATCCCAAAAGAAAATCCTGTCGTTTCCATGGAAACGATACTCGATTTAGAGGGAGAAGTCATAGAAACCATAATAATTCATAGCGACGCAATTTCTGCGTTAACTCGTCAATGTGAGGGAGCGAGGGATGAAGTAAAGAGGGAATAGTTCATCGGAAAGGAGATAGTCATATCCCAAAACGAAAATCTGTCGTTTCCATAGAAACGTTACTCGATTTAGAAAGAGAAGTTATAGAACCCATAGTATTTCATAGCGATGCATTTTCTGTGTTGATTCGTCAATGTGAGGGAGCGAGGGATGCAGTAAAGGAGGAATAGTGCATCGCAAAGGAGATACTCGTATACCAAAAGAAAATCCTTTCGTTTCCATAGAAACGTTATTCGATTTAGAAGGAGAAGTCATAGAACCCATAGTATTTCATAGCGACGCAATTTCTGTGTTAATTCGTCAATGTGAGGTAGCGAGGGATGCAGTAAAGAAGGAATAGTGCATCCGTAAGGAGATAGTTGTATCCCAAAACGAAATACTGTCGTTTCCATAGAAACGTTACTCGATTTAGAAGGAGAAGTTGTAGAACCCATAGTATTTCATAGCGACGCGATATCTGTGTTAATTCGTCAATGTGAGGGTGCTAGGGATGCAATAAAAAAGGAATAGTGCATCGGAAAGGAGTTACTCGGATCCCAAAAGAAAATCCTGTCCTTTCCATAGAAACGTTACTCGATTTAGAAGGAGAAGTCATGGAACACATAGTACTCCATAGCGTCGCAATGTCTGTGTTAATTCGTCAATGTGAGGGAGCCAGGGTTGCAGTATGGAAGGAATAGTGCATCGGAAAGGAGATAGTCGCATCCCAAAATAAAATCCTGTCGTTCCCATAGAAACGTTACTCGATTTAGGAGGAGAAGTCATAGAACCCATAGCATTTCATAGCGGCGCAATTTCTGTGTTAAATCGTCAATGTGAGGGAGCGAGGGATGCAGCTAAGAAGGAATGGTGCATCGGAAAGGAGATACTCGCATACCACAAGAAAATCCTGTCGTTTCCATAGAAACGTTACTTGGTTTAGAAGGAGAAGTCGTAGAATCCATAGTATTTGATAGCGACGCAATTTCCGCGTTATTTCGTCAATGAGAGGGAGCGAGGGATGCAGTAAAGAGGGAATAGTGCATCGGAAGGGAAATACTCGTATCCCATAGGAAAGTACTGTCGTTTCCATAGAAACGTTACTCGTTTTAGAAGGAGAAGTTATAGAACCCATAGCATTTCATAGCGACGCAATTTCTGTGTTAATTCGTCAGTGTGAGGGAGCGAGTGATGCACTAAAGAAGGAATCGTGGGTCGGAAAGGAGATACTCGTATCCCAAAAGAAAATCTTGTCGTTTCCGTGGAAACGCTACTCGATTTAGAGGGAAAAGTCATAGAAACCATAGTATTTCATAGCGACGCCATTTCTGTGTTAATGCGTCAATGTGGGGGAGCGAGTGATGCAGTAAATAAGGAATAGAGCATCGGAAAGGAGATACTCGTATCCCAAAAGAAAATCCTGTCGTTTCCATAGGAACGTTACTCGATTTAGAAGGTGAAGTCATAGAACCCAGAGTCTTTCATAGCGCCGCAATTTCTGTGTTAATTCGTCAATGTGATCGAGCGAGGGATGCAGTAAAGAAGGAATATAACATCGGAAAGGAGATACTCGTATCCCAAAAGAAAATCCTGTCGTTTCCATGGAAACGTTAAACGATTTAGAAGGAGAAGTCATAGAACCCAGAGTATTTCATAGCGACGCAATCTCTGCGTTAATTCGTCAATGTGAGGGAGCGAGGGATGAAGTAAAAAAGGAATAGTGCATCGGAAAGGAGACAGATGTATCCCAAAACGAAATCCTGTCGTTTCCATAGAAACGTTACTCTATTTAAAAGGTGAAGTTATAGAACAGATAGTTTTTCATGGCGAAGCGGTGTCTCTGCTAATTCGTCAAAGTGAGGGAGCGAGGGATGCAGTAAAGAACTAATAGTGCATCGGAAAGGAGATACTCGTATCATAAAAGAAAATCCTGTCGTATCCATAGAAACTTTACTCGATTTAGAAGGAGAACTCATGAAACGCATAGTATTTCATAGCGACGCAATTTCTGTGTTAATTCGTCAATGTGAGGGTGCGAGAGAAGCGGTAAAGAGGGAATAGTGCATCGGAAAGGAGATAGTCGTATCCCAAAAGAAAATCCTGTCGTTTCAATAGAAACGTTACTCGATTTAGGAGGAGAAGTCATAGAACACATAGTATATCATAGCGACGCAATTTCCGCGTTATTTCGTTAATGAGAGGGAGCGAGGGATGCAGTAAAGAGGGATTAGTGCATCGGAAAGGAGATACTCGTATCCCAAAAGAAAATCCTGTCGTTTCCATGGAAACGATACTCGATTTAGAGGGAGAAGTCATAGAAACCTTAATAATTCATAGCGACGCAATTTCTGCGTTAACTCGTCAATGAGAGGGAGCGATAGATGAAGTAAAGAGGGAATAGTGCATCGGAAAGGAGATAGTCGCATCCCAAAATAAAATCCTGTCGTTCCCATAGAAACGCTACTCGATTTAGGAGGAGAAGTCATAGAACCCATAGTATTCCATAGCGACGCAATTTCCGCGTTATTTCGTCAATGAGAGGGAGCGAGGGATGCAGTAAAGAGGGAATATTGCATCAGAAGGGAGATACTCGTATCCCAAAGAAAATTACTTCGTTTCCATAGAAACGTTACTCGATTTAGAAGGAGATGTTATAGAACCCATAGCATTTCATAGCGACGCAATTTCTGTGTTAATTCGTCAATGTGAGGGAGCGAGGGATGCGGTAAAGAAGGAATAGTGCATCGCAAGAGAGATACTCGTATACCAAAAGAAAATTGTGTCGTTTCCATAGAAACGTTACTCGATTTAGAAGGAGAAGTCATAGAACCCATAGTATTTCATAGCGACGCAATTTCTGTGTTAATTCGTGAATGTGAGGTAGCGAGGGATGCAATAAAGAAGGAATAGTGCATCGGGAAGGGGATCCTCGTATCCCAAAACAAAAAACTGTCGTTTCCATAGAAACGTTACTCGATTTAAAAGGAGAAGACATAGAGCCCCTAGTATTTCATACCGACGCAATTTCTGTGTTAATTCGTCAATGTGAGGGAGCGAGAGATGCAGTAAAGAAGGAATAGTGCATCGGAAAGGAGATACTCGTATACCAAAAGAATATCCTGACGTTTCCATAGAAACGTTACTCGGGTTAGAAGGAGAGGTCATAGAACCCATAGTATTTCATAGCGACGCAATTTCAGTGTTAATTCGACAATGTGAGGGTGTGAGGGATGCAATAAAGAAGGAATAGTGCATCGGAAACGAGATACTCGTATCCCAAAAGAAAATCCTGCCGTTTCCGTAGAAACGTTACTTGATGTAGAAGGAGAAGACATAGAACCCATAGAATTTCACAGCCACGCAATTTCTGTGTTAATTCGTCAATGTGAGGGAGCCAGGGACGCAGTAAAGAAGGAATAGTGCATCGGAAAGGAGATACTCGTATCCCAAAAGTAAATCCTGTTGTTTCCATAGAAACGTTACTCGATTTAGAAGGAGAAGTAATAGAACCCATAGCATTTCATTGCGACGCAATTTCTGTGTTAATTCGTAATTGTGAGGGAGCGAGGGATGCAGTAAAGAAGGAATAGTGCATCGGAAAGGAGATATTCGTATCCCAAAAGAGAATCCTGTCGTTTCAATAGTAACGTAACTCGACTTAGAAGGGATGTCCTAGAACGCATTGTATTTCAAAGCGTCGCAATATCTGTGTTAATTCGTCAATGTGAGGGAGCGTGGGATGCAGCACAGAAGGAATAGTGCATCGGAAAGGAGATACACGTATCCCTATAGAAAATCCTGTCGTTTCATTCGAAAAATTACTCGATATAGAAGGAGAAGTCATAGATCTTATAGTATTTTATAGCCACGTAATTTCAGTGTTAATTCGCCAAATTGAGGGAGCGAGGGATGCAGAATAGAAGGCATAGTGAATCGGAAAGAAGACAGTCGTAATCTTAAAAGAAAATCCTGTCGTTTCCATAGAAACGTTACTCGATTTAGAAGGAGAAGTCATAGAAACCGTAGTATTTCATAGCGACGCAATTTCTGTGTTAATTCGTCAATGTGAGGGAGCGAGTGATGCAATAAAGAAGGAATAGTGCATCGGAAAGGAGATACTTGTATCCATAATGAAAATCCTGTCGTTTCCATGGAACCGTTATTCAATTTAGAAGGAGAAGTCATAGAACCCATAGTAATTCATAGCGATGCAATTTCAGCGTTAATTCGTCAATGTGAGGGAGCGAGGGATGAAGTAAAGAAGGAATAGTGCATCGGAAAGGAGATACTCGGATCCCAAAAGAAAATCCTGTCCATTCCATAGAATCGTTACTCGATTTAGAAGGAGAAGTCATAGAACACATAGTATTCCATAGCGTCGCAAGTTCTGTGTCAATTCGTCAATGTGAGGGAGCCAGGGATGCAGTAAGGAAGGAATTGTGCATCGGAAAGGAGATAGTCGTATCCCAAAATAAAATCCTGTCGTTCCCATAGAAACGTTACTCGATTTAGGAGGAGAAGTCATAGAATCCATTGTATTTCATAGCGAAGCAATTTCTGTGTTAAATCGTCAATGTGAGGGAGCGATGGATGCAGTTAAGAAAGAATAGTGCATCGGATAGGGGATACTCGTATACCACAAGAAAATCCTGTCGTTTCCAAAGAAACGTTGCTCGATTTAGAAGGAGAAGTCATACAACCCATAGTTTTTCATAGCGACACAATTTCTGTATTACTTCGTCAATGTGAGGTAGCGAGGGATGCAGTAAGGATGGAATAGTGCATTGGAAAGGTGATACTCGTATCCCAAAAGAAAATCCTGTCGTTTCCATAGAAACGTTACTCGATTTAGAAGGACAAGTCATAAAACCCATAGTATTTCATAGCGACACAATTTCAGTGTTAATTCGACAATGTGAGGGTGCGAGGGATGCAATAAAGAAGGAATAGTGCATCGGAAAGGAGATACTCGTATCCCAAAAGAAAATCTTGTCGTTTCCGTAGAAACGTTACTTGATGTAGAAGGAGATGTCATAGAACCCATAGAATTTCATAGCCACGCAATTGCTGTGTTAATTCGTCAATGTGAGGGAGCCAGGGACGCAGTAAAGAAGCAATAGTGCATCGGAAAGGAGATACTCGTATCCCAAAAGAAAATCCTGTTGTTTCCATAGAAACGTTACACGATTTAGAAGGAGAAGTCGTAGAACCCATAGCATTTCATAGCGAGGCAATTTCTGTGTTAATTCGTAAATGTGAGGGAGCGAGGGATGCAGTAAAGAAGGAATAGTGAATCGGAAAGGCGATACTCGTATCCCAAAAGAGAATCATTTCGTTTCAATAGAAACGTTACTCGACTTAGAAGGGATGTTCTGCAACGCATTGTATTTCAAAGCGTCGCAATATCTGTGTTAATTCGTCAATGTGAGGGAGCGAGGGATGCAGCACAGAAGGAATAGTGCATCGGAAAGGAGATACACGTATCCCAAAAGAGAATACTGTCATTTCTTTCGAAAAATTACTCGATATAGAAGGAGAAGTCATAGATCTTATAGTATTTCATAGCCACGCAATTTCAGTGTTAATTCGCCAAAGTGAGGGAGCGAGGGATGCAGTACAGAAGGAATAGTGCATCGGAAAGAAGACAGTCGTGTCCTAAAAGAAAATCCTGTCGTTTCCATAGAAACGTTACTCGATTTAGAAGAAGAAGTCGTAGAACCCATAGTATTTCATAGCGACGCAATTTCTGAGTTAATTCGTCAATGTGAGGGAGTGAGAGATGCAGTAAAGAAGGAATAGTGTATCAGAAAGGAGATAGTTGTATCCATAAAGAAAATCCTGTCGTTCCATGGAAACGTTACTCGATTTAGAAGGAGAAGTCATAGAACCCATAGTAATTCATAGCGATGCAATTTCTGCGTTAATTCGTCAATGTGAGGGAGCGAGGGATGAAGTAACGAGGGAATAGTGCATCGGAAAGGAGATACTCGTATACCAAAGGAAAATCCTGTCGTTTCCAAAGAAACGTTACTCGATTTAGAAGGAGAAGTCATAGAACCCATAGTATTTCATAGCGACACAAAACCTGTGTTAATTCGTCAATGTGAGGGAGTGAGGGATGCAGTAAAGAAGGAATAGTGCATCGGAAAGGAGATACTCGTATACCAAAAGAAAATCCTGACGTTTCCATAGAAACGTTACTCGATTTAGAAGGAGAAGTCATTGAACCCATAGTATTTCATAGCGACGCAATTTCTGTTATAATTCGTCAATGTGAGGTAGCGGGGGATGCAGTAAGAATGGAATAGTGCATCGGAAAGGTGATACTCGTATCCCAAAAGAAAATCCTGTCGTTTCCATAGAAACGTTACTCGATT
Organism: Schistocerca americana; assembly: GCF_021461395.2. Lineage (NCBI taxonomy): Eukaryota > Metazoa > Arthropoda > Insecta > Orthoptera > Acrididae > Schistocerca > Schistocerca americana. Next base: position 41,239,116 of record NC_060119.1, read on the forward strand.
TAGAAGGACAAGTCATAGAACCCATAGTATTTCATAGCGACGCAATTTCAGTGTTAATTCGACAATGTGAGGGTGCGAGGGATGCAATAAAGATGGAATAGTGCATTGGAAAGGAGATACTCGGATCCCAAAAGGAAATGCTGTTGTTTCCATAGAAACGTTACTCGATTTAGAAGGAGAAGTAATAGAACCCATAGCATTTCATTGCGACGCAATTTCTGTGTTAATTCCTAAATGTATGGGAGCGAGGGATGCAGTAAAGAAGGAATAGTGCATCGGAAAGGAGATACTCGTATCCCAAAAGAGAATCCTGTCGTTTCAATAGAAACGTTACTCGATTTAGAAGGGATGTCCTAGAACGCATTGTATTTCAAAGCGTCGCAATATCTGTGTTATTTCGTCAATGTGATGGAGCGTGGGATGCAGCGCAGAAGGAATAGTGCATCGGAAAGGAATACACGTTTCCCAAAAGAAAATCCTGTCGTTTCATTCGAAAAATTACTCCATATAGAAGGAGAAGTCATAGATCTTATAGCATTTTATAGCCACGTAAGTTCAGTGTTAATTCGCCAAAGTGAGGGAGCGAGAGATGCAGTACAGAAGGAATAGTGCATCGGAAAGAAGACAGTCGTATCCTAAAAGAAAATCCTGTCGTTTCCATAGAAACGTTACTCGATTTAGAAGGAGAAGTCGTAGAACCCATAGTATTTCATAGCGACGCAATTTCTGTGATAATTCGTCAATGTGAGGGAGCGAGGGATGCAGTAAAGAAGGAATAGTGCATCGGAAAGGAGATACTCGTATACCAGAAGAAAATCCTGTCGTTTCCATAAAAACATTACTCGATTTAGAAAGAGAAGTCATAGAACCCACAGTATTTCATAACCACGCAATTTCTATGTTAATTCGTCAATGTGAGGGTGCGAGGGATGCAACAAAGAAGGAATAGTGCATAGGAAAGGAGATACTCGGATCCCAAAAGAAATTCCTTTCCGTTCCATAGAGACGTTACTCGATTTAGAAGGAGAAGTCATAGAACACATAGTATTCCATAGCGTCTCAATTTCTGTGTTAATTCGTCAACGTGAGGGAGCCTGGGATGCAGTAAGGAAGGAACAGTGCATCGGAAAGGAGATAGTCGTATCCCAAAATAAAATCCTGTCGTTCCCATAAAAACGTTACTCGATTTAGGAGGAGAAGTCATACAACCCATAATATTTCGTAGCGACGCAATTTCTGTGTTAAATCGTCAATGTGAGGGAGCGACGGATGCAGTTAAGAAGGAATAGTGCATCGGAAAGGAGATACTCGTACACCACAAGAAAATCCTGTCGTTTCCAAAGAAACGTTACTGGATTCAGAAGGAGAAGTCGTACAACCCATAGTATTTCATAGCGACACAATTTCTGTGTTAATTCGTCAATGTGAGGGAGCGAGGCATGCAGTAAAGAAGGAATTGTGCATCGGAAAGGAGATACTCGTATACCAAGAAAATCATGACGTTTCCATAGAATCGTTACTCGATTTAGAAGGAGAAGTCATAGAACCCATAGTATTTCATAGCGACGCAATTTCTGTAGTAATTCGTCAATGTGAGGTAGCGAGGGATGCAAAAAGGATGGAATAGTGCATCGGCAAAGTGATCGTCGTATCCCAAAAGAAAATCCTGTCGTTTCCATAGAAACGTTACTCGATTTATAAGGACAAGTCATAGAACCCATAGTATTTCATAGCGACGCAATTTCAGTGTTAATTCGACAATGTGAGGGTGCGAGGGATGCAATAATAAAGGAATAGTGCATCGGAAAGGAGATACTCGGATCCCAAAAGAAAATCCTGTCGTTCCCATGGAAAAGTTACTCGGTTTACAGGGCGAAGTCACAGAACCCATAGTAATTCATAGCGTCGCAATTTCTGTGGTAATTCGTCAATGTGAGTAAGCGAGGGATGAAGTAAAGAAGGAATAGTGCATCGGAAAGGAGATAGTCGTATCCCAAAACGAAAACCAGTCGTTTCCATAGAAACGTTACTCGATTTAGAAGGAGAAGTCATAGAACCCATAGTATTTCATAGCGACGCAATTTCTGTTTTTATTCGTCATTGTGGGGGAGCGGGGGATGCAATAATGAAGGAATAGTGCTTCGGAAAGGAGATACTCGGATCCCAAAATAAAATCCTGTCGTTCCCATAGAAACGTTACTCAATTTAGGAGGAGAAGTCATAGAACCCATAGTATTTCATAGCGACGCAATTTCTGTGTTAAATCGTCAATGTGAGGGAGCGAGGGATGCAGTTAAGAAGGAATAGTGCATCGGAAAGGAGATACTCGTATACCACAAGAAAATCCTGTCGTTTCCAAAGAAACGTTACTCGCTTTAGAAGGAGAAGTCATACAACCCATAGTACTTCATAGCGCCACAATTTCTGTGTTAATTCGTCAATGTGAGAGAGCGAGGCATGCAGTGAAGAAGGAATAGTGCATCGGAAAGGAGATACTCGTATACCAAAAGAAAATCCAGACATTTCCATAAAAAACGTTACTCGATTTAGAAGGAGAAGTCATAGAACCCATAGTATTTCATAGCGGCGCAATTGCTGTTTTAATTCGTCAATGTGAGGGAGCGAGAGAAGCAGTAAAGAAGGATTAGTGCATCGGAAAGGAGATACTTGTATCCATAAAGAAAATCCTGTCGTTCCACGGAAACGTTAGTCGATTTAGAAGGAGAAGTCATAGAACCCAGAGTAATTCATAGCGATGCAATTTCTGCGATAATTCGTCAATGTGAGGGAGCGAGGGATGAAGTAAAGAGGGAATAGTGCATCGGAAAGGAGATACTCGTATACCAGAAGAAAATCCTGTCGTTTCCATAAAAACATTACTCGATTTAGAAAGAGAAGTCATAGAACCCACAGTATTTCATAACCACGCAATTTCTATGTTAATTCGTCAATGTGAGGGTGCGAGGGATGCAACAAAGAAGGAATAGTGCATAGGAAAGGAGATACTCGGATCCCAAAAGAAAATCCTTTCCGTTCCATAGAGACGTTACTCGATTTAGAAGGAGAAGTCATAGAACACATAGTATTCCATAGCGTCTCAATTTCTGTGTTAATTCGTCAACGTGAGGGAGCCTGGGATGCAGTAAGGAAGGAACAGTGCATCGGAAAGGAGATAGTCGTATCCCAAAATAAAATCCTGTCGTTCCCATAAAAACGTTACTCGATTTAGGAGGAGAAGTCATACAACCCATAATATTTCGTAGCGACGCAATTTCTGTGTTAAATCGTCAATGTGAGGGAGCGACGGATGCAGTTAAGAAGGAATAGTGCATCGGACAGGAGATACTCGTACACCACAAGAAAATCCTGTCGTTTCCAAAGAAACGTTACTGGATTCAGAAGGAGAAGTCGTACAACCCATAGTATTTCATAGCGACACAATTTCTGTGTTAATTCGTCAATGTGAGGGAGCGAGGCATGCAGTAAAGAAGGAATTGTGCATCGGAAAGGAGATACTCGTATACCAAGAAAATCATGACGTTTCCATAGAATCGTTACTCGATTTAGAAGGAGAAGTCATAGAACCCATAGTATTTCATAGCGACGCAATTTCTGTAGTAATTCGTCAATGTGAGGTAGCGAGGGATGCAAAAAGGATGGAATAGTGCATCGGCAAAGTGATCGTCGTATCCCAAAAGAAAATCCTGTCGTTTCCATAGAAACGTTACTCGATTTATAAGGACAAGTCATAGAACCCATAGTATTTCATAGCGACGCAATTTCAGTGTTAATTCGACAATGTGAGGGTGCGAGGGATGCAATAATAAAGGAATAGTGCATCGGAAAGGAGATACTCGGATCCCAAAAGAAAATCCTGTCGTTCCCATGGAAAAGTTACTCGGTTTACAGGGCGAAGTCACAGAACCCATAGTAATTCATAGCGTCGCAATTTCTGTGGTAATTCGTCAATGTGAGTAAGCGAGGGATGAAGTAAAGAAGGAATAGTGCATCGGAAAGGAGATAGTCGTATCCCAAAACGAAAACCAGTCGTTTCCATAGAAACGTTACTCGATTTAGAAGGAGAAGTCATAGAACCCATAGTATTTCATAGCGACGCAATTTCTGTTTTTATTCGTCATTGTGGGGGAGCGGGGGATGCAATAATGAAGGAATAGTGCTTCGGAAAGGAGATACTCGGATCCCAAAATAAAATCCTGTCGTTCCCATAGAAACGTTACTCAATTTAGGAGGAGAAGTCATAGAACCCATAGTATTTCATAGCGACGCAATTTCTGTGTTAAATCGTCAATGTGAGGGAGCGAGGGATGCAGTTAAGAAGGAATAGTGCATCGGAAAGGAGATACTCGTATACCACAAGAAAATCCTGTCGTTTCCAAAGAAACGTTACTCGCTTTAGAAGGAGAAGTCATACAACCCATAGTACTTCATAGCGCCACAATTTCTGTGTTAATTCGTCAATGTGAGAGAGCGAGGCATGCAGTGAAGAAGGAATAGTGCATCGGAAAGGAGATACTCGTATACCAAAAGAAAATCCAGACATTTCCATAAAAAACGTTACTCGATTTAGAAGGAGAAGTCATAGAACCCATAGTATTTCATAGCGGCGCAATTGCTGTTTTAATTCGTCAATGTGAGGGAGCGAGAGAAGCAGTAAAGAAGGATTAGTGCATCGGAAAGGAGATACTTGTATCCATAAAGAAAATCCTGTCGTTCCACGGAAACGTTAGTCGATTTAGAAGGAGAAGTCATAGAACCCAGAGTAATTCATAGCGATGCAATTTCTGCGATAATTCGTCAATGTGAGGGAGCGAGGGATGAAGTAAAGAGGGAATAGTGCATCGGAAAGGAGATACTCGTATACCAAAAGAAAATCCTGTCGTTTCTAAAGAAACGTTACTCGATTTAGAAGGAGAAGTCATTGAACCCATAGTATTTCATAGCGACGAAATTTCTGTTATAATTCGTCAATGTGAGGTCGCGAGGGATGCAGTAAGGATGGAATAGTGCATCGGAAAGGTGATACTCGTATCCCAAAAGAAAATCCTGTCGTTTCCATAGAAACGTTACTCGATTTAGAAGGACAAGTCATACAACACATAGTATTTCATACCGACGCAATATCTGTGTTAAATCGTCAATGTGAGGGAGCGACGGATGCAATTAAGAAGGAATAGTGCATCGGAAAGGAGATACTCGTATACCACAAGAAAATCCCGTCGTTTCCAAAGAAACGTTACTCGATTTAGAAGGAGAAGTCATACAACCCATAGTATTTCATAGCGACACAATGTCTGTGTTAATTCGTCAATGTGAAGGAGCGAGGCAAGCAGTAAAGAGGGAATAGTGCATCGGAAAGGAGATACTCGTATACCAAAAGAAAATCCTGACGTTTCCATAGAATCGTTACTCGATTTAGAAAGCAGAAGTCATAGAACCCATAGTATTTCATAGCGACGCAATTTCTGTAGTAATTCGTCAATGTGAGGTAGCGAGGGATGCAGTAAGGATGGAATAGTGCATCGGAAAGGTGATACTCGTATCCCAAAAGAAAATCCTGTCGTTTCCATAGAAACGTTACTCGATTTAGAAGGACAAGTCATAGTACCCATAGTATTTCATAGCGACGCAATTTCAGTGTTAATTCGACAATGTGAGAGTGCGAGGGATGCAATAAAGAAGGAATAGTGCATCGGAAAGGAGATACTCGGATCCCAAAAGAAAATCCTGTCCTTTCCATGGAAAAGTTACTCGATTTACAGGGAGATGTCACAGAACCCATAGTAATACATAGCGTCGCAATTTCTGTGTTAATTCGTCAATGTGAGTAAGCGAGGGATGAAGTTAAGGAGGAATAGTGCATCGGAAAGGAGATAGTCGTATCCCAAAACGAAAACCAGTCGTTTCCATAGAAACGTTACTCGATTTAGAAGGAGAAGTCATAGAACCCATAGTATTTCATAGCGTCGCAATTTCTGTGTTAATTCGTCAATGTGAGTAAGCGAGGGATGAAGTTAAGGAGGAATAGTGCATCGGAAAGGAGATAGTCGTATCCCAAAACAAAAACCAGTCGTTTCCATAGAAACGTTACTCGATTTAGAAGGAGAAGCCATAGAACCCATAGTATTTCATAGCGACGCAATTTCTGTGTTTATTCGTCATTGTGGGGGAGCGGGGGATGCAATAAAGAAGGAATAGTGCTTCGGAAAGGAGATACTCGGATCCCAAAATAAAATCCTGTCGTTCCCATAGAAACGTTACTCGATTTAGGAGGAGAAGTCATAGAACCCATAGTATTTCATAGCGAGGCAATTTCTGTGTTAAATCGTCAATGTGAGGGAGCGAGGGATGCAGTTAAGAAGGAATAGTGCATCGGAAAGGAGATACTCGTATACCACAAGAAAATCCTGTCGTTTCCAAAGAAACGTTACTCTCTTTAGAAGGAGAAGTCATACAACCCATAGTATTTCATAGCGACACAATTTCTGTGTTAATTCGTCAATGTGAGGGAGCGAGGCATGCAGTAAAGAAGGAATAGTGCATCGGAAAGGAGATACTCGTATACCAAAAGAAAATCCAGACGTTTCCATAGAAACGTTACTCGATTTAGAAGGAGAAGTCATAGAACCCATAGTATTTCATAGCGGCGCAATTGCTGTTTTATTTCGTCAATGTGAGGTAGCGAGGGATGCAGTAAGGATAGAATAGTGCATAGGAAAGGTGATACTCGTATCCCAAAAGAAAATCCTGTCGTTTCCATAGAAACGTTACTCGGTTTAGAAGGACAAGTCATAGAACCCATAATATTTCATAGCGACGCATTTTCAGTGTTAATTCGACAATGTGAAGGTGCGAGGGATGCAATAGAGAAGGAATAGTGCATCGGAAAGGAGATACTCGGATCCCAAAAGGAAATCCTGTCGTTTCCATGGAAACGTTACCCGATTTACAGGGAGAAGTCACAGAACCCATAGTAATTCATAGCGACGCAATTTCTGTGTTAATTCGTCAATGTGAGTAAGCGAGGGATGAAGTAAAGAAGGAATAGTACATCGGAAAGGAGATAGTCGTATCCCAAAACGAAAACCAGTCGTTTCCATAGAAACGTTACTCCATTTAGAAGGAGAAGTCATAGAACACATAGTATTTCATAGCGACGCAAATTCTGTGCTTATTCGTCAATGTGGGGGAGCGGGGGATGCAATAAAGAAGGAATAGTGCATCGGAAAGGAGATACTCGGATCTCAAAAGAAATTCCTGTCCATTCCATAGAAACGTTACTCGATTTAGAAGGAGAAGTCATAGAACCCATAGTATTTAATAGCGACGCAATTTCTGTTTTAATTCGTCAATGTGAGGTAGCGAGCGATGCAGTAAGGATGGAATAGTGCATCGGAAAGGTGATACTCGTATCCCAAAAGAAAAACCTGTCGTTTCATTAGAAACGTTACTTGATGTAGAAGGAGAAGTCATAGAACCCTTAGATTTTCATAGCCACGCAATTTCTGTGTTAATTCGTCAATGTGTGGGAGCCAGGGACGCAGTAAAGAAGGAATAGTGCATCGGAAAGGAGATACTCGTATCCCAAAATAAAATCCTGTCGTTTCCATAGAAACGTTACTCGATTTAGAAGGAGAAGTCATAGAACCCATAGCATTTCATAGCGACTCACTTTCTGTGTTAATTCGTAAATGTGAGGGAGCGAGGGATAGAGTAAAGAAGGAATAGTGCATCGGAAAGGAGATACTCGTATGCCAAAAGAAAATCCAGACGTTTCCATAGAAACGTTACTCGATTTAGAAGGAGAAGTCATAGAACCCATAGTATTTCATAGCGGCGCAATTGCTGTTTTATTTCGTCAATGTGAGGTAGCGAGGGATGCAGTAAGGATAGAATAGTGCATAGGAAAGGTGATACTCGTATCCCAAAAGAAAATCCTGTCGTTTCCATAGAAACGTTACTCGGTTTAGAAGCACAAGTCATAGAACCCATAATATTTCATAGCGACGCATTTTCAGTGTTAATTCGACAATGTGAAGGTGCGAGGGATGCAATAAAGAAGGAATAGTGCATCGGAAAGGAGATACTCGGATCCCAAAAGGAAATCCTGTCGTTTCCATGGAAACGTTACCCGATTTACAGGGAGAAGTCACAGAACCCATAGTAATTCATAGCGACGCAATTTCTGTGTTAATTCGTCAATGTGAGTAAGCGAGGGATGAAGTAAAGAAGGAATAGTACATCGGAAAGGAGATACTCGTATCCCAAAACGAAAACCAGTCGTTTCCATAGAAACGTTACTCCATTTAGAAGGAGAAGTCATAGAACACATAGTATTTCATAGCGACGCAAATTCTGTGCTTATTCGTCAATGTGGGGGAGCGGGGGATGCAATAAAGAAGGAATAGTGCATCGGAAAGGAGATACTCGGATCTCAAAAGAAATTCCTGTCCATTCCATAGAAACGTTACTCGATTTAGAAGGAGAAGTCATAGAACCCATAGTATTTAATAGCGACGCAATTTCTGTTTTAATTCGTCAATGTGAGGTAGCGAGCGATGCAGTATGGATGGAATAGTGCATCGGAAAGGTGATACTCGTATCCCAAAAGAAAAACCTGTCGTTTCATTAGAAACGTTACTTGATGTAGAAGGAGAAGTCATAGAACCCTTAGATTTTCATAGCCACGCAATTTCTGTGTTAATTCGTCAATGTGTGGGAGCCAGGGACGCAGTAAAGAAGGAATAGTGCATCGGAAAGGAGATACTCGTATCCCAAAATAAAATCCTGTCGTTTCCATAGAAACGTTACTCGATTTAGAAGGAGAAGTCATAGAACCCATAGCATTTCATAGCGACTCACTTTCTGTGTTAATTCGTAAATGTGAGGGAGCGAGGGATGGAGTAAAGAAGGAATAGTGCATCGGAAAGGAGATACTCGTATACCAAAAGAAAATCCAGACGTTTCCATAGAAACGTTACTCGATTTAGAAGGAGAAGTCATAGAACCCATAGTATTTCATAGCGGCGCAATTGCTGTTTTATTTCGTCAATGTGAGGTATCGAGGGATGCAGTAAGGATAGAATAGTGCATAGGAAAGGTGATACTCGTATCCCAAAAGAAAATCCTGTCGTTTCCATAGAAACGTTACTCGGTTTAGAAGCACAAGTCATAGAACCCATAATATTTCATAGCGACGCATTTTCAGTGTTAATTCGACAATGTGAAGGTGCGAGGGATGCAATAAAGAAGGAATAGTGCATCGGAAAGGAGATACTCGGATCCCAAAAGGAAATCCTGTCGTTTCCATGGAAACGTTACCCGATTTACAGGGAGAAGTCACAGAACCCATAGTAATTCATAGCGACGCAATTTCTGTGTTAATTCGTCAATGTGAGTAAGCGAGGGATGAAGTAAAGAAGGAATAGTACATCGGAAAGGAGATACTCGTATCCCAAAACGAAAACCAGTCGTTTCCATAGAAACGTTACTCCATTTAGAAGGAGAAGTCATAGAACACATAGTATTTCATAGCGACGCAAATTCTGTGCTTATTCGTCAATGTGGGGGAGCGGGGGATGCAATAAAGAAGGAATAGTGCATCGGAAAGGAGATACTCGGATCTCAAAAGAAATTCCTGTCCATTCCATAGAAACGTTACTCGATTTAGAAGGAGAAGTCATAGAACCCATAGTATTTAATAGCGACGCAATTTCTGTTTTAATTCGTCAATGTGAGGTAGCGAGCGATGCAGTAAGGATGGAATTGTGCATCGGAAAGGTGATACTCGTATCCCAAAAGAAAAACCTGTCGTTTCATTAGAAACGTTACTTGATGTAGAAGGAGAAGTCATAGAACCCTTAGATTTTCATAGCCACGCAATTTCTGTGTTAATTCGTCAATGTGTGGGAGCCAGGGATGCAATAAAGAAGGAATAGTGCATCGGAAAGGCGATACTCGTACCCCAAAAGAGATTCCTGTCGTTTCAATACAAACGTTACTCGACTGAAAAGGGATGTACTAGAACGCATTGTATTTCAAGGCGTCGCAATATCTGTGTTAATTCGCCAATGTGAGGGAGCGAGGGATGCAGTACAGAAGGAATAGTGCATCGGAAAGAAGACAGTCGTCTCGTAAAAGAAAATCCTGTCGTTTCCATAGAAACGTTACTCGATTTAGAAGGAGAAGTCGTAGAACCCAAAGTATTTCATAGCGACGCAATTTCTGTGTTAACTCGTCAATGTGAGGGAGCGAGAGATGCAGTAAGGAAGGAATAGTGCATCGGAAAGGAGATACTTGTATCCATAAAGAAAATCCTGTCGTTCCATGGAAACGTTAGTCGATTTAGAAGGAGATGTCATGGAACCCATAGTAATTCATAGCGATGCAATTTCTGCGTTAATTCGTCAATGTGTGGGAGCGAGGGATGAAGTAAAGAGGGAATAGTGCATCGGAAAGGAGATACCCGTATACCAAAAGAAAATCCTGTCGTTTCCAAAGAATCGATACTCGATTTAGAAGGAGAAGTCATAGAACCCCTAGTATTTCATAGCGACACAATTTCTGTGTTAATTCGTCAATGTGAGGGAGCGAGGGAAGCAGTAAATAAGGAATAGTGCATCGGAAAGGAGGTAGTCGTATCCCAAAACGAAAACCAGTCGTTTCCATAGAAACCTTACTCGATTTAGAAGGAGAAGCCATAGAACCCATAGTATTTCATAGCGACGCAATTTCTGTGCTTATTCGTCAATGTGGGGGAGCGGGGGATGCAATAAAGAAGGAATAGTGCATCGGAAAGGAGATACTCGGATCTCAAAAGAAAATCCTTTCCATTCCATAGAAACGTTACTCGATTTAGAAGGAGAAGTCATAGAACTCATAGTATTTCATAGCAACGCAATTTCTGTTTTAAATCGTCAATGTGAGGGAGCGAGGGATGCAGTTAAGAAGGAATAGTGCATCGGAAAGGAGATACTCGTATACCACAAGAAAATCCTGTCGTTTCGAAAGAAACGTTACTCGATTTGAAAGGAGAAGTCATACAACCCATAGTATTTCATAGCGACACAATTTCTGTGTTAATTCATCAATGTGAGGGAGCGATTGATACAGTGAAGAAGGAATAGTGCATCGGAAAGGAGATACTCGCATACCAAAAGAAAATCCTGACGTTTCCGTAGAAACGTTACTCGATTTAGAAGGAGAAGTCTTAGAACGCATAGTATTTCATAGCGACGCAATTTCTGTTTTAATTCGTCAATGTGAGGTAGCGAGGAATGCAGTAAGGATGGAATAGTGCATCGGAAAGGTGATACTCGTATCCCAAAAGAAAATCTTTCGTTTCCATAGAAACGTTACTCCTTTTAGAAGGATAAGTCATAGAACCCATAGTATTTCATAGCGACGCAATATCAGTGTTAATTCGGCAATGTGAGGGTGCGAGGGATGCAATAAAGAAGGAATAGTGCATCGGAAAGGAGATACTCGTATCCCAAAAGAAATTCCTGTCGTTTCCATGGAAACGTTACTCGGTTTAGAAGGATGAGTCATAGAACCCACAGTATTTCATAGCGACGCAATATCTGTGATATTTGGTCAATGTGTGGGAGCGAATGATGCAGTAAAGACGGAATAGTTCATCCTAAAGGAGATACTCGTATCCCAAAAGAAAATACTGTCGTGTCCATAGAAAAGTTACTCGATTTGAAATGAGAAGTCAGAGAACCCATAGTATCTCACAGCGACGCAATTTCTGCGCTTATTCGTCAATGTGAGGGAGCGAGGGATGCAGTAATGAACTAATAGCGCATCGGAAAGGAGATACTCGTATCCCAAAAGAAAATCCTGTCGTTTCCATAGATACGTTACTCGATTTAGAAGGATAATTCATGGAACCCATAGTATTTCATAGCAAAGCAATTTGTGTGTTATCTCGTCAATGTGAGGGAGCGAGGGATGCAGTAAAGTCGGAATAGTGCATCGGTAAGGCTATACTCGTATCCCAAAACAAAATCCTGTCGTTTCCATAGAAACGTTACGCGATTTAGAAGGTGACGTTATAGAACCTATAGTATTTCACAGCGACGCAATTTCTGTGCTTATTCGTCAATGTGTGGGAGCGAGAGATGCAGTAAAGAACTAATAGTGCATCGGAAAGGATATAGTCGCATCCCAAAATAAAATCCTGTCGTTTCCACAGAAACGTTACTCGATTTAGAAAGAGAAGTATTAGAACCCATAGTATTTCATAGCCACGCAATCTCTGTGTTAATTCGTCAATGTGAGGGAGCGAGGGATGCAGTAAAGAAGGAATAGTGCATCGCAAAGGAGATACTCGTATCCCAAAAGAAAATCCTGTCGTCTCATTAAAAACATTACTCGATTTAGAAGAAGAAGTCATAGAACACATAGTATTCCATAGCGTCGCTATTACTGTGTTAATTCGTCAGTGTGAGGGAGCCAGGGAAGCAGTAAAGAAGGAAAAGTGCATCGGAAAGGAGATACTCGTATCCCAAAAGAAAATCCTTTCGTTTCAATAGAAACGTTACTCGAATTAGAAGGGGGAGTCATAGAACGCATTGTATTTCAAAGCGACGCAATATCTGTGTTAGTTCGTCAATGTGAGGGAGCGAGGGATGCATTACAGAAGGAATAGTGCATCGGAAAGGAGTTACTCGTATACCAGATGAAAATCCTCTCGTTTCCATAGAAACGTTACTCGATTTAGAAGGAGTAGTCACAGAACCCATAGTATTTCATTGCCACGAAATTTCTGTGTTAATTCGTCAATGTGAGGGAGCGAGAGATGCAGTAAAGACGGAATAGTGCATCGGAAAGGAGATACTCGTATCTTAAAAGAAATTCCTGTCGTTTCAATAGACACATTACTCGATTTAGAAGGAGAAGTCATAGAACACATAGTTTATCACGGCGACGCAATTTCTGTGTTAATTCGTCAATGTGAGGGAGCGAGGGATGCAGTAAAGAAGGAATAGTGCATCGGAAAGGAGATACTCGTACCCCAAAAGAAAATCCTGTCGTTTTCATAGAAACGTTACTCGATTTAGAAGGAGAAGTCATAGAACCCATAGTATTTAATAGCCACGCAAAACCTGTCTTAATTCGTCGATGTCAACGAGCGAGGGATGCTGTAAAGAAGGAATAGTGCAGCGGAAGGGAGATACTCGTATCCCGAAAGAAAATCCTGTCGTTTCAATAGAAACGTTACTCGATTTAGAAGGAGAAGTCATAGAACACATAGTATTTCATAGCCACGAATTTTTTGTGTTAGTTCGCCAATGTGAGGAAGCGAGGGATGCAGTACAGAAGGAATAGTGCATCGGAAAGGAGATAGTCGTATCCCAAAAGAAAATCCCGTTGTTTCCATAGAAACGTTACTCGATTTAGAAGGAGAAGTCGTGGAACCCGTAGTATTTCATAGCGACGCAATTTCAGTGTTAATTCGTCAATGTCAGGGAGCGAGGGATGCAGTAAAGAAGGAATAGTGCATCGGAAAAGAGATACTCGTATCCCAAATGAAAATCCTGTCGTTTCCATTGAAACGTTACTTGATTTAGAAGGAGAAGTCATTGAACACATAGTGTTCCATAGCAATGCAATTTCTGTGATAAATCGTCAATGTGAGGGAGCCAGAGATGTAGTAAAGAAGGAATAGTGCAGGGGAAAGGAGATACTCGTATCCCAAAAGAAAATCCCGTCGTTTCCATAGGTATATGACTCGATTAAGAAGGAGAATTCAAGGAACCCATAGTATTTCGTAGCGACGCAATTTCTGTGTTAATTCGTAAATGTGAGGGAGCGAGGGATGCAGTAATGACGGAATAGTGCATCGGAAAGGAGATACTGGTATCCCAAAAGAAAATCCTTTCGTTTCCATAGAAACGTTACTCCATCTGAAAATACAAATTATAGAACACATAGTATTTCACAGCGACGCAATTTCTGTGCTTATTGTTCAATGCGAGGGAGCGAGGGATGCAGTAAAGAACTAATAGTGCATCGGAAAGGAGATACTCGTATCCCAAAAGTAAACCCTGTCGTTTCCATAGAAACGTTACTCGATTTAGAAGGAGAAGTCATGGAACCCATAGTACTTCATAGCGACTCAATATCTGTGTTATTTGGTCAGTGTGAGGGAGCGAGGGATGCAGTAAAGACGGAATAGTGCATCGGAAAGGAGATACTCGAATCCCAAAAGAAAATGCTGTCGTTCCAATAGATACGTTACCCGATTTAGATGGAGAACACATAGAACCCATAGTATTTCATAGCGTCGCAATTTCCGCGTTAAATCGCCAATGTGAAGGAGCGATGGATGCAGTATAGAAGGCATAGTGCATCGGAAAGAGGATACTCGTATCCCAAAAGAATATCCCGTCGTTTCCACAGAAACGTCATTAGATTTAGAAGGAGAAGTCATAGAACCCATTGTATTCATTAGCCATGCAATTTCTGTGTTAATTCGTGAATGTGAGGGGGCGAGGGATGCAGTAAAGAAGGAATAGTGCAGGGGAAAGGAGATACTCGTATCCCAAAAGAAAATCCCGTCGTTTCCATAGAAACGTAACTCGATTTGAAAGGAGAAGCTATAGACCCCATAGCATCTCACAGCGACGCAATTTCTGCGCTTATTCGTCAATGTGAGGGACCGAGGGATTCAGTAAAGAACTAATTGTGCATCAGAAAGGAGATACTCGTATCCCAAAATAAAATTCTGTCGTTTCCATAGAAACGTTACTCGATTTAGAAGGAGAAGTCATGGAACTCATAGTATTTCATAGCGACGCAATCTCTGTGTTAATTCGTCAATGTGAGGGAGCGAGGGTTGCAGTAAAGAAATAATAGTGCATCGGAAAGGAGATACTCGTATACCAGAAGAAAGTCCTGTCGTTTCCATAGAAACGTTACTCGATTTAGAAGGAGGGGTCATAGAACCCACAGTATATCATAGCCACACAATTTCTGTGTTAATCCGTCAATGTGAGGTAGCGAGGGATGCAATAAAGAAGGAATAGTGCATCGGAAAGGAGATACTCGAATCCCAAAAGAAATTTCTGTCGTTTTCCATAGAAACGTTACTCGATTTAGAAGGAGAAGTCATAGAACCCATAGTATTTCATAGCGACATAATTTCTGTGTTAATTCGTCAATGTGAGGGAGCGACGGATGCACTAAAGAAGGATTAGTGCACAGGAAAGGAGATACTCGTATCCCAAAAGAAAATCGTGTCGATTCCATGGAAACGTCACTCGATTTAGAGGAAGTAGTTATAGAACCCATAGTAATTCATAGCGACGCAATTTCTGTGTTAATTCGTCAATGTGCGGGAGCGAGGGATGAAGTAAAGAAGGAATAGTGCATCGGAAAGGAGATACTCGTATCCCAAAAGAAATTTCTGTCGTTTCCATGGAAACGTTACTCGATTTAGAGGAGAAGTCATAAAACCCATAGTATTTCATAGCGACGCAATTTCTGTGTTAATTCGTCAATGTGAGGGAGCGCCGGATGCACTAAAGAAGGAATAGTGCATCGGAAAGGAGATACTCGTATCCCAAAAGAAAATCATGTCGTTTCCATGGAAACGTCACTCGATTTAGAGGAAGAAGTTATAGAACCCATAGTAATTCATAGCGACGCAATATCTGTGTTAATTCGTCAATGTGAGGGGGCGAGGGATGCCTTAAAGAAGGAATAGCGCATCGGAAAGGAGATACTCGTATACTAGAAGAAAATCCTGTCGTTTCCATAGAAACGTTACTCGATTTAGAAGTGAAAGTCATAGAATCAGTAGTATTTCATTGCCACGCAATTTCTGTGTTAATTCGTCAATGTGAGGGAGTGAGGGATGCAGTGAAGAAGGGATAGTTGCATCGGAAAGGAAATACTCGTATCCCAAAACAAAATCCTGTCATTTCAATAGAAACGTTACTCGATTTAGAAGGAGAAGTCATAGAGCCCAGAGTATTTCATAGCGACGCAATTTCTGCGTTAATTCGTCAATGTGAAAAAGCGAGGGATGCAGTAGAGAGGGAACACTGGATCGGAAAGGAGATAGTCGTATCCCAAAAGATTTTCCTGTCGTTTCCAGAGAAACGATACTCGAATTAGAAAGAGAAGTCATAGAACCCATAGTATTTCATTGCCACGCAATTTCTGTGTTAATTCGTCATTGTGAGAGAGCGAGGGATGCAGTGAAGAGGGAATAGTGCATCGGAAAGGAGGGTACTCGTATCCCAATAGAAAATCCTAATGGTTTCAATAGAAACGTTACTCGATTTTGAAGGGGGGAGTCATAGAACGCATTGTATTTCAAAGCGACGCAATATCTCTGTTAATTCGTCAGTGTGAGGGAGCGAGGGATGCAATACAGAAGGTATAGTGCATCGGAAATTAGATACTCGTATACCAGAACAAAATCCTCTCGTTTCCATAGAAACGTTACTCGATTTAGTAGGAGTAGTCATAGAACCCATAGTATTTCATTGCCACGCAATTTCTGTGTTAATTCGTCAATGTGAGGGAGCGATTGACGCAGTAAAGAAGGAATAGTGCATCGGAAATGAGATACTCGTATCCCCGAACAAACTCCTGTCGTTTCAATAGAAACGATACTCGATTGAGAAGGAGAAGTAATAGAACCCATTCTAGTTCATAGCGACGCAATTTCTGTGTTTATTCGTCAATGTGAGGGAGCGAGGGGATGCAGTAATGAACTAATAGTGCAACGGAAAGGAGATACTAGTATCCCAAAAGATAATCTTGTCGTTTCCATAGATATATTACTCGGTTAAGAAGGAGAATTCATGGAACCCATAGTATTCCATAGCGACACAATATCTGTGTTAATTCGTCAATGTGAGGGAGCCAGGGATGCGGGAAAGAGGGATTAGTCCATCGGATAGGAGATACTCGTATCCCAAAACAAAATCCTGTCATTTCAATTGAAACGTTACTCGATTTAGAAGGAGAAGTCATAGAACCCAGAGTATTTCATAGCGACGCAATTTCTGCGTTAATTCGTCAATGTGAAGGAGCGAGGGATGCAGTAGAGAGGGAATACCGGATCGGAAAGGAGATAGTCGTATCCCAAAAGATATTCCTGTCGTTTCCATAGAAACGATACTCGATTTAAAAACAGAAGTCATAGAACCCATGGTATTTCATAGCGACGCAATTTCTATGTTAATTCGTCAATGTGAGGGAGCGAGAAACGCAGTATTGAAGAAATAGTGCATCGGAAAGGATATACTCGTATCCCAAAAGAAAATCCTGTAGTTTCTATAGAAACGTTACTTGATTTAGAGGGAGAAGTCGTAGAACCCATAGTATTTCATAGCGACGCAATTTCCGCGTTAATTCGTCAATGTGAGAGAGCGAGGGATGCAGTAAAGAGGGAATAGTGCATCGGAAAGGAGATACTCGTATCGCAAAAAAAATCCTGTGGTTTCAATAGAAACGTTACTCGATTTTGA
The DNA here is from genome assembly GCF_021461395.2 of Schistocerca americana. Classification (NCBI taxonomy): domain Eukaryota; kingdom Metazoa; phylum Arthropoda; class Insecta; order Orthoptera; family Acrididae; genus Schistocerca; species Schistocerca americana. The sequence goes on from NC_060119.1 coordinate 41,256,626, forward strand.
AGGGGGAGTCATAGAACGCATTGTATTGCAAAGCGATGCAATTTCCGCGTTAATTCGTCAATGTGAGAGAGCGAGGGATGCAGTAAAGAGGGAATAGTGCATCGGAAAGGAGATACTCGAATCCCAAAAGAAAATCCTGTGGTTTCAATAGAAACGTTACTCGATTTTGTAGGGGGAGTCATAGAACACATTGTCTTTCAAAGCGACGCAATATCAGTGTTAATTCGTCAATGTGTGGGAGCGAGGGATAAAGTACAGAAGGAATAGTGCATCGGAAAAGAGATACTCGTGTACCAGAAGAAAATCCTGTCGTTACCATAGAAACGTTACTCGATTTAGAAGGAGAAGTCATAGAACCCATAGTATTTCATAGCGACGCAATTTCATTGATAATTCGCCAATGTGAGGGAGCGAGCGATGCAGTACAGAAGGAATAGTGCATCGGAACGGATATAGTCGTATCTCAAAAGAAAATCTTGTCGTTTCTATAGAAACGTTACACGATTCAGAAAGAGATGTCATAGAACTAATAGTATTTCACAGCCATGCAATTTCTGTGTTAATACGTCAATGTGAGAGAGCCAGGGATGCAGTAAAGAAGGAATAGTGCATCGGAAAGGAGATACTCGTATCCCAAAACAAAATCCTGTCGTTTCAATAGAAACGTCACTCGATTTAGAAGGAGAAATCATAGAATCCATAGTACTTCATAGCTACGCAATTTCTGTGTTAATTCGTCAATGTGAGGGAGCCAGGGATGCAGGAAAGAGGGATTAGTCCATCGGATAGGAGATACTCGTATCCCAAAAGAAATTCCTGTCGTTTCCATACAAACGTTACTCGATTTAGAAGGAGAACCCATAGAACACATAGTTCATCGTAGCGACGCAATTTCTGTGTTAATTCGTCAATGTGAGGGAGCGAGGGATGCAGTAAAGAAGGAATAGTGCATCGGAAAGGAGATACTCGAATCTTAAAAGGAAATCCTGTCGTTTCCATAGAAACGTTACTCGATTTAGAAGGAAAAATCATAGAACCCATAGTATATAATAGACACGCAATATCTGTCTTAATCGATCAATGTCAGGGAGCGAATGATGCAGTAAAGAATGAATAGTGCATCGGAAAGGAGATACTCGTATCCCAAAGGAAAATCCTGTCGCTTCCATTGAAACGTTACTCGATTTAGAAGGAGAAGTCATAGAACACATATTATTCCATACCGATGCAATTTCTGTGATAATTCGTCAATGTGAGGGAGCCAGGGATGCAGTAAAGAAGGAATAGTGCATCGGGAAGGAGATACTCGTATCCCAAAACAAAATCCTGTTGTTTCAATAGAAACGTTACTCGATGTAGAAGGAGAAATAATAGAACCCATACTAGTTCATAGCGGCGCAATTTCTGTGTTTATTCGTCAATGTGAGGGAGCGAGGAATGCGGTAAAGATGGAATAGTGCATCGGAAAGGAGATACTCGTATCCTAAAAGATAATATTGTCGTTTCCATAGTAATATTACTCGATTACGAACGAGAATTCATGGAACACATAGTATTTCGTAACGACGCAATTTCTGTTTTATTTCGTCAATGTGAGGGAGCGAGGGATTCAGTAAAGACGGAATAGTGCATCGGCAAGGAGATACTCGTATCCCAAAACAAAATCCTGTCATTTCAATAGAAACGTTACTCGATTTAGAAGGAGAAGTTATAGAACCCATACTGTTTCATAGCGACTCAATTTCTGTGTTTAGTCGTCAATGTGAGTGAGCGAGGGATGCAGTAAAGACAGAATAGTGCATCGGAAAGGAGAGACTCCTATCCCAAATGAAAATCCTGTCGTTTCAATAGAAACGTTACTCGGTTTACAAGGAGAAGTCATAGAACCCATAGTATTTCATAGCCACGCAATTTCTGTGTTAATTCGTGAATGTGAGGGAGCGAGGTATGCAGTAAAGAAGGAATAGTTCATCGGAAATGAGATACTCGTATCCTAAAAGAAAATCCTGTCGTTTCCATAGAAACGTTACTCGATTTGATAGGATAAGTTATAGAACACATAGTATTTCACAGCGACGCAATTTCTGTGCTTGTTCTTCAATGCGAGGGAGCGAGGGATGCAGCAAAGAACTAATAGTGCATCGGAAAGGAGATACTCGAATCCCAAAAGAAAATCCAGTCGTTTCCATAGAAACGTTACTCGATTAAGAAGGAGAAGTCATGGTACCCATAGTATTTCATAGCGACGCAATTTCTGTGTTATTTGGTCAATGTGAGGAAGCGAGGAATGCAGTCAAGACGGAATAGTACATCGGAAATTAGATACTCTTATCCAAAAGAAAATCCTGTCGTTTCAATAGAATCGTTACTCGATTTCGAAGGAGAAGTCGTAGAACCCATAGTATTTCATAGCGACGCAATTTCCGTGTTAATTCGCCAATGTGAGGGAGCGTGGGATGCAGTACAGAAGGCATAGTGCATCGGAAAAGAGATAGTCGTATCCCACAAGAAAATCCTATCGTTTCCATAGAAACGTTTCTCGATTTAGAAGGAGAAGTCATGGAACACATAGTATTTCAAAGCGACGCAATTTCTGTCGTTTCCATTGAAACGTTACTCGATTTAGATGGAGAAGTCATTGAACACATAGTATTCCATAGCGATGCAATTTCTGTGATTTTTCGTCAATGTGAGGGAACCACGGATGCAGTAAAGAAGGAATAGTGCATCGGAAAGGAGATACCCGTATCCCAAAACAAAATCCTGTCGTTTCAATAGAATCGTTACTCGATTTAGGAGGAGAAGTCATAGAACCCATAGTATTTCATAGCGACGCAATTTCTGCGTTAATTCGTCAATGTGAGGGAGCGAGAGAGGCAGTAAAGAAGGAATCGGGCATCGGAAATGAGATACCCGTATCCCAAAAGAAAATCTGTCGCTTCCATAGAAACGTTACTCGATGTGGAAGGGGGAGTATTAGAACGCATTGTATTTCAAAGCGACGCAATATCTGTGTTAATTCGTTAATGTGAGGGAGCGAGTGATGCCGTACAGAAGGAATAGTGCATCGGAAAGATGATACTCGTATCTCAAAAGAAAATCCTGTCGTTTCAATAGAAACATTACTCGATTTAGGAGGGGAAGCCATATATCCCATAGTCTTTCATAGCCACGCAATTTCTGTGTTAATTCGCCAATGTGAGTTAGCGAGGGATGCAGTTCAGAAGGAATAGTGCATCGGAGAGGAGATACTCGTATCCCAAAACAAAATCCTGTCATTTCAATAGACACGTTACTCGAATTAGAAGGAGAAGTCATAGAACCCAGAGTATTTCATAGCGACGCAATTTCTGCGTTAATTCGTCAATGTGAAGGAGCGAGGGATGCAGTAGAGAGGGAATACTGGATCGGAAAGGAGATAGTCGTATCCCAAAAGATATTCCTGTCGTTTCCATAGAAACGATACTCGTTTCAGAAAGAGAAGTCATAGAACCCATAGTATTTCATAGCGACGCAATTTCTGTGTTAATTCGTCAATGTGAGGGAGCGAGAGACGCAGTATTGAAGGAATAGTGCATCGGAAAGGATATACTCGTATCCCAAAAGAAAATCCTGTAGTTTCTATAGAAACGTTACTTGATTCAGAGGGAGAAGTCATAGAACCCATAGTATTTCATAGCGACGCAATTTCTGCGTTAATTCGTCAATGTGCGAGAGCGAGGGATGCAGTAAAGAGGGAATAGTGCATCGGAAAGGAGATACTCGTATCCCAAAAGAAAATCCTGTGGTTTCAATAGAAACGTTACTCGATTTTGTAGGGGGAGTCATAGAACACATTGTATTTCAAAGCGACGCAATATCAGTGTTAATTCGTCAATGTGTGGGAGCGAGGGATAAAGTACAGAAGGAATAGTGCATCTTAAAAGAGATGCTCGTGTACCATAGGAAAATCCTGTCGTTACCATAGAAACGTTACTCGATTTAGAACGAGAAGTCATAGAACCCATAGTATTTCATAGCGACGCAATTTCTGTGTTAATTCGTCAATGTGAGGGAGCGAGAGACGCAGTATTGAAGGAATAGTGCATCGGAAAGGATATACACGTATCCCAAAAGAAAATCCTGTAGTGTCTATAGAAACGTTACTTGATTTAGAGGGAAAAGTCATAGAACCCATAGTATTTCATAGCGACGCAATTTCCGCGTTAATTCGTCAATGTGAGAGAGCGAGGGATGCAGTAAAGAGGGAATAGAGCATCGGAAAGGAGATACTCGTATCATAAAAGAAAATCCTGTTGTTTCCATAGAAACGTTACTCGATTTAGAAAGAGAATTCATGTATCCCATAGTACTTCATAGCGACGCATCTTCTGTGTTAATTCGTCAATGTGAGGGAGCGAGAGATGCATTAAAGAGGGAATAGTGGAGCGGAAAGGAGATACTCGTATCCCAAAAGAAAATCCTGTCGTTTCCATAGAAACGTTACTCGATTTAGAAGGAGAAGTCATAGAACTCATAGTATTTCATAGCGACGCAATTTCATTGATAATTTGCCAATGTGAGGGAGCGAGCGATGCAGTACAGAAGGAATAGTGCATCGGAAAAGATATAGTCGTATCTCAAAAGAAAATCCTGTCGTTTCTATAGAAACGTTACACGATTTAGAAAGAGATGTCATAGAACTAATAGTAGTTCATAGCCATGCAATATCTGTGTTAATTCGTCAATGTGAGAGAGCGAGGGATGCAGTAAAGAAGGAATAGTGCATCGGAAAGGAGATACTCGTATCCCAAAAGGAAATCCTGTCGTTTCCATAGAAACGTTACTCGATTTAGAAGGAAAAATCATAGAACCAATAGTATATAATAGACACGCAATTTCTGTCTTAATCCGTCAATGTCAGGGAGAGAATGATGCAGTAAAGAAGGAATAGTGCATCGCAAAGGAGTTACTCGTATACCTAAAGAAAATCCTCTCGTTTCTATAGAAACGTTACTCGATTTAGAAGGATGAGTCATAGAACCCACAGTATTTCATAGCGACGCAATCTCTGTGTTATTCATCAATGTGAGGGAGCGAGCAATGCAGTAAAGAAGGAATAGTGCATCGGAAAGGAGATACTGGTATCCCAAAAGAAAATCCTGTCGCTTGCATTGAAACGTTACTCGATTTAGAAGGAGAAGTCATAGAACACATGGTATTCCATTGCGATCCAATTTCTGTGATAATTCGTCAATGTGAGGGAGCCAGGGATGCAGGAAAGAAGGAATAGTGCATCGAAATGGAGATACTCGTATCCCAAAAGAAAATCCTTTCGTTTCCATAGAAACGTTACTCGATGTGAAAGGAGAAGATATAGAACCCATAGTATTTCACACCGACGCACTTTCTGAGCTTATTCTTCAATGTGAGGGAGCGAGGGATGCAGTAAAGAACTAATAGTGCATCGGAAAGGAGATACTCGTATCGCAAAAGAAAATCCTGTCGTTCGCATAGAAACGTTACTCGATTTAGAACGAGAAGTCATGGAACCCACAGGATTTCATAGCGACGCAATATCTGTGTTATTTTGTCAATGTGAGGGAGCGAGGGATGCAGTAAAGACGGAATGGTGCATCGGTAGGAGCTCCTTGTGTCCCAAAAGAAAATCCTGTCGTTTCCATAGAAACGTTACTCGATTTAGAAGGAGAAGTTATAGAACCCATACTATATCATAGCGACGCAATTTCTGTATTTATTCGTCAATGTGAGGGAGCGAGGGATGCAGTAAAGACGGAATAGTGCATCGGAAAGGAGAGACTCCTATCCCAAATGAAAATCCTTTCTTTTCAATAGAAACGTTATCGGTTTACAAGGAGAAGTCATAGAACCCATAGTATTTCATAGCGACGCAATTTCTGCGTTAATTCGTCAATGTGAGGGAGCGAGAGAGGCAGTAAAGAAGGAATCGGGCATCGGAAATGAGATACCCGTATCCCAAAAGAAAATCTGTCGTTTCCATAGAAACGTTACTCGATTTGATAGGAGAAGTTATAGAACCCATCGTATTTCACAGCGACGCAATTTCTGTGCTTATTCTTCAATGCTAGGGAGCGAGGGATGCAGTAAAGAACTAATAGTGCATCGGAAAGGAGATACTCGAATCCCAAAAGAAAATCCTGCCGTTTCAATAGAAACGTTACTCGATTTAGAAGGAGAAGTCATGGAACCCATAGTATTTTATAGCGACGCAATTTCTGTGTTATTTCGTCAATGTGAGGGAGCGAGGGAGACAGTATAGAAGGAATGGTGCATCGGAAAGGAGATACTCGTATCCCAAAAGAAAATCCTGTCGTTTCCATTGAAACGTTACCCGATTTAGAAGGAGAAGTCATTGAACACATAGTATTCTATAGCGATGCAATTTCTGTGATAATTCGTCCATGTGAGGGAGCCACGGATGCAGTACAGAAGGAATAGTGCATCGGAAAGGAGATACTGGTATCCCAAAACAAAATCCTGTCGTTTCAACAGAAACGTTACTCGATTTAGGAGGAGAAGTCATAGAACCCATAGTATTTCATAGCGACGCAATTTCCGTGTTAATTCGCCAATGTGAGGGAGCGTGGGATGCAGTACAGAAGGCATAGTGCATCGGTAAAGAGATAGTCGTATCCCACAAGAAAATCCTATCGTTTCCATAGAAACGTTACTCGATTTAGAAGGAGAAGTCATGGAACACATAGTATTTCAAAGCGACGCAATTTCTGTCGTTTCCATTGAAACGTTACTCGATTTAGAAGGAGAAGTCATTGAACACATAGTATTCCATAGCGATGCAATTTCTGTGATTTTTCGTCAATGTGAGGGAACCACGGATGCAGTAAAGAAGGAATAGTGCATCGGAAAGGAGATACCCGTATCCCAAAACAAAATCCTGTCGTTTCAATAGAATCGTTACTCGATTTAGGAGGAGAAGTCATAGAACCCATAGTATTTCATAGCGACGCAATTTCTGCGTTAATTCGTCAATGTGAGGGAGCGAGAGAGGCAGTAAAGAAGGAATCGGGCATCGGAAATGAGATACCCGTATCCCAAAAGAAAATCTGTCGCTTCCATAGAAACGTTACTCGATGTGGAAGGGGGAGTATTAGAACGCATTGTATTTCAAAGCGACGCAATATCTGTGTTAATTCGTTAATGTGAGGGAACGAGTGATGCCGTACAGAAGGAATAGTGCATCGGAGAGATGATACTCGTATCTCAAAAGAAAATCCTGTCGTTTCAATAGAAACATTACTCGATTTAGGAGGGGAAGCCATATATCCCATAGTCTTTCATAGCCACGCAATTTCTGTGTTAATTCGCCAATGTGAGTTAGCGAGGGATGCAGTTCAGAAGGAATAGTGCATCGGAGAGGAGATACTCGTATCCCAAAACAAAATCCTGTCATTTCAATAGACACGTTACTCGAATTAGAAGGAGAAGTCATAGAACCCAGAGTATTTCATAGCGACGCAATTTCTGCGTTAATTCGTCAATGTGAAGGAGCGAGGGATGCAGTAGAGAGGGAATACTGGATCGGAAAGGAGATAGTCGTATCCCAAAAGATATTCCTGTCGTTTCCATAGAAACGATACTCGTTTCAGAAAGAGAAGTCATAGAACCCATAGTATTTCATAGCGACGCAATTTCTGTGTTAATTCGTCAATGTGAGGGAGCGAGAGACGCAGTATTGAAGGAATAGTGCATCGGAAAGGATATACTCGTATCCCAAAAGAAAATCCTGTAGTTTCTATAGAAACGTTACTTGATTCAGAGGGAGAAGTCATAGAACCCATAGTATTTCATAGCGACGCAATTTCTGCGTTAATTCGTCAATGTGAGAGAGCGAGGGATGCAGTAAAGAGGGAATAGTGCATCGGAAAGGAGATACTCGTATCCCAAAAGAAAATCCTGTGGTTTCAATAGAAACGTTACTCGATTTTGTAGGGGGAGTCATAGAACACATTGTATTTCAAAGCGACGCAATATCAGTGTTAATTCGTCAATGTGTGGGAGCGAGGGATAAAGTACAGAAGGAATAGTGCATCTTAAAAGAGATACTCGTGTACCATAGGAAAATCCTGTCGTTACCATAGAAACGTTACTCGATTTAGAAGGAGAAGTCATAGAACCCATAGTATTTCATAGCGACGCAATTTCTGTGTTAATTCGTCAATGTGAGGGAGCGAGAGACGCAGTATTGAAGGAATAGTGCATCGGAAAGGATATACACGTATCCCAAAAGAAAATCCTGTAGTGTCTATAGAAACGTTACTTGATTTAGAGGGAGAAGTCATAGAACCCATAGTATTTCATAGCGACGCAATTTCCGCGTTAATTCGTCAATGTGAGAGAGCGAGGGATGCAGTAAAGAGGGAATAGTGCATCGGAAAGGAGATACTCGTATCATAAAAGAAAATCCTGTTGTTTCCATAGAAACGTTACTCGATTTAGAAAGAGAATTCATGTATCCCATAGTACTTCATAGCGACGCATCTTCTGTGTTAATTCGTCAATGTGAGGGAGCGAGAGATGCATTAAAGAGGGAATAGTGGAGCGGAAAGGAGATACTCGTATCCCAAAAGAAAATCCTGTCGTTTCCATAGAAACGTTACTCGATTTAGAAGGAGAAGTCATAGAACTCATAGTATTTCATAGCGACGCAATTTCATTGATAATTTGCCAATGTGAGGGAGCGAGCGATGCAGTACAGAAGGAACAGTGCATCGGAAAAGATATAGTCGTATCTCAAAAGAAAATCCTGTCGTTTCTATAGAAACGTTACACGATTTAGAAAGAGATGTCATAGAACTAATAGTAGTTCATAGCCATGCAATATCTGTGTTAATTCGTCAATGTGAGAGAGCGAGGGATGCAGTAAAGAAGGAATAGTGCATCGGAAAGGAGATACTCGTATCCCAAAAGGAAATCCTGTCGTTTCCATAGAAACGTTACTCGATTTAGAAGGAAAAATCATAGAACCAATAGTATATAATAGACACGCAATTTCTGTCTTAATCCGTCAATGTCAGGGAGCGAATGATGCAGTAAAGAAGGAATAGTGCATCGCAAAGGAGTTACTCGTATACCTAAAGAAAATCCTCTCGTTTCTATAGAAACGTTACTCGATTTAGAAGGATGAGTCATAGAACCCACAGTATTTCATAGCGACGCAATCTCTGTGTTATTCATCAATGTGAGGGAGCGAGCAATGCAGTAAAGAAGGAATAGTGCATCGGAAAGGAGATACTGGTATCCCAAAAGAAAATCCTTTCGCTTGCATTGAAACGTTACTCGATTTAGAAGGAGAAGTCATAGAACACATGGTATTCCATTGCGATCCAATTTCTGTGATAATTCGTCAATGTGAGGGAGCCAGGGATGCAGTGAAGAAGGAAAAGTGCATCGGAAAGGAGATACTCGTATCCCAAAACAAAATCCTGTCGTTTCAATAGAAACGTTACTCGGTTTAGAGGAAGAAGTCTCAGAACAGATAGTATTTCATGGCCACGCAATTTCTGTGTTAATTCGTGAATGTGAGATAGCGAGGGATGCAGGAAAGAAGGAATAGTGCATCGAAATGGAGATACTCGTATCCCAAAAGAAAATCCTTTCGTTTCCATAGAAACGTTACTCGATGTGAAAGGAGAAGATATAGAACCCATAGTATTTCACAGCGACGCACTTTCTGAGCTTATTCTTCAATGTGAGGGAGCGAGGGATGCAGTAAAGAACTAATAGTGCATCGGAAAGGAGATACTCGTATCCCAAAAGAAAATCCTGTCGTTCGCATAGAAACGTTACTCGATTTAGAACGAGAAGTCATGGAACCCACAGGATTTCATAGCGACGCAATATCTGTGTTATTTTGTCAATGTGAGGGAGCGAGGGATGCAGTAAAGACGGAATGGTGCATCGGTAGGAGCTCCTTGTGTCCCAAAAGAAAATCCTGTCGTTTCAATAGAAACGTTACTCGATTTAGAAGGAGAAGTCATAGAACCCATAGTATTTCATAGCGACGCAATTTCCGTGTTAGTTCGCCAATGTGAGGGAGCGTGGATTGCAGCACAGAAGGAATAGTGCATCGGAAAGGCGATACTCGTATCCCAAAACAAAATCCTGTCGTTTAAACAGAAACGTTACCCGATTTAGGAGGAGAAGTCATAGAACCCATAGTATTTCATAGCGACGCAATTTCTGCGTTAATTCGTCAATGTGAGGGAGCGAGAGATGCAGTAACGAAGGAATCGTGCATGGGAAATGAGATACTCGTATCCCAAAAGAAAATCCTGTCGTTTCCATAGAAACGTTACTCGATTTAGAAGGAGAAGTTATAGAACCCATACTATATCATAGCGACGCAATTTCTGTATTTATTCGTCAATGTGAGGGAGCGAGGGATGCAGTAAAGACGGAATAGTGCATCGGAAAGGAGAGACTCCTATCCCAAATGAAAATCCTTTCGTTTCAATAGAAACGTTATCGGTTTACAAGGAGAAGTCATAGAACCCATAGTATTTCATAGCGACGCAATTTCTGCGTTAATTCGTCAATGTGATGGAGCGAGAGAGGCAGTAAAGAAGGAATCGGGCATCGGAAATGAGATACCCCTATCCCAAAAGAAAATCTGTCGTTTCCATAGAAACGTTACTCGATTTGATAGGAGAAGTTATAGAACCCATCGTATTTCACAGCGACGCAATTTCTGTGCTTATTCTTCAATGTTAGGGAGCGAGGGATGCAGTAAAGAACTAATAGTGCATCGGAAAGGAGATACTCGAATCCCAAAAGAAAATCCTGCCGTTTCAATAGAAACGTTACTCGATTTAGAAGGAGAAGTCATGGAACCCATAGTATTTCATAGCGACGCAATTTCTGTGTTAATTCGTCAATGTGAGGGAGAGAGGGATGATGTAATGAAGGAATAGTGCATCGGAAAGGAGGTCCTCGTATCCCAAAAGAAAAACCTGCCGCTTCCATATAAACATTACTCGATTTAGAAGGAGATGTTATAGAACCCACTGTATTTCATAAAGACGAAATTTCTGTGTTAATTCGTCAATGTGAGGGAGCGAGGGATGCAGTAAAGAAGGAATACTGCATCGGAAAGGAAATAGTCGTATCCCTAAAGATAATCCTGTCATTTCCATAGAAACGTTACTCGATTTAGGAGGAGAAGTCATAGAACACATAGTATTTCATGGCGACGCAATTTCTGTGTTAATTCATGAATGAAAGGGAGCGAGGGATGCAGTAAAGAAGGATTAGTCCATCGGACAGGAGATACTCGTATCCCAAAAGAAAATCCTGTCGTTTCCATAGAAACGTTACCCGCTTTAGGAGGAGAAGTCATAGAAACCATAGTATACCATAGCGACGCAGTTTCAGTGTTAATTCGTCAATGTGAGGGCGCGAGGAATGCAGTATAGAAGGACTAATGCATCGGAAAGGAGATAGTTGGATCAAAAAAGAAAACCCTTTCGTCCCCATAGAAACGTTACTCGATTTAGAAGGGGAAGTCATAGAACCTATAGTTTTTCATAGCGACGCAATATCTGTGCTAATTCGTCAATGTCAAGGAGCGAGGTATGCAGTAAAGAAGAAATAGTGCATCGGAAAGGAGATACTCGAATCCCAAACGACAATCCTGTCTTTTCCATTGAAACGTCACTCGATTTAGAAGGAGATCTCATAGAACCAGTAGTATTTAATAGCGACGCAATTTCTGTGTTAATTCGTCAATGTGATGGAGCGAGAGATGCAGTAAAGAAGGAATAGTGCATCGGATAGGAGATAGTCGTATCCCAAAAGAAAATCCTGTCGTTTCCATAGAAACGCTACTCGATTTCGAAGGAGAAGTCATACACCCCAAAGTATTTCATAGGGACGCAATTTCTGTGTTAAGTCGTTAATGTGAGTGCGCGAGGAATGCAGTAAAGAAGGAATAGTGCATCGGAAAGGAGATACTCGTATCACAAAAGAAAGTCCTGTCGTTTCCATTGAAACGTTACTCAATTCAGAAGGAGGTGTCATAGAACACATAGTATTTCATATCGACGCAATGTCTGTGTTAATACGGCCTTGTGAGTGCGTGAGGAGTGCAGCAAAGAAGTAATAGTGTATCGGAAAGCAGATACTCGTATCCCAAAAGAAAATCATGTCGTTTCCATAGAAACGAGACTCGATTCAGAAGGAGTTGTCATTGAACTCATAGTATTTCATAGCGACGCAATGTCTGTGTTAAATCGTCAATGTGAAGGAACGAGGTATGCTGTAAAGAAGGAATAGTTCATTGGAAGGAAATACTCGTGTCCCAAAAGAAAATCCTGTCGTTTCCATAAAAACGTTACCCGATTTAGAAGGAGATGTCATAGAACCCATAGTATTTTATGGCGCCTTAATTTCTGTGATAATTCGTCAATGTGAGGGAGCGAGGGATGCAGTAAAGAAGGAATAGTGCATCGGAAAGGAGATAGTATTGTAACGACAACTGTACGTATAATAATTTTTTCTTTATGAATTTAGATAAATTAATGTGAGCAATGTTTTGACCTTCTATTTTGGTTCGTATCGTTATGTTAAAGAGACTGTGAGCAACTATTGAAATGAATATTATTATTTATGTTAGATTTCGAGCAATGTGATAATCAAAAGGGAGGTGTATTTAAGGTTAAAACTATTGTAAGATGTGAAAATTGTAATTTAAACACTTGGTCGATACGTAGGTAATGCATTAGGATATGTGAAGTAGAAAACCTGTGGTGAATACCCTACCTGTAGGGGAGCGGGGAAAGGCGAGCGCGGGAAAACGCACACTGGCGCGGTTCGGCACAACGGGCTCAGTATGACAGTCGGAGGCGAGCAACGGTCGGAGTTGGGCATCAGTCCGAGGAACACGTACTGTACCGAGGAGGCTACCCAGGAAAAGTGGATCCCATTGAGCCTCGGATGAAACGATTCCGACGACTACTTGGCATGGCTATATTCTGAGGCACAAAATTGGAAAGATTACCACGCTAAGAAGATGGAAAGTGCCGAAGCAGTGAGAGCCTTAGCCGTGCTTGTATGTGTGCCGTGCTGCCCGCTATCTCGCTGCCCGCCAACCGCCGCACCGACTTGCACAGGTCAAACATTTATTTCATCTTTAGAAGTGTATCTGTGTGGACCAGTGTCGAAACTGTTTCTAACTGTTCAATAATAACGTGACTTTTACCAGATTTGCCTTAGCCATTACTTATCCTAATCACTGACCTAGACAGGATCCTTACCTCGTATTGTGCAACCCGAGTATCCTGAACTGAAAGTTTAATGTTAGTGTTAACGAAAATTATCAGCAGATTAATCTTATGCAATAAAGAAGTCTAAAGTTCGGTGTGTTATTGCTAATGTTGGTAAAGAACAAAAGTATGACTAAATTGGAAGAGAGGTTTTTTTTTTAATTGAGTTAGCGATGTTATTTAATTAATTTGAGACAGAAATAATGACAGTTAAATTATTCAGAAGTATGACAAAAGTGTTAATTTGCCTTAAGTACTTAATAGTTTCAGTATAATGACCACAACAGTTTCAGCCTCCCCCCCCTTCTCTTGTCCATTCTTTCAAACCTTGAAGTGTACTAATCAGATTTGTCCAGTAAAGCTAAATTCTATATTAATCCTAGGTGTATTAGTGTTTTTACATCCGTAATAATGACACTGTGTGTGTACTTTCAAGATTGTAGATGCTAGGGCAATCTATGCCCGATTTCAGTCTGATCAATATACAAAATGTAGTCCGTAGTAATCATTGCTGTGTGGTGTTGTGTAAATTTAGCTCGTCCAAATTAGTACAAAAGGAGAAAACTTTAGTTCAGTGGATTTTTCCGGTTTCAAACTTTGCCATATAACGCAACGTTACTACGTGTTATTAGGCTTGTACATGCACCCACTTGTACCAGGAAAAACTCTCTCATTGCCTAATTAGTCTGGCGACCGAATTATTAATTATAGGTAGCATCTACTGTGTGTACTTCTTGTCAATGCGAAAGAGTAATTATACTTTGCCTTTGCTTGATGCATCACTGTAGTTATTGACTGAGTACAAGTCCGATCTTACTTCTATTAGGTACACGCGGTCAACTTATGTACTAAAATCCTTGTTTATAAGGTGCAGCCCGTGAACTTATTACAGTACGGGCTGTATAGAGCTAACGTACGTCCGAGCAGGGAGGTAGCGTTACAAGTGGCTTCCCGGTGACAGGACATCCAGTTGTCGTCGGTTACAAATTAATGTAAATACCGAACAGTGGATGTTCGGTGTCACGAATAGCAATAAAAGTCAGTAAAATAAACTGCAGTGGGAGTCAAGTATAATAGTGTGGTGTAATTGGCATTCAATATGGAGAGAAACGTGGGCAGGCTAGATGCGCCAAGCGAAATGGAGAATGCGGCTGGCAGTAGCCGGAGTTTACGCGGCCAGATAACAGATGGCGTTAGCGGAAGACAATTGGCGTACATACAATACCAGGAACACGTCAACGAACAGATTGAAATATCGAGATCGTCTCGAATACAGCAAGGGACAAAACAGAAAGAAGAGGGTGACTTTGTAGATGATAGTGGGTACGTGAACGAATCCACTAACATATATGATTCACCACAGATATGGAAAGAACCGAAAGAAACTTCTGAAGTAGAACCGGAACACACGGATTCCGTAGAACAAAACAGTGTAAAAATTTTAAGTATGAACCATTTATTTGAACAATTAACCAAACAAATTGCAGGACAGAGTGAGCAGCTCAAAACACAAAATGAGCAACTTCAAAAACAAGTCGGCAATCAGGTTAATCAGCTTAAAACACACGTTGCAGAGCAGCTCAAAACACAGAGTGATCAGATTAAAGCACAGGTCGAAGGACAGGGAATTAAAATTAGTAAACAAATAGAGCAGGTAGAACAAAAAGTGGGTAATTTAAGTTCTGTGGTAAATACTCTGAAATTTGAAATTGATGTTATAAACAAAAATATGGATACTATGCAGGAGGAAATTGGTAACATTAATAGTAGATTTGATGTTGAAATTCTCAACATCCAAGAGAAAGTAGAACCTCTGGTTGAAACTAAGGTAGTCGAAAAAGTTTTTGGTCTCAAAACTGAGATCGTAAACGAATGTCAACACGGAATATCACAGTTGAAAAAGGTAGTTTTAGACACTGAAAGGGATTTAGATAAAAAAGTAACTGGATGTGTTCAAAATTGTGAACAAAATACTACGAAAATTCTAGGCAGAATTTTCGATCTGGAGAGCAAAATTAAAGATAGGTCTGGTGTTGTCTGTAATGGCACACCGATTACGAAGCTATTAGAAGGTGAGGAACGCTTCGATCCAGCCAAGAAACATAACGGGTGGCATCCGTTAGATTTTATCAAAAATTGCGAGAGAGTATTTCCTGAGCACTTGTCTGATCAGGAAAAGATAAACGTTGTAATTAGCGCCTTAGCAGGTGACGCTAAGCGCTGGGGAATAAATTTAAATATTGAACGAATGACGTTCGAAGAATTCTGGCAAAGATTTACGGAAGAATATTGGTCTGAACAAAAGCAGGACCATTTATGGCCAAACAGCATGATAACCGGGGCAGAAATTCTTTGAAAGATTTCTGTGAGTATTGGTACCGAAAATTGACACACTTAAGAGGTAGAAGATCAGATTCGGAAATTATCTGGGAGCTATATAAAAAGCTTCCGGAGGATTCAAAGAGGTATGTAGGAAGCAATCATCGTAGCTTCCAAGCATTTGTAGAAAGGGTCGAAGACGAAGACCATTGGCGCGCAAGTCGTGCCAATTATCAAAACTTTGGTAACCATAATAACCGACACAATGACGAACGAAACGACGGCGATGAATTTCGCGTCAATGTAATACAAAGAGGAAGAGGCAGAGGAAGAGGCAGAGGAAATTATTCAGGTCGCGGTAGAGGGTATACCGCGCAAAATAATAACGACGCGGGAAACTAATTTCCGCGAGCGTTGCTGGCCAAACGGAAGCGGACGATACCAACCGGCCCCAATTTAAGAAAAGATACCGGACCGACCGTAATGTAATGAAACAGGTTAGGGACAGACATGGAATGACGCAAAGTGTTGTGGCGAAACAAGCGTCAGGTGCGAGCCAGAATGAGTCATCTCTGCCGCACAGAGCGCTACATGTTAACAGGCGAGTGGAGCATCAGAGGGCAACGGCCCAGCCTAGCAGAACATCTGTTCGGAAAGAAGCCGCTAGCAATACGGCAGCAGTAGGTACGAACATAGCCGTCAGAGCTAATGAAAATTTTACGAGTGATAATTCCGTGGCTAAGGAAACAATAAATGAAACTGTGAATACACAGAGAGGTGCGGTTAGCAGTGTTTGGAATGAGATAAAACGTGAGGATGAATTAGCAGAAGGAACTGATTGGCGTGTGCAGATCGATGATCTGTACAAGGGCCTAAAGCAATGTGAGTGGGAAGATTTTAAGAAGGAGGATGACGCGAAGAAATTAGTTGGTGGAAAGAGAGATAGTAGGGACGTCCATTAAGTGACGTGGCCCAAATTTGAAGAGGGGAGAATAAATAGCGCCGCGCAAAGTACGCGTGCTGCCGATAGGAGGGAGGTTAATGATAGGAAGGATTTGGAGGATGAAATCCTCAGCATTGATGAAGAAATAACTTCTGCTAACAGTCCGCCAATAGTACGAGCTGCTACCGAGAGGCACCGTGGAGAAGGGGCAGATGATTACCTGAAAGTAATTAAAGTCCACGAGAATTACACCGAATATGAAGTCACAGTGGATGTGAATAAAGCTGAGGATGTGGTCGTTTTGCCAAAAGAGGAGATTGAATTAAAATCCAAGCCTGACGACAATACAGAGGAAGAACTTAGTGCCTGTCTCAGAAAAGCTTTTATGTTAGAACCTGATAGCGATCCAGAATGGTCGGATTCCGACGATAGTTCAGATGATGAAAGATACGCAAATACAGACGAAAATGAATGTACTAATTCTCCCTATTGTGCAAAAGTAGCGTACTTAAGTGAATCTGATGTTGAGGAAGAGAGTAGTGATGACTCTAGTGAAGATGAATTTTCAGGTCTAGAGGAAAATGAATATACTTTTACTGAAAGAGGGTATGAGAAAATCAGTGAAAATAATAGGGATGCAGTTAATTGCGAAATTGTACCTAACGATGACGAAGTTTCAAAACAGAATCCAGACGTTGAAACAGAACAAAGAAAGAAAGAACCACCTGACGACTCAGTGTTTATTTTGCGAAGAGTTCAAGTAAGCAAAGACTTTGAACTCCAGAGGCCTAAAAAGCCATCAGACTTAAGTGACTGTTTTATGAACCAGAAAAGACTGCCTTGTTAATAAAGAGACTGGGGGCAGGGTGCTGTATTTGTATATATTATTATTATTATATATGACTTTATTATTACTGTAACTCAGTGTTATCCGAAAGTGAATTATTGTTTTGTTGAATTAGAGCCTGGGGCAGATTTATATCGGATTTTGAGAGTGTCATGAACACATTACATCATGAAACTACAGGATTTCCACCAGAAGAGATTTTGTTAGGTAGAAGTAGTAAAAGTTTAATTGAAGAAAAACTAGAGTTTCCACCTTGTACAAGTTTGGGATTGGATCAAAAGAAAGAATTGGTGATAAAAAGGGCAAAGCAAAAAGCTGAATCTAGATCTAAAAGACACAATAAAAATTTAAAGGTTTCAAAATTTTAAATTGGAGATTATGTTCTTTTAAAAACCCACGAAAAGTCTAGTGAACTAAACCATGAAATTTCAAAATTTAAATATATTTACAATGGACCATATATAATACAGAACATTCCACACGACAATGCTTACTACCTGGACTACCCAAAATCCAAAAGGCCTTTAGGTGTAAGAAATATTGTGGACCTGAAACTGTATGTTCCTAGGAACGAGTAATTGTGCTGTATCTTATGCTGAACCCAAGTTTTTCTAAATGTAACTAATCTTTGTAAATGTCTGTATACCCTTGAAATTGTGCTAATGTAGTTATGTGAGTTTCAGATTACCAATTGTACTGTAACTGTAAAAATGTATGGAGAAAATGACTGAAAAGAAAGGAAAAATGCTATCAGCCGGATAAAAGATGGGACTGTCAAAAATGAAAATGGGCAGTGTATGAACCATAATACGAAGGACTGCCAAATACCAATGAGGGCAAATAAATAGTCAATGGAAAATTGTAAATGTGATCCAGGAAATGTAACAAAATGAAGTGAAAAGGACTGCCCAAATCCGCAGAATAGGCAGCAAATATGTGTAGTTAATTTTCTGAATATATGAGTGTGTTTTGTTTGGTAAGTAAGTAAATGGACTGCTATTAAAAGCAAGCAGCGACAAATTATCTTATAGTGTACAAAAATATGCAATTGTTTTTGTACTTAAATGTTTGTATTCCAGAATTTTAAATTATTTCTTTGAGAAATTTAGAAAAAATGATTAAATTGCTATTTTAGTAATGTTATGATGGGAAATTGGACTTTGCAAAAGGCACTTGAGTAAATGACTAGTAATTATTCTTGATGTGTTAAAAGAGTGTAAACCTATATACTGTGAGTGAAAGGAAATATGTAGTGTGAATCTTTTTGGACATTTAAGTAAGGATTCAGAACCACTGTATAATTGTAAGATTTAGTGTTCCCATAAAATTTGGACTTAAGAAAATTTTCTGGAAACAGGGGAATGTGTAACGACAACTGTACATATAATAATTTTTTCTCGATGAATTTAGATAAATTATTGTAAGCAATGTTTTGACCTTCTTTTTCGGTTCGTATCGTTATGTTAAAGAGACTGTGAGCAACTATTGAAATGAATATTATTATTTATGTTAGATTTCGAGCAATGTGATAATCAAAAGGGAGGTGTATTTAAGGTTAAAACTATTGTAAGATGTGAAAATTGTAATTTAAACACTTGGTCGATACGTAGGTAATGCATTAGGATATGTGAAGTAGAAAACCTGTGGTGAATACCCTACCTGTAGGGGAGCGGGGAAAGGCGAGCGCGGGAAAACGCACACTGGCGCGGTTCGGCACAACGGGCTCAGTATGACAGTCGGAGGCGAGCAACGGTCGGAGTTGGGCATCAGTCCGAGGAACACGTACTGTACCGAGGAGGCTACCCAGGAAAAGTGGATCCCATTGAGCCTCGGATGAAACGATTCCGACGACTACTTGGCATGGCTATATTCTGAGGCACAAAATTGGAAAGATTACCACGCTAAGAAGATGGAAAGTGCCGAAGCAGTGAGAGCCTTAGCCGTGCTTGTATGTGTGCCGTGCTGCCCGCTATCTCGCTGCCCGCCAACCGCCGCACCGACTTGCACAGGTCAAACATTTATTTCATCTTTAGACGTGTATCTGTGTGGACCAGTGTCGAAACTGTTTCTAACTGTTCAATAATAACGTGACTTTTACCAGATTTGCCTTAGCCATTACTTATCCTAATCACTGACCTAGACAGGATCCTTACCTCGTATTGTGCAACCCGAGTATCCTGAACTGAAAGTTTAATGTTAGTGTTAACGAAAATTATCAGCAGATTAATCTTATGCAATAAAGAAGTCTAAAGTTCGGTGTGTTATTGCTAATGTTGGTAAAGAACAAAAGTATGACTAAATTGGAAGAGAGGTTTTTTTTTAATTGAGTTAGCGATGTTATTTAATTAATTTGAGACAGAAATAATGACAGTTAAATTATTCAGAAGTATGACAAAAGTGTTAATTTGCCTTAAGTACTTAATAGTTTCAGTATAATGACCACAACAGTTTCAGCCTCCCCCCCCCCCCCCCCTTCTCTTGTCCGTTCTTTCAAACCTTGAAGTGTACTAATCAGATTTGTCCAGTAAAGCTAAATTCTATATTAATCCTAGGTGTATTAGTGTTTTTACATCCGTAATAATGACACTGTGTGTGTACTTTCAAGATTGTAGATGCTAGGGCAATCTATGCCCGATTTCAGTCTGATCAATATACAAAATGTAGTCCGTAGTAATCATTGCTGTGTGGTGTTGTGTAAATTTAGCTCGTCCAAATTAGTACAAAAGGAGAAAACTTTAGTTCAGTGGATTTTTCCGGTTTCAAACTTTGCCATATAACGCAACGTTACTACGTGTTATTAGGCTTGTACATGCACCCACTTGTACCAGGAAAAACTCTCTCATTGCCTAATTAGTCTGGCGACCGAATTATTAATTATAGGTAGCATCTACTGTGTGTACTTCTTGTCAATGCGAAAGAGTAATTATACTTTGCTTTTGCTTGATGCATCACTGTAGTTATTGACTGAGTACAAGTCCGATCTTTCTTCTATTAGGTACACGCGGTCAACTTATGTACTAAAATACTTGTTTATAAGGTGAAGCCCGTGAACTTATTACAGTACAGGCTTTATAGAGCTAACCTACGTACGAGCAGGGCGAAAGTGTTACAGTATCCCCAAAAAAAATCCTGTCGTTTCCATAGAAACGTTACTCGATTTAGAAGGAGATGTCATAGATCCCATAGTATTCCATAGCGACGCAATTGCTGGCTTAATTCGTCAATGTGAGGGCGCGAAGAAAGCCGTAAAGAAGGAGTAGTGCATCGGAAAGAGATACTCGTATCCCAAAAGAAATTCCTGTCGTAACCATAGAAACGTTACTCGATTTAGAAGCAGAAGTCATAGAACCCATAGTTTTTCATTGCGACGCTATATCTGTGTTAATTCGTCAACGTGAGTGCGTAGGGAATGCAGTAAAGAAGGAATAGTGCATCGGAAAGGAGATACTCGTCTCCCAAAAGATAATCCTGTCGTTTCCATAGAAACGTTACTCGATTCAGAAGGAGTTGTCATAGAACCCATAGTATTTCATAGCGACGCAATATCTGTGTTGATTCGTCAATGTGAAGGAGCGAGGTATGTAGTTAAGAAGCAATAGTGCATCGGAAAGGAAATACTCGTATCCCAAAAGAAAATCCTGTCGTTTCCATAAAAACGTTACACGATTTAGAAGCAGAAGCCCTAGAACCCATAGTATTTCATAGCAACACAATCTCTGTGTTAATTCGTCAATGTGAGGGAGCGAGGGATGCAGTAAAGAATGAATAGCGCATCGGAACGGAGATACACGTATCCCAAAAGAAAATGCTGCCGTTCCCACATAAACAATTTTCGATTTAGAAGGAGATGTTATAGAACACACTGTATTTCATAGCGACGCAGTTTCTGCGATAATTCGTCAATGTGCGGGAGCGAGGGATGCAGTAAAGAAGGAATGGGGCATCGGAAAGGAGATAGTCGTATCCCAAAGGTAAATCCCTTCGTTTCCATAGAAACGTTACTCGATTTAGAAGGAGCAGTCATAGAACATATAGTATTTCATAGCGACGCAATTTCTGCGTTAATTCGTCAATGTAATGGAGTGAGGGATGCAGTAAAGAAGGAATAGTGCATCGGAAAGGACATACTCGTATCAAAAAGAAAATCGTGTCGTTTCCAAAGAAACGTTACCCACTTTAGAAGGAGAAGTCATAGAAGCCATAGGATTTCATAGCGGCGCAATATCTGTGTTAATTCATCAATGTGTGGGAGCGAGGAATGCAGTACAGAAGGAATAAAGCATCGGAATGGAGATAGTAGTATCACAAAGGAAACTCCTTTCGTTTCCATACAAAAGTTACTCGATTTAGAAAGAGAAGTCATAGAACCGATAGTTTTTCATAGCGACGCAATTTCAGTGTTAATTCGTCAATGTGAGGGAGAGAGGGATGCAGTAAAGAAGGAATAGTGCATCGACAAGGAGATACTCGTATTTCAAACGAAGATCCTGTCGTTTCCATAAAAACGTTTCACGATTTAGAAGGAGATGTCATAGAACCCATGGCATTTCATAGCGCCGCAATTTCTGTGTTATTTTGTCAATGTGAGGGAGCGAGGGATGCAGTAAAGAAGGAAATGTGCATCGGAAAGGAGATACTCGAATCCCAAAAGAAAATCCTGTCGTTTCTATAGAAACGTAACTCGATTTAGAAGGATAAGTGATGGAAGCAGTAGTATTTCATAGCGACGCAATTCCTGTGTCAATTCGTCAGTGTGAGGGAGCGAGGGATGCAGTAAAGAAGGAATAGTGCATCGGAAAGGAGATACTCGTGTCACAAAAGAAAATCATGTCGTCTCTACAGAAATGTAACTCGATTAAGAAGGAGATGGCATGAACACACAGTATTTCATAGCGACGCAATTTCTGTGTTAATTCGTCAATGTGAGGGAGCGAGGCTTGCAGTAATGACGGAATAGTGCAGCGTAAAGGAGGTACTCGTATCCCAAAAAAAAATACAGTCGTTTCCTTAGAAACGTTACTGGATTTAGAAGGAGAAGTCTTAGAACACATAGTATTTCATAGCGACGCAATTTCAGTGTTAATTCGTTAATGTGAGGAAGCGAGGGATGCAGTAAACAAGGAATCGTGCATCGTAATGGAGATCGTCGTATCCCAAAAGAAAATACTATCGTTTCCATAAAAACGTTACTCGATTTAGAAGGAGATGTCATAGAACACATTATATTTCATTACGACACAATTTCTGTGTTAATACGTCAATGAGAGGGAGGGATGGATTCAGTAATGAAGGAATAGTGCATCGGTAAGGAGACACTCGTATCCCAAAAAGGATCCTGCCGTTTCCATAGAAACATCACTCGATTTACAAGGAGATGTCATAGACCTCATAGTATTTCATAGCGACGTGATTTCTGTGTTAATTCGTCAATGTGAGTGCGTGAGGAATGCAGTAAAGGAGGAATAGTGCATCGGAAAGGAGATACTCGTATCCCAAAAGAAAATCCCGTCGTTTCCATAGAAACGTTACTCGACTCAGAAGGAGATGTCATAGAAACCATAGTATTTCATAGCGACGCAATGACTGTGGTAATTCGTCAATGTGAAGGAGCGAGATTCGCAGTATAGAAGTTATAGTGCATCGGAAAGGAAATACTCGTATCCGAAAATAAAATCCTGTCGTTTCCATAAAAACGTTTCACGATTTAGAAGGAGATGTCATAGAACGCATAGTTTTCATAGCGACGAAATTTTTGTGTTTATTCGTCAATGTAAGTGACCGAGGGATGCTGTAAAGAAGGAATAGTGCATCGGAAATGAGATACTCGTATCCCAAAAGAAAATCCTGTCGTTTCTATAGAAACGTAACTCGATTTAGAAGGAGAAGTGATGGAAGCAGTAGTATTTCATAGCGACGCAATCCCTGTGTCAATTCGTCAATGAGAGGGAGCGAGGGATGCAGTAAAGAAGGAATAGTGCATCGGAAAGGAGCTAGTCGTATCCCAAAGGAAAATCCTGTCGTATCCATAGAAGCGTTGCACGATTTAGAAGGAGAAGTCATAGAACACATAGTATTTCATAGCGACGCAATTTCTGTGTTAATTCGTCAATGTTAGTGCGCGTGGAATGCAGTAAAGGAGTAATAGTGCATCGGAAAGTAGATAATCGTATCCCAAAAGAAAATCCTGTCGTTTCCAAACGAACGTTACTCGATTTTGAAGGAGATGTCATAGAGCCCATAGTATTTCATAGCGACGCAATGTCTTTGTTTATTCGTCAATGTGAAGGACCGAGGTATGCAGTAAAGAAGGAATCGTGCATCGGAAAGGAGATACTCGTATCCCAAAAGAAAATCCTGTCGATTTTATAGAAACGTAACTCGATTTTGAAGGAGAAGTCATAGAAGCTATAGTATTTCATAGCGACGCAATTTCTGTGTTAATTCGTTAATGTGAGGGAGCGAGGGATGAAGTAAAGAAGGAATAGTGCATCGGAAAGGCGTAACTCGTATCCCAAAAGAAAACACTGCCGTTTCCACAGAAACATTACTCGATTAAGAAGGAGATGTCATTGAGCCCACAGTATTTCATAGCGACGCAATTTCTGTGTTAATTCGTCAATGTGAGGGCGCCAGGGATGCAGTAAAGAAGGATTAGTGCATCGGAACGGAGATAGTCGTAACCCAAAAGAACATCCT
Organism: Schistocerca americana; assembly: GCF_021461395.2. Lineage (NCBI taxonomy): Eukaryota > Metazoa > Arthropoda > Insecta > Orthoptera > Acrididae > Schistocerca > Schistocerca americana. Next base: position 41,280,732 of record NC_060119.1, read on the forward strand.
GTCTTTTGCATAGAATCGTTACTCGGTTTTGAAGCAGAAGTCATGGAACCCACAGTATTTCATAGCAACGCAATGTCTGTGGTAATTCGTCAATGTGAAGGAGCGAGGTACGCAGTAAAGAAGGAATAGTGCATCGGAAAGGAAATATTCGTATCCGAAAATAAATGCCTGTGGTTTCCATAAAAACGTTTCACGATTTAGAAGGAGATGTCATAGAACCCATTGCATTTAATAGCGCCGCAATTTCTGTGTTATTTTGTCAATGTGAGGGAGCGAGGGATGCAGTAAAGAAGGATTAGTGCATCGGAAAGGAGATACTCGTATCCCAAAAGAAAATCCTGTCGTTTCTATAGAAACATAACTCGATTTAGAAGGAGAAGTGATGGAAGCAGTAGTATTTCATAGCGACGCAATTCCTGTATCATTTCGTCAATGTGAGGGAGCGAGGGATGCAATAAAGAAGGAATAGTGCATCGTAAAGGAGATACTCGTATCCCAAAAGAAAATCCTGTCGTTTCCATACAAACGTTAGTCGATTTGGAAGGAAAAATCATAGACCTCATAGTATTTCATAGCGACGTGATTTCTGTGTTAATTCGTCAATCTGAGTGCGTGAGGAATGCAGTAAAGGAGGATTAGTGCATCGGAAAGGAGATACTCGTATCCCAAAAGAAAATCCCGTCGTTTCCATAGAAACGTTACACTACTCAGAAGGAGATGTCATAGAACCCATAGTATTTCATAGCGACGCAATATCTGTGGTAATTCGTCAATGTGAAGGAGCGAGATTCGCAGTATTGAAGGTATAGTGCATCGGAAAGGAAATACTCGTATCCGAAAATAAAATCCTGTCGTTTCCATAAAAACGTTTCACGATTTAGAAGGAAATGTCATAGAACCCATAGTATTTCGTAGCGCTGAAATTTCTGTGTTATTTTGTCAATGTGAGGGAGCGAGGGACGCAGTAAAGATGGAATAGTGCATCGGAAAAGAGATACTCGTATCCCAAAAGAAAATCCTGTCGTTTCCATACAAACGTTACTCGATTTACAAGGAGAAGTCATAGATCCCACAGTATTTCATAGAGACGCGATATCTGTGTTAATTCGTCAATGTGAGTGCGTGAGGAATGCAGTAACGGATGAATAGTGCATCGGAAAGGAGATACTCGTATCCCACAAGAAAATCTTGTCGTTTCCATAGAAACGTTACTCGACTCAGAAGGAGATGTCATAGAACGCATAGTTTTCATAGCGACGAAATTTTTGTGTTTATTCGTCAATGTAAGTGACCGTGGGATGCTGTAAAGAAGGAATAGTGCATCGGAAATGAGATACTCGTATCCCAAAAGAAAATCCTGTCGTTTCTATAGAAACGTAACTCGATTTAAGAGGAGAAGTGATGGAAGCAGTAGTATTTCATAGCGACGCAATTCCTGTGTCAATTCCTCAATGTGAGGGAGCGAGGGATGCAGTAAAGAAGGAATAGTGCATCGGAAAGGAGATAGTTGTATCCCAAAGGAAAATCCTGCCGTTTCCATAGAAGCGTTGCACGATTTAGAAGGAGATGTCATAGAGCCCATAGTATTTCATAGCGACGCAATGTCATTGTTAATTCGTCGATGTGAAGGACCGAGGTATGCAGTAAAGAAGGAATCGTGCATCGGAAAGAAGATAGTCGTATCCCAAAAGATAATCCTCTCGTTTCCATAGAAACGTTACTGGATTTAGAAGGAGAAGTCTTAGAACCCATAGTATTTCATAGCGACGCAATATCAGTGTTAATTCGTTAATGTGAGGAAGCGAGGGATGCGGTAAACAAGGAATCGTGCATCGTAATGGAGATCGTCGTATCCCAAAAGTAAATACTATCGATTCCATAGAAACGTTACTCGATTTAGAAGGAGATGTCGTAGAACACATTGTATTTCATTACGACGCAATTTCTGTGTTAATTCGTCAATGAGAAGGAGGGATGGATTCAGTAATGAAGGAATAGTGCATCCGAACGGAGATACTCGTATCCCAAAGAGAATCCTGCCGTTTCCATAGAAACATCACTCGATTTAGAAGGAGATGTCATAGAAAGCATAGTATTTCATAGCGACACAATTTCTGTGTTAATTCGTTAATGTGAGGGAGCGAGGGATGCAGTAAAGAAGGAATAGTGCATCGGAAAGGAGATACTCGTATCCCAAAAGAAAATCCTGTCGTTTCCATACAAACGTTAGCCGATTTAGAAGGAAAAGTCATAGACCTCATAGTATTTCATAGCGACGTGATTTCTGTGTTAATTCGTCAATGTGAGTGCGTGAGGAATGCAGTAAAGGAGGAATAGTGCATCGGAAAGGAGATACTCGTATCCCAAAAGAAAATCCCGTCGTTTCCATAGAAACGTTACTCGACTCAGAAGGAGAAGTCATAGAACCCATAGTATTTCATAGCGACGCAATGTCTGTGGTAATTCGTGAATGTGAAGGAGCGAGATTCGCAGTAAAGAAGGAATAGTGCATCGTAAAGGAAATACTCGTATCCGAAAATAAAATCCTGTCGTTTCCATAATAACGTTTCACGATTTAGAAGGAGATGTCATAGAACGCATAGTTTTCATAGCGACGAAAGTTTTTGTGTTTATTCGTCAATGTAAGTGACCGAGGGATGCTGTAAAGAAGGAATAGTGCATCGGAAATGAGATACTCGTATCCCAAAAGAAAATCCCGTCGTTTCTATAGAAACGTAACTCGATTTAGAAGGAGAAGTGATGGAAGCAGTAGTATTTCATAGCGACGCAATTCCTGTGTCAATTCGTCAATGTGAGGGAGCGAGGGATGCAGTAAAGAAGGAATAGTGCATCGGAAAGGAGATAGTCGTATCCCAAAGGAAAATCCTGTCGTTTCCATAGAAGCGTTGCACAATTTAGAAGGACAAGTCATAAAACACATAGTATTTCATAGCGACGCAATTTCTGTGTTAATTCGTCAATGTTAGTGCGCGTGGAATGCAGTAAGGGAGGAATAGTGCATCGGAAAGGAGATAATCGTATCCCAAAAGAAAATCCTGTCGTTTCCATACGAACATTACTCGATTTTGAAGGAGATGTCATAGAGCCCATAGTATTTCATAGCGACGCAATGTCTTTGTTAATTCGTCAATGTGAAGAACCGAGGTATGCAGTAAAGAAGGAATCGTGCATCGGAAAGGAGATAGTCGTATACCTAAAGATAACCCTCTCGTTTCCATAGAAACGTTACTGGATTTAGAAGGAGAAGTCTTAGAACCCATAGTATTTCATAGCGACGCAATTTCAGTGTTAATTCGTTAATGTGAGGGAGCGAGGGATGCAGTGAAGAAGGAATAGTGCATCGGAAAGGAGATACTCATATCCCAAAAGAAAATCCTGTCGTTTCCATACAAACGTTAGTCGATTTAGAAAGAAAAGTCATAGACCTCATAGTATTTCATAGCGACGTGATTTCTGTGTTAATTCGTCAATGAGAGTGCGTGAGGAATGCAGTAAAGGAGGATTAGTGCATCGGAAAGGAGATACTCGTATCCCAAAAGAAAATCCCGTCGTTTCCATAGAAACGTTACACTACTCAGAAGGAGATGTCATAGAACCCATAGTATTTCATAGCGACGCAATGTCTGTGGTAATTCGTCAATGTGAAGGAGCGAGATTCGCAGTATAGAAGGTATAGTGCATCGGAAAGGAAATACTCGTATCCGAAAATAAAATCCTGTCGTTTCCATAAAAACGTTTCACGATTTAGAACGAGATGTCACAGAACGCATAGTTTTCATAGCGACGAAATTTTTGTGTTTATTCGTCAATGTAAGCGACCGAGGGATGCTGTAAAGAAGGAATAGTGCATCGGAAAAGAGATACTCGTATCCCAAAAGAAAATCCTGTCGTTTCTACAGAAACGTAACTCGGTTTAGAAGGAGAAGTGATGGAAGCAGTAGTATTTCATAGCGACGCAATTTCTGTGTCAATTCGCCAATGTGAGGGACCGGAGGATGCAGTAAAGAAGGAATAGTGCATCGGAAAGGAGATAGTATTATCCCAAAGGAAAATCCTGTCGTTTCCATAGCAACGTTACGCGAATTAGAAGTAGATGTTATAGAACCCATAGTATTACATAGCGACGCAATTTCTGTGTGAATTCGTCAATGTAAGGGAGCGAGGGATGCAGTAAAGAAGGAATAGTGCATCGTAAAGGAGATACTCGTATCCCAAAAGAAAATACAGTCGTTTCCTTCGGAACGTTTTTGGAATTAGAAGGAGGTGTCATAGAACACATAGTATATCATAGCTACGCAATTTCCGTGTTAATTCGTCACTGTGAGGGGGCAAGGGATGCAGTAAAGTAGGAATGGTGCACCGGAAAGGGGATTCTCGTGTCCCAAAGGAAAATACAGTCGTTTCCACAGAAACGTTACTCGATTTAGAAGGAGAAATCATAGAAGACATAGTATTTCATAGCGACGCAATTTCTGTGTTTATTCGCTAATGTGAGGAAGCGAGGGATGCAGTAAAGAAGGAATAGTGCATCGTAAAGGAGATAGTCGTATCCCAAAAGGACATCCTGTCGTTTCCATAGAAACGTTACTCAATTTAGAATGAGAAGCCATAGAACACATAGTATTTCATAGCGACGCAATTTCTGTGTTAATTCGTCAATGTGAGGGAGCGAGGGATGCAGTAAAGAAGTAATAGTGCAACGGAAACGGATAGTCGTATCCCAAAAGAAAATCCTGTCGTTTCCATAGAAACGTTAGTCGATTTGGAAGGAGAAGTCATAGAATCCATAGTATTTCATAGCGACGCAATTTCTGTGTTAATTCGTTAATGTAAGGGAGCGAGGGATGCAGTAAAGAAGGGATAGTGCATCGGTAAGGAGAAATTCGTATCCCAAAAGAAATTCCTGCCGTTTCCATAGATACATTACTCGATTTAGAAGGAGGTGTCGTAGAACCCATAGTATTTCATAGCGACGCAATGTCTGTGTTAATTCGTCAATGTGAGGGAGCAAGGGATGCAGCGACACAATTTCTGTGTGAATTCGTCAATGTGAGGGAGCGAATGATGCAGTAAAGAAGGAATAGTGCTTCGGAAAGAGATACTCGTATCCCAAAAGAAAGTCTCGTCGTTCCCATAGAAACGTTAATCGATTTAGGAGGAGAAGTCATAGAATCCAACAGTATTTCATAGCGACGCAATTTCTGTGTTAATTCGTCAATGTGAGGGAGCGAGGGATGCAGTAATGAAGGAATAGTGCATCGTAATGGAGATAGTAGTATCCCAAAACAAAGTCCTGTCGTTTCCATAGTAACGTTACTCGATTTAGATGGAGAAGCCATAGAACGCATAGTATTTCATAGCGCCGCAATTTCTGTGTTAATTCGTCCATATGAGGGAGCGAGGGATGCAGTAAAGAAATAATAGTGCATCGGAAAGGAGATCGTCGTATCTCAAAGGAAATTCCTGTCGTTTCCCATGAACCGTTACGGGATTTAGAAGGAGATGTCTTAGAACACATAGTATTTCATAGCGACGCAATTTCTGTGTTAATTCGTCAATGTGAGGGAGCGATTGATGCAGTAAAGAAGGAATAGTGCATCGGAAAGGAGATACTCGTATCCCAAAAGCAAATCCTGTCGTTTCCATACAACGTTAGTCGATTTAGAAGGAGAAGTCATAGAACCCATAGTATATCATAGCTACGCAATTTCTGTGTTAATTCGTCAATGTGAGGGAGCGAGGGATGCAGTAAAGAAGGAATAGTGCATCATAAATGAGATACTCGTATCCCAAAAGCAAATACAGTCGTTTCTATAGAAACGTTACTCGATTTAGAAGGAGAAGTCTTAGAAGCCATAGTATTTTATAGCGAGCAATTTCAGTGTTAATTCGTTAATGAGAGGAAGCGAGGGATGCAGTAAACAAGGAATAGTGCATCGGAAAGGATATAGTCGTACCCCCAAAATAAAATCCTATCGTTTCCATAGAAATGTTACCCGCTTTAGATGGAGAAGTCATAGAACCCATAGTGTTTCATAGCGACGCAATTTCTGTGTGAATTCGTCAATGTGAGGGAGCGAGGGATGCAGTAAAGGAAAAATAGTGCATCGGAAAGGAGAAACAAGTATCCCAAAATAAAATCCTGTCGTTTCCATAGAAACGGTACTCGATTTAGAAGGAGAAGTCATAGAACACATTATATTTATGAACGACGCAATATCTGTGTTAATTCGTCAATGTGAGGGAGGGAAGGATGCAGTAAAGATGGAATAGTGCATCGGAAAGTAGATACTCGTATCCGAAAAGAAAATCCGGCCGTTTCCATAGAAACATTACTCGATTTAGAAGAAGAAGTCACACAACCCATAGTATCTCATAGCTACGCAATTTCTGTGTTAAATCGTCAATGTGAGGGGGCGAGAGATTCAGTAAACGAGGAATAGAGCATCGTAATGGAGATAGTCGTATCCCAAAACAAAATCCTGTCGTTTCAATAGTAACGTTACTCGATTTAGATGGAGAAGCCATAGAACGCATAGTATTTCATAGCGCCGCAATTTCTGTGTTAATTCGTCCATGAGAGGGAGCGAGGGGTGCAGTCAAGAAGGAATAGTGCATCGGAACGGAGATACTCGTATCCCAAAGGAAATCCTGTCGTTTCCGTAGAAACGTTACTCGATTTAGAAGGAGAAGTCTTATAACCCATAGAATATCATGGCGATGCATTTTCTGTGTTAATTCGTCAATGTGAAAGAGCGAGATATGAAGCTAAGAAGGAATAGTGCATCGGAAAGGAGATACTCGTATCCCAAAAGAAAATCCTGTCGTTTCCATACAAACGTTACTCGATTTAGAAGGTAAAGTCATAGATCACATAGTATTTCATATCTGTCGCAACTTCTGTGTTAATTCGTCAATGTGAGGGTGCGAGGGATGCAGTAAAGAAGGAATAGTGCATCGGAGAGGACATAGTGGTATCCCAAACGTAAATCCTGTCGTTTCCACAAAAACGTTACACGATTTAGAAGGAGATGTCATAGAACCCAAAGTATTTCATAGCGACGTAATTTCTGTGTTAATTTGTCAATGTGAATGAGCGATGGATGCAGTAAAGATGGATTAGTGCATCGGAAAGGAGATACATGTATCCCAAAAGAAACTCCTGTCGTGTCCGTAGAAATGTTACTCAATTTTGAGGGAGGAGACATAGAACCAATAGTATTTCATTGCGACGCAATATCTGTGTTAATTCGTCAATGTGAGGGAACGAGGGATACAGTAAAGAAGGAATAGTGCATAGGAAAGGAGATACTCGTATCCCAACAGAAAATCCTGTCGTTCCCATAGAGCCGTTACTCGATTTAGAAGGAGAAGTCATAGAATCCATAGTATTTCATAGCGTCGCAATTTCTGTGTTAATTCGTCAATGTGAGGGAGCGAGGGATGCAGTAAAGGAGGAATAGTGCATCGTAAAAGAGATACTCGTATCCCAAAAGCAAATACAGTCGTTTCTATAGAAACGTTATTCCATTTAGAAGGAGAAGTCTTAGAAGCCATAGTATTTTATAGCGAGCAATTTCAGTGTTATTCGTTAATGTGAGGAAGAGAGAGATGCAGTAAACAAGGAATAGTGAATCGGAAAGGAGATAGTCGTACCCCAAAAGAAAATCTTATCGTTTCCATAGAAATGTTACCCGCTTTAGATGGAGAAGTCATAGAACCCATAGAGTTTCATAGCGACGCATTTTCTGTGTGAATTCGTCAATGTGAGGGAGCGAGGGATGCAGTAAAGGAAAAATAGTGCATCGGAAAGGAGAAACAAGTATCCCAAAAGAAAATCCTGTCGTTTCCATACAAACGTTACTCGATTTAGAAGGAGAAGTCATAGAACACATTATATTTCAGAACGACGCAATTTCTGTGTTAATTCGTCAATGTGAGGGAGCGAGGGATTCAGTAAACAAGGAATAATGCATCGTAATGGAGATAGTCGTATCCCAAAACAAAGTCCTGTCGTTTCCATAGTAACGTTACTCGATTTAGATGGAGAAGCCATAGAACGCATAGTATTTCATAGCGCCGCAATTTCTGTGTTAATTCGTCCATATGAGGGAGCGAGGTATGCAGTAAAGAAATAATAGTGCATCGGAAAGGAGATAGTCGTATCTCAAAGGAAAATCCTGTCGTTTCCATAGAACCGTTACGGGATTTAGAAGGAGATGTCATAGAACACATAGTATTTCATAGCGACGCAATTTCTGTGTTAATTCGTCAATGTGAGGGAGCGAAGGATGCAGTTAAGAAGGAATAGTGCATCGGAGAGGAAATACTCGTATCCCAAAAGAAAATCCTGTCGTTTCCATACAAACATTAGTCGATTTAGAAGGAAAAGTCATAGACCTCATAGTATTACATAGCGACGCAATTTCTGTGTTAATTCGTCAATGTGAGGGAGCGAGGAATGCAGTAAAGAAGGAATAGTGCATCGGAGAGGAGATACTCGTATCCCAAAAAAAAATCCAGCCGTTTCCATAGAAACAATACTCGATTTAGAAGGAGGTTTCATAGTACCCATAGCATTTCATAGCGACGCAATTTCTGTGTTAATTCGTCACTGTGAGGGAGCGAGGGATGCAGTAATGAAGGAATAGTGCATCGTAATGGAGATAGTAGTATCCCAAAACAAAGTCCTGTCGTTTCCATAGTAACGTTACTCGATTTAGATGGAGAAGCCATAGAACGCATAGTATTTCATAGCGCCGCAATTTCTGTGTTAATTCGTCCATATGAGGGAGCGAGGGATGTAGTAAAGAACTAATAGTTCATCGGAAAGGAGATAGTCGTATCTCAAAGGAAAATCCTGTCGTTTCCCATGAACCGTTACGGGATTTAGAAGGAGATGTCATAGAACACATAGTATTTTATTGCGACGCAATTTCTGTCATAATTCGTCAATATGAGAGGCGAGGGATGCAGTAAAGAAGGAATAGTGCATCGGAAAGGAGATACTCGTATCCCAAAAGCAAATCCTGTCGTTTCCATACAAACGTTAGTCGATTTAGAAGGAGAAGTCATAGAACCCATAGTATATCATAGCTACGCAATGTCTGTGTTAATTCGTCAATGTGAGGGGGCGAGGGATGAAGTAAAGAAGGAATAGTGCATCGTAAATGAGATACTCGTATCCCAAAAGGAAATACAGTCGTTTCTATAGAAACGTTACTCGATTTAGAAGGAGAAGTCTTAGAAGCCATAGTATTTTATAGCGAGCAATTTCAGTGTTAATTCGTTAATGTGAGGAAGCGAGGGATGCAGTAAACAAGGAATAGTGCATCGGAAAGGATATAGTCGTACCCCAAAATAAAATCCTATCGTTTCCATAGAAATGTTACCCGCTTTAGATGTAGAAGTCATAGAACCCATAGTGTTTCATAGCGACGCAATTTCTGTGTGAATTCGTCAATGTGAGGGAGCGAGGGATGCAGTAAAGGAAAAATAGTGCATCGGAAAGGAGAAACAAGTATCCCAAAAGAAAATCCTGTCGTTTCCATAGAAACGGTACTCGATTTAGAAGGAGAAGTCATAGAACACATTATTTTTATGAACGACGCAATATCTGTGTTAATTCGTCAATGTGAGGGAGGGAAGGATGCGGTAAAGATGGAATAGTGCATCGGAAAGGAGATACTCGTATCCGAAAAGAAAATCTCGTCGTTCCCATAGAAACATTACCGATTTAGAAGAAGAAGTCATACAACCCATGGTATTTCATAGCTACGCAATTTCTGTGTTAAATCGTCAATGTGAGGGAGCGAGGGATACAGTAAACAAGGAATAGTGCATCGTAATGGAGATAGTCGTATCCCAAAACATAATCCTGTCGTTTCCATAGTAACGTTACTCGATTTAGATGGAGAAGCCATAGAACGCATAGTATTTCATAGCGCTGCAATTTCTGTGTTAATTCGCCCATAAGATGGAGCGAGGGGTGCAGTCAAGAAGGAATAGTGCATCGGAACGGAGATACTCGTATCCCAAAGGAAAATCCTGTCGTTTCCGTAGAAACGTTACTCGATTTAGAAGGAGAAGTCTTAGAACCCATAGAATATCATGGCGATGCATTTTCTGTGTTAATTCGTCAATGTGAAAGAGCGAGATATGAAGCTAAGAAGGAATAGTGCATCGGAAAGGAGATACTCGTATCCCAAAAGAAAATCCTGTCGTTTCCATACAAACGTTACTCGATTTAGAAGGTAAAGTCATAGATCACATAGTATTTCATATCTGTCGCAACTTCTGTGTTAATTCGTCAATGTGAGGGTGCGAGGGATGCAGTAAAGAAGGAATAGTGCATCGGAGAGGACATAGTGGTATCCCAAACGTAAATCCTGTCGTTTCCACAAAAACGTTACACGATTTAGAAGGAGATGTCATAGAACCCACAGTATTTCATAGCGACGTAATTTCTGTGTTAAATCGTCAATGTGAGGGAGCGATGGATGCAGTAAAGATGGATTAGTGCATTGGAAAGGAGATACTCGTATCCCAAAAGAAACTCCTGTCGTTTCCGTAGAAATGTTACTCAATTATGAGGGAGGTGACATAGAACCAATAGTATTTCATTGCGACGCAATATCTGTGTTAATTCGTCAATGTGAGGGAACGAGGGATACAGTAAAGAAGGAATAGTGCATAGGAAAGGAGATACTCGTATCCCAACAGAAAATCCTGTCGTTCCCATAGAGCCGTTACTCGATTTAGAAGGAGAAGTCATAGAATCCATAGTATTTCATAGCGTCGCAATTTCTGTGTTAATTCGTCAATGTGAGGGAGCGAGGGATGCAGTAAAGAAGGAATAGTGCATCGTAAATGAGATACTCGTATCCCAAAAGCAAATACAGTCGTTTCTGTAGAAACGTTACTCGATTTAGAAGGAGAAGTCTTAGAAGCCACAGTATTTTATAGCGAGCAATTTCAGTGTTATTCGTTAATGTGAGGAAGAGAGAGATGCAGTAAACAAGGAATAGTGAATCGGAAAGGAGATAGTCGTACCCCAAAAGAAAATCCTATCGTTTCCATAGAAATGTTACCCGCTTTAGATGGAGAAGTCATAGAACCCATAGAGTTTCATAGCGACGCATTTTCTGTGTGAATTCGTCAATGTGAGGGAGCGAGGGATGCAGTAAAGGAAAAATAGTGCATCGGAAAGGAGAAACAAGTATCCCAAAAGAAAATCCTGTCGTTTCTATACAAACGGTGCTCGATTTAGAAGGAGAAGTCATAGAACACATTATATTTCAGAACGACGCAATATCTGTGCTAATTCGTCAATGTGAGGGAGGGAAGGATGCAGTTAAGAAGGAATAGTGCATCGGAAAGGAGATACTCGTATCCCAAAAGAAAATCCGGCCGCTTCCATAGAAACATTACTCGATTTAGAAGAAGAAGTCATACAACCCATAGAATTTCAGAGCTACGCAATTTCTGTGTTAATTCGTCAATGTGAGGGAGCGAGGGATTCAGTAAACAAGGAATAATGCATCGGAGAGAAGATACTCGTATCCCAAAAGAAAATCCAGCCGTTTCCATAGAAACAATATTCGATTTAGAAGGAGGTTTCATAGTACCCATAGCATTTCATAGCGACGCAATTTCTGTGTTAATTCGTCAATGTGAGGGAGCGAGGGATGCAGTAATGAAGGAATAGTGCATCGTAATGGAGATAGTAGTATCCCAAAACAAAGTCCTGTCGTTTCCATAGTAACGTTACTCGATTTAGATGGAGAAGCCATAGAACGCATAGTATTTCATAGCGCCGCAATTTCTGTGTTAATTCGTCCATATGAAGCAGCGAGGGATGCAGTAAAGAAATAATAGTGAATCGGAAAGGAGATAGTCGTATCTCAAAGGAAAATCCAGTCGTTTCCCATGAACCGTTACGGGATTTAGAAGGAGATGTCATAGAACACATAGTATTTCATAGCGACGCAATTTCTGTGTTAATTCGTCAATGTGAGGGAGCGAGGGATGCAGTAAAGAAGGAATAGTGCATCGGAAAGGAGATACTCGTATCAGAAAAGCAAATCCTGTCGTTTCGATACAAACGTTAGTCGTTTTAGAAGGAGAAGTCATTGAACCCTTAGTATATCATAGCTACGCAATTTCTGTGTTAATTCGTCAATGTGAGGGAGCGAGGGATGCAGTAAACAAGGAATAGTGCATCGTAAAGGAGATAGTCGTATCCCAAAATGAAATCCTGTCGTTTCCATGGAAACGTTATTCAATTTAGAATGAGAAGCCATAGAATACATAGTATTTCATAGCGACGCAATTTCTGTGTGAATTCGTCAATGTGAGGGTGCGAGGGATGCAGTAAAGAAGGAATAGTGCATCGGAGAGGACATAGTGGTATCCCAAACGTAAATCCCGTCGTTTCCACAAAAACGTTACACGATTTAGAAGGAGATGTCATAGAACCCAAAGTATTTCATAGCGACGTAATTTCTGTGTTAATTCGTCAATGTGAGGGAGCGAGGGATGCAGTAAAGGAGGAATAGTGCATCGTAAATGAGATACTCGTATCCCAAAAGCAAATACAGTCGTTTCTATAGAAACGTTACTCGATTTAGAAGGAGAAGTCTTAGAAGCCATAGTATTTTATAGCGAGCAATTTCAGTGTTATTCGTTAATGTGAGGAAGAGAGAGAGATGCAGTAAACAAGGAATAGTGAATCGGAAAGGAGATAGTCGTACCCCAAAAGAAAATCCTATCGTTTCCATAGAAATGTTACCCGCTTTAGATGGAGAAGTCATAGAACCCATAGAGTTTCATAGCGACGCATTTTCTGTGTGAATTCGTCAATGTGAGGGAGCGAGGGATGCAGTAAAGGAAAAATAGTGCATCGGAAAGGAGAAACAAGTATCCCAAAAGAAAATCCTGTCGTTTCCATACAAACGTTACTCGATTTAGAAGGAGAAGTCATAGAACACATTATATTTCAGAACGACGCAATATCTGTGTTAATTCGTCAATGTGAGGGAGGGAAGGATGCAGTAAAGAAGGAATAGTGCATCGGAAAGGAGATACTCGTATCCCAAAAGAAAATCCGGCCGCTTCCATAGAAACATTACTCGATTTAGAAGAAGAAGTCATACAACCCATAGAATTTCAGAGCTACGCAATTTCTATGTTAATTCGTCAATGTGAGGGAGCGAGGGATTCATTAAACAAGGAATAATGCATCGTAATGGAGATAGTCGTATCCCAAAACAAAGTCCTGTCGTTTCCATAGTAACGTTACTCGATTTAGATGGAGAAGCCATAGAACGCATAGTATTTCATAGCGCCGCAATTTCTGTGTTAATTCGTCCATATGCGGGAGCGAGGTATGCAGTAAAGAAATAATAGTGCATCGGAAAGGAGATAGTCGTATCTCAAAGGAAAATCCTGTCGTTTCCATAGAACCGTTACGGGATTTAGAAGGAGATGTCATAGAACACATAGTATTTCATAGCGACGCAATTTCTGTGTTAATTCGTCAATGTGAGGGAGCGAAGGATGCAGTTAAGAAGGAATAGTGCATCGGAGAGGAAATACTCGTATCCCAAAAGAAAATCCTGTCGTTTCCATACAAACATTAGTCGATTTAGAAGGAAAAGTCATAGACCTCATAGTATTTCATAGCGACGCAATTTCTGTGTTAATTCGTCAATGTGAGGGAGCGAGGAATGCAGTAAAGAAGGAATAGTGCATCGTAGAGGAGATACTCGTATCCCAAAAAAAAAATCCAGCCGTTTCCATAGAAACAATACTCGATTTAGAAGGAGGTTTCATAGTACCCATAGCATTTCATAGCGACGCAATTTCTGTGTTAATTCGTCAATGTGAGGGAGCGAGGGATGCAGTAATGAAGGAATAGTGCATCGTATTGGAGATAGTAGTATCCCAAAACAAAGTCCTGTCGTTTCCATAGTAACGTTACTCGATTTAGATGGAGAAGCCATAGAACGCATAGTATTTCATAGCGCCGCAATTTCTGTGTTAATTCGTCCATATGAGGGAGCGAGGGATGTAGTAAAGAAATAATAGTTCATCGGAAAGGAGATAGTCGTATCTCAAAGGAAAATCCCGTCGTTTCCCATGAACCGTTACGGGATTTAGAAGGAGATGTCTTAGAACACATAGTATTTCATTGCGACGCAATTTCTGTCTTAATTCGTCAATGTGAGGGGCGAGGAATGCAGTAAAGAAGGAATAGTGCATCGGAAAGGAGATACTCGTATCCCAAAAGCAAATCCTGTCGTTTCCATACAAACGTTAGTCGATTTAGAAGGAGAAGTCATAGAACCCATAGTATATCATAGCTACGCAATGTCTGTGTTAATTCGTCAATGTGAGGGGGCGAGGGATGAAGTAAAGAAGGAATAGTGCATCGTAAATGAGATACTCGTATCCCAAAAGGAAATACAGTCGTTTCTATAGAAACGTTACTCGATTTAGAAGGAGAAGTCTTAGAAGCCATAGTATTTTATAGCGAGCAATTTCAGTGTTAATTCGTTAATGTGAGGAAGCGAGGGATGCAGTAAACAAGGAATAGTGCATCGGAAAGGATATAGTCGTACCCCAAAATAAAATCCTATCGTTTCCATAGAAATGTTACCCGCTTTAGATGGAGAAGTCATAGAACCCATAGTGTTTCATAGCGACGCAATTTCTGTGTGAATTCGTCAATGTGAGGGAGCGAGGGATGCAGTAAAGGAAAAATAGTGCATCGGAAAGGAGAAACAAGTATCCCAAAAGAAAATCCTGTCGTTTCCATAGAAACGGTACTCGATTTAGAAGGAGAAGTCATAGAACACATTATTTTTATGAACGACGCAATATCTGTGTTAATTCGTCAATGTGAGGGAGGGAAGGATGCGGTAAAGATGGAATAGTGCATCGGAAAGGAGATACTCGTATCCGAAAAGAAAATCTCGTCGTTCCCATAGAAACATTACTCGATTTAGAAGAAGAAGTCATACAACCCATGGTATTTCATAGCTACGCAATTTCTGTGTTAAATCGTCAATGTGAGGGAGCGAGGGATTCAGTAAACAAGGAATAGTGCATCGTAATGGAGATAGTCGTATCCCAAAACATAATCCTGTCGTTTCCATAGTAACGTTACTCGATTTAGATGGAGAAGCCATAGAACGCATAGTATTTCATAGCGCCGCAATTTCTGTGTTAATTCGCCCATAAGAGGGAGCGAGGGGTGCAGTCAAGAAGGAATAGTGCATCGGAACGGAGATACTCGTATCCCAAAGGAAAATCCTGTCGTTTCCGTAGAAACGTTGCTCGATTTAGAAGGAGAAGTCTTAGAACCCATAGAATATCATGGCGATGCATTTTCTGTGTTAATTCGTCAATGTGAAAGAGCGAGATATGAAGCTAAGAAGGAATAGTGCATCGGAAAGGAGATACTCGTATCCCAAAAGAAAATCCTGTCGTTTCCATACAAACGTTACTCGATTTAGAAGGTAAAGTCATAGATCACATAGTATTTCATATCTGTCGCAACTTCTGTGTTAATTCGTCAATGTGAGGGTGCGAGGGATGCAGTAAAGAAGGAATAGTGCATCGGAGAGGACATAGTGGTATCCCAAACGTAAATCCTGTCGTTTCCACAAAAACGTTACACGATTTAGAAGGAGATGTCATAGAACCCACAGTATTTCATAGCGACGTAATTTCTGTGTTAAATCGTCAATGTGAGGGAGCGATGGATGCAGTAAAGATGGATTAGTGCATCGGAAAGGAGATACTCGTATCCCAAAAGAAACTCCTGTCGTTTCCGTAGAAATGTTACTCAATTTTGAGGGAGGTGACATAGAACCAATAGTATTTCATTGCGACGCAATATCTGTGTTAATTCGTCAATGTGAGGGAACGAGGGATACAGTAAAGAAGGAATAGTGCATAGGAAAGGAGATACTCGTATCCCAACAGAAAATCCTGTCGTTCCCATAGAGCCGTTACTCGATTTAGAAGGAGAAGTCATAGAATCCATAGTATTTCATAGCGTCGCAATTTCTGTGTTAATTCGTCAATGTGAGGGAGCGAGGGATGCAGTAAAGTAGGAATAGTGCATCGTAAATGAGATACTCGAATCCCAAAAGCAAATACAGTTGTTTCTATAGAATCGTTACTCGATTTAGAAGGAGAAGTCTTAGAAGCCATAGTATTTTATAGCGAGCAATTTCAGTGTTAATTCGTTAATGTGAGGAAGCGATGGATGCAGTAAACAAGGAATAGTGCATCGGAACGGAGATGTATCCCAAAGGAAAATCCTGTCGTTTCCATAGAACCGTTACGGGATTTAGAAGGAGATGTCATAGAACACATAGTATTTCATAGCGACGCAATTTCTGTGTTAATTCGTCAATGTGAGGGAGCGAGGGATGCAGTCAAGAAGGAATAGTGCATCGGAACGGAGATGTATCCCAAAGGAATATCCTGTCGTTTCCGTAGAAACGTTACTCGATTTAGAAGGAGAAGTCATAGAACCCATAGAGTTTCATAGCGACGCATTTTCTGTGTGAATTCGTCAATGTGAGGGAGCGAGGGATGCAGTAAAGGAAAAATAGTGCATCGGAAAGGAGAAACAAGTATCCCAAAAGAAAATCCTGTCGTTTCCATACAAACGGTGCTCGATTTAGAAGGAGAAGTCATAGAACACATTATATTTCAGAACGACGCAATATCTGTGCTAATTCGTCAATGTGAGGGAGGGAAGGATGCAGTAAAGAAGGAATAGTGCATCGGAAAGGAGATACTCGTATCCCAAAAGAAAATCCGGCCGCTTCCATAGAAACATTACTCGATTTAGAAGAAGAAGTCATACAACCCATAGAATTTCAGAGCTACGCAATTTCTGTGTTAATTCGTCAATGTGAGGGAGGGAGGGATTCAGTAAACAAGGAATAATGCATCGTAATGGAGATAGTCGTATCCCAAAACAAAGTCCTGACGTTTCCATAGTAACGTTACTCGATTTAGATGGAGAAGCCATAGAACGCATAGTATTTCATAGCGCCGCAATTTCTGTGTTATTTCGTCCATATGAGGGAGCGAGGGATGCAGTAAAGAAGGAATAGTGCATCGGAGAGAAGATACTCGTATCCCAAAAGAAAATCCAGCCGTTTCCATAGAAACAATACTCGATTTAGAAGGAGGTTTCATAGTACCCATAGCATTTCATAGCGACGCAATTTCTGTGTTAATTCGTCAATGTGAGGGAGCGAGGGATGCAGTAATGAAGGAATAGTGCATCGTAATGGAGATAGTAGTATCCCAAAACAAAGTCCTGTCGTTTCCATAGTAACGTTACTCGATTTAGATGGAGAAGCCATAGAACGCATAGTATTTCATAGCGCCGCGATTTCTGTGTTAATTCGTCCATATGAGGGAGCGAGGGATGCAGTAAAGAAATAATAGTGCATCGGAAAGGAGATAGTCGTACCTCAAAGGAAAATCCTGTCGTTTCCCATGAACCGTTACGGGATTTAGAAGGAGATGTCATAGAACACATAGTATTTCATAGCGACGCAATTTCTGTGTTAATTCGTCAGTGTGTGGGAGCGAGGGATGCAGTAAAGAAGGAATAGTGCATCGGAAAGGAGATACTCGTATCCCAAAAGCAAATCCTGTCGTTTCGATACAAACGTTAGTCGATTTAGAAGGAGAAGTCATTGAACCCATAGTATATCATAGCTACGCAATTTCTGTGTTAATTCGTCAATGTGAGGGAGCGAGGGATGCAGTAAACAAGGAATAGTGCATCGTAAAGGAGATAGTCGTATCCCAAAATGAAATCCTGTCGTTTCCATGGAAACGTTATTCAATTTAGAATGAGAAGCCATAGAATACATAGTGTTTCATAGCGACGCAATTTCTGTGTGAATTCGTCAATGTGAGGGTGCGAGGGATGCAGTAAAGAAGGAATAGTGCATCGGAAAGGAGATACTCGTATCCCAAAAGAAAATCCAGCCGTTTACATAAATATATTACTCGATTTAGAAGGAGGTGACATAGAACCCATAGTATATCATTGCTACGCAATTTCTGTGTTAATTCGTCAATGTGAGGGAGCGAGGGATGCAGTAAAGTAGGAATGGTGCACGGGAAAGGAGATTCTCGTGTCCCAAAAGAAAATACAGTCGTTTCCATAGAGACGTTACTCGATTTAGAAGGAGAAGTCGTAGAACACATAGTATTTTATAGCGACGCAATTTCTGTGTTTATTCGCTAATGTGAGGATGCGAGGGATGCAGTAAAGAAGGAATAGTGCATCGTAAAGGAGATAGTCGTATCCCAAAATGAAATCCTGTCGTTTCCATGAAAACGTTACTCAATTTAGAATGAGAAGCCATAGAATACATAGTATTTCATAGCGACGCAATTTCTGTGTTAATTCGTCAATATGAGGGAGCGAGGGATGCAGTAAAGAAGTAATAGTGCAACGGAAACGGATAGTCGTATCCCAAAAGAAAATTCTGTCGTTTCCATAGAAACGTTAGTCGATTTAGAAGGAGAAGTCATAGAATCCATAGTATTTCATATCGACGCAATTTCTGTGTTAATTCGTCAATGTGAGGGAGCGAGGGATGCAGTAAAGAAGGGATAGTGCATCGGTAAGGAGAAATTCGTATCCCAAAAGAAAATCCTGCCGTTTCCATAGATACATTTCTCGATTTAGAAGGAGGTGTCATAGAACTCATAGTATTTCATAGCGTTGCAATGTCTGTGTTAATTCGTCAATGTGAGGGGGCGAGGGATGCAGTAAAGTAGGAATAGTGCATCGTAAATGAGATACTCGAATCCCAAAAGCAAATACAGTCGTTTCTATAGAATCGTTACTCGATTTAGAAGGAGAAGTCTTAGAAGCCATAGTATTTTATAGCGAGCAATTTCAGTGTTAATTCGTTAATGTGAGGAAGCGATGGATGCAGTAAACAAGGAATAGTGCATCGGAACGGAGATGTATCCCAAAGGAAAATCCTGTCGTTTCCATAGAACCGTTACGGGATTTAGAAGGAGATGTCATAGAACACATAGTATTTCATAGCGACGCAATTTCTGTGTTAATTCGTCAATGTGAGGGAGCGAGGGATGCAGTCAAGAAGGAATAGTGCATCGGAACGGAGATGTATCCCAAAGGAATATCCTGTCGTTTCCGTAGAAACGTTACTCGATTTAGAAGGAGAAGTCATAGAACCCATAGTATATCATGGCGATGCATTTTCTGTGTTAATTCGTCAATGTGAAAGAGCGAGGGATGAAGCTAAGAAGGAATAGTGCATCGGAAAGGAGATACTCGTATCCCAAAAGAAAATCCTGTCGTTTCCATACAAACGTTACTCGATTTAGAAGGTAAAGTCATAGATCACATAGTATTTCATATATGTCGCAACTTCTGTGTTAATTCGTCAATGTGAGGGTGCGAGGGAAGCAGTAAAGAAGGAATAGTGCATCGGAGAGGACATAGTGGTATCGCAAAAGTAAATCCTGTCGTTTCCACAAAAACGTTACACGATTTAGAAGGAGATGTCATAGAACCCACAGTATTTCATAGCGCCGCAATTTCTGTTTTAATTCGTCAATGTGAGGGAGCGATGGATGCAGTAAAGATGGATTAGTGCATCGGAAAGGAGATACTCGTATCCCAAAAGAAACTCCTGTCGTTTCCGTAGAAACGTTACTCAATTTTGAGGGAGGTGTCATAGAACCAATAGTATTTCACAGCTACCCAATATCTGTGTTAATTCGTCAATGTGAGGGGGCGAGGGATACAGTAAAGAAGGAATAGTGCATAGGAAAGGAGATACTCGTATCCCAACAGAAAATCCTTTCGTTTCCATACAAACGTTACTCGATTTAGAAGGAAAAGTCATAGATCACATAGTACTACATATCTGTCGCAATTTCTGTGTTAATTCGTCAATGTGAGGGAGCGAGGGATGCAGTAAAGAAATAATAGCGCATCGGAAAGGAGATACTCGTATCCCAAAAGATAATCCTACCGTCCCCATAGTAAGATTACTCGATTTAGAAGGAGATGTCATAGAACACATAGTATATCATGGCGACGCAATTTCTGTGTTAATTCGTCAAGGTGAGGGAGTTAGGGATGCAGTAAAGAAGGAATAGTGCAGCGGAAAGGAGATACTCGTATCCCAAAAGGAAATCCTGCCGTTTCCGCAGAAACATTACTCGATTTAGAAGGAGATGCCATAGAACCCATAGTATCTCATAGCGACGCAATTTCTGTGTTAATTCGTCAATGTGAGGGAGCGAGGGATGCAGTAAGGAAGAAATAGTGCATCGAAACGGAGATGGTCGCATGCCTAAAGAAAATCCTGTCGTTTCCATAGAAAAATTACTCGATTTAGAAGGAGAAGTCATAGAACCCATAGTAATTCATAGTGACACGATTTCTGTGTTAATTCGTCAATGAGAGGGAGCGAGGGATGCAGTAAAGAAGGAATAGTGCATCGGAAAGGAGATACTCGTAACCCAAAAGAAAACCCTGTCGTTTCTATAGAAACGTCTTTCGATTTGGAAGGGGTAGTCATAGAACCAATAGTATGTCATAGCGACGCAATTTCTGTGTTAATTTGTCAATGTGAGGAAGCGAGGGATGAAGTTAAGAAGGAATAGTGCATCGGAAAGGAGATACTCGTATCCCAAATGAAAATCCTGTCGTTTCCAGAGAAACGTTACTAGATTTAGAAGGAGAGGTCATAGAAACAATTTTATATCATAGCGACGCAATTTCTGTGTTAATTCGTCAGTGTGAGGGAGCAAGGAATGCAGTAAAGAAGGAATAGTGCATCGAAAAGGAGATACTAGTATGACAAAAAAAATCCTGCCGTTTCCACACAAACATTACTCGATTTAGAAGGAGATGTCATAGAACACATAGTATATCATAGCGACACAATATCTGTGTTAATTCGTCAATGTGAGGGAGCGAGGGATGCAGTAAAGAAGGAATAGTGCATCGGAAAGGAGATACTCGTAACCCAAAAGAAAACCCTGTCGTTTCCATAAAAACGTTACTCAATTTACAAGGAGATGCCACAGAACCCATAGTATTTCATAGCGACGCAGTATCTGTGTTACTTCGTCAATGTGAAGGAGCGAGGTATGCAGTAAAGAAGGAATAGCGCATCGGAGAGGAGATAGTCGTATCCCAAAAGTAAATCCTGTCGTTTCCACAAAAACGTTACACGATTTAGAAGGAGATGTCATAGAACCCATAGTATTTCATAGCGCCGCAATTTCTGTGTTAATTCGTCAATCTGAGGGAGCGACGGATGCAGTAAAGATGGATTAGTGCATCGGAAATGAGATCCTCGTATTCCAAAAGAAACTCCTTTCGTTTCCATAGAAACGTTACTCAATTTAGAGGGAGGTGTCATAGAACCAATAGTATTTCATAGCGCCGCAATTTCTGTGTTAATTCGTTAATGTGAGGGCGCGAGGGATACAGTAAAGAAGGAATTGTGCATCGGAAAGGAGATACTCGGATCCCAAGAGAAAATACTGTCGTTTCAGTAGAAACGTCACTCGATTTAGAAGGGGAAGTCATAGAACTAATAGTATGCCATAGCGACGCAATTTCTGTGCTAATTCGTCAATGTGAGGGAGCGAGGGATGAAGTTAAGAAGAAATAGTGCATCAGAAAGGAGATACTCGTGTCCCAAAAGAAAATCCTGTCGTTTCCATAGAAACGTTACTCGATTTAGAAGGAGATGTCATAGAACCAAATTTATATCATAGCTACTCAATTTCTGTGTTAATTCGTCAGTGTGAGTGAGCGAGGTATGCAGTAAAGAAGGAATAGTGCATCGGAAAGAAGATACTCGTATCCCAAAAAAAAATCCTGTCGTTTCCATACAAACGTTACTCGATTTAGAAGGAATAGTCAAAGAACACATGGTATTTCATAGCGTCGCAATATCTGTGTTAATTCGTCAATGTGAGGGAGCGCGGGATGCAGCAAAGAAGGAATAGTGCATCGTAAAGGAGATAGTCGAATCCCAACATTAAATCCTGTCGTTTCCATAGAAACGTTACTCAATTTAGAATGAGAAGCCATAGAACCCATAGTATTTCATAGCGACGCAATGTCTGTGTTAATTCGACAATGTGAGGGAGTGAGAGATGCAGTAAAGAAGTAATAGTGCAACGGAAAGGAGATCGTCGTATCCCAAAAGAAAATTATGTCGTTTCCATAGAAACGTTACCGGCTTCAGAAGGAGAAGTAATAGATCCCATAAAATTTCATTGCGTCGCAATCTCTGTGTTAATACGTCAACGTGAGGTCGCGAGGAATGCAGTAAAGAAGAAATAATGCATCGGAAAGGAGATACTCGTATCCCAAAAGAAAATACTGTCGTTTCCATTGAAACATTACTCAATTTAGAAGCAGATGTCATAGTACCCATTGCATGTCATAGCGACGCAATTTCTGTTTTAATACGTCTTGTGAGGGAGCGAGGGAAACTGTAAAGGTGGAATAGTGCATCAGAAAGGAGAAACTCGTATCCCAAAAGAAAAACATGTCGTTTCCATAGAAACGTTACTCGATTTAGAAAGAGAAATCATAGAACAGATAGTATATCATAGCGACGCAATTTCTGAGTTAGTACGTCAACGTGAGGGAGCGAGGGATGCAGTAAGGAAGGAATAGTGCATCGGAATGGAGATACTCGTATCCCAAAAGAAAATCCTGTCGTGTTCATAGAAACGTTACTCGATTTAGAAGGAGATGTCATAGAACACATAGTACTTCATAGCGTCGCAATTTCTGTGTTAATTCGACAATGTGAGGGAGCGAGGGTTCCAGTAAAGAAGGAATCGTAAAGCAGATAGTCGTATCCCAAAAGAAAATCCTTTCGATTGTATAGAAACGTTACTCGATTTAGAAGGGGAAGTCATAGAAACCATAGTATTTCATAGCGGCGCAATTACTGTGTTAATTCGTCATCGTGAGGGAGCGAGGGATGCAGTAAGGAAGGAAAAGTGCGTCGGAAAAAATTTAGTCTTATCCCAAAAGGAAATTCTGTCGTTTCCATAGCAACATTATTGGATTTAGAAGGAGAAGTCATAGAACCCATAGTATTTTTCAGTGAAGTAATTTATGTGTTAATTCGTCAGTGTGAGGGAGCGAGGAATGCTGTAAAGAAGGAATAGTGCATCCGAAAGGAGTTACTCGTATACCAAAATAAAATACTGTCGTGTCCATAGAAACGCTACTCGATTTAGAAGGGGATGTCATAGAACCCATTGCATATTATAGCGACGCAAAATCAGTGTTATTTCGTTAATGTGAGGAAGCGAGGGATGCAGTAAAGAAGGAATAGTGCATCGTACAGGAGATAGTCGTGTCCCGAAAGAAAACCCTGTCGTTTCCATAGAAACGTTACTCGATTTAGACGGAGAAGTCATAGAACCCGTAGTACTTCACAGCGACGCAATTTCTGTGTTAATTCGTCAATGTGAGGGAGCGAGGGATGCAGTAAAGAAGGAATAGTGCGTCGGAAAGGTGATACTCGTATCCCAAGAGAAAATACAGTCTTCTCCATAGAAACATTACTCGATTTTGAAGGAGAAGTCGTAGAACCCATAGTATTTCATACCGACGCAATATCAGTGTTAATTCGTTAAAGTGAGGAAGCGAGGGATGCAGTAAAGAAGGATTAGTGCATCGTGAAGTAGATAGTCGTATACCAAAAGATAATCCTGTCGTTTCCATAGAAACGTTACACGATTTAGAAGGAGAAGTTATAGAACCCATAGTATTTCATGGCGACGCAATATCTGTGGTAATTCATCAATTTGAGACAGCGAGGGATGCAGTAAAGAATTAATAGTGCATCGGAAAGGAGATAGTCGTATAACAAAAGGTAATCCTGTCGGTTCTGTAGAAACGTTGCTCGATCTAGAAGGAGAAGACATAGAACACATTGTATTTTATAGCGACGCAATTTCTGTGTAAATTCGTCAGTGTGAGGAAGCGAGGTATGCAGTAAAGAAGGAATATTGCATCGGAAAGGAGATACTAGTATGCCAAAAAAATATCCTGCCGTTTCCACACAAACATTACTCGATTTAGAAGGAGATGTCATAGAACACATAGTATATCATAGCGACACAATTTCTGTGTTAATTCGTCAATGTGAGGGAGCGAGGGATGCAGTAAAGTAGGAATAATGCATCGGAAAGGAGATACTCGTTTCCCAAAAGAAAATCCTGTCGTTTCCATATATATGTTTCAGGATTTAGAAGGAGATGTCATAGAACACATAGCATTTCATAGCGACGCAATTTCTGTGTTAATTCGTCAATGTGAGGGACCGAGGGACGCAGTCAAGAAGGAATAGTGCATCGGAACGGAGATGTATCCCAAAATAAAATCCTGTCGTTTCCGTAGAAACGTTACTCGATTTAGAAGGAGAAGTCATAGAACCCATTGTATTTCATAGCAACGGAATTTCTGTGTTAATACGTAAATGTGAGGGACCGAGGGATGCTGTAAAGAAGAAATAGTGCATCGGAACGGAGACAGTCGCATGCCAAAAGAAAATCCTCTCGTCTTCATAGAAAAGTTATT
Source organism: Schistocerca americana (assembly GCF_021461395.2). Taxonomy (NCBI): domain Eukaryota; kingdom Metazoa; phylum Arthropoda; class Insecta; order Orthoptera; family Acrididae; genus Schistocerca; species Schistocerca americana. The sequence goes on from NC_060119.1 coordinate 41,305,414, forward strand.
CGATTTAGAAGGAGAAGTCATAGAACCCATAGTAATTCATAGCGACACAATCTCTGTGTTAATCCGTCAATGAGAGGGCGCGAGGAATGCAGTAAACAAGGAATAGTGCATCGGAAAGGAGATACTCGTAACCCAAAAGAAAATCCTGTCGTTTCCATAGAAACGTTACTCGATTTAGAAGGAGATGCCATAGAACCCATAGTATTTCATAGCGACGCAGTATCTGTGTTACTTCGTCAATGTGAAGGAGCGAGGTATGCAGTAAAGAAGGAATAGCGCATCGGAGAGGAGATAGTCGTATCCGAAAAGTAAATCCTGTCGTTTCCACAAAAACATTACACGATTTAGAAGGAGATGTCATAGAACCCATAGTATTTCATAGCGACGCAATTTCTGTTTTAATTCGTCAATGTGAGGGCGCGAGGAATGCAGTAAAGAAGGAATAGTGCATCGGAAAGGAGATACTCGTAACCAAAAAGAAAACCCTGTCGTTTCCATAGAAACGTTACTTGATTTAGAAGGAGATGCCATAGAACCCATAGTGTTTCATAGCGACGCAATTTCTGTGTGAATTTGTCAATGTGAGGGAGGGAGGGATGCACTAAAGAAGGAATAGTGCATCGGAAAGGAGGTAGTCGTATCCCAATGGAAAATCCTGTCGTTTCCATAGAAACATTACTCGATTTAGAAGGAGAAGCCATAGAACTCGTTAGTGTATCATGGCGACGCAATTTCAGTGTTAATTCGTCAATGTGAGGGAGCGAGGGATGCAGGAAAGAAGGAATAGTGCATCGGAAAGGAGATAGTCGTATCCCAAAGGAAAATCCATCCGTTTCCATAGAAATGTTACATGATTTAGACGGAGATGTCATAGAACACATAGCATTTCATAGCGACGCAATTTCTGTGTTAATTCGTCAATGTGAGGGACCGAGGGATGCAGTAAAGTAGGAGTACTGTATCGGAAAGGAGATACTCGTATCCCAAAAGAAAATCCTGCTGTTTCCATAGAAACATTACTCGATCTAGAAGGAGATGTCATAGAATCCATACTATTTCATAGCAACGCAATTTCTGTGCTCATTCGTCAATGTGAGGGAGCGAGGGAAGCAGTATAGAAGGAATAGTGCATCAGAAAGGAGATAGTCGTATCCCAAAAGAAATTCCTGACGTTTCCATAGAAACTTTACTCGATTTAGAAGGAGATGTCATTGAACCCACGTTATTTCATAGCGACGCAATTTCTGTGTTTATTCGTCAATGTGAGGGAGCGAGGGATGCAGTAAAGAAGGAATAGTGCATCGGAAAGGTGGCAGTCGTATCCCAAAAGAAAATACTGTCGTTTCTATAGAAACGTTACTCGATTTAGAAGGAGAAGTCATAGAACCCATTGTATTGCATTGCAGCTCAATTTCTGTGTTAATTCGTCATTGTGAGGGAGCGAGGGATGCAGTAAAGAAGGAATTGTGCATCGGAAAGGAGATACTCGTATCCCAAAAGAAAATCCAGCCGTTTCCATGGAAACATTACTCGATTTAGAAGGAGATGTCATAGAGCCCGTGGTGTTTCATAGCGACGCTATTTCTGTGTACATTCGTCAACGTGAGGGAGCGGGGGATGCAGTTAAGAAGGAATAGTGCATCGGAAAGGAGATTCTCGTATCCCAAAAGAAAATACAGTCTTTTCCATAGAAACGTTACTCTATTTTGAAGGAGAGGTCATAGAACCTATAATATTTCATGGCGACGCAATTTCTGTGTTAATTCGTCAATTTGAGAGAGCGAGGGATGCAGTAAAAAAGGAAAAGTGCATCGGAAAGGAGATAGTCGCATCCCAAAAGATAATCCTGTCATCTCCATGGAAACGTTACTCGATTTAGTAGAAGAAGTCATAGAACACATAGAATTTAATAGCGTCGCAATTTCTGTGTTAATTCGTCATTGTGAGGGAGCAAGGGATGCAGTAAAGAAGGAATAGTGCATCGGAAAGGAGACAGTCGTATCCCAAAAGAAAATCTAGTCGTTTCCATTGAAATGTTACTCGATGTAGTAGAAGAAGTCATAGAACACATAGTATTTAATAGCGACGCAATATCTGTGATAATTCGTCATTGTGAGGGAGCAAGGGATGCAGTAAAGAAGGAATAGTGCATCGGAAAGGAGACAGTCGTATCCCAAAAGAAAATCTTGCTGTTTCCATGGAAACATTACTCGAATTAGGAGGAGATGGCATAGAGACCATAGTATTTCATAGCGACGCTATTTCTGTGTTCATTCGTCATCGTGAGGGAGCGAGGATGCAGTAAAGAAGAAATAGTGCATCGGAAATTAGATAGTCGTACCCCAAAAGAAAATACGGTCGTTTCTACAGAAACGTTACTCGATTGAGAAGCAGAAGCCATAGAACACATTAATTTTCATAGCGGCGCAATTTCTGTGTTAATTCGTCATCCTGAGAGAGCGAGGGATGCAGTAAAGAAGGAATAGTGCATCGGAAAGGAGATAGTCGTCTCCCAAAAGAAAATCCTGACGTTTCTATAGAAACGTTGCTCGATTTAGAAGGAGAGAGCTTAGAACCCATAGTATTTCATAGCGACGCAATTTCTGTGTTAATTCGTCAATGTGAGGGACCGAGGGATGCTGTAAAGAAGGAATAGTGCATCGGAAAAGAGATACTCGTATCCCAAAAGAAAATCCTGCCGTTCCCATAGAAACATTACTCGATTTATAAGGTGATGTCATAGAGCCCATAGTATTTCATATCAACGCTATTTCTGTGTTCATTAGTCATCGTGAGGGAGCGAGGGATGCAATAAAGAAGGAATAGTGCATCGGAAATTAGATAGTCGTACCGCAAAAGAAAATACGGTCGTTTCTACAGAAACGTTACTCGATTGAGAAGCAGAAGCCATAGAACACATTAATTTTCATAGCGACGCAATTTCTGTGTGAATTCGTCAATGTGTGGGAGCGAGGGATGCAGTAAGGGAAAAATAGTGCATCGGAAAGGAGATACACGTATCCCAAAAGAAAAACCCTGTCGTTTCCATAGAAACGTTAGTAGATTTGGAAGGAAAAGTCATTGAACTCATAGTATTTCACACCGACGCAATTTCTGTGTTAATTCGTCAATGTGAGGGAGGGAGGGATGCAGTAAAGAAGGAATAGTGCATCGGAAAGGAGGTAGTCGTATCCCAATAGAAAATCCTGTCGTTTCCATAGAAACATTACTCGATTTAGAAGGAGAAGCCATGGAACTCCTTAGTATATCATGGCGACGCAATTTCAGTGTTAATTCGTCAATGTGAGGGAGGGAGGGATGCAGGAAAGAAGGAATAGTGCATCGGAAAGAAGATAGTCGTATCCCAAAGGAAAATACAGTCGTTTCCATAGAAATGTTACAGGATTTAGACGGAGATGTCATAGAACACATAGCATTTCATAGCGACGCAATTTCTGTGTTAATTCGTCAATGTGAGGGACCGAGGGATGCAGTAAAGTAGGAATACTGTATCGGAAAGGAGATACTCGTATCCCAAAAGAAAATCCTGCTGATTCCATAGAAACATTACTCGCTTTAGAAGGAGATGTCATGGAATCCATACTATTTCATAGCAACGCAAGTTCTGTGTTCATTCGTCAATGTGAGGGAGCAAGGGATGCAGTATAGGAGGGATAGTGCATCAGAAAGGAGATAGTCGTATCCCAAAAGAAAGTCCTGGCGTTTCCATAGAAACGTTACTCGACTTAGAAGGAGATGTCATTGAACCCACGTTATTTCATAGCGACGCAATTTCTGTGTTAATTCTTCAATGTGAGGGAGCGAGGTATGCAGTAATGAAGGAATAGTGCATCGTAACGGAGATAGTCTTATCCCAAAAGAAAATCCAGCCGATTCCATTGAAACGTTACTTGATTTAGAAGGAGTTGTCATGGAACCCATAGTATATAGTAGCGACGCAATTTCTGTGTTAATTCGTCAATGTGAGGGAGCGAGGGATGCAGTAAAGAAGGAATAGTGCATCGGAAAGGTGGCAGACGTATCCCAAAAGAAAATCTAGTCGTTTCCATAGAAACGTTACTCGATTTAGTAGATGAAGTCATAGAACCCATAGTATTCAATAGCGACGCAATATCTGTATTAATTCGTCAATGTGAGGGAGCGAGGGATGCAGTAAAGAAGGAATTGTGCATCGGAAAGGAGATACTCGTATCCCAAAAGAAAATACAGTCTTTTCCATAGAAACGTTACTCGATTTTGAAGGAGAAGTCATAGAACCTATAGTATTTCATGGCGACGCAATTTCTGTGTTAATTCGTCATTGTGAGGGAGCAAGGGATGCAGTAAAGAAGGAATAGTGCATCGGAAAGGAGACAGTCGTATCCCAAAAGAAAATCTAGTCGTTTCCATAGAAATGTTACTCGATTTGGTAGAAGAAGTCATAGAACCCATAGTATTTAATAGCGACGCAATTTCTGTGTTAATTCGTTATTGTGAGGGAGCAAGGGATGCAGTAAAGAAGGAATAGTGCATCGGAAAGGAGACAGTCGTATCCCAAAAGAAAATCTTGCCGTTTCCATGGAAACATTACTCGATTTAGAAGGAGATGTCATAGAGCCCATGGTATTTTATAGCGACGCTATTTTTGTATTAATTCGTCAATGTGAGGGAGCGAGGGATGCAGTAAAGAAGGAATAGTGCATCGTAAAGGAGGTACACGTATCCCAAAAGAAATACCTTCAGTTTCCATAGAAACATTACTCGATTTCGAAGGAGATGGCATAGAGCCCATAGTATTTCATAGCGACGCTATTTCTGTGTTAATTCGTCAATGTGAGGGGGCGAGGGATGCTGTAAAGAAGGAATAGTGCATCGGAAAAGAGGTAGTCGTATCCCAAAGGAAAATCCGGTCGTTTCCATAGAAACGTTGCTTGATTTAGAACAAGATGTCATAGAACTTATAGAATATCATAGCGACGCAATTTCTGTGTTAATTCATCAATGTGAGGGAGCGAGGTATGCAGTAATGAAGGAATAGTGCATCGTAACGGAGATAGTCTTATCCCAAAAGAAAATCCAGCCGTTTCCATTGAAACGTTACTTGATTTAGAAGGAGTTGTCATGGAACCCATAGTATATAGTAGCGACGCAATTTCTGTGTTAATTCGTCAATGTGAGGGAGCGAGGGATGCAGTAAAGAAGGAATAGTGCATCGGAAAGGTGGCAGACGTATCCCAAAAGAAAATCTAGTCGTTTCCATAGAAACGTTACTCGATTTAGTAGATGAAGTCATAGAACCCATAGTATTCAATAGCGACGCAATATCTGTATTAATTCGTCAATGTGAGGGAGCGAGGGATGCAGTAAAGAAGGAATTGTGCATCGGAAAGGAGATACTCGTATCCCAAAAGAAAATACAGTCTTTTCCATAGAAACGTTACTCGATTTTGAAGGAGAAGTCATAGAACCTATAGTATTTCATGGCGACGCAATTTCTGTGTTAATTCGTCATTGTGAGGGAGCAAGGGATGCAGTAAAGAAGGAATAGTGCATCGGAAAGGAGACAGTCGTATCCCAAAAGAAAATCTAGTCGTTTCCATAGAAATGTTACTCGATTTGGTAGAAGAAGTCATAGAACCCATAGTATTTAATAGCGACGCAATTTCTGTGTTAATTCGTTATTGTGAGGGAGCAAGGGATGCAGTAAAGAAGGAATAGTGCATCGGAAAGGAGACAGTCGTATCCCAAAAGAAAATCTTGCCGTTTCCATGGAAACATTACTCGATTTAGAAGGAGATGTCATAGAGCCCATGGTATTTTATAGCGACGCTATTTTTGTATTAATTCGTCAATGTGAGGGAGCGAGGGATGCAGTAAAGAAGGAATAGTGCATCGTAAAGGAGGTACACGTATCCCAAAAGAAATACCTTCAGTTTCCATAGAAACATTACTCGATTTCGAAGGAGATGGCATAGAGCCCATAGTATTTCATAGCGACGCTATTTCTGTGTTAATTCGTCAATGTGAGGGGGCGAGGGATGCTGTAAAGAAGGAATAGTGCATCGGAAAAGAGGTAGTCGTATCCCAAAGGAAAATCCTGTCGTTTCCATAGAAACGATACTCGATTTAGATGGAGAAGTCAATTAACGCATAGTTTTTAATAGCGACGAAATTTCTGTGTTAAATCGTCAACGTGAGGAGCGAGGGATGCAGTAAAGAAGGAATAGTGCATCGGAAAGGAGATAGTCGTATCCCAAAAGAAAATCCTGTCGTTTCTATAGAAACGTTGCTCGGATTAGAACTAGATGTCATAGAACTTATAGTATATCATAGCGACGCAATTTCTGTGTTAATTTGTCAATGTGAGGGAGCGAGTGTTGCAGCAAAGAAGGAATAGTGCATCGTAAAGAAGATAGTCGTATCGAAAAAAAATATCCAGTCGCTTCCATTGAAACGTTACTTGAATTAGAAGGAGTTGTCATAGAACCCATAGTATTTCGCAGCGACGCAGTTTCTGGGAGGAGGAGAAGATTAGAGTTTAACGTCCTGTCGACAACGAGGTCATTAGAGACGGAGCGCAAGCTTGGGTGAGGGAACGATGGGGAAGGAAATAGGCCGTGCCCTTTCAAAGGAACCATCCCGGCATTTGCCTGAATTGATTTAGGGAAATCGTGGAAAACGTATATCAGGATGGACGGAGACGGGATTGATCCGTCGTCGTCCCGAATGCGAGTCCAGTGTGCTAACCACTGCGCCACCTCTCTCGGCGACGCAATTTCTATGTTAATTCGTCAAAGTGAGGGAGCGAGGGATGCAGTAAAGAAGGAATAGTGCATCGGAAAGGAGACAGTCGTATCCCAAAAGAAAATGTAGTCGTATCAATAGAAACGTTACTCGATTTAGTAGAAGATGTCATAGAACACATTGTATTTATTTGCGACGCAAATTCTGTGTTAATTCGTCAATGTGAGGGAGCGAGGGATGCAGTAAAGAAGGAATAGTGCATCGGAAAGGAGATAGTCGTATCCCCAAAAAATATCCTGTCGTTTCTATAGAAACGTAGCTCGATTTAGACGGAGAGGGCATAGAACCCATAGCATTTCATAGCGACGCAATTTCTGTGTTAATTCGTCAATGTGAGGGAGCAAGGGATGCTGTAAAGAAAGAATAGTGCATCGGAAGGGTGATACTCGTATCCCAAAAGAAAATCCTGCCGTTTCCATAGAAACATTACTCGATTCTAAGTAGGTGTCATAGAGCCCATGGTATTTCATAGCGACGCTATTTCTGTGTTCATTCGTCAACGTGAGGGAGCGAGGGATGCAGTAAAGAAGGAATAGTGCATCGGAAATTAGATAGTCGTATCCCAAAAAAAATCCTGTCATGTCCATAGTAATGTTAAACGATGTAAAAGGAGAAGTAATAGAAACCATAGTATTTCATAGCGGCGCAATTTCTGTGTTAATTCGTCATTGTGATGGAGCGAGGGATACAGTAAACAAGCCATAGTGCATCGGAAGGGAGATACTCGTAACCCAATAGAAAATCCTGTCCTTTCCATAGCAACGTTACTCGATTTAGAAGGAGAAGTCATAGCACCTATAGTATTTCATAGAGACGCAATTTCTGTGTTAATTCGTCAGTGTGAGGGAGCGCGGGATGCAGTAGAGAAGGAATATTGCATCAGAAAGGACATACTCGGATCCCAAAAGAAAATCCTCTCGTTTCCATAGAAACGTTACTCGATTTAGATGGAGAAGTCATAGATCCCCTGGTATTTCATAGCGACGCAATGTCAGTATTATTTCGTTAATGTGAGGAAGCGAGGGATGCAGTAAAGAAGGAATAGTGAATCGTAACGGAGATAGTCGTATCCCAAAAGAAAATCCTGTCGTTTCCATAGAAACGTTGCTTGATTTAGAACAAGATGTCATAGAACTTATAGAATATCATAGCGACGCAATTTCTGTGTTAATTCATCAATGTGAGGGAGCGAGGGATGCAGTAAAGAAGGAATAGTGCATCGTGAAGGAGATAGTCGTATCCCAAAAGAAAATCCAGTCGTTTCAATTGAAACGTTACTCGATTTAGAAGGAGAAGTCAGAGAACCCATTGTATTGCATTGCAGCTCAATTTCTGTGTTAATTCGTCATTGTGAGGGAGCGAGGGATGCAGTAAAGAAGGAATTGTGCATCGGAAAGGAGATACTCGTATCCCAAAAAAAATCCTGCCGTTTCCATGGAAACATTACTCGATTTAATAGGAGATGTCATAGAGCCCATGGTGCTTCATAGCGACGCTATTTCTGTGTACATTCGTCAACGTGAGGGAGCGGAGGATGCAGTTAAGAAGGAATAGTGCATCGGAAAGGAGATACTCGGATCCCAAAAGAAAATCCTCTCGTTTCCATAGAAACGTTACTCGATTTAGATGGAGAAGTCATAGATCCCCTGGTATTTCACAGCGACGCAATGTCAGTATTATTTCCTTAATGTGAGGAAGCGAGGGATGCAGTAAAGAAGGAATAGTGCATCGTAACGGAGATAGTCGTATCCCAAGAAAAAATCCTGTCGTTTCCATAGAAACGTTGCTTGATTTAGAACAAGATGTCATAGAACTTATAGAAAATCATAGCGACGCAATTTCTGTGTTAATTCATCAATGTGAGGGAGCGAGGGATGCAGTAAGGAAGGAATAGTGCATCGTGAAGGAGATAGTCGTATCCCAAAAGAATATCCAGTCGTTTCAATTGAAACGTTACTCGATTTAGAAGGAGATGTCAGAGAACCTGTAGTATTTCGTAGAGACGCAATTTCTGGGAGGAGGAGGAGATTAGTGTTTCACGTCCCGTCGACAACGAGGTCATTAGAGACGGAGCGCAAGCTCCGGTGGGGGAAGGATGGGGAAGGAAATCGGCCGTATCCTTTCAAAGGAAACTTCCCGGCATTTGCCTGAATTGATTTAGGGAAATCACGGAAAACGTAAATCAGGATGGCCGGAGATGGGATTGAACCGTCGTCCTCCCGAATGCGAGTCCAGTGTGCTAACCACTGCGCCACCTCGCTCGGCGACGCAATTTCTGTGTTAATTCGTCAAAGTGAGGGAGCGAGAGATGCAGTAAAGAAGAAATAATGCATCGGAAATATGACAGTCGTATCCCCAAAAAAAATCCTTCCGTTTCTATAGAAATGTAGCTCGATTTAGAAGCACAGGGCATAGGACCCATAGTATTTCATAGCGACGCAATTTTTGTGTTATTTCGACAATGTGAGGGAGCGAATGATGCTGTGAAGAAGGAATAGTGCATCGGAAAGGTGATACTCGTATCCCAAAAGAGAATCCTGTCGTTTCCATAAAAACGTTGCACGATTTCGAACGAGATGTCATAGAACCCATAGTATTTCATGGCGGCGCAATTTCTGTGTTAATTCGTCATTGTGAGGGAGCGAGGGATGCAATAAAGAAGGAAAAGTGAATCGGAAAGGAGATAGTCGTATCCCAAAAGAGAATCCTGTCGTATCCAAAGAAACGTTACTCGATTTAGAAGGAGATGTCATTGAACCCATATTAATTCATGGCAACGCAATTTCTGTGTTAATTCGTCAATGTAAGGGGGCGTGGGATGCAGTGAAGAAGGAATAGTGCGACGGAAAGGAGATACCCGTATCCCAAAAGAAAATACAGTCTTTTCCATAGAATCGTTAGTCGATTTTGAAGGAGAAGTCATAGAACCCATAGTATGTAGTGGCGACGCAATTTCTGTGTTAATTCGTCAATGTGAGGGCGCGAGGAATGCAGTAAAGAAGGAATAGTGCATCGGAAAGGAGACACTCATATCCCAAAAGAAAATCCTGTCGTTTCCATTGATAAGTTACTCGATTTAGAAGGAGATGTCATACAACACATAGTGTATCATAGCGACGCAATTTCTGAGTTAATTCGTCAATGTGAAGGAGTGTGGTATGCATTAAAGAAGGAATAGTGCATCGGAAGGGAGAAACTCGTATCCCAAAAGAAAATCCTGTCGGTTCTATAAAGAAAGTTATACGATTCAGAAGGAGATGTCATTGTACCGATAATATTTCATAGCGGCGCAATTTCTGTGTTAATTCGTCGTTGTGAGGGTGCGAGGGATGCAGTAAAGAAGGAAAAGTGCATCGGAAAGGAGATAGTCGTATCCCAAAAGATAATCCTGTCGTATCCAAAGATACGTTACTCGATTTAGAGGGAGAAGTCATAGAACTCATAGTATTTAATAGCGACGCAATTTCTGTGTTAATTCGTCAATGTGAGGGAGGGAGGGATGCAGTAAAGAAGGAATAGTGCATCCGAAAGGAGATACTCATATCCCAAAAGAAAATCCTGTCGTTTCCACTGATAAGTTACTCGATTTAGAAGGAGATGTCATAGAACTCATAGTACTTCATAGCGACGCAATTTCTGTGTTAATTCGTCAATAAGAGGCAGCGAGGGAAGCAGTAAAGCAGGAATACTGCATCGTAAGAGAGATAGTCGTATCCCATAAGGAAATCCAGTCGTTTCCATAGAAACGTTACTCGATTTAGAAGGAGATGTCATAGAACACATAGTATGTCATAGCGACGTAATTTCTGTATTAATCCGTCAATGTGAAGGAGCGAGGTATCCATTAAAGAAGGATTAGTGCATCGGAAAGGACATACTCGTATCCCAAAATAAATCCAGTCGTTTCCATAGAAACGTTACTCGATTTATAAGGAGAAGTCATAGAACCCATAGTATTTAGTAGCGACGCAATTTCTGTGTTAATTCGTCAATGTGAGGGAACGAGGGATCCAGTAATGAAGGAATAGTGCATCGTAAAGGAGATAGTCGTATCCCAAATGAAAATCCAGTCGTTTCCATAGAAACGTTGCTCGATTTAGAAGGAGATGTCATAGAACACATAGTATTTCATAGCGACGCAATTTCTGTGTTACTTCGTCAATTTGAGCGAGCGGGGGATGCAGTAAAGAAGGAATATTGCATCGGAAAGGAGATACTCGTACCCCAAATGAAAATCGTGCCGTTTCCAAAGAAAAATCACTCGATTTAGAAGGAGATGTCATAAAACCCATAGTATTTCATAGCGACGCAATATCTGTGTTAATTCGACAATGTGATGGAGCGAGGGATGCAAAAAAGAAGGAATAGTGCAACGGAAGGGTGATACTCGTATCCGAAAAGAAAACCCTGTCGTTTCCATAGAAACGTTACTCGATTTAGAAGGAGTAGTCATAGAACTCATAGTATTTCATAGCGACGCAATATCTGTGTTAATTCGTAAATCTGACGTGCGAAAGATTCAGTAAATCAGGAATAGTGCATCGGAAAGGGGATAGTCTTATCCTAAAAACAAAATCCTGTCGTTTGCATAGCAACGGTACTCGATTTAGGAGGAGAAGTCGTAGTACTTATAGTATTTCATAGCGACGCAATTTCTGTGTCAATTCGTCAATGTGAGGGAGCGAGGGATTCAGTAAAGAAGGAATAGTACATCAGAAAGGAGATAGTCTTATCCCAAAACAAAATCCTGTCGTTTCCATAGAAACGTTACTCGATTTAGAAGAGAAGTCATAGTACACATAGTGTTTCATAGCGACGCAATTTCTGTGTTATTTCGTCAATGTGAGGGTGCGAGGGATGCAGTAAAGAAGTAATAGTGCATCGGAAAGGAGATAATCGTAACCCTAAAGAAAATCCTGTCGTTTCTATTGAAACGTTGCTCGTTTTAGAAGGAGAAATCATAGAACCCATAGTATTTCATAGCGACGCAATTTCCGTGTCAATTCGTGAATGTAAAGGAACGAGGGATGCCGTAAAGAAGGAATAGTGCATCGTAAAGTCCATGGTCGTATACCAAAAGATAATCCGGTCGTTTCCATAGAAACGTTACTCGATTTAGAGGGAGATGTCATAGAACCCATAGTATATCATAGACGCAATTTCTGTGTTAATTCGACAATGTGATGGAGCGAGGGATGCAAAAAAGAAGGAATAGTGCAACGGAAGGGTGATACACGTATCCGAAAAGAAAATCCTGTCGTTTCCATAGAAACGTTACTCGATTTAGGAGGAGTAGTCATAGAACTCATAGTATTTCATACGAACGCAATTTCTGTGTTAATTCGTAAATCTGACGGTGGGAAAGATTCAGTAAATCAGGAATAGTGCATCGGAATGGGGATAGTCTTATCCTAAAAAGAAAATCCTGTCGTTTCCATAGCAACGGTACTCGATTTAGGAGGAGAAGTCGTAGTACTTATAGTATTTCATAGCGACGCAATTTCTGTGTTAATTCGTCAATGTGAGGGAGCGAGGGATGCAGTAAAGAAGGAATAATGCATCGGAAAGGAGATATTCGTATCCCAAACAAAAAAACTGTCGTTTCTACAGAAACGTTACTCGATTTAGAAGGAGAAGACATAGAACCCATGGTATTTCATAGCGACGCCATTTCTGTGTCAATTCGTCAATGTAAAGGAGCGAGGGTTGCCGTAAAGAAGGAATGGTGCATCGTAAAGTCCATGGTCGTATACCAAAAGATAATCCGGTCGTTTCCATAGAAACGTTACTCGATTTAGAGGGAGATGTCATAGAACCCATAGTATATCATAGAGACGCAATTTCTGTGTTAATTCGTCAATGTGAGGGAGCGAGGGATGCAGTAAAGAAGGAATATTGCATCGGAAAGGAGATACCCGTATCCCAAAAGAAAATCCTGTCGTTTCCATTGATAAGTTACTCGATATAGAAGGAGATGTCATAGAACTCATAGTACTTCCTTGCGACGCAATTTCTGTGTTAATTCGTCAATGAAAGGCAGCGAGGGATGCAGTAAAGCAGGAATAGTGCATCGTAAAGGAGATACTGGTATCTCAAAAGAAAATCCTGGCGTTTCCAAAGAAAAATTACTCGATTTAGAAGGACATGTCATAGAACCCATAGTATTTCATTCCGGCGCAATTTCTGTGTTATATCGTCAATGTGATGGAGCGACGGACGCAAAAAAGAAGGAATAGTGCAACGGAAGGGTGATACTCGTATCCGAAAAGAAAATCCTGTCGTTTCCATAGAAACGTTACTCGATTTAGAAGGAGTAGTCATAGAACTCATAGTATATCATGGCGACGCAATTTCTGTGTTAATTCGTCAATGAGAGGGAGCGGGGGATGCAGCAAAGAAGGGATAGTGCATCGGAACGGAGATACTCGAATCCCAAAAGAAATTCCTGTCGTTTCCAAACAAACGTTACTCGATTTTGATCGAAAAGTCATAGAACCCATAGTATATCATAGCGAAGCAATTTCTGTGATAATTCGTCATTGTGAGAGAGCGGGGGATGCAGTAAAGAAGGAACAGTGCATCAGAAAGGAGATAGTCTTATCCCAAAAGAAAATCCTGTCGTTTCCATAGAAACGTTACTCGATTTAGAAGGAGAAGTCATAGAACTCATAGTATTTCATAGCGACGCAATATCTGTGTTAATTTGTCAATGTGAGGGAGGGAGGGATGCAGTAAAGCAGGAATAGTGCATCGGAATGGAGATACTTATAGCCTAAAAGAAAATCCTGTCGTTTCCAATTAAACGTTACTCGATTTAGAAGGAGATGTCATAGAAACCATAGTACTTCATAGCGACGCAGATCCTGTGTTAATTCGCCAATGTGAGGGAGCGAGGGACGCAGTAAAGAAGGAATAGTGCATCGTAATGGACACAGTCGTATCCCAAAAGAAATTCCGGTCGTTTCCGTAGAAATGTTATTCGATTTAGAAGAAGATGTCATAGAACCCATAGTATTTCATAGCGACGCAATTTCTCTGTTGATTTGTCAATGTGAGGGAGCGAGGGGGGCAGTAAAGAAGGAATAGTGCATCGGAAAGGAGATACTCGTATCCCAAAAGTAAATCCCGTCGTTTCCATAGAAACGTAACTCGAATTAGAAGGTGATGTCATAGAACCGCTAGTATTTCACGGCGACGTAATCTCTGTGGTAAATCGTCAATTTGAGAGAGCGAGGAATGCAGTAAAGAAGGAACAGTGCATCGGAAAGGAAATACTTGTATCCCAAAAGAAAATCCTCTCGTTTCCATAAAAACGTTACTCGATTTAGAAGGAGTAGTCATAGAACTCAAAGTATATCATGGCGACGCAATTTCTGTGTTAATTCGTCAATGTGAGGGAGCGAGGGATGCAGTAAAGATGGAATAGTGCATCGGAAAGGAGATACGCGTATCCCAAAAGAAAATTCTGGCGTTTCCATACAAACGTTACTCGATTTAGAAGGAAAAGTAATAGAACCCATAGTATTTCATAGCGACGCAATATCTGTGTTACTTCGTCAATTTGAGGTAGCGGGGAATGCAGTAATGAAGGAATAGTGCATCGGAAAGGAGATACTCGTATCCCAAAAGAAAATCCTGCCGTATCCAAAGAAAAATTACTCGATTTAGAAGGAGATGTCATGGAACCCATAGTTTTTCATAGCGACGCAATTTCTGTGTTAATTCGTTAATGTGAGGAAGCGAGGGATGCAGTAAAGAAGGAATAGTGCATCGTAAAGAAAATAGTAGTATCCCAAAAGAAAATCCTGTTGTTTCCATAGAAACGTTACTCGATTTAGAAAATAGACGTCACAGAACCCATAGTATATCATTGCGACGCAATTTCTTTGTTAATTCGTCAATGTGAGGGAGCGAGGGATGCAGTAAAGAAGGAACAATGCATCGTAAAAATATAGTCGTATGCCAAAAGAAAATCCTGTCGTTTCCCTTGAAACGTTACTCGATTCAGAAGGAGAAATCATACAACCAATAGTATTTCATAGCGACGCAATTTCTGTGTTAATTTGTCAATGTGAGGGAGCGAGGAATGCAGTAAAGAAGGAATAGTGCATCGGAAAGGAGATACTCGTATCCCAAAAGAAAATCCTGTCGTTTCCATAGTAACGTTACTCGATTTAGAAGGATATGTCATAGAACCCATTGCATTTCATAGCGACGCAATTTCTGTGTTGATTCGTCAAGGTGAGGGAGCGAGGGATGCAGTAAAGAAGGAATAGTGCATCGGAAAGGAGATACTCGTGTCCCAAAAGCAAATCCCGTCGTTTCCATAGAAACGTTACTAGAATTAGAAGGAGATGTCATAGAACCCCTAGTATTTCACGGCGACGAAATCTCTGTGGTATATCGTCACTGTGAGGGAGCGATGAATGCAGTACAGAAGGAAAAATGCATCGGAAAGGAAATACTCGTATCCCAAGAGAAATTCCTGCCCCTTCCATAGAAACGTTACTCATTTTAGAAGGAGATGTCATAGAACGCATAGTATTACATAGCCCCGCAATTTCTGTGTTAATTCGTCAAAGTGAGTTAGCGAGGGATGCAGTAAAGAAGGAAAAGTGCATCGGAAAGGAGATAGTCGATTCCCTAAACAAATTCCTGTCGTTTCCATAGAAACGTTACTCGGTTAAAAGGATATGTCAGAGAACCCATAGTATTTCATAACGATGCAATTTAGGTGTTAATTCGTCAATGTGAGGAAGCAACGGATGCAGTTAAGAAATATTAGTGCATCGGAAAGGAGAAATTCGTATCCCAAAAGGAAGTCCCGTCATGTCCATGGAGACGTTACTACACTAAGAAGCAGACGTCATGGAACCCATAGTATTTCATAGTGATGCAATTTCAATGTTAATGCGACAATGTGAGGGAGTGAGGGATGCAGTAAAGAATTAATAGTGCATCGGAAAGAAGATACCCGTATCCCAAAAGGAATTTCTGTCCGTTCTATAGAAACGATACTCGATTTAGAAGGAAATGTCATAGAACCCGTAGTATTTCATAGGCCCGCAATTTCTGTGATAATTCGTCAATGTGAGGGAGCGAGGGATGCAGTAAAGAAAGAATAGTGCATCGGAAAGGAGATAGTCGTATCCCAAAAGAATATCCTGTCGTTTCCATAGAGACGTTACTCGATTTAGAAGGAGATGTCATAGATCCCATAGTATTTCATAGCGACACAGTTTCTGTGTTAATTCGTCAAAGTGAGGGAGTGAATGATGCACTAAAGGATTATTAGTGCATCGGAAAGGAGATACTCGTATCCGAAAAGAAAATCCAGTCGTTTCCATAGAAACGTTACTCGATTTAGAAAGAGATGTCATGGAACCCATAATATTTCATAGCGACGCAATTTCTGTGTTAATTCGTCAATGTGAGGGAGCGAGGGATGCTGTAAAGAAGGAATAGAGCATCGGAAACGAGTTACTCGTATCCCAAAAGGAAGTACTGTCGTCTCCATAGAAACGTTACTCGGTTTAAAAGGAGATGTCAGAGAACCTATAGTATTTCATAGCGATGCAATTTGGATATTAATTCGCCAATGTGAGGAAGCGACGCATGCCGTTAAGAAATATTAGTGCATCGGAAAGGTGAAAGTCGTATCCCAAAAGGAAGTCCTGTCGTTTCCATGGAAACGTTACACGACTTAGAAGCAGACGTAATGGAACCCAAAGTATTTCATAGGGACGCTATTTCTGGGTTAATTCGTCAATGTGAGGGAGCGAGGGATGCATTAAAGAAGGAATAGTGCATCGGAAAGGAGATAGTAGTATCCCAAAAGAAAATCATGTCGTTTCCATTAAAACGTTACTCGGTTTAGAAGAAGATGTCATAGACACCATAGTATTTCATAGTGTCGCAATTTCTGTGTTAATTCATCAATGTGCGGGAGCAAGGGATGCAGTAAAGAAGGAATAGTGCATCGGAAAGGAGATACTCGCATCCCAAAATAAAATCCTGTCGTTTCCATAGAAATGTTACTCGATTTTGAAGGAGACGTCATAGAACCATAGTGTTTCATAGCGACGCAATTTCTGTGTTAATTCGTCAATTTGAGGGTGCCAGGATTTCAGTAATGAAGGATTAGTGCAGCGGAAAGGAGATACTCGTATACCAAAAGAAAATCCTGTCATATCCATAGTAACGTTACTCCATTTAGAAGGAGATGTCATAGACCTAATAGTATATCATAGCGACGCTATTACAGTGTAGATTCGTCAATGTGAGGGAGCGAGGGATGCAGTAAAGAATGAATAGTGCATCGGAAAGGAAATACTCGTATCCCTAAAGAAGATCCTGTCGTTTCAATAGAAACGTAACTGGAATTAGAAGGAGATGTCATAGACCCCATAGTATTTCATAGCGACGCAATTTCTGTGTTAATTCTTCAATGTGAGGGAGCGAGGGATGAAGTAAAGAAGGAATTGTGTATCGGAAAGGAGATACTCGTATCCCAAAAGAAAATCCTGTCGTTTCCATAGAAACGTTACTTGAATTAGCAGGAGATGTCATTGAACCCATTGTATTTCACAGCGGCGCAATTTCTGTGTTAATTCGTCAATGCGAGGGAGCGAGGGATGCAGTAAAGAAGCAATAGTGCATCGGAAAGGAGATACTCGTATCACAAAAGAAAATCATGTCGTTTCCAAAGAAACGTAACCCGATTTAGAAGGAGATGTCATAGAACCTTTTGTGGCGGCGTTCGTAGCGACAAACAATTCGCTGTAGAAACGGCTTACGAAGTCGCCGCCACACTTTTAATAGCGGGCCAACCAGTCCGCTGGAACAGTGAACAGAAGGATGAAAACCCAAACACTCTGGTTAAATAAAAGTCGGTACTTATCTTTATTAACGAAGATACAGAAACACAGTAGTGAACTCCGTGTCAACAGAAATCTGTCTAGTTCGAGTCGGAGCGGCTAGGTCAGCGTCGGCTGACGACCAACAACAACTCTGCTGCGATGAACACACAACTGACTAGCAAGTACACAATTCGGTGGTGAGTATACAACTGAGCGCCGAATACAGAACTGTCCTAGCGCTCGCGACTCCAGCGCTTAAGAAACCAGAAGCCAGCGGTGGCGCGCGCCGACTAGCGGCGATTTCCTGTCTCGCTGGCGCTGCTTATGCGGACGGCTTCCGGACTTTGATGCTGCCAACGTTTTGGCAGCGGGCTCGGGTGACATTACTGGCTAGGATATAACACTCCTCCCCCCCAAATCGCCGCACCGTCGTTGAATAATGACGTGGCGAGCGTCGATGGCGGGGGAGGGGTCTGGCCGCAGGCGTAGCAGAAGGGACCGGGGCAGAGACTGTTGTCGGTGGCAGTCCCCGGTCCGCACCCCAGCATCGGCTGCGCGGGGCCTCGGGAAACACCGACTGAAAACCGAGGTCAGGGTGCACGCCTGTGACCACGGGCGCAGCTTCAGGTACTGGACACGACGGGCGTCGAGACCCACGAAGAGAGGCAGCGCCGCCTGACGCAGCGTCGACGGCTGCTGAGTGGGCGCCGGACAAGGCGCTGCGGTGTCAGACTCCTTGGGGGCGCCCAAGGATAGCGGCTGCAGGACAGGCTGCACAGCCACCGCTTGGGAAGGCGGCCCGGCTGAGGGGTCGACGTCCATCAGCTCCGAAGGCGGTGGCGACTGAAGAGGGACCGCAGGCGCCGGAGCGAGCACCTGGGGCGCTCCCGGATGAAGCTGCGCGGGAGGCATCAACGGGACGGGCTGTCGGTGTGGTAACGGCGACGGCTGCTGCTGCTGCCCTTGGGGCGGCAGCAAAGCCGGAAGGCGCGGCTGGAACCCGCCGCGGACGAAATCTGTGGACAAGGAACGAGCGGCAGAATCTGGGCGGCCAGCGCGGCGCAACTGGTTCTGATGCCTCCTGTGCACTCCAGTAGCACCTTGAACAGTATAAAAACCGCGACCCTGGACACTTATCACGGTACCACGTTCCTAACGACGGCGACAGTGACAAACTCTGAAAAAAACGGCGTCGTTGCGCTGAAAACGCGTGCGATGCTCAGAAGCGGCGGGTCGATCCGGGGGGTGCAACAACCGTAGTAGGGTGCGATGACGACGGCCGTGGAGAAGCTCCGCAGGCGAAGGGCCGTCGCGTGGCGTGGTCCGGTACGACGACAGGAACGTGATGAGGGCCTGCTGACGAGAGTGCGTAGCACGAAGGCAGTCCATATGATCCTTGAATGTGCGTACAAAACGTTCCGCTGCACCATTCGATTGAGGGTGGAACGGCGGAGTAAGAACATGGTGAATGCCATTGGCAGAACAAAAACTTTCAAATTCAGCAGAGGTAAATTGTGGACCAGTGTCAGACACTAAAACTTCTGGAAGACCCTCAATACAAAAAATTGAAGTCAACGCCTGTATAGTTTGTGCAGACGTTGTAGACTGCATGGGCACAACAAACGGAAAATTACTAAATGCATCTATCACGATGAGCCAACGAGAATGCCAATATGGACCAGCGAAATCAATATGTACTCGCTGCCAGGGACCGGCAGGGCGTGCCCACTCAAAATAGCGTTGAGGCGGAGCAGCTTGGTGTTCGGCACACGTCGAACAATCTGTAGACATCTGCGTAATCTGCTTATCAATGCCGATCCATGTACAATGACGGCGGGCAAGCTGCTTGGTGCGGACCACTCCCCAATGACCTTGGTGCAACAAGTCGAGGACCTTGGATTGGAGCACTTGGGGAACCACTACACGAAGCTGGTCATTCTCGGTGCGTAACACCAAAACTCCGTGCGAAAGAGACAACAGATGACGTTGCGGATAATAGCAACGAACCACAGGATCCGATATGTCCTTTGCCTTGGATGGCCAACCACGTTGAACAAAACGTAATAGTAAACTCAGATGAGGATATGTAGCTGTCTCACGTGCCACCTGACGATAATCAATCGGAAAATCCCGGAGGGATTAATGCTCATCGGCGTCAATCTGATGGCAAGAGTCGTCAGAGGAATCGAAGACATCATCCGCAGCAATCGGCAATCTAGAAAGCGCGTCAGCGTTTGCATGCTGAGCTGTAGGGCGATACAGTATCTCATACTGGTATTGTGATAACAAAAGAGCCCAACGTTGTAGTCTCTGAGGTGTCCGCTGAGGAACTGGTTTAGACGGATGAAACAGTGACGTCAGGGGCTTGTGATCTGTTACTAAATAGAATGGTCTACCATAGAGGTAGTGATGGAATTTTGTGACACCGAACACAATAGCCAACGCTTCCTTGTCCAATTGGCTATAATTACACTGAGCTTTGTTTAGCAATTTAGATGCGAACGCAATAGGACGTTCGGTGTTACCGACTCGGTGAGACAACACAGCACCGAGGCCGAAAGAAGAGGCATCACAAGCTAACACCAGAAGCTTGTTAGGGTCGTAATGGACCAGACAACGATCATTCAATAAAGCCTCTTTAAGCTGCTGAAAGGCGGATTGGCAATCAGCTGACCACACAAGCGGAACATTCTTACGGCGGAGACGATGCAACGGTGCAGCAATCTGTGATGCATTAGGTATAAACATAATATAATATGTCAATTTGCCAAGAACTGCTTGCAATTCATGCAGACTGCGAGGGGCGGGCAAATCACGAATAGCTGCTAAATGTGACTGGGAGGGATGAATGCCTTGAGCATTAAAAACATGTCCCAGATACTCCATCTCCGTAAGGAAAAATGAACATTTATCGATGTTGCAACGTAGGCCTGCCTGAGACAACACTGTAAACAAACACTCCAAATTACGGAAATGTTCAGCAGGCGTCCGACCGGACACAACAATATCGTCTAAATAGTTGCAACACGATGGCACATTAGCCAGAAGTTGTGACAAAAAACGCTGAAAAACAGCTGGAGCTGACGCACAACCAAAAGGCAAACGCAGAAAACGGAACAACCCCAACGACGTGTTTATGACAAAATACTGTTGTGATTGCTCGTCGAGGGGCAATTGGAAATATGCTTCACGGAGATCAATTTTATCAATTTTGGAAAAGAAACGAGCTTCCCCTAACTTATCCATCAGCTCGTCCGGTCTAGGCAAAGGAAAAGAATCAATGACAGTCTGAGGATTAACTGTCGACTTAAAATCAGCACACAAACGTAACTTGCCAGACGGTTTCTTTATAATAACTAAGGGAGAAGCCCACTGGCTCGCTGAAACGGGTTGAATAACACCGTTGTTTTGCCAACGACGAAGTTCATCTGCTACAGGTGCCCGGAGGGCGTGAGGCACTGGACGAGCACGAAAAAATCGAGGCTGAGCATTATCTTTTAACGTAATATGAGCGGCAAAGTTCGCAGCATCACATAGTTCGTCTTTAAATATGTCACTGTATTGTTTACACAAATCGGTTATGCTGTCTTGAGGAACAACAACAGAATTAATTTGCAACACATTGTCTTGGATAGACAGGCCAAACAAGTCAAAACAGTCTAATCCGAAAATGTTTCCACTGTCTGTAGCGCGGAGCACTGTGAATGAAACTGTTTTTGTATTGCCACGGAATGTGACTGGCACGCTACATACACCTAACACAGGAATTTGTTCTCCACTATAAGTAGCCAAAGAATGTTTTGCCGCTGAAAGTGTAGGGCGGCCGACAGCCGCATACGTAGCACTAGTTATGAGAGTCACAGACGCACCAGTGTCTAATTGAAAATTGAAGGTCTTATCCTGGATGCGTAGCTTCACAAATAGTTTATTACACTGTCTCTGGATCGGTGAAGTGGAGGCGGAAGACACAAAATCAGCGCGTTTAGCGCGTGTTCGCTGCTTACGACAACTCGTGGTTTGGGCGGGTGGAACAACAACTCCCGCTTCACTTGCAGTCTGCACATTACTTTTTACAGCGTTTGAATTACGCTTGGGTCGCATAGCAGAGGGCTGGGTGGGTGGCTTATGGCGAACAAGTTTATTACCCACACGAACCGTGGAAGAGTCTTTAAACGCGACCTTCTGGGCGGGCTGGCTTTGAAGAACATGAATATCCATGGGTTGGGCAGCACTAGAATTGTTCTTGCGTTTACGCAAACAAACAGTCTGGATGTGTCCTTTCCTTTGACAAAAGTGACAAACCGCGTTTCTTAACGGGCAACGTTCACGAGGATGAGCAAGAACACACTTAGGGCAAGACTTAACTCTATCATTTTGCACACGCGGCTGACGAATGTGTTTAACATGACGCGGCCGGTAGTGTTTACAGTCTGACTCTGCCGGAGGGGCCGCGGGCGTGACATAACTTGCTTAGCACAGGCAATTTGAGAAATACATGGCTGATCTAACTCACACTCAGCATAGTCAAAAGTATCTAGGGCTTCATTGATGTTCATCACAGTCTCTAATGACGGGTCAGGCAACTTTAAGATAGCAGCACGAATACGAGAATCTGCAATGTTTTGAGTAATAGCGTCTCGTAACATGACATCACTGTAGGAAGCTCCACACACACAATTAAATCGGCACTGACGGGTGAGGCCCCGTAAATCTGTTAACCACTGTTTAATAGATTAATGTGGCAGTTTCTGTAATCTGAAGAACTTGAATCTGGCTGCTGCCACATGAACTCGCGACTCGAAATACTCAGCAAGCTTGTTAACAACAACGTCATAGTCTAAAGATTCTGGCTTGGATTCCGGGAACAACTTACAAAGTAGTCGATAGACTTCCACGCCTGCAGTGGAAATTAAATAAAGCTGCCGCTCAGTACCCGTGATTTTGTAGACTGTCGTGTGCGCCTGCAACTGCGTGAAATATTATCGACATTCTTCTCTTGATGCATCAAAAGCACGGAAAGGTGGTGCTGCCTGTGCTTGTTCCTGTTGTGTTGGAGGATTAGCCGCTTGTTTGGCGATTGCTTCCACCATACTTTGTATGTGCTTACTCTGTATCAAGATGACATGTTGTAATTCAGCAGACATAGTGAACACAAATTAAACCAGCATCCCAAAATTTTATCGCTATAATTAGTATAACCAGAAACAAGTTGAACCAGCCCTGCACACGAGTTCGGAAGCCCTCGTCACCAGTTTTGTGGCGGCGTTCGTAGCGACAAACAATTCGCTGCAGAAACGGCTTACGAAGTCAAGGCCACACTTTTAATAGCGGGCCGACCGGTCCGCTGGAACAGTGAACAGAAAGATGAAAACGCAAACACTCTGGTTAAATAAAAGTCGGTACTTATCTTTATTAACGAAGATACAGAAACACAGTAGTGAACTCCGTGTCTACAGAAATCTGTCTAGTTCGAGTCGGAGCGGCTAGGTCAGCGTCGGCTGACGACTAACCACGACTCTGCTGCGTTGAACACACAACTGACTAGCAAGTACACAATTCGGTGGCCAGTATACAACTGAGCGGGAATACAGAACTGTCCTAGCGCTCGCGACTCCAGCGCTTAAGAAACCAGAAGCCAGCGGTGGCGCGCGCAGACTTGCTGCGATTTCCTGTCTCACTGGCGCTGCTTATGCGGACGGCGTCCGGACTTTGATGCTGCCAACCTTTTGGCAGCGGGTTCGGGTGGCATTACTGGCTAGGATATAACAGAACCCATAGTATTTCATAGCGACGCAATTTCTGTGTTAATTCGTCAATGTGAGGGAGCGAGGGATGCAGTAAAGAAGGAATAGTGCATCGGAAAGGAGATACTCGCATCCCAAAATAATATCATGTCGTATCCATAGAAATGTTACTCGATTTTGAAGGAGACGTCATAGAACACATTGTATTTCATAGCGACGCAATATCTGTGTTGATTCGACAATGTGAGGGAGCGAGGGATGCAGTAAAGAAGCAATAGTGCATCGGAAAGGAAATACTCGTATCACAAAAGAAAATCATGTCGATTCCAAAGAAACGTAACTCGATTTAGAAGGAGATGTCATAGAGCCCATAGGATTTCATAGCGACGCAATTTCTGTGTTAATTCGTAAATGCGAGGGAGCGAGGAGTGCAGTATAGAAGGAATAGTGCATCGGAAAGGAGATAGTAGTATCCCAAAACAAAACCCTATCGTTTCCATAGAAACGTTACTCGGTTTAGAAGAAGATGTCATAGACCCCATAGTATATCATAGCGACGCAATTTCTGTGTTAATCCGTCAATGTGACGGAGCGAGGGATGCAGTAAAGAAGGAATAGTGCAACGGAAAGGAGATACTCGCAACCCAAAATAATATCCTGTCGTTTCCATAGAAAAGTTACTCGATTTTGCAGGAGACGTCATAGAACACATAGTATTACATAGCGACGCGATTTCTGTGTTAATTCGTTAATGTGAGGGAGCCAGGGATGCAGTAAAGATGCAATGGTGCATCGGAAAGAAGATACTCGTATCACAATAGAAAATCATGTCGTTTCCAAAGAAACATAACTAGATTTAGAAGGAGATGTCATAGAACCCATAGCATTTCATAGCGACGCAATTTCTGTGTTAATTCGTCAGTGCGAGGGAGCGAGGGGTGCGGTATAGAAGGAATAGTGCATCGGAAAGGAGATAGTAGTATCGCAAAAGTAAATCCTGTCGTTTCCATTGAAACGTTACTCGATTTAGAAGGAAATGCCAAGGAACACATAGTATTTCATAGCGACGCAATGTCTGTGTTAATTAGTCAATGTGAGGGAGCGAAGGATGCAGTAAAGAAGGAATAGTGCATCAGAAAGGAGAAACTTGTATCCCAAAAAAAAATCAGACCGTTTCCATAGAAACGTGTCTCGATTGAGAAGGATATGTCATAAAACCCATAGTATCATATCGACGCAATTTCTGTGTTAATTCGTCAATGTGAGGGAGCAAGGGATGAAGTAAAGATGGAATAGTGCATCGGAATGGAGATAGTCGTATCCCAAAAGAAAATCCTGTCGTTTCCATAGAGACGTTAATCGATTTAGAAGGAGATGTCATAGATGACATAGTATTTCATAGCGACGCAATTTCTGTGTTGATTCGTCAATGTGAGGGAGCGAGGGATGCAGTAAAGAAGAAATAGTGCATCGGAAAGGAGATACTCGTATCACAAAAGGAAATCATGTCGTTTCCATAGAAACGTAACACGATTTAAAAGGAGATGTCATAGAACCCATAGTATCTCACAGCGATGCAATTTCTGTGTCAATTCGTCATGCGAGGGAGCGAGGGATGCAGTAAAGAAGGAATAGTGCATCGGAAAGGAGATACTCGCATCCCAAAATAAAATCCTGTCGGTTCCACAGAAAAGTTACTCGATTTTGAAGGAGACGTCATAGAACACATTGTATTTCATAGCGACGTAATTTCTGTGTTAATACGTTAATGTGAGGGAGCGTGGGATGCAGTAAAGATGGAATAGTGCATGGGAAGGGCGATACTCGTATCGCAAAAAAAAAATCCTGTCGTTTCCATTGAAACGTTACTCGATTTAGAAGAATATGCCAAGGAACACATAGAATTTCATAACGACGCAATTTCTGTGTTAATTAGTCAATGTGAGGGAGCGAGGGATGCAGTAAAGTTGGAATAGTGCATCGAAAAGGAGATACACGTATCCCAAAAGAAAATCCTGTCGTGTCCATAGAAACGTTACTCGACTTAGAAGGAGAAGTCAGAGACCCCATAGTAATTCATAGCGACGCAATTTTTTGTGTTAATTCGTCAATGTGAGGGCGTCGGGAGTGCAGTAATGAAGGATTAGTGCAGCGGAAAGGAGATACCCGTATACCAAAAGAAAATCCTGTCATTTCCATAGTAACGTTACTCGATTTAGAAGGAGATGTCATAGAACTAATAGTATTTCATAGCGGCGCTATTTCAGTGTTGTTTCGTCAATGTTGGGGAGCGAGGGATGCAGTAAAGAAGGAATAGTGCATCGGAAAGGAAATACTTGTATCCCTAAAGAAAATCCTGTCGTTTCCATAAAAACGTAGCTCTATTTAGTAGGAGATGTCATAGACCCCATAGTGTTTCATAGCGACGCAATTTCTGTGTTAACTCTTCAATGTAAGGGAGCGAGGGATGCAATAAAGAAATAATAGTGCATCGGAAACGAGATAGTCGTATCCCAAAAGAAAATCCTGTCGTTTCCATAGAAACGTTACTCGAATTAGAAGGAGATGTCGTAGAACCCATTGTATTTCACAGCGAAACAATTTCTGTGTTAATTCGTCAATGTGAGGGCGCGAGGGATGCAGTAAAGAAGGAACAGCGTATCGGAAAGGAGATACTCAAATCCCAAAAGAAAATCCTGTCCTTTCCATAGAAACGTTGCTCGATATGGAACGAGATGTCATAGAACACATAGTATTTCATAGCCCTGCAATTTCTGTGTTAATTCGTCAATGTGAGGGAGCGAGGGATGCAATAAAGAAGGAATAGTGCATCGGAAAGGAGAAAGTCGTATCCCAAAAGAAAATCCAGTCGATTCCATAGAAACGTGTCTCGATTGAGAAGGATATGTCATACAACCCATAGTATCATAGCGACGCAATTTCTGTGTTAATTCGTCAATGTGAGGGAGCGAGGGATGCAGTAAAGATGGAATAGTGCATCGGAATGGAGATAGTCGTATCCCAAAAGAAAATCCTGTCGTTTCCATAGAAACGTTATTCGATTTAGAAGGAGATGTCATAGATCCCATTGTATTTCATAGCGATCCAAATTCGGTGTTAATTCGTCAATGTGAGGGAGCGAGGGATGCAGTAAAGAAGGAATTGTGCATCGGAAAGGAGATACTGGTATCCCAAAAGAAAATCCTGTCGTTTCCATAGTAATGTTACTCGTTTTAGAAGGAGATGTCATAGAACCCATAGTATTTCACAGCGACGCAATTTCTATGTCGATTCGGCAATGTGAGAGAGAGAGGGATGCAGTAAAGAAGGTATAGGGCATCGGAGGAGATACTCGTATTACAAAAGATAATCCAGTCGTTTCCTAAGAAACGTAACTCGATTTAGAAGGAGTTGTCATAGAACCCATAGTATTTCATAGCGACGCAAATTCTGTGTAATTCGTCAATGCCAGGAAGGGAAGGATGCAGTAAAGAAGGAGTAGTACTTCGGAAAGGAGATAGTAGTATCCCAAAAGAAAATCCTGTCGTTTACATAGAAACGTTAGTCGGTTTAGAAGGAGATGTCATAGAACCCACAGCATTTCATAGCGACGCAATTTCTGTGTTGATACGTCAATGTGAGGGAGCGAGGGATGCAGTAAAGAAGGAGTAATGCATCGGAAAGGGGATAGTCGTATCCCAAAAGAAAATCCTATCGTTTCTATAGAAGCGTTACTCGATTTAGAAGGAGATGCCATAGAACCCATAGTATATCATCGCGACGCAATTTATGTGTTCGTTTGTCAGTGTGAGGGTGTGAGGGATGCAGTAAAGAAGGAATATTGCATCGGAAAGGAGATACTCGTATTCCAAAAGAAAATCCAGTCGTTTCCATAGAAACGTTACACGATTTTGAAGGAGATGTCATAGAACACATAGTATTTCAGAGCGACGCAATATCTGTGTTAATTCGTCAATGTGAGGGAGCGAGGGATGCAGTAAAGAAGAATAGTGCATCGGAAAGGAGAAACTCGTAATCCAAAAGAAAATCCTGTCGTTTCCATTGTAACGTTACTCGATTTAGAAGGAGATGTAATAGAACCCATAGTATTTCATAGTGACGCAATTTCTGTGTTGATTCGTCAAAGCGAGGGAGCGAGGGATGCAGTAAAGATGGAATTGTGCATCGCAAAAGAGATACGCGTTTCCCAAAAGAAAATCCTGTCGTTTCCATTGAAACGTTACTTGAATTAGAAGGAGATGTCATTGAACATATTGTATTTCACAGTGATGCAATTTCTGTGTTTAATCGTCAGTGTGTGGGAGCGAGGGATGCAGTAAAGAAGGAACAGTGCATCGGAAAGGAGATACTCGTATCCCAAAAGAAAATCCAGTCCTTTCCACAGCAACGTTACTCGATATAGAGGGAGATATCATTGAACCCATAGTATCATAGCGACGCAATATCTGTGTTAATTCGTCAATGTGAGGGAGCGAGGGATGCAGTAAAGAAGGAATAGTGCATCGGAAAGGAGATAGTCGTATCCCAAATGAAAATCCTGTCGTTTCCACAGAAACGTTACTCGATTTAGAAGGATATGCCATACAACCAATAATATTTCATGGCGACGCAATTCCTGTGTTAATTCGTCAAAGTGAGGGTGCGAGGGATGCAGTAAAGAACGAATAGTGCTTCGAAAAGGAGATATTCGTATCCCAAAAGAAATTCCTGTCGTATCCATAGAAACGTTATTTGGTTTAGAAGGAGATGTCATAGAACCCATTGTATTTTGTAGCGACGCAATTTCTGTGTTACTTCGTCAATGTCAGAGAGCGAGGGATGCAGTAAAGATAAAATAGTGCATTGGAAAGGAGATAGTCGTATCCCAAAAGAAAATCCTGTGGTTTCCTCAGCAACGTTACTCGATTTAGAAGGAGATATCATTCAACACATAGTATTTCATAGCGACGCAATTTATGTGTTAATTCATCAGTGTGAGGGAGCGAGGGATGCAGTAAATAAGGAATAGTGCATCGGAGAGGAGATTCTCCTATCCCAAAAGAAAATCCAGTCCTTTCCACAGAAACGTTAGTCGATATAGAGGGAGATATCATTGAACCCACAGTATTTCATATCCCCGCAATATCTGTGTTAATTCGTCAATGTGAGGGAGCGATGGATGCAGTAAAGAAGGAATTGTGCATCGGAAAGGAGTTACTCGGAACCCAAAAGAAAATCCTTTGGTTTCCATTGAGAGGCTACTCGATGTAGAAGGAGATGTCACAGAACCTATAGTATTTCATACGACGCAATTTCTGTGTTAATTCGACAATGTGAGTGAGCGAGGGAAGCAGTAAAGAAGCAACTGTGCATCGGAACGGAGTTACACGTATCAGAAAAGGAAATCCAGTCCTTTCTATAGAAACGTTACTCGATTTAGAAGGAGATGTCATAGAACCCATAGTATTTCTTAGCGGCTCAATTTTTCTGTTATTTCGTGAATGTGAGGGAGCGAGAGATGCAGTAAAGATGGAATAGCATCGGAAAGAAGATGCTGGTATCCCAAAAGAAAATCCTGTCGTTTCCATAGAAACGTTACCCGATTTAGAAGGAGATGTCATAGAAACCATAGTGTTTCTTAGCGGCGTAATTTTTCTGTTAATTCCTGAATGTTAGGGAGCGAGGGATTCAGTAAATTAGGAACATTGCCTCGGAAAGGAGATACTCGTATCCCAAAAGAAAATCCTGTCGTTTCCATTGAACCGTTACTCGATTTAGAAGGAGAAGTCAGATACCCGATAGTAAATCATAGCGACGCAATTTTTTTGTTAATTCTTCAAAGTGAGGGTGTCAGGAGTGCAGTAATGAAGGATTAGTGCAGCGGAAAGGAGAAACTCGTATCCGAAAGAAAATCCTGACGTTTCCATAGTATTGTTACTTGATTTAGAAGGAGATATCATAGAACCCATAGTATTCCATAGCGAAACAATATCTGTGTAGATTCGTCAATGTGTGGGAGCGAGGGATGCAGCAAAGAAGGAGTAGTGCATCGGAAAGGAGATACTCGTATCCCAAATGAAAATAATGTCGTTTCCAAAGAAACCTAACTCGATTTAGAAGGAGATGTCATAGAACCCATAGTATCTCATAGCGACGCAATTTCTTTTTAATTCGTCATGGCAAGGGAGCGAGGGATGCAGTAATGAAGGAATAGTGCATCGGAACCGAAATACTCGGTTCCTAAAAGAAAATCTTGTCGTTTCCAGAAACGTTCCTCGATTTAGATGGAGATGTCATAGAAAACATAGTATTTCTTAGCAACGCAATATCTGTGTTAATTCGTCAGTGTGAGGGAGCGAGGGATACAGTACAGAAGGAATAGTGCATCGGAAAGGAGATACTCGTATCCCAAAAGAAAATCCTGTCGTTTCCATAGAAACGTAACTCGGATTAGATTGAGAAGTCATAGAACCCATAGTATTACATAGCGATGCAATTTCTGCGTTAATTTGTCAATGTAAGGGCGCCAGGAGTGCAGTAATGAAGGATTGGTCCATCGGAAAATGAGATACTCGTATTCCAAAAGAAAATCCTGTCGTTTCCATTGTAACGTTACTCTATTTGGAGGGAGATGTCATAGAACCCATTGTATGTCATAGCGACGCAATTTCTTTGTTGATTCGTCAAAGTGAGGTAGCGAGGGATGCAGTAAAGAAGAATTTTGCATCGGTAAGGAGATACTCGTATCCCAAAAGAAAATCCTGTCGTTTCCTCAGAAACGTTACTCGAATTAGAAGGAGATGACATAGAACCCATTGTATTTCACAGCGACGAAATTTTTGTGTTATTTAGTGAATATGAGGGGGCGTGGGATGCAGTAAAGTAGGAATAGTGCATCGAAAAGGAGATACTCGTACCCCAAAAGAAAATCCTGTCGTTTCCATAGAAACGTTACTCGATTTACAAGGAAATATCATAGTAACCATAGTATTTCATAGCGCCGCAATTTCTGTGAGTATTCGCTAATGTGAGGGAGCGCGGGATGCAGTAAAGATGGAATAGTGCATCGGAAAGGAGATACTCGTATCGCAAAAGTAAATCCTGTCGTTTCCATAGAAATGTTACTCGATTTAGAAGGATATGCCAAGGAACACATAGTATTTTATAGCGACGCTATTTCTGTGTTAATTAGTCAATGTGAGGGAGCGAGGGATGCAGTTAAGTTGGAATAGTGCATCGGAAAGGAGATACTCGTATCCCAAAAGAAAATCCTGTCGTGTCCATAGAATCGTTCCTCGATTTAGAAGGAGAAGTCAGAGAACCCATAGTAATTCATAGCGACGCTATTTTTTGTGTTAATTCATCAATGTGAGGGCGTCAGGAGTGCAGTAATGAAGGATTAGTGCAGCGGAAAGGAGTAACTCGTATCCGAAAGAAAATCCTGTCGTTTCCATAGTATTGTTACTCGATTGAGAATGGGATGTCATAGAACCCATAGTATTTCATAGCGACGCAGTTCCTGTGTTAATTCGTCATTGTGAGGGAGCGAGGGATGCAGTAAAGAAGGAATACTGCACCGGAAAGAGTTACACGCATCCAAAAATAAAATCCTGTCGTTTCCATAGTAACGTTACTCGATTTTGAAGGAGATGTCGTAGAACACATAGTATTTCATAGCCCCGCAATTTATGCGTTAATTCCTCAGTGTGAGGAACGAGGGATGCAGTAAAGATGGAATAGTGCATCGGAAAGGAGATACTTGTATCGCAAAGGTAAATCCTGTCGTTTCCATAGAAACGTTACTCGATTTAGAAGGATATGCCAAGGAACACATAGTATTTCATAGCGACGCATTTTCTGTGTTAATTAGTCAATGTGAGGCAGCGAGGGATGCAGTTAAGTGGGAATAGTGCATCGGAAAGGAGATACTCGTATCCCAAAAAACCTGTCGTGTCCATAGAAACGTTTCTCGATTTAGAAGGAGAAGTCGGAGAACCCATAGTAATTCATCGCGACGCTATTTTTTGTGTTAATTCGTCAATGTGAGGGCGTCAGTAGTGCTGTAATGAAGGATTAGTGCAGCGGAAAGGAGATAATCGTATCCGAAAGAAAATCCTTTCGTTTCCATAGTATTGTTACTCGATTTAGTAGGAGATGTCATAGAACCCATAGTGTTTCATAGCGACGCAATATCTTTGTTGATTGGTCAATGTGAGGGAGCGAGGGATGCAGTAAAGAAGGAATAGTGCATCCGAAAGGAATTACTCGTATCACACAAGAAAATCATGTCGTTTCCAAAGAAAAGTTACTCGATTTTGAAGGAGACGTCATGGAAGACATAGTATTTCATAGCGACGCAATTTCTGTGTTAATTCGTCAAAGTAAGGGGGCGAAGAATACAGTAAAGAGGGAATAGTGCATCGGAAGGGAGATACTCGTATCCCAAAAAAAAAAAAAAAAAAAACCTGTCGTTTCCATAGAAACGTTACTCGATTTAGAAGTAGAAGTCATAGAACGCATATTATTTCATACCAACGCAATTTCTGTGTTAATCCGTCAATGTGAGGGCGCCAGAAGTGCAGTAATGAAGGATTAGTACATCGGAAAATGAGATATTCGCATTCCAAAAGAAAATCCTGTCGTTTCCACTGTAACGTTACTCGATTTAGAAGCAGATGTCATAGCATCCATAGTACTTCATAGCGCTGCAATTTCTGGGTTAATTCGTCAATATGAGGGAGCGAGGGAATCAGTAAAGAAGGAATAGTGCATCGGAAAGGAGGTACTCGTATCCCAAAAGAAAATCCTGTCGTTTCCATAGTAACGATTCTCGATTTAGATGGAAATGTCATAGAAAACATAGTATTTCTTAGCGACTCAATATCTGTGCTAATTCGTCAATCTGAGGGAGCGAGGGATGCAGTAAAGAAGGAATAGTGCATCGGAAAGGAGATACTCGTATCATAAACGAAAATTCTGTCGTTTCCATAGAAACGTTACTCGGATTAGACAGAGAGGACATAGAGCCCATAGTATTTCATAGCGACACAATTTCTGCGTTAATCCGTCAATGTGAGGGCGCCAGGGGTGCAGTAATGAAGGATTGATTGGTGCATCGGAAAATGAGATCCTCGTATCCCAAAAGAGAACTCTGTCGTTACCATTGTAACGCTACTCGATTTAGAAAGAGATGTCATAGAGCCCATAGTATGTCATAGCGACGCAATTTCTGTGTTGATTCGTCATGTGAAGGAGCGAGGGATGCAGTAAAGAATGAATTGTGCATCGGAAAGGAGATACTCGTGACCCAAAAGAAAATCCTGTCGTTTCCAGAGAAACGTTACTCGATTTAGAAGATGTCATAGAACCCATAGTATTTCATACCGACGCATTTTCTGTGTTAATTCGTGAACGTGAGGGCACGAGGAGTGCTGTAAAGAAGGAATTGTGCATCGGAAACGAGATCGTCACATCCCAAAGAAAATCCTGTCGTTTCCATAGAAACGTTACATGATTTAGAAGGAAATGTCATAGAACCCATAGTATTTCATAGCGACGCCATTTCTGAGTTCATTCGTCAATGTGAGGGAGCGAGGGATGCAGTAAAGAAGAAATAGTGCATCGGAAATGAGATACTCGAATCCCAAAAGAAAATACTGTCGTTTCCACAGAAACGTTACACGATTTAGAAGGAGAAGGCGTAGAACCCGTAGTATTTCATAGCGACGCAATTTCTGTGTTAATTCGTCAATGTGACGGAGCGAGGGATGCAGGAAAGCAGGATTAGTGCTTCGGAAATTAGATAGGCGTATCCCAAAAGAAAATCCTGTCGTTTCCACTGAAACTTTACTCCATTTAGAAGGAGTCGTCATCGAACACATAGTATTTCATAGCGACGCAACTTACGTGATAATCGGTCAATGTGAGGGAGCGAGGGATGCAGTAATGATGGGATAGTTCATCGAAAAGGAGATAGTCGTATCCCAAAAGAAAATCATTTCGTTTCCATAGAAACGTTACTAGATTTAGAAGGAGAAGCCATAGAACACATAGTATTTCATAGCGACGCAATATCTGTGTCAAGTCGTCAATGTGAGGGAGCGAGGGATGCAGTAAAGAAGGAATAGTGCATCGGAAAGGAGATACTCGAATCCCAAAAGAAAATCCTGTCGTTTCCTTAGAAAGGTTACTCGATTTGGAAGGAGAATTCATAGAACCCATAGTATTTCATAGCGGAGCAATTTCTGTGTTAATTCGTCAATGTGAGGGCGCGAGGAATGCAGTTTAGAAGGAATAGTGCATCGGATAGGAGATACTCGTGTTCCAAAAGAAAATCCTGTCGTTTCCATAGAAACGTTACTCGATTTAGAAGGAGATGCCATAGAAACCATTGTATCACATAGCGACGCAATTTCTGTGTTAATTCGTCAATGTGAGGGAGCGAGGGATGCAGTAAAGAAGGAATGGTGCATCGAAAAGGAGGTACTCGTATCCCAAAAGAAAATCCTATCGTTTCCATAGAAACGTTACTCGATTTAGAAGGAGAAGTCATAGAACCCATAGTATTTCATAGCGTCGCAATTTCTGTGTTAATTCGCCAATGTGAGGGAGCGATTGATGCAGTAAAGGAGGAATAGTGCATCGAAATGGAGATAGTCGTATCCCATAAGAAAATCCTGTCGCTTCCATAGAAACGTTACTCGATTTAGATGGAGAGGTCATAGAACCCATAGTATTTCATAGCGACGCAATTTCTGTGTTAATTCTTCAATGTGAGGGAATGAGCGATGCAGTAAAGAAGGAATACTGCGTCGGGATGGAGATAGTCGTATCCCAAAAGAAAATCCTGTCGTTTCCATAGAAACGATACTCGATTTAGAAGGAGAGATTATAGAACACGTAGTATTTCATAGCGACGCAGTTCCTGTGTTAATTCGTCATTGTGAGGGAGCGAGGGATGCAGTAAAGAAGGAATACTGCACCGGAAAGAGTTACTCGCATCCAAAAATAAAATCCTGTTGTTTCCATAGTAACGTTACTCGATTTTGAAGGAGATGTCGTAGAACACATAGTATTTCATAGCCCCGCAATTTATGCGTTAATTCCTCAGTGTGAGGGAGCGAGGGATGCAGTAAAGATGGAATAGTGCATCGGAAAGGAGATACTTGTATCGCAAAGGTAAATCCTGTCGTTTCCATAGAAACGTTACTCGATTTAGAAGGATATGCCAAGGAACACATAGTATTTCATAGCGACGCTTTTTCTGTGTTAATTAGTCAATGTGAGGCAGCGAGGGATGCAGTTAAGTGGGAATAGTGCATCGGAAAGGAGATACTCGTATCCCAAAAAACCTGTCGTGTCCATAGAAACGTTTCTCGATTTAGAAGGAGAAGTCGGAGAACCCATAGTAATTCATCGCGACGCTATTTTTTGTGTTAATTCGTCAATGTGAGGGCGTCAGTAGTGCTGTAATGAAGGATTAGTGCAGCGGAAAGGAGATAATCGTATCCGAAAGAAAATCCTTTCGTTTCCATAGTATTGTTACTCGATTTAGAAGGAGATGTCATAGAACCCATAGTGTTTTATAGCGACGCAATATCTTTGTTGATTGGTCAATGTGAGGGAGCAAGGGATGCAGTAAAGAAGGAATAGTGCATCGGAAAGGAATTACTCGTATCACACAAGAAAATCATGTCGTTTCCAAAGAAAAGTTACTCGATTTTGAAGGAGACGTCATGGAAGACATAGTATTTCATAGCGACGCAATTTCTGTGTTAATTCGTCAAAGTAAGGGGGCGAAGAATACAGTAAAGAGGGAATAGTGCATCGGAAGGGAGATACTCGTATCCCAAAAAAAAAAAAAACCTGTCGTTTCCATAGAAACGTTACTCGATTTAGAAGGAGAAGTCATAGAACGCATATTATTTCATACCAACGCAATTTCTGTGTTAATGCGTCAATGTGAGGTCCCCAGGAGTGCAGTAATGACGGATTAGTGCATCGGAAAGAGGATACTCGTATCCCAAAAGAAATTCCTGTCGTTTCCACAGAAACGTCACTCGATTTAGAAGGAGTTGTCATAGCATCCATAGTATTTCATAGCGACGCAATTTCTGTGTTAATCCGTCAATGTGAGGGCGCCAGAAGTGCAGTAATGAAGGATTAGTACATCGGAAAATGAGATATTCGCATTCCAAAAGAAAATCCTGTCGTTTCCACTGTAACGTTACTCGATTTAGAAGCAGATGTCATAGCATCCATAGTACTTCATAGCGCTGCAATTTCTGGGTTAATTCGTCAATATGAGGGAGCGAGGGAATCAGTAAAGAAGGAATAGTGCATCGGAAAGGAGGTACTCGTATCCCAAAAGAAAATCCTGTCGTTTCCATAGTAACGATTCTCGATTTAGATGGAAATGTCATAGAAAACATAGTATTTCTTAGCGACTCAATATCTGTGCTAATTCGTCAATCTGAGGGAGCGAGGGATGCAGTAAAGAAGGAGTAGTGCATCGGAAAGGAGATACTCGTATCATAAACGAAAATTCTGTCGTTTCCATAGAAACGTTACTCGGATTAGACAGAGAGGACATAGAGCCCATAGTATTTCATAGCGACACAATTTCTGCGTTAATCCGTCAATGTGAGGGCGCCAGGGGTGCAGTAATGAAGGATTGATTGGTGCATCGGAAAATGAGATCCTCGTATCCCAAAAGAGAACTCTGTCGTTACCATTGTAACGCTACTCGATTTAGAAAGAGATGTCATAGAGCCCATAGTATGTCATAGCGACGCAATTTCTGTGTTGATTCGTCATGTGAAGGAGCGAGGGATGAAGTAAAGAATGAATTGTGCATCGGAAAGGAGATACTCGTGACCCAAAAGAAAATCCTGTCGTTTCCAGAGAAACGTTACTCGATTTAGAAGATGTCATAGAACCCATAGTATTTCATACCGACGCATTTTCTGTGTTAATTCGTGAACGTGAGGGCACGAGGAGTGCAGTAAAGAAGGAATTGTGCATCGGAAACGAGATCGTCGCATCCCAAAGAAAATCCTGTCGTTTCCATAGAAACGTTACATGATTTAGAAGGAAATGTCATAGAACCCATAGTATTTCATACCGACGCCATTTCTGAGTTCATTCGTCAATGTGAGGGAGCGAGGGATGCAGTAAAGAAGAAATAGTGCATCGGAAATGAGATACTCGAATCCCAAAAGAAAATACTGTCGTTTCCACAGAAACGTTACACGATTTAGAAGGAGAAGGCGTAGAACCCGTAGTATTTCATAGCGACGCAATTTCTGTGTTAATTCGTCAATGTGACGGAGCGAGGGATGCAGGAAAGCAGGATTAGTGCTTCGGAAATTAGATAGGCGTATCCCAAAAGAAAATCCTGTCGTTTCCACTGAAACTTTACTCCATTTAGAAGGAGTCGTCATCGAACACATAGTATTTCATAGCGACGCAACTTACGTGATAATCGGTCAATGTGAGGGAGCGAGGGATGCAGTAATGATGGGATAGTTCATCGAAAAGGAGATAGTCGTATCCCAAAAGAAAATCATTTCGTTTCCATAGAAACGTTACTAGATTTAGAAGGAGAAGCCATAGAACACATAGTATTTCATAGCGACGCAATATCTGTGTCAAGTCGTCAATGTGAGGGAGCGAGGGATGCAGTAAAGAAGGAATAGTGCATCGGAAAGGAGATACTCGAATCCCAAAAGAAAATCCTGTCGTTTCCTTAGAAAGGTTACTCGATTTGGAAGGAGAATTCATAGAACCCATAGTATTTCATAGCGGAGCAATTTCTGTGTTAATTCGTCAATGTGAGGGCGCGAGGAATGCAGTTTAGAAGGAATAGTGCATCGGATAGGAGATACTCGTGTTCCAAAAGAAAATCCTGTCGTTTCCATAGAAACGTTACTCGATTTAGAAGGAGATGCCATAGAAACCATTGTATCACATAGCGACGCAATTTCTGTGTTAATTCGTCAATGTGAGGGAGCGAGGGATGCAGTAAAGAAGGAATGGTGCATCGAAAAGGAGGTACTCGTATCCCAAAAGAAAATCCTATCGTTTCCATAGAAACGTTACTCGATTTAGAAGGAGAAGTCATAGAACCCATAGTATTTCATAGCGTCGCAATTTCTGTGTTAATTCGCCAATGTGAGGGAGCGATTGATGCAGTAAAGGAGGAATAGTGCATCGAAATGGAGATAGTCGTATCCCATAAGAAAATCCTGTCGCTTCCATAGAAACGTTACTCGATTTAGATGGAGAGGTCATAGAACCCATAGTATTTCATAGCGACGCAATTTCTGTGTTAATTCTTCAATGTGAGGGAATGAGCGATGCAGTAAAGAAGGAATACTGCGTCGGGATGGAGATAGTCGTATCCCAAAAGAAAATCCTGTCGTTTCCATAGAAACGATACTCGATTTAGAAGGAGAGATTATAGAACACATAGTATTTCATAGCGACGCAGTTCCTGTGTTAATTCGTCATTGTGAGGGAGCGAGGGATGCAGTAAAGAAGGAATACTGCACCGGAAAGAGTTACTCGCATCCAAAAGTAAAATCCTGTTGTTTCCATAGTAACGTTACTCGATTTTGAAGGAGATGTCGTAGAACACATAGTATTTCATAGCCCCGCAATTTATGCGTTAATTCCTCAGTGTGAGGGAGCGAGGGATGCAGTAAAGATGGAATAGTGCATCGGAAAGGAGATACTTGTATCGCAAAGGTAAATCCTGTCGTTTCCATAGAAACGTTACTCGATTTAGAAGGATATGCCAAGGAACACATAGTATTTCATAGCGACGCTTTTTCTGTGTTAATTAGTCAATGTGAGGCAGCGAGGGATGCAGTTAAGTGGGAATAGTGCATCGGAAAGGAGATACTCGTATCCCAAAAAACCTGTCGTGTCCATAGAAACGTTTCTCGATTTAGAAGGAGAAGTCGGAGAACCCATAGTAATTCATCGCGACGCTATTTTTTGTGTTAATTCGTCAATGTGAGGGCGTCAGTAGTGCTGTAATGAAGGATTAGTGCAGCGGAAAGGAGATAATCGTATCCGAAAGAAAATCCTTTCGTTTCCATAGTATTGTTACTCGATGTAGAAGGAGATGTCGTAGAACCCATAGTGTTTTATAGCGACGCAATATCTTTGTTGATTGGTCAATGTGAGGGAGCAAGGGATGCAGTAAAGAAGGAATAGTGCATCGGAAAGGAATTACTCGTATCACACAAGAAAATCATGTCGTTTCCAAAGAAAAGTTACTCGATTTTGAAGGAGACGTCATGGAAGACATAGTATTTCATAGCGACGCAATTTCTGTGTTAATTCGTCAAAGTAAGGGGGCGAAGAATACAGTAAAGAGGGAATAGTGCATCGGAAGGGAGATACTCGTATCCCAAAAAAAAAAAAAAAACCTGTCGTTTCCATAGAAACGTTACTCGATTTAGAAGGAGAAGTCATAGAACGCATATTATTTCATACCAACGCAATTTCTGTGTTAATGCGTCAATGTGAGGTCCCCAGGAGTGCAGTAATGACGGATTAGTGCATCGGAAAGAGGATACTCGTATCCCAAAAGAAATTCCTGTCGTTTCCACAGAAACGTCACTCGATTTAGAAGGAGTTGTCATAGCATCCATAGTATTTCATAGCGACGCAATTTCTGTGTTAATCCGTCAATGTGAGGGCGCCAGAAGTGCAGTAATGAAGGATTAGTACATCGGAAAATGAGATATTCGCATTCCAAAAGAAAATCCTGTCGTTTCCACTGTAACGTTACTCGATTTAGAAGCAGATGTCATAGCATCCATAGTACTTCATAGCGCTGCAATTTCTGGGTTAATTCGTCAATATGAGGGAGCGAGGGAATCAGTAAAGAAGGAATAGTGCATCGGAAAGGAGGTACTCGTATCCCAAAAGAAAATCCTGTCGTTTCCATAGTAACGATTCTCGATTTAGATGGAAATGTCATAGAAAACATAGTATTTCTTAGCGACTCAATATCTGTGCTAATTCGTCAATCTGAGGGAGCGAGGGATGCAGTAAAGAAGGAGTAGTGCATCGGAAAGGAGATACTCGTATCATAAACGAAAATTCTGTCGTTTCCATAGAAACGTTACTCGGATTAGACAGAGAGGACATAGAGCCCATAGTATTTCATAGCGACACAATTTCTGCGTTAATCCGTCAATGTGAGGGCGCCAGGGGTGCAGTAATGAAGGATTGATTGGTGCATCGGAAAATGAGATCCTCGTATCCCAAAAGAGAACTCTGTCGTTACCATTGTAACGCTACTCGATTTAGAAAGAGATGTCATAGAGCCCATAGTATGTCATAGCGACGCAATTTCTGTGTTGATTCGTCATGTGAAGGAGCGAGGGATGCAGTAAAGAATGAATTGTGCATCGGAAAGGAGATACTCGTGACCCAAAAGAAAATCCTGTCGTTTCCAGAGAAACGTTACTCGATTTAGAAGATGTCATAGAACCCATAGTATTTCATACCGACGCATTTTCTGTGTTAATTCGTGAACGTGAGGGCACGAGGAGTGCAGTAAAGAAGGAATTGTGCATCGGAAACGAGATCGTCGCATCCCAAAGAAAATCCTGTCGTTTCCATAGAAACGTTACATGATTTAGAAGGAAATGTCATAGAACCCATAGTATTTCATACCGACGCCATTTCTGAGTTCATTCGTCAATGTGAGGGAGCGAGGGATGCAGTAAAGAAGAAATAGTGCATCGGAAATGAGATACTCGAATCCCAAAAGAAAATACTGTCGTTTCCATAGAAACGTTACACGATTTAGAAGGAGAAGGCGTAGAACCCGTAGTATTTCATAGCGACGCAATTTCTGTGTTAATTCGTCAATGTGACGGAGCGAGGGATGCAGGAAAGCAGGATTAGTGCTTCGGAAATTAGATAGGCGTATCCCAAAAGAAAATCCTGTCGTTTCCATTGAAACTTTACTCCATTTAGAAGGAGTCGTCATCGAACACATAGTATTTCATAGCGACGCAACTTACGTGATAATCGGTCAATGTGAGGGAGCGAGGGATGCAGTAATGATGGGATAGTTCATCGGAAAGGAGATAGTCGTATCCCAAAAGAAAATCATTTCGTTTCCATAGAAACGTTACTAGATTTAGAAGGAGAAGCCATAGAACACATAGTATTTCATAGCGACGCAATATCTGTGTCAAGTCGTCAATGTGAGGGAGCGGGGGATGCAGTAAAGAAGGAATAGTGCATCGGAAAGGAGATACTCGAATCCTAAAAGAAAATCCTGTCGTTTCCTTAGAAAGGTTACTCGATTTGGAAGGAGAATTCATAGAACCCATAGTATTTCATAGCGGAGCAATTACTGTGTTAATTCGTCAATGTGAGGGCGCGAGGAATGCAGTTTAGAAGGAATAGTGCATCGGATAGGAGATACTCGTATTCCAAAAGAAAATCCTGTCGTTTCCATAGAAACGTTACTCGATTTAGAAGGAGATGCCATAGAAACCATTGTATCACATAGCGACGCAATTTCTGTGTTAATTCGTCAATGTGAGGGAGCGAGGGATGCAGTAAAGAAGGAATGGTGCATCGAAAAGGAGGTACTCGTATCCCAAAAGAAAATCCTATCGTTTCCATAGAAACGTTACTCGATTTAGAAGGAGAAGTCATAGAACCCATAGTATTTCATAGCGTCGCAATTTCTGTGTTAATTCGCCAATGTGAGGGAGCGATTGATGCAGTAAAGGAGGAATAGTGCATCGAAATGGAGATAGTCGTATCCCGTAAGAAAATCCTGTCGCTTCCATAGAAACGTTACTCGATTTAGATGGAGAGGTCATAGAACCCATAGTATTTCATAGCGACGCAATTTCTGAGTTAATTCTTCAATGTGAGGGAATGAGCGATGCAGTAAAGAAGGAATACTGCGTCGGGATGGAGATAGTCGTATCCCAAAAGAAAATCCTGTCGTTTCCATAGAAACGATACTCGATTTAGAAGGAGAGATTATAGAACACATAGTATTTCATAGCGAAGCAATTTCTGTGTTAATTCGTCAATGTGAGGGAGCGTGGGATGCAGTAAAGAAGGAATAGTGCATCGGAAAGGAGATACTCCTATCCCAAAAGGAAATCCTGTCGTTTCCATAGAAACGATACTCAATTTACAAGGAGAAATCAGAGAACACATAGTTATTCATAGCGACGCAATTTCTGTGTTTATTCGGCAATGTGAGGGAGCGAGGTATGCAGTAAAGAAGTATTTGTGCATCGGAAAGGAGATACTCGTATCCCAAAGAAAATCCTGTCGTTTCTATAGAAACGTTACTCGATTTAGATGGAGAAGTCATAGAACTCATAGTATTTTATAGCCCCTCAATTTCTGTGTTATGACGTCAAAGAGAGGGAGTGGGGGATGCAGTAAAGAATTAATAGTGCATCGGAAAGGAGATACTCGTATCCCAAAAGAAAATCCAGTTGTTTCTATAGAAACGTCATTCGATTAAGAAGGAAAAGTCATAGAACACATAGTATTTCAGAACTACGCTATTTCTGCGTTAATTCGTCAATGTGAGGGAGAGAGGGATGCAGTAAAGCAGGAATAGTGCATCGGAAATTAGATAGTCGTATTCCAAATGAAAATCCTGTCGATTCCATAGAAACTTTACTCCATTTACAAGGAGTTGTCATCAAACACATAGTATTTCATAGCGACGCAATTTCTGTGTTAAATCGGCAATGAGAAGTACGAGGGATGCAGTAAAGAAGGAATAGTGCATCGGAAAGGAGCTAGTCGTATCCAAAAAGAGAATCCTGTCGTTTCTATAGAAAAGTTACTCGATTTAGAAAGAGATGTCATAGAACCCATAGTATATCTTAGCGGCGCAATTTCTGAGTTAATTCGATAATGTGAGAGAGCGAGGGATGCAGTAAGGAATGAATAGTGCATCGGAAAGGAAATAGTCGTATCACAAAAGATAATCCTGTCGTTTTCATAGAAACGTTACTCGATTTAGAAGGAGAAGTTATAGAACCCATAGTATATCATTGCGACGCAATTTCTGTGTTAATTCGTCAATGTGAGGGATCGAGGGACGCCGTAATGAAGGAATAGTGCATCGGAAAGGAGATACACGAATCCCAAAAGAAAATACTGTCGTGTCCATAGAAAGGTTACTCGATGTAGAAGGAGATGTCATAGAACACAAAGTATGTCATAGCGACGCAATTTCTGTGTTAATTCGTCAATGTGAGGGAGCAAGGGATGCAGTGAAGAAGGAATAGTGCACAGGAAAGGAGATAGTCGTATCCCATAAGAAAATCCTGTATTTTCCTTAGAAAAGTTACTCGATTTAGAAGATGTCATAGAACCCATTGTAATTCATAGCGACGCAATTTCTGTTTTTATTCGTCAATGTGAGGGAGCGTGGGATAAACTAAAGAAGGAATAGGGCATTTTAAAGGAGATAGTCGTAACCCAAAAGAAAATCCTGTCGTATCCATAGAAACGCTACTCGAATTAGAAGGAGATGTCATAGAACCCATAGTATTTCATAGCGACGCAATTATTGTGTTAATTCGTCATTGTGAGGGAGCGAGGAATGCAGTAAAGAAGGAATAGTGCATCGGAAAGGAGATAGTCATATAAGAAAAGTAAAACCTGTCGTTTCCATAGCAACGTTACTCGATTTAGAAGGTGATGTCATAGAACCCACAGTATTTCATAGCGACACTATTTCTGTTTCAATTCGTCAACGTGAGGGAGCGAGGGATGCAGTAAAGAAGGAATAGTGCATCAGAAGGGAGATAG
The DNA here is from genome assembly GCF_021461395.2 of Schistocerca americana. Classification (NCBI taxonomy): domain Eukaryota; kingdom Metazoa; phylum Arthropoda; class Insecta; order Orthoptera; family Acrididae; genus Schistocerca; species Schistocerca americana. The sequence continues at coordinate 41,348,654 of NC_060119.1, forward strand.
TCGTAACCCAAAAGTTAATCCCGTCGTTTCCATAGAAACGTTACTCGATTTTGAAAGAGATGTCTTGGAACCCATAGTATTTCATAGCGACGTGATTTCTGTGTTAATTCATCAAAGTGAGGGAGCGAGGGATGCAGTAAAGAAGGAATAGTGCATCGGAAAGTAGATACTCGAATCCCAAAAGAATTTACTGTCGATTCCATTGAGACGTTACTCGATTTAGAAGGAGAAGTCATAGAACCGATAGTATTTTAAAGCGACGCAATTTCTGTGATCATCTGTCAATGTGAGGGCTCCAGGAGTGCAGTCAAGAGAGATTAATGGATCGGAAAGGAGATAGTCGTATCCCAGAGGAATATCCTGTCGTTTCCATAGAAACGTTACTCGATATAGAAGGTGATGTCATTGAACCCAAAGTATTTCATGGCGACGCAATATCTGTGTTAATTCGTCAATGTGAGGGAGCGAGGGATGCAGTAAAGAAGGAATAGTTCATCGGAAAGGAGGTAGTCGTATACGAGACGAGAAACCTGTCGTTTCCATAGAAACGTTACTCGATTTAGAAGGTGATGTCCTAGACCACAAAGTATTACATAGCGACGCAATAACTGTGTTAATTCGTCAATGTGAGGGAGCGAGGGATGCAGTAAAGAAGGAAAAGTGCATCGGAAAGGAGATACTCGTATCCCAAAGAAAATCCTGTCGTTTCCATGGAAAAGTTACTCGATTTAGAAGGAGAAGTCATAGAACACATAGTATTTCATAGCGACGCAATTGCTGTGTTCTCCAATCCCTAAAGAAAATAGAGTCGTTTCCAAAGAAACTTCACTCGATTTAGAAGGAGAAGTCATACAGCCCATAGTAATTCATAGCGACGCAATTTCTGTGTTAATTCGTCAATGTGAGGGAGCGAGGGATGCAGTAAAGAAGGAATAGTGTATCGGAAAAGAAATAGTCGTATCCCAAAAGAAAATCCTGTCGTTTCCATTGAAACGTTACTCGATTTAGAAGTTGAAGTCATAGAACCCATAGTACTTCATAGCAACGCAATTCCTGTGTTAGTTCGTCAATGTGAGGGCGCCAGGAGTGCAGTAAAGAAGGATAAGTGCATCGGAAATTTAATAGTCGAATCCCAAAAGAAAATCCTGTCGTTTCCATAGAAATGTTAGATGATTATGAAGGATAAGTCATACAACCCATAGTATATCATAGCGACGCAATTTCTGTGTTAATTCGTCATTGTGAGGGAGCAAGGGATGCAGTTAAGAAGGATTAGTGCATCGGAAAGGAGATGGTCGTATCCCAAAAGAGAATCCTGTCGTATCCATAGAAACGTTACTCCGTTTAGAGGGAATCGTCATAGAACCCATAGAATTTAATAGGGACGCATTTTCTGTGTTTAATCGTCAATGTGAGGGAGCGAGGGATGCAGTAAAGAATGAATAGTGCATTGGAAAGGAAATAGTCGTATCCCAACAGATAATCAAGTCGTTTCCATAGAAACGTGACTCGATTTAGAAGGATTTTTTACTCAACCCATAGTATTCCATAGCGACACAATTTCTGTGTTGATTCGTTGATGTGTGGGAGCGAGGGATGCAGTAAACAAGGAACAGTGCATCGGAAAGATAATAGTCGTATCCCAAAAGAAAATCCTGTCGTTTCCGTAGAAACATTACTCGATTTAGAAGGGGAAGTCATAGAACCCATAGTATTTCATGGCGACGCAATTTCTGTGTTAATTCGCCAATGCGAGGGAGCGCGGGAAGCAGTAAAGGAGGAATAGTACATCGGAAAGGAGATAGTCGTATCCCAAAAGAAAATCCTGTTTCCATAGATACCATACTCGATTTAGAAGGAAATGTCACAGAACCCATAGTATTTCATAGCGACGCATTCTCCGTGTTAATTCGTCAATGTGAGGCAGTGAGGGATGCAGTAAATAAGGAATAGTTCATCGGAAAGTGGATGGTCGTTACCAAAATAAATTCCTGTCGTTTAAATAGTAACGTTACTCGATTTAGAAGGAGAAATCATAGAACCCATAGTATTTCATAGCGACGCAATTTCTGTGTTTAATCGTCAATGTGAGGGAGCGAGGGATGCAGTGAAGCAGGAATAGTGCATCGGAAATTAGTGAGTCGTATCCCAAAAGAAAATCCTGTCGTTTCCATAGAAAATTTACACCATTTATCAGGAGTTGTCATCGAACACATTGTAATTCATAGCGACGCAATTTCTGTGATAATTCGTCAATGTGAGGGGGCGAGGAGTGCAGTAAAGAACGAATAGTGCGTCGGATACGAGATAGTCGTATCCCAAAAGATAATCCTGTCGTTTCCTTAGAAACGTTACTCGATATACAAGGAGATGTCATAGAACCCATAGTATTTCATAGCCCAGCAATTTCTGTGTTAAGTCGTCAATGTGAGGGAGCGAGGGATGCAGTAAACAATTAATAGTGCATCGGAAAGGAGATACTCGTATCCCAAAAGTAATTCCTGCCGTTTCCATAGAAACGTTACTCGATTTAGAAGGAGATGTCATAGAACCCACAATATATCATAGCGCCGCAATTTCTGTGTTAATTCGTCAATGTGAGGGAACGAGAGATGCTGCAAAGAAGGAATAGTGCATTGGAAAGGAGATACTCGTATCCCAAAAGAAAATCCTGACGTTTCCATAGAAACGTTACTCGATTTAGAAGGAGATGGCATAGAACCCATAATATATCATAGCGCCGCAATTTCTGTGTTAATTCGTCAATGTGAAGGAGCGAGGGATGCTGCAAAGAAGGAATAGTGCATCGGAAAGGAGATACTCGTATCACAAAAGAAAATCCTGTCGTTTCCATAGAAACGATACTCGACTTAGAAGGAGATGTCATAGAACACAAAGTATTTCATAGCGCCGCAATTTCAATGTTAATTCTGAATGTGAGGGAGCGAGGGATGCAGGAAAGAAGGAATAGTGCATCGGAAAGGAGTTAGTAATATCCCAAAAGAAAATCCTGTCGTTTCCATAGATACGTTACTCGATTTAGGCGATGTCATAGTACACTTTGTATTTCATAGCGACGCAATATCTGTGATAATTCGTTAATGTGAGGGAGCGAGGGATGCAGTAAAGAAGGGATAGTGCATCGGAAAGGAGATGGTCGTATCCCAAAAGAAAATCCCGTCGTTCCCATAGAAACGTTACTCGATTTGCAAGGCGATGTCATAGAACCCATAGTATTTCGTAGCGACGCAAATTCTGTGTTAATTCGTCAAAGTGAGGGCGCGAGGAGTGCAGCAAAGAAGGAATACTGCATCGGAAAGGGGTTAGTCGTATCCCAAAACAAAATCCTGTCGTTTATATACAAACGTTACTCGATTTACAAGGAGATATCATAGAACCCATTGTATTTTTTAGCGACGCAATTCCTGTGTTAATTCCTCAATTTGTGGGAGCGAGGGATGCAATAAAGAAGGAATAATGAATCGGAAAGGAGCTACTCGTATCCCAATAGAATATCCTGTCGTTTCCATAGAAATGTTATTCGATTCAGAAGGCGAAGTCATGGAACCAATAGTATTTCATAGCCCAGCAATTTCTGTGTTAAGTCGTCAATGTGAGGGAGTGAGGGATGCAGTAAAGAATTAATAGTGCATCGGAAAGAAGATACTCGAATCCCAAAAGAAATTCCTGCCGTATCCATAGAAACGTTACTCGATTTAGAAGGAGATGGCATAGAACCCATAATATATCATAGCGCCGCAATTTCTGTGTTAATTCGTCAATGTGAGGGAACGAGAGATGCTGCAAAGAAGGAATAGTGCATTGGAAAGGAGATACTCGTATCCCAAAAGAAAATCCCGACGTTTCCATAGAAACGATACTCGATTTCGAAGGATATGTCATACAACGCATAGTATTTCTTAGCGACGCAATCTCTGTGTTAATTCGTCAATGTGAGAGAGCGAGGGATGCAGTAAAGAATGATTAGTGAGTCGGAAAGTTAATAGTCGTATCCCAAAAGAGAATACTGTCCTTTCCATTGAAACGTTACTCGATTTAGAAAGAGAAGTCGTAGAACCCATAGTATAACATAGCGACGCAATTTCTGTGTTAATTCGTCAATGTGAGAGAGCGAGGGATGCAGTAAAGAATGAATAGTGAGTCGGAAAGGAAACAGTCGTATCCCAAAAGAGAATACTGTCCTTTCCATAGAAACGTTACTCGATTTAGAAAGAGATTTCATTGGACCCATAGCATTTCATAGCGACGCAATTTCTATGTTACTTCGTCAATGTGAGGGTGCGAGGGATGCAGTAAAGAAGGAATAGTACATCGGAAAGGAGAAAGTCGTATCCCAAAAGAAAATCCTGTCGTTTCCATAGAAACGTTACTCGATTTCGAAGGATATGTCATACAACCCATAGTATTTCTTAGCGACGCAATCTCTGTGTTAATTCGTCAATGTGAGAGAGCGAGGGATGCAGTAAAGAATGATTAGTGAGTCGGAAAGTTAATAGTCGTATCCCAAAAGAGAATACTGTCCTTTCCATTGAAACGTTACTCGATTTAGAAAGAGAAGTCGTAGAACCCATAGTATAACATAGCGACGCAATTTCTGTGTTAATTCGTCAATGTGTGGGAGCGAGGGATGCAGTAAAGAAGGAATGGTGCATCGGAAAGGAGATAGTCGTATCCCAAAAGAAAATCCTGTCGTTTCCATAGACACGTTACTCGATTTCGAAGGATATGTCATACAACCCATAGTATTTCTTAGCGACGCAATTTCTTTGTTAGTTCGTCAATGTGAGAGAGCGAGGGATGCAGTAAAGAATTAATAGTGAGTCGGAAAGGAAATAGTCGTATCCCAAAAGAGAATACTGTCTTTTCCATAGAAACGTTACTCGATTTAAAAAGAGATTTCATTGGACCCATTGCATTTCATAGCGACGCAATTTCTGTGTTACTTCGTCAATGTGAGGGTGCGAGGGATGCAGTAAAGAAGGAATAGTGCATCGGAAAGGAGATACTCGTATTCCAAAAGAAAATCCTGTCGTTTCCATAGAAATGTTATTCGATTAAGAAGGAGAAGGTATGGAACCCATGGTATTTCACAGCCCCGCTATTTCTGTGTAAAGTCGTCAATGTGAGGGAGTGAGGGATGCAGTAAAGTATTAATAGTGCATCGGAAAGGAGATACTCGTATCCCAAAAGAAAATCCTGCCGTTTCCATAGAAACGATACTCGATTTAGAAGGAGATTTCATAGAACCCATAGTAAAGCGCCGCAATTTCTGTGTTATTTTGTCAATATGAGGGAGCGAGGGATGCAGTAAAGGAGGAATAGTGCATCGGAAAGGGGATAGTCGTATCTCAAAAGAAAATTCTGTCGTTTCCATAGAAACGTTAGTCGACTTAAAAGATGTCATAGAACACATAGTATTTCATAGCGACGCAATTTCTGTGTTAATTCACAATGTGAGGGCGCGAGGGGTGCAGTAAAGAAAGAATGGTGCATCGGAAGGGAGATAGTCGTATCCCAAAAGGTATTCCTGTCGTTTCCATAGAAACGTTACTCGATATAGAAGGAGATGTCATAGAACCCATTTTATTTCATAGCGACGTAATTTCTGTGTTAATTCATCAATGTGAGGGCGTCAGGATTTCGGTAAAGAAGGATAAGTGCATCGGATAGAAGATAGTCGTATCCCAAGAGAAAATCCTGTCGTTTCCATAGTAACGTTACATGATTTAGAAGGATAAGTCATGCAACGCATAGAATTTCATTGCGACGCAATTTCTGTGTTAATCCGTCAATGTGAGGGAGCGACGGATGCAGTAAAGTAGGAATAGTGCATCGGACAGGAGAAAGTCGTATCCCATAAGAAAATCCTGTCGTATCAATAGAAAGGTAACTCGGTTTATAGGGAGATGTCATGGAACCCATAGTATTACATAGCGGCGCAGTTTCTGTGTTAATTCGTCAATGTGTGGGAGCGAGGGATGCAATAAAGAAGGAATAGTGCATCGGAAAGGAGCTACTCGTATCCCAATAGAATATCCGGTCGTTTCCATAGAAATGTTAATCGATTCAGAAGGCGAAGTCATGGAACAAATAGTATTTCATAGCCCAGCAATTTCTGTGTTAAGTCGTCAATGTGAGGGAGTGAGGGATGCAGTAAAGAATTAATAGTGCATCGGAAAGGTGATACTCGTATCCCAAAAGTAATTCCTGCCGTTTCCATAGAAACGTTACTCGATTTAGAAGGATATGTCATAGAACCCATAACATATCATAGCGCTGCAATTTCTGAGTTAATTCGTCAATGTGAGGGAGCGAGGGATGCTGCAAAGAAGGAATAGTGCATCGGAAAGGAGATACTCGTATCCCAAAAGAAAATCCTGTCGTTTCCATAGAAACGATACTCGACTTAGAAGGAGATGTCATAGAACACAAAGTATTTCATAGCGACGCAATTTCAATGTTAATTCTGAATGTGAGGGAGTGAGGGATGCAGGAAAGAAGGAATAGTGCATCGGAAAGGAGTTAGTCATATCCCAAAAGAAAATCCTGTCGTTTCCATAGATACATTACTCGATTTAGGCGATGTCATAGTACACTTTGTATTTCATAGCGACGCAATATCTGTGATAATTCGTTAATGTGAGGGAGCGAGGGATGCAGTAAAGAAGGGATAGTGCATCGGAAAGGAGATGGTCGTATCCCAAAAGAAAATCCCGTCGTTTCCATAGTAACGTTACTCGATTTGCAAGGCGATGTCATAGAACCCATAGTATTTCGTAGCGGCGCAAATTCTGTGTTAATTCGTCAAAGTGAGGGCGCGAGGAGTGCAGCAAAGAAGGAATAGTGCATCGGAAAGGAGCTACTCGAATCCCAAAAGAAATTCCTGCCGTTTCCATAGAAACGTTACTCGATTTAGAAGGAGATGGCATAGAACCCATAATATATCATTGCGCCGCAATTTCTGTGTTAATTCGTCAATGTGAGGGAACGAGAGATGCTGCAAAGAAGGAATAGTGCATTGGAAAGGAGATACTCGTATCCCAAAAGAAAATCCTGACGTTTCCATAGAAACGATACTCGACTTAGAAGGATATTTCATAGAACACAAAGTATTTCTATAGCGACGCAATTTCAATGTTAATTCTGAATGTGAGGGAGCGAGGAATGCAGGAAAGAAGGAATAGTCCATCGGAAAGGAGTTAGTCATATCCCAAGAGAAAATCCTGTCGTATCCAAAGATACGTTACTCGATTTAGGCGATGTCATAGTACCCGTTGTATTTCATAGCGATGCAATATCTGTGATAATTCGTTAATGTGAGGGAGCTAGGGATGCAGTAAAGACGAAAAAGTACATCGGAAAGGAGACAGTCGTATCCCTAAATAAAATCCTGTCGTTTCCATAGAAACGTTACTCGATTTCGAGGGATATGTCATACAACCCATAGTATTTCTTAGCGACGCAATTTCTGTGTTAATTCGTCAATGTGAGAGAGCGAGGGATGCAGTAAAGAATGATTAGTGAGTCGGAAAGGAAATAGTCGTATCCCGAAAGAGAATACTGTCCTTCCCATAGAAACGTTACTCGACTTAGAAAGAGATTTTATTGGACCCGTAGCATTTCATAGCGACGCAATTTCTATGTTACTTCGTCAATGTGAGGGTGCGAGGGATGCAGTAAAGAAGGAATTGTACATCGGAAAGAAGAAAGTCGTATCCGAAAAGAAAATCATGTCTTTTCCATAGAGACGTTACACGATTTAGAGCAGAAGTCATGGAACCCATAGTATTACATAGCGACACAATTTCTGTGTTAATGCGATAATGTGAGGGAGTGAGGGATGCTGTAAAGAATTAATAGTGCATCGCAAAGGGGATACTCGTATCCCAAAAGAAAATCCAGTCGTTTCCATTGAAACGTTACTCGATTTAGAAGGAGATGTCACAGAGCTCATAGTATTTCATAGCAACGCAATTTCTGTGTTTAATCGCCAATGTGAGGGAGCGAGGGATGCAGTAAAGAATTAATAGTGCATCGGAAAGGAGATAGTCTGAAACGTCCCCTTTGAACAATTCTACATGACTGTGCTTAAACTGACACACAATATTTTGTTAGCGCAACGCAATCTGACTTTCAAAAATCCCTACATAAGAATGGCCCTGACTAACATTGAACTATACCTTTCACAAATCACTTACCTCACAAAAATCTTCGCTACTCAAGCTACTGCAATACAGGAGCGCCACTACTGCCAGCTCAATGAAAGATTCAAACTACTGAAGGCACTAACTACTGATAGGGATAGTTAGCAAATGAAAGATATTAATAGAGAACAAACAATGTATTTACCTTGATATCATAATGTATAAATATAGCAGTTCATGACAAATTACAAATCTCCGCCATCTCTCTCTCCACATCCACCACTGCTGGCGGCTCACCTCCAACTGCGCAATGCTACGCGCTGTTCACAGCCAGCTGCCTAACACTACAATGGCAGACAACAATGCAAACTAGCCACAGACTGCACACAGCACAGGCAGAGCGCTACGTAACGTTGCCAATAAGAAATCATAAACAGCCTACTTACATAGCCCCCATGCTACCCACAAAAAAATTTTACAAATTGTTTTAATCATTGGCCAATAATGATTTGATAAAATTTTTCATAGTTACAATAACAAAGAAATCAAAGGCACACACTTATTGATACAATGTTGGTCAAAAGCTAAAATTTTCTCACAGTCCATAAAGACAGTCCAGATTGTGCATCACAGTAAAAATGCAGAGTTTTTCTCAAAGTCTGACTAGTAAAAGAAATTGCACACAGAAGTAGTGGAATCACGCAGTCTTGAAGAAGTAGTGTTGTCCTTCCAACGGAAAGACAGTGCTGACTCTTGACATGCTGACAGGTAATGGGCCACAATGGAGCAAACCCACAGCGGAGTCAGTCGAAGTTTTGAAGAATATTGGTGGGTAGGTCATCACAGAGCAGACCCACTGTAGTCCTGGTAGAGATTACGGTATTCGTGGGCTACCAGAGGTGCAGACCCACTGCAGTCCTTGTAGAAATATTGGTATTGATGGATCATCAAAGATGAAGACCCACTGTAGTCCTTGTAGAGCTTATGGTATTGGTGGATCATCAAAGGTGTAGACCCACTGTAGTCCTTGTGGAGAGGGCCAGCAGCCATCTGTTGCGACTGTGCAGGTGCACAATCACCATCGAAGAGTCTTGCGGACAATATAGCAAGTCCATAAACCACCACTTGTGCACTCACAAGGTTTTTGAAATTGTCCTTAGAACCAGCAATGCTGTTATCCAGTCCCTTGCTGAATTAGTAACACACGTGCAAACACTGTCAGTCCCTACTTCTCACATATTGTCCATATGCTATGACCAACAGAAACGTGTGCAGTGAAATGTAACTAACAATTTAATAATATCATGAACTGGTGTCAATTACAATTTTATAACATAAGAATACAATAACAAAGGTACAAAATACATCATTAAAAACATAATAATACAGATAACATTTGTAGTACAGGCTTTACAAAAGAATCGAACTAACATATACATCAGTGGAATTATGACATGAGTACATACATAAAAGATTACAATAACTTTTGAAACATCAACTTCACACATGAGCATTAAACAGAACGGAATTAATAATGTCTAACACCTTTACAAAGTAAATAACACATTATTAATGCCAATTATATTCGAGGATAACAGTATTCCTCATCATAGTGAATGTAGCTTAATATTAGAAGAAAAAAAAAAATTCTATGAAACTACACAGAGACAGGAAGAAAACAAATACACAAGGGTACACAAACATATAGTGGGATAACACAAAAGGGAAAGGACTGGGTTTGTTTTACTGCAGAATTTTGCATGGAGATCTCCCTTTGTTCATCATTATTCCCAAAAGTACTATCTATACCAGCTTTCTGTACTTTTTTCGTTTAACTTCTCAATGCATTTCTTCCAATTCATCGCAACTCATTCTCTTATATAGTCTACCCCCTCTTAAGCTAACTTAAATCTACTGAGCTCAGATACTAAACTAAGAGACGAGGCAATGCAGCAGCACAAAACAAGTAACACAAACAGCAATGATAAAAAATACAAAAGGCAAAGCAAGCAGCATAAATTACAACTAATATAAGGCAATGAGCAGCAAACAAAAAAATAAATCTGGCTTAGCAGAGTAACACAAATTAAAGTTCAGTAGCACTATGCCTGGCAAACAGCAGCTTATATCTAAACATGACATAGCTCAAGCAGAAAAAATAGTACACTAAAGATAACAATGCAGATAAGGGAAATGTATAATCACATCTTAATGTCTAAGTAATTAAAGTGGTGCACCACAACAACTTATTGTAAAAAAGAATATTACCATGTACTTGAAAGGAAAATTATGTGTCCAGTTACTGTTACTAGTCCCTTCTTATTGTTCTTTCCTTTCCAAGTGCTCCTTTTTTTAAAGAATGTGGATTACAAAATTATCATTTAATAGATCTGTTGACAGAAAGTGTTCACATTAGCAAATGCATCTAAGTTTATTTTATAAAACTAATGCTGTAACACAGCTGGAAAACAGGTATCAAATGAAATAAGCAATTACGCAAACCAAAGCATACAAATATCATTCAATAGTCATGTGACATTTCATAAGTCAGTAGCTCTCAACTCTCGTAGAAAGACACTTGTCATTATCAGGTTTGCAGATGTAAGAATATTTCCCATCAGTTTCTAAGCATTTCAGTAAATATCATAAATTACGAGCTCCACAGTATGCTTTCGACAAGGAAATGTCAATAGCGAGTATAATGCCCCCCCCCCTTTTTTTTTTTTTTTACCTGTGCCGCTGAAAGGCTAATGGCTTTTTTTCGGGCTGCTGTCGCCCAGGTGGGTGCCCGCGACGCATTACGTGCAGGTGGTCACTTAACTTTCTTACGGAAATATTTACGACATCAGTTTCCGCTACAGTGACAGTCATATATACAAAATTTCACAGGTCGAGAATTTACGTTGCAAATGTGTAGAAACAAAATCCTAAGAATATAACAGTGTCCAAAAAAAATTTTCAGTGGCATTGTGATACATTCACACATGATTCACACATGTACACACATTTCATAATTCTAAAGTATGATTCTTGGTTTCCAACATCCTTTTCCATAAGTCAGAGTCCCTAATCACTATTCATTACTCCTTACCTTATTACACATATACATATCCATCGACACTCGTCAATATTTCGTCATTATAAATATGAAGCATAATCAAACAACTCATATAGCCTCAGCCTATTAATCATAAACACACCTCAGCAGCATAATACACATCGTCGTCGCAAAAATAACATCATAACACCTCAGTCAAATCTCAAAATCGTAGTAGCTTCCTCCAATAATTAAAAAAATTCTCTGCTCATGTCAAAAGTGTCATCTGCCACAAACGTACTTTAAAAATCATGAATCCATACCAAATACATCATTCAAAACTCTCATAGTATCACAATGATTCCGAAAAAATATGAACAGTTTACAAAGTACAGACCAAATACAGTTTCATAAGTGTGAAGTTACCCAACTGTGTATTGCGTAAACATGTGTCACTGATGTAGTAAAAAAATGTTTATCTCTCAGTTAAACGATCAGATAGCTGTGTAATTTGTGTGTTAGAGAAATATGGTACCGATGTGTAAAGTTGTATAGGCAAATACCATATTAGCTAGGGTTCCTTGTGGTTGCCACACACATGGTACACAAAGTAAGCGTGTACCCCCCTGAGGATTAATGTAATTATACCCTCAGGTGTTACAGATTACAGCAATGAAATGAAACGTATCACTGAAAACCTTTGTATCATTGTACTTCAAATATCTATAAAAATAAATGTTTTAAGTACAAAATTAATCACTCAAATGCGTGTCCTGTAGCGCTAAATGTGCGTCTTGCTGTAAGATAATTCTGTGGAAGTGTCATACTTATCGTCCTCCGAAAGCTAAGTTCTGCAGAAGTCAATGTACTTACCTCATGATAAACAAAAGTGAAATGCTTTGCGTATAGATATCTTAGGTATTACGCTTATTGTTGTGGTGAAGAACGTACTGTGCTGTAACATATTGTTGTGCTACGAAAGAGGCTGTCTCATTGTAGCTATACCACAAAAGTTACTACTAAAACATGTTTTACTTTGCAGAATAATAGAGAAAAACTGTGCAGATATGAAACAGAAACACCGCGAACAGATTCTAAGTCTGACAAATCATATTAGTAATATGAAGCAAAAAATTTTGTGGGAAAGACAAAGTTAAAAGGCAGATTATCTTTCAATAAACGGTTTTACATGTGAAATGTGGTACAATCTTTTACTCTTCAAAGTACTCAGAATTTCAGCTTGAACGCAATTATCATGCAGTATACGTTGGTAATTTTTCACAAGGTTAGCGTCAATGTTATTTTTCTCTGAGCCAGCCGGCGCACGTGGGTGCCTGCGGCGCGAGTCATGGTCTGTCTCTTTGTTGGCGCGCGTTGTTATTGGGATTAGGAGACCTAACTTCTACAAATTCGCCTTGCCGAGAGGGCCCAGCTCTGTTAGAATCCCGCCGGTTCTGATGAAATTCACGTCTGTCGTTTTGTCGGTAGTTTCCACAGTTTCTTTCTTGTCGGTCACAGGGTTGAAAATTTCTCCCTGAGTCGTAACTGCGCGCTGGACAGTTACGTCTAAAGTTATTCTGTCTCCCTTGATAATAATTGTTTTGGTTCCCATATTGTCTGTTTCTCTGATTGTCTCTGTGATAGTCATTACCGCGGAAAGGTGATCTTTCCTTGTAACTATTACTACTCTGCCAACGGTTGTCGTACGGGTGGTGTCTATTTTGGTCACGATTTGCGTTGTAAGAATAGACCAGTCGTGTCCGGTTATTGTTTCTGTCATCACGGAATTGTGACGGATGTGACCTGTAATTGTTGTGTCCTTGTTTTCGCGTTCCGCGATTATCAGTGTCAATTTCTAGTTCTTGTAACAGTCCCTGAAAAGCTTCAATGTCGTCTTTGCAACGTCCTGCTAAAATAATATGCCGTAAATGTTCAGGTAATTTGATTAAGCAAATGCGGATGAGTTCTGAGGGGCTGTATGGGTTTGACAGGTACTGATTCTTGTGCAACATGTCTTCAAAATATTTCACAAGACTGGAGAATTCAGATTGTTCGAAATGTTTCATCATTATGATACCATGTTTTACTTGGTCTTGTGTGGCTTGAGACCAATATGCTGAGAGGAAGGCATGGTAAAATTCTCCTTCACTGTGGCAATCGTGAATGACCGATCGCATTCTTACAGCTGGTTCATTATCTAAGTAGCCACACATAAATTCTAATCTGTGTTCCAACGACCACTTGGGAGGAAAACAATGAGAGAATTGATGGAGCCTTGCTTGTGGATGAATGTCGTTGCCAGAATTCTTAAATGTTTTGAATTTACGTGTAGTAATGAACAGCTTATAGTCAAAATCATCATGTCGGCGAGTCGCATATCGGTCATTGTTAGGTCGTGTCGGCCGTTCCATCTCAAAATTCGGTGCACATTGCCAATTTCTTTCATAACATCCGAAATGGCCTGTGTTATTATTTTGCCGCTTTTCCGTGTTTCTAAGTCCCTCTTCCCGTGTTGGAGCGCCAGTGTCCTCTGAAATACGTAATTCTTGCATTACCTGTGTCAGCTGATCTTGTACTTCCCGGATTTCTCTTTGGTGTTGTGTATTAATTTGATTCTGATTTTGTTTGAATTTTCTTATTTGTTCATACTCTTCTGTGTCAGTGAAGGCTACGGGTCTTGTGTCATTCAGATCATCATCTACCTTTGTAGATAAGTTAGTGACCTGATCCGAAAGTTCGGCTACTTTCTCCGATAGTGTACTTATCTCTTCAGTGTGTTTTTCTGAACCAAGTTTCAGAGTATCTACTGTGTCCGAAAAGTTTTCCTGAGTTTTTGCAAGTTGCGTGACTGAATCGGTAGATGCAACTGAGCCAAATTTAGCTTGCAAGGTCTCATGATTTTCATGAACAATAGTTTGCAGTTCTTTTATGGCTGCTTCGTGATTCTGTAATGCATTTTCATGCCGCGAAAAAATAGGTTGAAAATGCTCACAAATTTGTGTTTTTACGTCATTACAGACGTTTTGACATTTCGATTCAATGTTATGTAACTCAGTAGTTAAATCTTCACGTGTTTGTTCAAGTGTTTGTTCCAATGAGTCTAACTTTTTAAGATTTTGTTCCACTGTGTCTAACTTTTGAAGCTTTTGCTGTGTTTATTTCTGATTTTGTTCCATTGTGTCTAACTGTTGCTGTGTTTGTCTCTGATGTTATTCCATTGTGTCTAACTTTTCAAGCTTTTGTCCCATTTGTTGCATTAATTGAAATAACAATGCAATGGTGTCTGAAACATGTTCCTCAGTGCTTTTCGGCAGTGAAGTTGCACCGGCAACATTCACATTTTGACAAGTGGAAAATGTGTCTTGACTCATTTGAGAAAACGGTGGGAACCCAAAACCTGAGTCTGCAGTATTTGCAATATTGTGTTCTGTCATTCCCGATTCCTGAGGCGAGCTGTTGCCGACCAATCGATCGATAACGCTTCCCTGTTCACTACCTGTTTCACTGTCTACACCATTGTTTGCCGCCCGCTCCATTTCCCTATGCGCAATTACCAAATTACTACTTTGAACATTAGTTAATTCATTACTCTGCGGTGCTAACACACTGCTTTCGTCTTCACTGTCATTTCTCAGTTTACTTTGGAGCCTAGTATTACGTTTTTCACACGCCATTATTGTCACAGTATTTCACACGATAACACAGAAAAGCACAATTTGAAGAGCAAAATAAAATAACAGAGCAATGGAAATAATGTCTACTTAACTGCCAGCGCAGCTGCGATATTCTTGGTGCAAATCTACATGCATGCGACAACTGTTTTACTGTACAACAATGAAAAACTACAACTACAAAGGAAATTCTCTCTATAATTACGCGCTAGCATTAAACAATAGCTACACTAATTACACAAACTACAAGAAAAAAATCAGAAGATTCCAGTGAGGTATCCTAGGCTAAGGGTCGACATATGAAACGTCCCCTTTGAAGAATTATACACGACTGTGCTTAAACTGACACTCAATATTTTGTTAGCGCAACGCAATCTGACTTTCAAAAATCCCTACAAAAGAATGGCCCTGACTAACATTAAAATATACCTTTCACAAATCACTTACCTCACAAAAATCTTCGCTACTCAAGCTACTGCAATACAGGAGCGCCACTACTGCCAGCTAAATGAAAGATTCAAACTACTGAAGGCACTAACTACTGATAGGGATAGTTAGCAAATGAAAGATATTAATAGAGAACAAACAATGTATTTACCTTGATATCACCATGTATAAATATAGCAGTTCATGACAAATTACAAATCTCCGCCATCTCTCTCCCCACATCCACCACTGCTGGCGGCTCACCTCCAACTGCGCAATGCTACGCGCTGTTCACAGCCAGCTGCCTAACACTACAATGGCAGACAACAATGCAAACTAGACACAGACTGCACACAGCACAGCCAGAGCGCTACGTAACGTTGCCAATAAGAAAACATAAACAGCCTACTTACAAGTCGTATACGAAAAGAAAATCCTGTCGATTCCATAGAAACGTTACTCGATTTTGAAGATGTCATAGGATCCATAGTATTTCATGGCGACGCGATTTCTGTGTTAATTCGTCAATGTGAGTGCGCGAGGAGTACAGTAAAGAAGGAATAGAGCATCGGAAAGGAGATACTCGTATCCCAAAAGAAGATCCTGTCGATTCCATAGAAACGTTACTCGATCTAGAAGGAGAAGACATAAATCCCAAAGGATTTCATAGCAACGCCATATATGTGGTAATTCGTCAATGTGAGGGCGCCAGGAGTGCAGTATAGAAGGATAAGTGCATTGGAAATTAGATAGTCGTATCCCAAAAGAAAATCCTGTCGTATCCATAGAAACGTTACTCGGTTTAGAGGGGGATGTCATAGAACCCATAGTATTTGATAGCGACGCAGTTTCTGTGTTAATTCGTCAATGTGAGTTCGCCAGGAGTGCAGTAAAGAAGGATAAGTGCTTCGGATAGGAGATAGTAGCATCCCTAAAGAAAATCCTGTCGTTTCCATAGAAACATTACATGATTTAGAACGATATGTAAAACAACCCATAGTATTTCATAACGACGCAATTTCTGTGTTAATTCGTCAATATGAGGGAGCGAGGGATGCAGTAAACAAGGAATAGTGCATCGGAAAGAAAATAGTCGTATCCCAAAAGAAAATCCTGTCGTTTCCATTGAAACGTTATTCGATGTAGAAGGAGATGTCATTGAACCCATAGTATTTCATAGCGAAGCAATTTATGTGTTAATTCGTCAATGTGAGGGAGCGAGGGATGCAGTAATGAAGGAATAGTGCATCGGAAAGGAGCTACTCCTATCCCAAAAGAAAATCCTGTCGTTTCCATAGATACGTTACTCGATTTAGAAGGGAAGTCATAGACCCATAGCATTACATAGCAACGCAATTTCTGTGTTAATTCGTCAATGTGAGGGCGACAGGAGTGCAGTAAAGATGGATAAGTGCATCGAAAATTAGGTAGTCGCATCCCAAAAGAAAATCCAGTCGTTTCCACAGTAACGTTACACGATTAAGAAGGATGTCTTACAACCCATAGTATATCATAGCGACGCAAATTCTGTGTTAATTCGTCAATGTGAGGGAGCGAAGGATGCAGTAAAGAAGGAATAGTGCATCGGACAGGAGATAGTCGTATCCCAAAAGAAAATCCTGTCGTATCCATAGAAACGTCACTCGGTTTAGAGGGAGATGCCTTAGAACACATAGTATTCCATAGCGACGCTATTTCTGTGTTAATTCGTCAATGTGAGGGAGCGAGGGATCCAGTAAAGAAGGAATAGTGCATCGGAAAGGAGTTAGTCGTATCCCAAAAGAAAATCCTTTCGTTTCCATAGCTACGTTACTCGATTTAGAAAGAGATGTCATAGAACCCGTTGTATTTCATAGCGACGAAATTTCTATGTTAATTCGTCAATGTGAGAGAGCGAGAGATGCAGTAAAGAATGAATAGTGAGTCGGAAAGGAAACAGTAGTATCCCAAAAGAGAATACTGTCCTTTTCATAGAAACGTTACTCGATTTAGAAGGAGAATTTATTGGACCCATAGAATTTCATAGCGACGCAGTATCTGTGTTAATTCGTCAACGTGAGGGTGTGAGGGTTGCGGTAAAACATGAGTAGTGCATCGGAGAATAGTTACTTTCATCCCAAAAGAAATTACTGTCGTTTCCATAGAAACGTTACTCGGTTTAGAGGGAGATGTCACAGAACCCATTGTATTTCATAGCAACGCAATTTCTGTGTTAATTCGTAAATGTGAGGGAGCGTGGGATGCAGTAAAGAAGGAATAGTACATTGGAAAGGAGAAAGTCGTATCCCAAAAAAAATCCTGTCGTTTCCATAGAAACGTTACTCGATTTAGAAGGAGAAGTCGTAGAACCCATAGTATTTCATAGCGACGCAATTTCTGTGTTAATTCGTGAATGAGTGGTAGTGCGGGATGCTGTTAAGAATGAATAGTTCATCGGAAAGGAGACAGTCGTATCCGAAATGAAAATCCTGTCGTTTCCATTGAAACGTAACTAGAGTTAGAAGATGTCATAGAATCCATAGTATTTCATGGCGACGCAATTTCTGTGTTTATTCGTCAATGTGAGTGCGCGAGGAGTGCAGTAAAGAAGGAATAGAGCATCGGAAAGTAGATACACGTATCCCAAAAGAAGATCCTGTTGATTCCATAGAAACGTTACTCGATCTAGAAGGAAAATACATAAAACCCAAAGGATTTCATAGCAACGCCATTTATGTGTTAATTCGTCAATGTGAGGGCGCCAGGAGTGCAGTATAGAAGGATAAGTGCATTGGAAATTAGATAGTCGTATCCCAAAAGAAAATCCTGTCGTATCCATAGAAACGTTACTCGGTTTAGAGGGAGATGTCATAGAACCAATAGTATTTCATAGCGACGCCGTTTCTGTGTTAATTCGTCAATAAGAGTTCGCCAGGAGTGCAGTAAAGAAGGATAAGTGCATCGGATAGGAGATAGTAGTATCCCAAAAGAAAATCCTGTCGTATCCATAGAAACGTTACCCGGTTTAGATTAAGATGTCATAGAACCCATTGTATTTCATAGCGACGCAATTTCTGTGTTAATTCGTCAATGTGAGGGGGCGAGGTTTGCAGTAAACAAGGAATAGTGCATCTTAAAGAAAATAGTCGTATCTCAAACGAAAATCCTGTCGTATCTATAGAAACGTTACTCGATTTAGAATGATATGTCATACAACCCATAGTATTTCATAACGACGCAATTTCTGTGTTAATTCAACAATGTGAGGGAGCGAGGGATGCAATAAAGAAGGAATAGTGCATCGGAAAGGAGATAGTCGTATCCCAAAAGAAAATCCTGACGTATCCATAGAAACGTTACTCGGTTTAGAGGGAGATGTCATAGAACCCATAGTATTTCATAGCGAAGCAATTTATGTGTTAATTCGTCAGTGTGAGGGAGCGAGGGATGCAGTAAAGAAGGAATAGTGCATCGGAAAGGAGCTACTCCTATCCCAAAAGAAAATCCTGTCGTTTCCATAGAAACGTAACTCGATTTTGAAGGATATGTCATACAACCGATAGTATTTCATAGCGACGCAATTTCTGTGTTAATTCGTCAATGTGAGGGTGCGACGGATGCAGCAAAGAAGGAATAGTGCATCGGAAAGGAAATAGTCGTATCCCAAAAAAGAATACTGTCGTTTCCATAGAAACGTCACTCGATTTAGAAGGAGGTTTTATTGAACCCATAGTATTACATAGCGACGCAATTTCTGTGTTAATTCGTCAATGTGAGGGAGCGAGGGATGCAGGAAACAAGGAATAGTGCATCGGAAAGAAAATAGTGGTATGCCAAAAGAAAATCCAGTCGTTTCCATTGAAACGTTACTTGATTTAGAAGGAGATGTCATTGAACCCATAGTATTTCATAGCGACGCAATTTATGTGTTAAATCGTCAATGTAAGGGAGCGAGGGATGCAGTAAAGAAGGAATAGTGCATCGGAAAGGTGGTATTCCTATCCTAAAAGAAAATCCCGTCGTTTCCATTGAAACGTTACTCGATTTAGAAGGGGAAGTCATAGAACCCATAGTATTGCATAGCAACGCAATATCTGTGTTAATTCGTCAGTGTGAGGGCGCCAGGGGTGCAGTAAAGATGGATAAGTGCATCGGAAATTAGGTAGTCGCATCCCAAAAGAATATCCACTCGTTTCCACAGTAACGTTACATGATTTAGAAGGGTATGTCATACAACCCATAGTATTTCATAGCGACGCAATTTCTGTGTTAATTCGTCAATGTGAGGGGGCGAGGGATGCAGTGAAGAAGGAATAGTGCATCGGACAGGTGATACTCCTATCCCAAAAGAAGATCCAGTCGATTCCATAGAAACGTCACTCAATTTAGAAGGAGAAGACATAGAACCCAAAGTATTTCATAGCAACGCCATTTATGTGTTAATTCGCCAATGTGAGGGCGCCAGGAGTGCAGTATAGAAGGACAAGTGCTTTGGAAATTAGATAGTCGTATCCTAAAAGAAAACCCTGTTGTATCCATAGAAACGTTACTCGGTTTAGCGGGAGATGTCATAGAACCAATAGTATTTCATAGCGACGCAGTTTCTGTGTTAATTCGTCAATGTGAGTTCGCCAGGAGTGCAGTAAAGAAGGATAAGTGCTTCGGATAGGAGATAGTAGTAGCACAAATTGAAAATTCTGTCGTTTCCATAGAAACATTTCATGATTTAGAACGATGTGTCATACAACCCATAGTATTTCATAACGACGCTAATTATATGTTAATTCGTCAATGTGAGGGAGCGAGGGAAGCAGGAAAGAAGGTATAGTGCATCGGATAGGAGATGGTAGTATCCCAAAAGAAAATCCTGTCGTATCCATAGAAACGTTATTCGGTTTAGAGGGAGATGCCATGGAACCCATTGTATTTCGTAACGACGCAATTTCTGTGTTAATTCGTCAATGTGAGGGAGCGAGGGATGCAATAAAGAAGGAATAGTGCATCGGAAAGGAGATAGTCGTGTCCCAAAATAAAATCTTGTCGTTTCCATAGAAACGTAACTCGAATTTGAAGGTTATGTCATACAACCGATAGTATTTCTTAGCGACGCAGTTTCTGTGTTAATTCGTCAATGTGAGGGTGCGACGGATGCAGCAAAGAAGGAATAGTGCATCGGAAAGGAAATAGTCGTATCCCAAAAGAAAATCCTGCCGTTTATATAGACACGTTACTCCATTTTAAAGGAGAAGTCACAGAACACGTAGTATTTCATAGCGTCGTAATTTCTGTGTTCATTCGTCAATGTGAGGGAGCGAGGGATGAAGGAAAGTGGGAATAGTGCATCGGAAAGGATTTGGTCGTATCACAAAAGAAAATCCTTTCGTTTCCATAGCTACGTTACTCGATTTAGAAGGAGATGCCATAGAACCCGTTGCATTTCATAGCGACGAAATTTCTGTGTTAATTCGTCAATATAAGGGAGCGAGGGATGCAGCAAAGAAGGAATAGTGCATCGGCAATAAGACAGTCGTATCCCAAAAGAAAATCCTGTCGTTTCTATAGAAACGTTACTCGATTTAGAAGAAGAAGTCGTAGAACACATAGTATTTCATGGCGAAGTAATTTCTGTGTTAATTTGTCAACGTGAGGGAGCGAGGGATGCAGTAAAGAAGGAATAGTGCATCGAAAAGGAGATAGTCGTACCCGAAAAGAAAATCCTGTCGTTTCCATTGAAACGTAACGCGATTTAGAAGATGTCATAGAATCCATTGTATTTCATGGCGACGCAATTTCAGTGTTAATTCGTCAATGTGAGTGCGCGAGGAGTGCAGTAAAGAAGGAATAGTGCATCGGAAAGGAGTTACTTGTATCCCAAAAGACTATCCTGTCGATTCCATAGCAACGTTACTCGATTTAGAAGGAGGTGTCATAGAACCCATAGTAATTCATAGCGCCGCAATGTCTCTGTTAATTCGTCAATGTGAGGGAGCGAGGGATTCAGTAAAGAATGAATAGTGCATCGGAAAGGAAATAGTCGTATCCCAAAAGAAAAACCAGTCGTTTATATAGAAACGTTACTCGATTTAGAAGGAGATGTTATAGATCCCATAGTATTTCATAGCGGCGTAATTTCTGAGTTAATTCGTCAATGTGAGGGAGCGGGGGATGCAGTAAAGATGGAATTGTGCATCGGAAAGGAGATAGTCGTATCCAAAAGGAAATCCTGTCTATTCCATTGAAACGTTACTCGATTTAGAGGGAGATGTCACAGAACTCATAGTATTTCATAACGACGCAATTCCTGTGTTAAATCGACAGTGTGAGGGAGAGAGCGATGCAGTAAAGAATTAATAGTGCATCGGAATGGAGATAGTCTTATCCCAAAAATAATACTGGATTTTTACATTGAAACGATACTCGATTTACAAGAAGATGGCATAGAACCCATAGTATTTGATAGCGACGCAATTCTTGTGTTAATTCGTCAATGTCAGGGAGCGAGGTATGCAGTAAAGAAGGAATAGTGCATCGGAAAGAAGATACTCGTATCCCAAAGGAAAATCCTGTCGTTTCCATTGAAACATTACTCGATTTAGTAGGAGATATCATAGAACACAAAGTATTTCTCTGTTAATTAGAGAATGTGAGGTAGCGCGGGGTGCAGTAAAGAAGGAATTGTGCATCGGAAAGGAGATAGTCGTATCCGAAAAGAAAATACTGTCGTTTCCATTGAAACGTAACGCGATTTAGAAGATGTCATAGAATCCATAGTATTTCATGGCGACGCAATTTCTGTGTTAATTCGTCAATGTGAGTGCGCGAGGAGTGCAGTAAAGAAGGAATAGTGCATCGGAAAGGAGTTACTTGTATCCCAAAAGACTATCCTGTCGATTCCATAGCAACGTTACTCGTTTTAGAAGGAGAAGTCATAGGACCCATAGTACTTCATAGTGACGCAGTTTCTATGTTAATTCATCAACGTCAGGGCGCCAGAAGTGCAGTAAACAAGGATAAGTGCTTCGGATATGAGATAGTAGTATCCAAAAAGAAAATCCTGTCGTTTCCGTTGAAACATTACATGATTTAGAAGGATATGTCACACAACCCATAGTATTTCATAACGACGCAATTTCTGTGTTAATTCGTCATTGTGCGGGAGCGAGGGATTCAGTAAAGAATGAATAGTGCATCGGAAAGGAAGTAGTTGTATTCCAAAAAAAAATCCGGTCGTTTATATAGAAACGTTACTCGATTTAGAAGGAGATGTTATAGATCCCATAGTATTTCATAGCGACGCAATTTCTGTGTTAATTCGTCAATGTGATGGAGCGAGGAATGCAGTAAACAAGGAATAGTGCTTCGGAAAGAAAATAGTCGTATCCCAAAAGAAAACCCTGTCGTTTCCATTTAAACGTTACTCGATTTAGAAGGAGATGTCATTGAAACCATTGTATTTCATAGCGACGCAATTTATGTGTTATTTCGTCAATGTGTGGGAGCGAGGGATGCACTAAAGAAGGAATAGTGCATCGGAAAGGAGGTACTCTTATCCCAAAAGAAAATCCTGTCGTTTCCATTGCAACGTAACTCGATTTAGAAGATGTCATAGAATCCATAGTATTTCATGGCGACGCAATTTCTGTGTAAATTCGTCAATGTCAGGCCGTCAGGAGTGCAGTAAACAAGGATTAGTGCTTCGGATAGGAGATAGTAGTATCCAAAAATAAAATCCTGTCGTTTCCGTTGAAACATTACATGATTTAGAAGGATATGTCACACAACGCATAGTATTTCAGAACGACGCAATTTCTGTGTTAATTCGTCAATGTGAGGCAGCGAGGGATGCAGTAAAGAAGGAATAGTGCATCGGAAACGAGTTGGTCGTATCCCAAATGAAATTCCTGTCGTATCCATAGAAACGTTACACGGTTTAGAGGGAGATGTCATAGAACCCATAATATTTCATAACGACGCTATTTCTGTGCTAATTCGTCAATGTGTGGGAGCGAGGGATGCAGTAAACAAGGAATAGTGCATCGGAAAGGAGATAATCGTATCCCAAAAGAAAACCTTTCGTTTCCATAGAAACGTTACTGGATTTAGAGGGAAATGTCATACAACACATAGTATTTCATAGCGACGCAATTTCTGCGTTAATTCGTCAATGTGAGGGAGCGAGGAATGCAGTAAAGAATGAATAGTGCACCGGAAAAGAAATAGTCGTATCCCAAAAGAAAATCCTGTCGTTTCCATAGAAACGTTACTCGGTTTAGAAGGAGAAGTCATAGAACCCATAGTACTTCATAGCGACGCAGTTTCTGTGTCAATTCGTCAATGTCAGGCCGCCAGGAGTGCAGTAAACAAGGATAAGTGCTTCGGATAGGAGATAGTAGTATCCAAAAATAAAATCCTGTCGTTTCCGTTGAAACATTACATGATTTAGAAGGATATGTCACACAACGCATAGTATTTCAGAACGACGCAATTTCTGTGTTAAATTGTCAATGTGAGGGAGCGAGGGATGCAGTAAAGATGGAGTAGTGCATCGGAAAGGAGATAGTCGTATCCCAAAAGAAAATCCTGTCGTTTCCGTTGAAACATTACATGATTTAGAAGGATATGTCACACAACCCATAGTATTTCATAGCGACGCAATTTCTGTGTTAATTCTTCGTTGTAAGGTTGCGAGGGATGCAGTAAAGAAGGAATAGTGCATCGGAAATAAGACAGGCGTATCCTAAAAGAAAATCCTGTCGTTTCCAGAGAAACGTTACTCGATATAGAAGGAGAAGTCGTAGAACACTTAGTATTTCACAGCGACGTAATTTCTGTGTTAATTTGTCAATGTGAGGGAGCGAGGGATGCAGTAAAGAAGTAATAGTGCATCGGACAGGAGAAAGTCGTTTCCCAAAAGAAAATCCTGTCGTTTCCATAGAAACGTTACTCGATTTGGAAGGAAAAGTCATACAACCCACAGTATATCATAGCGACGCAATTTCTGTGTTAATTCGTCAATGTGAGGGAGCGAGGGACGCAGTAACGAAGGAATAGTGCATCGGAAAGGAGATACACGAATCCCAAAAGAAAATACTGTCGTGTACATAGAAACGTTACTCGGTTTAGGAGAAGTCATAGACCCCATAGTATTTCATTGGCCCGCAATTTCTGTGTAAAGTCGACAATGTGTGGGAGTCAGGGATGCAGTAAGGAACTAATAGTTCATCGGAAAGTAGATACTTGTATCCCAAAAGGAAACTCTATCGTTTCTATAGATACGTTGCTCGATTTAGAAGGAGATGTTATAGAACCCAAAGTATTTCATAGCGACACAATTCCTGCGTTAATTTGTGAATGTGAGGGAGCGAGGGATGCAGTAAAGAAGGAATAGAGCATCGGAAAGGAGTTAGTCGTATCCCAAAAGAAAATCCTGTTTTCACAGAAACGTTACTCGATTTAGAAGGAGATGTCACAGAACGCATAGTATTTCATAGCCCGGCAATTTCTGTGTCAATTCGTCAATGTGAGCTATTGATTGATGCAGTAAAGAAGGAATTCTGCATCGGAACGGAGATAGTCGTAACCCAAAAGAAAATCCTGTAGTTTCAATAGAAACGTTACTCGATTTAGAAGGAGAGGTCATAGATACCATAGTATATCATAGCTACGCAATTTCTGTGTTAATTCGTCAGTGTGGGGGAGCGAGGGATACAGTAAAAAAGGAATAGAGCATCGGAAAGGAGATAGTCGTATTCCAAAAGAAAATCCTGTCGTTTCCATAGAAACGTTTTTCGATTCAGAAGGAGTAGTCATAGATCCCATAGTGTTTCATAGCCCCGCAATTTCAGTTGTATGTCGATACTGTGAGGGAGTGAGGGATGCAGTAAAGTGTTAATAGTGCATCGGAAAGGAGATACTCGTATCCCAAAAGAAATTTCTGCCGTTTCAGTAGAAGCGTTACTCGATTTAGAAGTAGATGTCATAGAACACATAGTATTTCATAGCGCCGCAATTTCTGTGTTAATTCGTCAATGTGAGGGAGGGCGGGATACAGTAAAAAAGGAATAGAGCATCGGAAAGGAGATAGTCGTATTCCAAAAGAAAATCCTGTCGTTTCCATAGAAACGTTATTCGATTCAGAAGGAGTAGTCATAGATCCCATAGTGTTTCATAGCCCCGCAATTTCAGTTGTATGTCGATACTGTGAGGGAGTGAGGCATGCAGTAAAGAGTTAATAGTGCATCGGAAAGGAGATACTCGTATCCCAAAAGAAATTTCTGCCGTTTCAGTAGAAGCGTTACTCGATTTAGAAGTAGATGTCATAGAACACATAGTATTTCAGAGCGCCGCAATTTCTGTGTTAATTCGTCAATGTGAGGGGGCGAGGGATGCAGTAAAGAAGGAATAGTGCATTGGAAATGAGATAGTCGTATCCCAAAAGAAAATCCTGTCGTTTTCATAGAAACGTCACTCGATTTACAAGGAGAAGTCATGCAACACATAGTATTTCATAGCGACGCAAATTCTGCGTTAACTCGTCAAAGTGAGGGAGCGAGGGATGCAGTAAAGAAGGAATAGTGCATCGGAAAAGAAATACTCGTATCCCAAAAGAAGATCCTGTCGTCTCCATAGAAACGTAATTCGATTCAGTAGGAAAAGTCATAGAACCCATAGTAGTACATTGCAACGCAATTTCTGTGTTAACCCCACAATGTGAGGGAGTGAGGGATGCAGTAAAGTATTAATAGTGCATCGGAAAGGGGATACTCGAATCCCAAAAGAAAATCCTGCCATTTCCATAGAAACGTTACTCGATTTAGAAGGATATGTCATAGAACACAAAGTACTTCATAGCGAGGCGATTTCTGTGTTAAATCGTGAATGTGAGGGAGCGAGGAATGCAGTAAAGAATGAATTGTGCACCGGAAAAGAAATAGTCGTATCCCAAAAGAAAATCCTGTCGTTTCCATAGAAACGTTACTCGGTTTAGAAGGAGAAGTCATAGAACCCATAGTACTTCATAGCGACGCAGTTTCTGTGTCAATTCGTCAATGTCAGGCCGCCAGGAGTGCAGTAAACAAGGATAAGTGCTTCGGATAGGAGATAGTAGTATCCAAAAATAAAATCCTGTCGTTTCCGTTGAAACATTACATGATTTAGAAGGATTTGTCACACAACGCATAGTATTTCAGAACGACGCAATTTCTGTGTTAAATTGTCAATGTGAGGGAGCGAGGGATGCAGTAAAGATGGAGTAGTGCATCGGAAAGGAGATAGTCGTATCCCAAAAGAAAATCCTGTCGTTTCCGTTGAAACATTACATGATTTAGAAGGGTATGTCACACAACCCATAGTATTTCATAGCGACGCAATTTCTGTGTTAATTCTTCGTTGTAAGGTTGCGAGGGATGCAGTAAAGAAGGAATAGTGCATCGGAAATAAGACAGGCGTATCCTAAAAGAAAATCCTGTCGTTTCCAGAGAAACGTTACTCGATTTAGAAGGAGAAGTCGTAGAACACTTAGTATTTCACAGCGACGTAATTTCTGTGTTAATTTGTCAATGTGAGGGAGCGAGGGATGCAGTAAAGAAGTAATAGTGCATCGGACAGGAGAAAGTCGTTTCCCAAAAGAAAATCCTGTCGTTTCCATAGAAACGTTACTCGATTTGGAAGGAAAAGTCATACAACCCACAGTATATCATAGCGACGCAATTTCTGAGTTAATTGGTCAATGTGCGGCAGCGAGGGATGCAGTAATGAAGGAATAGTGCATCGGAAAGGAGATAGTCGTATCCCAAAAGAAATTCCTGTCGTTTCCATAGAAACGTTACACGATTTAGAAGGAGATGTCATAGAACCCACAGTATTTCATAGCGACGCGATTTCTGTGTTAATTCATCAATGTGAGGGAGCGAGGGGTGCAGTAATGAAGGAATTGTGCATTATAAAGGAGATAGTCGAATCCCAAAAGTATTTACTGTCGTTTCCATAGAAATGTTTCTCGATTGAAAAGGAGAAGTCATAGAACCCATAGTTTATCATAGAGACGCAATTTCTGTGTTAATTCTTCAATGTGAGGGAGCGATGGATGCAGTAAAGAAGGAATAGTGCACCGGAATGCAGATAGACGTATCCCAAAAAAATCCTGTCGCTTCCATAGAAGCGTTACTCGATTTAGAAGGAGATGTCATAGAAGCCATTGTATTTCATATCGACGCAATTTCTGTGTAAATTCGTCAATGTGAGGGAGCGAGGGATGCAGTAAAGAAGGAATAGTGCATCGGAAAGGAGATACTCGTATCCCAAAAGAAACTCCTGTCGTTTCCATAGAAACGTTATTCGAATTAGAAGGAGAAGCCATTGAACCCATAGTATTTAATAGCCCCTCAATCTCTGTGTTATGTCGTCTATGTGAGGGAGTGAGGGATGCAGTAAAGAATTAATAGTGCATCGGAAAGGAGACACTCGTATCCCAAAAGAAAATCCTGTCGTTTCCATAGAAACGTTACTCGAATTAGAAGATGTCATCGAACCCGTAGTATTTCTTAGCGACGCTATTTCTGTGTTAATTCGTCAATGTGAGGGAACGAGGGATGCAGTAAAGAAGGAATAGTGCATCGGAAAGGGGATAGCCGTGTAACAAAAGTAAATCCTGTCGTTTCCATAGAAACGTTACTCGATTTGGACGGAGATGTCAAAGAACCAATAGTATTTCATAGAGACGCAATTTCTGTGATAATTCGTCAATTTGAGGTAGCGAGGGATGCAGTAAAGAAGGATTAGTCCATCGGAACGGAGTTAGTCGTATCCCAAAAGTAAATCCTGTCGTTTCCATAGAAACGTTACTCGATTTGGACGGAGATGTCAAAGAACCCATAGTATTTCATAGCGACACAATTTCTGTTTTAATTCGTCAGTGTGAGGGAGCGAGGGATGCAGTAAAGAAGGAATAGTGCATCGGAAAGGAGGTAGTCGTATAACAAAAGTAAATCCTGTCGTTTCCACAGAAACGTTATTCGATTTAGAAGGTGATCTCATAGAACCCACAGTATTTCATAGCGACGCAATTTCTGTGTTAGTTCGTCAATGTGAGGTAGCGAGGGATGCAGTAAAGAAGGAATAGTGCATCGGAAAGGAGGTAGTCTTATCCCAAAAGAAAATCCTGTCGTTTCCATAGAAACGTTACTCGATTTAGAAGATGTCCTAGAACCAATAGTAATTCATAACGACGCAATTTCTGTTTTAATTCGTCAATGTGACGGAGCTAGGGATGCAGTAAAGAAGGAACAGTGCATCGCAAAGGAGATACTCGTATCCGAAAAGAAAAGCCTGTCGATTCCATGGAAACGTTACTCGATTTAGAAGGAGACGTTATAGAACCCGGTGTATTCCATAGCGACGCAATTTCTGTGTTAATTCGTCAATGTGAGGGCGCCAAGAGTGCAGTATTGTAGGATTAGTGCACCGGAAACGATATACTCGTATCCCAAAAGAAAATCCTGTCGTTTCCATAGTTACATTACTCGATTTTGAAGATATCATAGAACCCATAGTATTACATAGCGACGCAATTTCTGTGTTAGTTCGTCAATGTGAGGGAGCGAGGGATGCAGTAAACGAGGTGTAGTGCATCGGGAAGAAGATAGTCGTATCAGATAAAAAAGTCCTGTCGTTTCCGTTGAAATGTTACTCGAATTAGAAGGAGAGGTCATAGAGCCCATAGTATTTCATACCGAGGCAATTTCTGTGTTAATTCGTCAATGTGAGGGAGCGAGGGTTGCAGTAGAGAAGGAATAGTGCATCGGAATGGAGATAGTCGTATCCCAAAAGAAAATCCTGTGTCCATAGATACGTTACTCGATTTAGAAGGAAATGTCATAGATCACATAGTATTTCATAGCGACGCTATTTCCGTGTTAATTCGTCAATGTGAGGGAGCGAGGGATACAGTAAAGAAGGAATACTTCATCGGAAAGGAGATGGGCGTATCCCAAAAGAAATTCCTGTCGTTTCCATACAAACGTTACTCGATTTAGAAGGAGAGGTCATAGAACCCATAGTAATTCATGGCGACGCAATTTCTGTGTTTAATCGTCATTGTGATGGAGCGAGGGATGCAGTGAAGCAGGAATAGTGCATCGGAAATTAGTTAGTCGTATCCCAAGAGATAATCCTGTCGTTTCCATTGAAACTTTACTCCATTTAGAAGGAGATGCCATCGAACATATTGTATTTCATAGCGACGCCATTTCTGTGTTAATTCGTCAATGTGAGGAAGCGAGGGATCCAGTAAAGAAGGAGTAGTGAATCGGAATGCAGATAGTGGTATCCCAAAAGAATATCCTGTCGTTTCCATAGAAACGTTACTCGATTTAAAAGGAGGTGTCATAGAACCCATTGTATTTCATAGCGACGCAATTTTTGTGTTAATTCGTCAATGTGAGAGAGCGAGGGAATAAATAAAGAAGGAATAGTGCATCGGAAAGAAGATAGTCTATCCCAAAAGAAAATCATGACGTTTTCATAGAAACGTCGCTCGATTTAGAAAGAGAAGTCATAGAACAAATAGTATTTCATAGCCCCGCAACATCTGTGTTCAGTCGACAATGTGAGGGAGTGTGGAATGCAGTAAAAGATTAATAGTGCATCGGAAAGAATATACTCGTATCCCAAAAGAAAATCCGGCCGTTTCCATGGAAACGTATCTCGATTTAGAAAGAGATGTGATAGAACCCATAGTATTTCATAACGCCGCAATTTCTGTGTTAATTCGTCAATGTGAGGGAGCGAGGGATGCAGTGAAGAAGGAATAGTGCATCGGAATGGAGACAGACGTATCCCAAAAGAAAATCCTGTCGATTCCATTGAAACGTTACCCGATTTAGAAGGAAATGTCATGGAACACATAGTATTTCATGGCGACTCAATTTCTGTGTTAATTCGTCCATGTGAGGTACCGAGGGATGCAGTAAGGAAAGAGTAGTGCATCGGAAAGGAGATAGTCGTATCCCAAAAGAAAATCCTCTCGTCTCCATTGAAACGTTACTCGCTTTAGAAGGAGAGGTCATAGAACCCATACTATTTCATAGCGACGCAATTCCTGTGTTAATTCGTCAATGTGAGGGAGCGAGGGATGCAGTAATGAAGGATTAGTGCATCGGAAAGGAGATACTCGTATCCCAAAAGAAAATCCTGTTTCCATAGATACGTTACTCGATTTAGAGGGAGATGTCATAGAACCCATAGAATTTCATAGCGCCGCAATTCCTGTGTTTTTTCGTCAATGTGAGGGAGTGCGGGAGCAGTAAAGAATTAATAGTGGGTCGGAAAGGAGATACTCGTATCCCAAAATAAAATCCTGCCGTTTCCACAGAATCGTTACTCGATTTAGAAGCGAATGTCATCTAACCCATAGTATTCAAAGCGACGCATTTTCTGCATTAATTCGTCAATGTCAGGGCACCAGGAGTAAAGTAAAGAAGGATATGTGCATCGGATAGGTTATAATCGTATCCCAAAAGAAAATGTTGTCGTTTCCATAGAAACGTTATATGATTTAGAAGGATATGTCATACAACACATAGTATTTCATAGCGATGCAATTTCTGTGTTAATTCGCCAATGTGAGGGAGCGGGGAATGCAGTAAAAAAGGAATCGTGCAAAGGAAAGGAGATAGTCGTATTCCAAAAGAAAATTATGTTTCCGTAGATACGTTACTCGATTTAGAAGGAAATGTCATAGAACCCATAGTATTTCATAGCGCCGCAATTTCTGTGTTAAATCGTCAATGTGAGGGAGCGAGGGATGCAGTGAAGCAGGAATGGTGCATCGGAAATTAGTCAGTCGTATCCCAAAAGAAAATCCTGTCGTTTCTATTGAAACTTTACACCATTTAGAAGGAGATGTCATCGAACACATTCTATTTCATAGCGACGCAATTTCTGTGTTAATTCGTCAATGTGAGGGAGCAAGGGCTGCAGAAAATGAGGGATAGTGCATCGGAAAGGAGACACTCGTATCCCAAAAGAAAATCCAAACGTTTCCATAGAAATGTTTTTCGATTTACAAGGAGAAATCATAGTACAAATAGTGTTTCGTAGCGTCGTAATTTCTTAGTTAATTCGTCAATGTGAGGGCTCGAGGAGTGCAGTAAGGAAGGAATAGTGCATCGGAAAGGAGGTAGTCGTATCCGAAGTGAAAATTCTGTCGTTTCCACAGAAACGTTACTCCATTTAAAAGGCAATATCATGGAACCCATTGTATTTCATAGCGACGCAATATCTGTGTTAATTCGTCAATGGGAGGGAGCGAGGTATGCAGTAAAGAAGGAATAGTGCATCGGAAAGGAGATACTCTTATCCCAAAAGATAATACTGTCGTTTCCATAGAAACGTCACTCGATTTACAAGGAGATTTCATGGGACATATAGTATTTCATAGCGACGCAATTCCTGTGTTTATTCGTCATTGTGAGGGAGCGAGGGATGCTGTAAAGAAGGATTGGTGCATCGGAAAGGAGATACTCGTATCCCAAAAGAAAATCCTGTCGTTTCCATAGAAACGTTACATGATTTAGAAGGATATGTCATACAACCCATAGTATTTCATAGCGACGCAAATTCTGTGTTAAAATGTCAATGGGAGGGAGCGAGGGATGCAGTAAAGAAGGAATAGTGCATCGTAAAGGAGATAGTCGTATCCCAAAATAAAATCCTGTCGTTTCCATAGAAACGTTACTCGATTTAGATGGAGATGTTATAGAACCCACAGTATTTCATAGCGACGAAATTTCTTTGTAAATTCGTCAATGTGAGGGAGCGAGAGATGCAGTAAAGAAGGTATAGTGCATCGGAAAGGAAATAGTCGTATCCCGATAGAAAATCCAGTTGTTTCCATTGAAACGTAACTCGATTTAGAAGATGTCATAGAATCCATAGAATTTCATAGCCCCGCAATTTCTGCGTTAATTCGTCAATGTGCGTGCGCGAGGTGTGCAGCAAAGAAGGAATAGTGCATCGGAAAGGAGATACTCGCATCCCAAAAAAAATCCTGTCGTTTCCGTAGAAACGTTACTCGATTTAGTAGGAGAAGTCAGAGAACCCAAAGTACTTCATAGCAACGCAATTCCTGTGTTAATTCGTCAATGTGAAAGCGCCAGGAGTGCAGTAAAGAATTAATAGTGCATCGGAAAGGAGATACTCGTATCCCAAAAGAAAATCCTGCCGTTTCCATAGAAATGTTACCCGACTTACAAGGAGATGTCATAGAACACACAGTATTTCCTAGCGACGCAATTTCAGTGTTAATTCTGAATGTGAGGGAGCGAGGGATGCAGGAAAGAAGGAAGAGTGCATCGGAAAAGAGATACTCTTATCCCAAAATATAATCCTGTCGTTTCCATAGAAACGTTACTCGATTTACAAGGATATGTCATAAAACCCATAGTATTTCATAGCGACGCAATTACTGTGTTAATTCGTCGGTGTGAGGGCGCCAGGAGTGCAGTAAAGAAGAATTAGTGCATCGGATAGGAGATAGTAGTATCCCAAAAGAAAATCCAGTTGTTTCCATGGAAACATTACATGATTTAGAAGGATATGACATACTACCCATAGTATTTCATAACGACGCAATTTCTATGTTAATTCGTCAATGTGAGGGAGCGAGGGATGCAGGAAAGAAGGAATAGTGCATCGGTTTGGAGATAGTAGTATCCCAAAAGAAAATCCAGTCGTATGCATGGAAACGATACTCGGTTTAGAGGGAGATGTCATAGAACCCATTGTATTTCATAGCGACGCTATTTAGGTGTTAAAATGTCAATATGAGGGAGCGAGCGATGCAGTAAAGACGGAATAGTGCATCGGCAAGGAGTTAGTCGTATCCAAAACTTAAATCCTGTCGTTTCCGTAGAAACGTTACTCGATTTAGAAGGATATGTCATACAACCCATAGTATTTCTAAGCGACGCAACTTCAGTGTTAATTCGCCAATGTGAAGGGGCGAGGGATGCAGTAAAGAATGAATAGTGAATCGGAAAGGAAATAGTCGTATCCCAAAAGAGAATACTGTCGTTTCCATAGAAACGTTACTCGATTTCGAAGGAGATTTT
The DNA here is from genome assembly GCF_021461395.2 of Schistocerca americana. Classification (NCBI taxonomy): domain Eukaryota; kingdom Metazoa; phylum Arthropoda; class Insecta; order Orthoptera; family Acrididae; genus Schistocerca; species Schistocerca americana. The sequence continues at coordinate 41,382,042 of NC_060119.1, forward strand.
ATTGGACCCACAGTATTTCATAGCGACGCAATTTCTCTGTTAATTCGTCAATGTCAGGGAGCGAGGGATGCAGTAAACAAGGAATGGTGCATCTTAAAGAAAATATTCGTATTCCAAAAGAAAATCGTTTCGTTTCCATATGAACGTTTCTCGATTTAGAAGGAGATGTTATAGAACCCATAGTATTTCTTAGAGACGCAATTTCTGTGTTAATTCGTCAATGTGAGGGAGCGAGGGATGCTGTAAAGAATGAATAGTGAGTCGGAAAGGAAATAGTCGTATCCCAAAAGAGAATATTGTCCTTTCCATAGAAACGTAACTCGATTTAGAAGGAGATTTTATTGGACCCATAGTATTTCATAGCGGCTCAATTTCTGTGTTAATTCGTCAATGTGAGGGAGCGAGGGATGCAGTAAAGAAGGAATAGTGCATCGGAAACAGATTGTCGTATCCCAAAAGAAAATCCTGTCGTTTCCATAGAAACGTTACTCGATTTAGAAGGAGACGTCATAGAACACATTGTATTTCATAGCGATGCCATTTATGTGTTAATTCGTCAATGTGAGGGAGCGAGGGATGCAGTAAAGATGGAATAGTGCATCGGAAAGGAGGTACTTGTATCCCAAAAGAAAATCCTGTCGTTCCCATAGAGACGGTACTCGATTTAGAAGGGGATGTCATAGATCCCAAAGTATTTCATAGCGACATAATTTCTGTGTTAATTCGTGAATGTGTGGTAGCGCGGGATGCAATAAAGAAGGAATAGTGCATCGGAAAGGAGATACTCGTATCCCAAAGAAGAACCTGTCGATTCCATAGAAACGTTACTCGATTTAGAAGGAGAAGCCATAGAACCCATAGTATTTCATTGCAACGCAAATTATGTGTTACTTCGTCAATGTGAGGGCGCCAGGAGTGCAGTATAGAAGGATAAGTGCATTAGAAATTTGATAGTCGTATCCCAAAATAAAACCCTGTCGTATCCATTGAAACGTTACTCGGTTTAGAGGGAGATGTCATTGAACCCATTGTATTTCATAGCGACGAAATATCTGTGTTAATTGGTGAATGTGAGGGAGCGGGGGATGCAGTGAACAAGGAATAGTGCATCTTAAAGAAAATAGTCGGATCCCAAAATAAAATCCTGTCGTTTCCATTGGAACGTTTCTCGATTTATAAGGAGATGTTATAGAACCCATAGTATTTCATAGCGACGCAATATCTGTGTTAATTCGTCAATGTGAGGGAGCGAGGGATGCAGTAAAGAAGGAATAGTACATCGGAAAGGAGATAGTCGTATCCCAAAAGAAAACCCTGTCGTTTCCATAGAAACGTTACTCGTTTTAGAAGGGGAAGTCGTAGAACCCATAGTTTTACATAGCGAAGCGATTTCTGTGTTTATTCGACAATGTGAGGGAGCGAGGGATGCAGTAAAGAATGAATAGTGAGTCGGAAAGGAAATAGTCGTATCCCAGAAGAGAACACTGTCGTTTCGATAGAAACGTTACTTGAATTAGAAGGAGATTTAATTGGACACATAGTATTTCATAGGGACGCAATTTCTGTGTTAATTCGTCAATGTGAGGGAGCGAGGGATGCAGTGAACAAGGAATAGTGCATCTTAAAGAAAATAGCCGTATCCCAAAAGAAAATCCTGTCGTTTCCATTGGATCGCTTCTCGATTTAGAAGGAGATGTTTTAGAACCCATAGTATTTCGTAGCGACGCAATTTCTGCGTTTAAACGTCAATGTGATGGAGCGAGGGATGCAGTAAAAAAGGAATAGTATATCGGAAAGGAGATACTCGTATCCAAAAGAAAATCCTGTCGTTTCCATAGTAACGTTACTCGTTTTAGAAGGGGAAGTCGTAGAACCCATAGTTTTACATAGCGAGGCGATTTCTGTGTTTATTCGACAATGTGAGGGAGCGAGGGATGCAGTAAAGAATGAATAGTGAGTCGGAAAAGAAATAGTCGTATCCCAAAAAAGAATATTGTCCCTTCCATAGAAACGTTACTCGATTTAGAAGGAGATTTTATTGGACCCATAGTATTTCATAGCGGCTCAATTTCTGTGTTAATTCGTCAATGTGAGGGAGCGAGGGATGCAGTAAAGAAGGAATAGTGCATCGGAAAGGAGATTGTCGTATCCCAAAAGAAAATCCTGTCGTTTCCATAGAAACGTTACTCGATTTAGAAGGAGACGTCATAGAACACATTGTATTTCATAGCGATGCCATTTATGTGTTAATTCGTCAATGTGAGGGAGCGAGGGATGCAGTAAAGATGGAATAGTGCATCGGAAAGGAGGTACTTGTATCCCAAAAGAAAATCCTGTCGTTTCCATAGAGACGGTACTCGATTTAGAAGGGGATGTCATAGATCCCAAAGTATTTCATAGCGACATAATTTCTGTGTTAATTCGTGAATGTGTGGTAGCGCGGGATGCAGTAAAGAAGGAATAGTGCATCGGAAAGGAGATACTCGTATCCCAAAGAAGAACCTGTCGATTCCATAGAAACGTTACTCGATTTAGAAGGAGAAGCCATAGAACCCATAGTATTTCATTGCAACGCAAATTATGTGTTACTTCGTCAATGTGAGGGCGCCAGGAGTGCAGTATAGAAGGATAAGTGCATTAGAAATTTGATAGTCGTATCCCAAAATAAAACCCTGTCGTATCCATTGAAACGTTACTCGGTTTAGAGGGAGATGTCATTGAACCCATTGTATTTCATAGCGACGAAATATCTGTGTTAATTGGTGAATGTGAGGGAGCGGGGGATGCAGTGAACAAGGAATAGTGCATCTTAAAGAAAATAGTCGGATCCCAAAATAAAATCCTGTCGTTTCCATTGGAACGTTTCTCGATTTATAAGGAGATGTTATAGAACCCATAGTATTTCATAGCGACGCAATATCTGTGTTAATTCGTCAATGTGAGGGAGCGAGGGATGCAGTAAAGAAGGAATAGTACATCGGAAAGGAGATAGTCGTATCCCAAAAGAAAACCCTGTCGTTTCCATAGAAACGTTACTCGTTTTAGAAAGGGAAGTCGTAGAACCCATAGTTTTACATAGCGAAGCGATTTCTGTGTTTATTCGACAATGTGAGGGAGCGAGGGATGCAGTAAAGAATGAATAGTGAGTCGGAAAGGAAATAGTCGTATCCCAGAAGAGAACACTGTCGTTTCGATAGAAACGTTACTTGAATTAGAAGGAGATTTAATTGGACACATAGTATTTCATAGGGACGCAATTTCTGTGTTAATTCGTCAATGTGAGGGAGCGAGGGATGCAGTGAACAAGGAATAGTGCATCTTAAAGAAAATAGCCGTATCCCAAAAGAAAATCCTGTCGTTTCCATTGGATCGCTTCTCGATTTAGAAGGAGATGTTTTAGAACCCATAGTATTTCGTAGCGACGCAATTTCTGCGTTTAAACGTCAATGTGATGGAGCGAGGGATGCAGTAAAAAAGGAATAGTATATCGGAAAGGAGATACTCGTATCCAAAAGAAAATCCTGTCGTTTCCATAGTAACGTTACTCGTTTTAGAAGGGGAAGTCGTAGAACCCATAGTTTTACATAGCGAGGCGATTTCTGTGTTTATTCGACAATGTGAGGGAGCGAGGGATGCAGTAAAGAATGAATAGTGAGTCGGAAAAGAAATAGTCGTATCCCAAAAAAGAATATTGTCCCTTCCATAGAAACGTTACTCGATTTAGAAGGAGATTTTTTTGGACCCATAGTATTTCATAGCGACGCAGTTTCTGTGTTAATTCGTCAATGTGAGTGCGCCAGAAGTGCAGTAAAGCAGGATAAGTGCTTCGGATAGGAGATAGTAGTATCCTGAAAGAAAATCCTGTCGTTTCCACAGAAACATTACATGATTTAGAAGGATATGTCATACAACCCATAGTATTTCATAACGACGCAATTTCTGTGTTAAGTCGTCAATGTGATGGAGCGAGGGAAGCAGGAAAGAAGGAATAGTGCATCGGATAGGAGATAGTAGTATCCCAAAATAAAATCATGTCGTGTTCATAGAAACGTTAGTCGGTTTAGAGGGAGATGTCATACAACCCATTGTATTTCATAGCGACGCAATTTCTGTGTTAATTCGTCAATGTGAGGGAGCGAGGGATGCAGTAAATAAGGAATAGTGCATCTTAAAGAAAATAGTCGTATCCCAAAAGAAAATCCAGTCGTTTCCATAGAAACGTTACTCGATTTAGAAGGAGACGTCATAGAACCCATTGTATTTCATAGCGACGCCATTTATGTGTTAATTCGTCAATGTGTTGGAGCGAGGGATGCAGTAAAGAAGGAATAGTGCATCGGAAAGGAGGTACTCGTATCCCAAAAGAAAATCCTGTCGTTTCCATAGAGACGATACTCGATTTAGAAGGGGATGTCATAGATCCCAAAGTATTTCATAGCGACATAATTTCTGTGTTAATCCGTGAATGTGTGGTAGCGCGGGATGCAGTAAAGAAGGAATAGTGCATCGGAAAGGAGATACTCGTATCCCAAAGAAGAACCTGTCGATTCCATAGAAACGTTACTCGATTTAGAAGTAGAAGCCATAGAACCCATAGTATTTCATAGCAACGCAAATTATGTGTTACTTCGTCAATGTGAGGGCGCCAGGAGTGCAGTATAGAAGGATAAGTGCATAAGAAATTTGATAGTCGTACCCCAAAAGAAAACCCTGTCGTATCCATTGAAACGTTACTCGGTTTAGAGGGAGATGTCATTGAACCCATTGTATTTCATAGCGACGAAATATCTGTGTTAATTGGTCAATGTGAGGGAGCGGGGGATGCAGTGAACAAGGATTAGTGCATCTTAAAGAAAATAGTCGGATCCCAAAATAAAATCCTGTCGTTTCCATTGGAACGTTTCTCGATTTATAAGGAGATGTTATAGAACCCAAGGTATTTCATAGCGACGCAATTTCTGTGTTAATTCGTCAATGTGAGGTAGCTAGGGATGCAGTAAAGAATGAATAGTGAGTCGGAAAGGAAATAGTCGTATCCCAGAAGAAAATACTGTCGTTTCCATTGGATCGCTTTTCGATTTAGAAGGAGAATTTTTAGAACTCATAGTATTTCATAGCGACGCAATTTCTGTGTTTAAACGTCAATGTGATGGAGCGAGGGATGCAGTAAAAAAGGAATAGTATATCGGAAAGGAGATAGTCGTATCCCAAAAGAAAATCCTGTCGTTTCCATAGAAACGTTACTCGATTTAGAAGGGGAACTCGTAGAACCCATAGTTTTACATAGCGAAGCAATTTCTGTGTATATTCGACAATGTGAGGGAGCGAGGGATGCAGTAAAGAATGAATAGTGAGTCGGAAAGGAAGTAGTCGTATCCCGAAAGAGAATATTTTCCCTTCCATAGAAACGTTACTCGATTTAGAAGGAGATTTTATTGGACCCATAGTATTTCATAGCGACGCAGTTTCTGTGTTAATTCGTCAATGTGAGTGCGCCAGAAGTGCAGTAAAGAAGGATAAGTGCTTCGGATAGCAGATAGTAGTATCCTGAAAGAAAATCCTGTCGTTTCCATAGAAACATTACATGATTTAGAAGGATATGTCATACAACCCATAGTATTTCATAACGACGCAATTTCTGTGTTAAGTCGTCAATGTGAGGGAGCGAGGGAAGCAGGAAAGAAGGAATAGTGCATCGGATAAGAGATAGTAGTATCCCAAAATAAAATCCTGTCGTGTTCATAGAAACGTTACTCGGTCTAGAGGGAGATGTCATACAACCCATTGTATTTCATAGCGACGCAATTTCTGTGTTAATTCGTCAATGTGAGGGAGCGAGGGATGCAGTAAATAAGGAATAGTGCATCTTAAAGAAAATAGTCGTCTCCCAAAAGAAAATCCTGTCGTTTCCAATAGAACGTTTCTCGATTTAGACGGAGATGTTTTAGAACTCATAGTATTTCATAGCGACGCAATTTCTGTGTTAATTCGTCAATGTGAGGGAGTGAGGGATGCAGTAAAGAAGGAATAGTACATCGGAAAGGAGATAGTCGTATCCCAAAAGAAAACCCTGTCGTTCCCATAGCAACGTTATTCGATTTAGAAGGAGAATTCGTAGAACCCATAGTATTACATAGCGAAGCAAATTCTGTGTTAATTCGCCAATGTGAGGGAGCGAGGGATGCAGTAAAGAAGGAATAGTGCATCGGAAAGGAGATAGTCGTATCCCAAAAGAAAGTCCTGTCGTTTCCATAGAAACGTTACTCGATTTAAAGGAGATTTTATTGGACCCATAGTATTTCATAGCGACGCAATTTCTGTGTTAATTCGTCAATGTGAGGGAGCGAGGGATGCAGTGAACAAGGAATAGTGCATCATAAAGAAAATAGTCATATCCCAAAAGAAAATCCTGTCGTTTCCATTGGATCGTTTCTCGATTTAGAAGGAGATGTTTTAGAACTCATAGTATATCATAGCGACGCAATTTCTGTGTTAATTCGTCAATGTGAATGAGCGAGGGATGCAGTAAAGAAGGAATAGTACATCGGAAAGGAGATAGTCGTATCCCAAAAGAAAACCCTGTCGTTTCCATAGAAAAGTTACTCGATTTAGAAGGAGAAGTCGTAGAACACATAGCATTACATAGCGACGCAATTCCAGTGTTAATTCGTCAATGTAAGGGAGCGAGGGATGCAATAAAGAAGGAATAGTGCATCGGAAAGGAGTTACTCGTATCCCAAAAGAGTATCCTGTCGTTTCCAGAGAAATGTTATTCGATTCAGAAGGCGAAGTCATGGAACCCATGGTATTTCATAGCCCAGCAACTTCTGTGATAAGTCGTCAATGTGAGGGAGTGAGGGATACAGTAAAGAATTAATAGTGCATCGGAAAGGAGATACTCGTATCCCAAAAGTAAATCCTTTCGTTTCAATAGAAACGTTACCCGACTTAGAAGGAGATGTCATAGAACACACAGTATTTCCTAGCGACGCAACTTCAGTGTTAGTTCTTTATGTGAGGGAGCGAGGGATGCAGGAAAGAAGGAAGAGTGCATCGGAAAAGAGATACTCTTATCCCAGAATATAATCCTGTCGTTTCCATAAAAAAGGTTACTCGCTTTACAAGGATATGTCATAGAACACATGGTATTTCATAGCGACGCAATTACTGTGTTAATTCGTCAAAGTGAGGGAGCGAGGGATTCAGTAAAGAAGGAATAGTTCATCGGAAAGGAGATAGTCATACCCCAAAAGAAAATATTGTCGTATCCACAGAAACGTTACTTGGTTTAGAGGGAGATCTCATAGAACCGATAGTATTTCATAGCGACGCAATTTATGTGTTAAATTGCCAACGTGAGGGAGCGAGGGATGCAGTAAAGAAGGAATAGTGCATCGGAAAGGAGATACTCGTATCCCAAAAGAAAATCCTGTCGGTTCCATAGAACCGTTACTCGAGTTAGAAGGAGATCTCATAGAACCCGTTGTATTTCATAGCTACGCAATTTCTGTGTTAATTGGTCAATGTGAGGGCGCGAGGAGTGCAGTAAAGAAGGATAAGTGCATCGAAAATTAGATAGTCGTAACCCAAAAGAAAATACTGTCGTTTCCATAGAAATGTTACATAATTGTGAAGGATAAGTCATACAACCCATAGTATATCACAGCGACGCAATTTCTGTGTTAATTCGTCAGTGTGAGGGCGCCAGGAGTGCAGTAAAGAAGCATAAGTGCATCGGATAGGAGATAGTCGTATCCCAAAAGGAAATCCAGTCGTTTCCATTGAAACATTACATGATTTTGAAAGATATGTCATACAACCCATAGTATTTCATAGCAAAGCAATTTCTGTGTAAATTCGTCAATGTGAGGGAGCGAGTAATGCATTTAGGAAGGATTAGTGCATCGAAAAGGAGATGGTCGTATCCCAAAAGAAATCCATGTCGTATCCATAGAAACGTTACTCAGTTTAGAGGGAAATGTCATAGAACCCATAGTATTTCAAAGCGACGCAATTTCTGTGTTAAATTGTCAATGTGAGGGAGCGAGGGATGCAGTAAACACGGAAAAGTGCACCGGAAAGTAGATAGTCGTATCCCTAAATAAAATCCTGTCGTTTCCATAGAAACGTTACTCGTTTTAGAAGGATATATCATACAACCCATAGTATTTCATAGCGACGCATAGCCGTATCCCCAAATAAAATCCTGTCGTTTCCATAGAAACGTGACTCGATTTAGATGGAGATTTTATTGAACCCATAGTATTCCATAGCGACAAAATTTCTGTGTTGATTCGTCAATGTGTGGGAGCGAGGGATGCAGTAAACAAGGTACAGTGCATCGGAAAAAAATAGTCGCATCCCAAAAGAAAGTCCCGGCGTTTCCATTGAAACGTTACTCGATTTAGAAGGAGATGTTATAGAACCCATAGTATTACATAGCGACGCAATTTCTGTGTTAATTCGTCAATGTGAGGGTGCGAGGGATGAAGTAAAGAAGGAATAGTGCATCGGAAAGGAGATACTCGTATCCCAAAAGAAAATCCTGTCGGTTCCATAGAAACGTTACTCGAGTTAGAAGGAGATCTCATAGAACCCGTTGTATTTCATAGCTACGCAATTTCTGTGTTAATTGGTCAATGTGAGGGCGCGAGGAGTGCAGTTAAGAAAGATAAGTGCATCGGAAATTAGATAGTCGAATCCCAAAAGAAAATACGGTCGTTTCCATTGAAACGTTACATGATTTAGAAGGATATGTCAAACAACCAATAGTATTTCATAGCGACGCAATTTCTGTGTTAATTCGTCAGTGTGCGGGAGCGAGTGATGCAGTAAAGAAGGAATAGTGCATCGGACAAGATATAGTCGTATCCCAAAAGAAAATCCTTTTGTATCCATAGAAACGTTACTCGGTTTAGAGGGAGACGTCATACAACCCATAGTATTTCATAGCGACGCCATTTTTGTGTTAATTCGTCAATGTGAGGGAGCGAGGGATGCAGTAAATAAGGAATAGTGCATCTTAAAGAAAATAGTCGTCTCCCAAAAGAAAATCCTGTCGTTTCCAATAGAACGTTTCTCGATTTAGACGGAGATGTTTTAGAACTCATAGTATTTCATAGCGACGCAATTTCTGTGTTAATTCGTCAATGTGAGGGAGTGAGGGATGCAGTAAAGAAGGAATAGTACATCGGAAAGGAGATAGTCGTATCCCAAAAGAAAACCCTGTCGTTCCCATAGCAACGTTATTCGATTTAGAAGGAGAATTCGTAGAACCCATAGTATTACATAGCGAAGCAAATTCTGTGTTAATTCGCCAATGTGAGGGAGCGAGGGATGCAGTAAAGAAGGAATAGTGCATCGGAAAGGAGATAGTCGTATCCCAAAAGAAAGTCCTGTCGTTTCCATAGAAACGTTACTCGATTTAAAGGAGATTTTATTGGACCCATAGTATTTCATAGCGACGCAATTTCTGTGTTAATTCGTCAATGTGAGGGAGCGAGGGATGCAGTGAACAAGGAATAGTGCATCATAAAGAAAATAGTCATATCCCAAAAGAAAATCCTGTCGTTTCCATTGGATCGTTTCTCGATTTAGAAGGAGATGTTTTAGAACTCATAGTATATCATAGCGACGCAATTTCTGTGTTAATTCGTCAATGTGAATGAGCGAGGGATGCAGTAAAGAAGGAATAGTACATCGGAAAGGAGATAGTCGTATCCCAAAAGAAAACCCTGTCGTTTCCATAGAAAAGTTACTCGATTTAGAAGGAGAAGTCGTAGAACACATAGCATTACATAGCGACGCAATTCCAGTGTTAATTCGTCAATGTAAGGGAGCGAGGGATGCAATAAAGAAGGAATAGTGCATCGGAAAGGAGTTACTCGTATCCCAAAAGAGTATCCTGTCGTTTCCATAGAAATGTTATTCGATTCAGAAGGCGAAGTCATGGAACCCATGGTATTTCATAGCCCAGCAACTTCTGTGATAAGTCGTCAATGTGAGGGAGTGAGGGATACAGTAAAGAATTAATAGTGCATCGGAAAGGAGATACTCGTATCCCAAAAGTAAATCCTTTCGTTTCAATAGAAACGTTACCCGACTTAGAAGGAGATGTCATAGAACACACAGTATTTCCTAGCGACGCAACTTCAGTGTTAGTTCTTTATGTGAGGGAGCGAGGGATGCAGGAAAGAAGGAAGAGTGCATCGGAAAAGAGATACTCTTATCCCAGAATATAATCCTGTCGTTTCCATAAAAAAGGTTACTCGCTTTACAAGGATATGTCATAGAACACATGGTATTTCATAGCGACGCAATTACTGTGTTAATTCGTCAAAGTGAGGGAGCGAGGGATTCAGTAAAGAAGGAATAGTTCATCGGAAAGGAGATAGTCATACCCCAAAAGAAAATATTGTCGTATCCACAGAAACGTTACTTGGTTTAGAGGGAGATCTCATAGAACCGATAGTATTTCATAGCGACGCAATTTATGTGTTAAATTGCCAACGTGAGGGAGCGAGGGATGCAGTAAAGAAGGAATAGTGCATCGGAAAGGAGATACTCGTATCCCAAAAGAAAATCCTGTCGGTTCCATAGAACCGTTACTCGAGTTAGAAGGAGATCTCATAGAACCCGTTGTATTTCATAGCTACGCAATTTCTGTGTTAATTGGTCAATGTGAGGGCGCGAGGAGTGCAGTAAAGAAGGATAAGTGCATCGAAAATTAGATAGTCGTAACCCAAAAGAAAATACTGTCGTTTCCATAGAAATGTTACATAATTGTGAAGGATAAGTCATACAACCCATAGTATATCACAGCGACGCAATTTCTGTGTTAATTCGTCAGTGTGAGGGCGCCAGGAGTGCAGTAAAGAAGCATAAGTGCATCGGATAGGAGATAGTCGTATCCCAAAAGGAAATCCAGTCGTTTCCATTGAAACATTACATGATTTTGAAAGATATGTCATACAACCCATAGTATTTCATAGCAAAGCAATTTCTGTGTAAATTCGTCAATGTGAGGGAGCGAGTAATGCATTTAGGAAGGATTAGTGCATCGAAAAGGAGATGGTCGTATCCCAAAAGAAATCCATGTCGTATCCATAGAAACGTTACTCAGTTTAGAGGGAAATGTCATAGAACCCATAGTATTTCAAAGCGACGCAATTTCTGTGTTAAATTGTCAATGTGAGGGAGCGAGGGATGCAGTAAACACGGAAAAGTGCACCGGAAAGTAGATAGTCGTATCCCTAAATAAAATCCTGTCGTTTCCATAGAAACGTTACTCGTTTTAGAAGGATATATCATACAACCCATAGTATTTCATAGCGACGCATAGCCGTATCCCCAAATAAAATCCTGTCGTTTCCATAGAAACGTGACTCGATTTAGATGGAGATTTTATTGAACCCATAGTATTCCATAGCGACAAAATTTCTGTGTTGATTCGTCAATGTGTGGGAGCGAGGGATGCAGTAAACAAGGTACAGTGCATCGGAAAAAAATAGTCGCATCCCAAAAGAAAGTCCCGGCGTTTCCATTGAAACGTTACTCGATTTAGAAGGAGATGTTATAGAACCCATAGTATTACATAGCGACGCAATTTCTGTGTTAATTCGTCAATGTGAGGGTGCGAGGGATGAAGTAAAGAAGGAATAGTGCATCGGAAAGGAGATACTCGTATCCCAAAAGAAAATCCTGTCGGTTCCATAGAAACGTTACTCGAGTTAGAAGGAGATCTCATAGAACCCGTTGTATTTCATAGCTACGCAATTTCTGTGTTAATTGGTCAATGTGAGGGCGCGAGGAGTGCAGTTAAGAAAGATAAGTGCATCGGAAATTAGATAGTCGAATCCCAAAAGAAAATACGGTCGTTTCCATTGAAACGTTACATGATTTAGAAGGATATGTCAAACAACCAATAGTATTTCATAGCGACGCAATTTCTGTGTTAATTCGTCAGTGTGCGGGAGCGAGTGATGCAGTAAAGAAGGAATAGTGCATCGGACAAGATATAGTCGTATCCCAAAAGAAAATCCTTTTGTATCCATAGAAACGTTACTCGGTTTAGAGGGAGACGTCATACAACCCATAGTATTTCATAGCGACGCCATTTTTGTGTTAATTCGTCAATGTGAGGGAGCGAGGGATGCAGTAAAGAATGAATTGTGCATCGGAAAGGAAATATTCGTATCCCAAAAGAAAATCCTTTCGTTTCCATGGAAACGTTGCTCGATTTAGAAGGAGATCTCATAGAACCCGTTGTATTTCATAGCGACGCAATTTCTGTGTTAATTCGTCAATGTGAGGGAGCTAGGGATGCAGTAAAGAAGGAATAGTGCATCCAAAATAAGACAGTCGTACCCCAAAAGAAAATCCTGTCGTTTCTATAGAAACGCTATTCGATTTAGAATGAGTAGTCATATAGCCCGTAGTATTTCATAGCGACGCAATTTCTGTGTTAAGTCGTCAATGTGAGGGAGTGAGGGATGCAGTAAAGTATTAATACTGCAACGGAAAGGAGGTACTCGTATCCCAAAAGAAAATCCTGCCGTTTCCATTGCAACGTTACTCGATTTAGAAGGAGATGTCATAGAACCCAAAGTATTTCATAGCGACGCAATTTCTGTGTTAATTCGTCAATGTGACCGCGCGAGGAGTGCAGTAAAGAAGGAATAGTGCATTGGAAAGGAGATACTCGTATCCCAAAAGATTATCCTGTCGTTTCCATATAAACGTTACTCGGTTTAGAAGGAGGAGTCATAGAACCCATAGTATTTCATAGCGACGCAGTTTCTATGTTAATTCGTCGGTGTGAGGGGGCCAGGAGTGCAGTAAAGAAGGATATGTGCATCGGATAGGAGATAGTAGTATCCCAAAAGAAAATCCTGTTGTTTCCATGGAAACATCACATGATTTAGAAGGATATGACATACTACCCATAGTATTTCATAACGACGCAATTTCTATGTTAATTCGTCAATGTGAGGGAGCGAGGAATGCAGGAAAGAAGGAACAGTGCATCGGATTGGAGATAGTAGTATCCCAAAAGAAAATCCTGTCGTAAGCATAGAAACGTTACTCGGTTTAGAGGGAGATGTCATAGAACCCATTGTATTTCATAGCGACGCAATTTCTGTGTTAAATTGTCAATATGAGGGAGCGAGGGATGCAGTAAAGACGGAATAGTGCATCGGAAAGGAGTTAGTCGTATCCCAAACTTATATCCTGTCGTTTCCGTAGGAACGTTACTCGATTTAGAAGGATATGTCATACAACCCATAGTATTTCTAAGCGACGCAACTTCAGTGTTAATTCGCCAATGTGAAGGAGCGAGGGATGCAGTAAAGAATGAATAGTGAATCGGAAAGGAAATAGTCGTATCCCAAAAGAGAATACTGACGTTTCCATAGAAACGTTACTCGATTTAGAAGGAGATTTTATTGGACCCACAGTATTTAATAGCGACGTAATTTCTCTGTTATTTCGTCAATGTCAGGGAGCGAGGGATGCAGTAAACAAGGAATGGTGCATCTTAAAGAAAATATTCGTATCCCAAAAGAAAATCTTGTCGTTTCCATTTGAACGTTTCTCGATTTACAAGGAGATGTTACGGAACCCATAGTATTACTTAGCGACGCAATTACTGTGTTAATTCGTCAATGTGAGGGAGCGAGGGATGCTGTAAAGAATGAATAGTGAGTCGGAAAGGAAATAGTCGTATCCCAAAAGAGAATAGTGTCCTTTCCATAGAAACGTTACTCGATTTAGAAGGAGATTTTATTGGACCCATAGTATTTCATAGCGGCTCAATTTCTGTGTTAATTCGTCAATGTGAGGGAGCAAGTGATGCAGCGAGCAAGGAATAGTGCATCTTAAAGAAAATAGTCGTATCCCAAAAAAAAAAACCTGTCGTTTCCATTGGAACGTTTCTCGATTCAGAAGGAGAAGTCGTAGAACCCATAGTTTTACATAGCGAAGCAATTTCTGTGTTTATTCGTCAATGTGAGGGTGCGAGGGATGCAGTAAAGAATGAATAGTGAGTCGGAAAGGAAATAGACGTATCCCAAAAGAGAATATTGTCCTTTCCATAGTAACGTTACTCGATTTAGAAGGAGATTTTATTGGACCCATAGTATTTCATAGCGACGCAGATTCTGTGTTAATTCGTCAATGTGAGTGCGCCAGGGGTGCGGTAAAGAAGGATAAGTGCTTCGGATAGAAGATAGTAGTATCCTGAAAGAAAATCCTGTCGTTTCCATTAAAACATTACATGATTTAGAAGGATATGTCATACAACCCATAGTATTTCATAACGACGCAATTTATGTGTTAAGTCGACAATGTGAGGGAGCGAGGGACGCAGCAATGAAGGATTAGTGCATCGGATAGGAGATAGTAGTATCCCAAAATAAAATCCTGTCGTGTCCATAGAAACGTTACTCGGTTTAGAGGGAGATGTCATACAACCCATTGTATTTCATAGCGACGCAATTTCTGTGTTAATTCGTCAATGTGAGGGAGCGAGGGATGCAGTAAATAAGGAATAGTGAATCTTAATGAAAATAGTCGTATCCCAGAAGAAAATCCTGCCGTTTCCATTGGAACGATTCTCGATTTAGAAGGAGATGTTATAGAACCCATAGTATTTCATAGCGACGCAATTTCTGTGTTAATTCGTCAATGTGAGGGAGCGAGGGATGCAGTAAAGAAGGAATAGTACATCGGAAAGGAGATAGTCGTATCCCAAAAGAAAATCCTGTCGTTTCCATAAAAACGTTACTCGATTTAGAAGGATATGTCACACTACCCATTGTATTTCTTAGCGACGCAATTTCTGTGTTAATTCGTCATTTTGAGGGAGCGAGGGATGCAGTAAAGAAGGAATAGTACATCGGAAAGGAGATAGTCGTATCCCAAAAGAAAACCCTGTCGTTTCCATAGAAACGTTACTCGATTTAGAAGGAGAAGTCGTAGAACCCATAGTATTACATAGCGACGCAATTTCTGTGTTAATTCGTCAATGTGAGGTAGCGAGGGATGCAGTAAAGAATGATAAGTGAGTCGGAAAGAAAATAGTCGTATCCCAGAAGAGAATACTGTCGTTTCCATAGAAACGTTACTCGATTTAGAAGGTAATTTTATTGGACACATAGTATTTCATAGCGACGCAGTTTCTGTGTAAATTCGTCGATGTGAGGGCGCCAGGAGTGCAGTAAAGAAAGATAAGTGCATCGGATAGGAGATAGTAGTATCCCAAAAGAAAATCCTGTTGTTTCCATGGAAACATTACATGATTTAGATGGATATGACATACTACCCATAATATTTCATAACGACGCAATTTATATGGCAATTCGTCAATGTGAGGGAGCGAGGGATGCAGAAAAGAAGGAATAGTGCATCGGATAGGAGATAGTAGTATCCCAAAAGAAAATCCTGTCGTATGCATAGAAACGTTACTCGGTTTAGAGGGAGATGTCATAGAACCCATTGTATTTCATAGCGACGCAATTTCTGTGTTAAATTGTCAATATGAGGGAGCGAGGGATGCAGTAAAGACGGAATAGTGCATCGCAAAGGAGTTAGTCGTATCCCAAACTTATATCCGGTCGTTTCCATAGAAACGTTACTCGATTTAGAAGGGGAAGTCTTAAAACCCATAGTATTTCATAGCAACGCAATTTATGTGTTACTTCGTCAATGTGAGGGCGCTAGGAGTGCAGTATAAAAGTATAAGTGCATTGGAAACTAGATAGTCGTATCCCAAAAGAAAATCCTGTCGTATCCATTGAATCGTTACTCGGTTTAGAGGGAGATGTCCTTGAACCCGTTGTAATTCATAGCGACGCAATTTCTGTGTTAATTGGTCAATGTGTGGGAGCGAGGGTTGCAGTGAACAAGGAATAGTGCATCGGAAAATAGATAGTCGTATCCCAAAAGGAAATCCTGTCGTTTGCATCCATAGAAACGTTACTCGATTTAGAATGAGATATCATAGAACTCATTGAATTTCATAGCGACGCAATTTATGTGTCAATTCGTCAATGTGAGGGAGCGAGGGATGCAGTAAGGAAGGAATAGTGCATCGCAAAGGAGGTACTCGTATCCCAAAAGAAAATCCTGTCGTTTCCATAGAAACGTTACTCGATTTAGAAGGAGAAGTCGTAGATCCCATAGTATTACATAGCGACGCAATTTCTGTGTTAATTCGTCAATGTGAGGTAGTGAGGCATGCAGTAAAGAATGAATAGTGAGTGGGAAAGGAAATAGTCGTATCCCAGAAGAGAATTCCGTCGTTTCCATAGAAACGTTACTCGATTTAGAAGGAGATTTTATTGGACACATAGTATTTCATAGCGACGCAATTTCTGTGTTAATTCGTCGATGTGAGGGAGCGAGGGATGCAGTAAACAAGGAATAGTGCATCTTAAAGAAAATAGTCGTATCCTAAAAGAAGATTCTGTCGTTTCCATTGGAATGTTTCTAGATTTAGAAGGAGATGTTTCAGAACCCATAGTATTTCATAGCGACGCAATTTCTGTGTTAATTCGCCAATGAGAGGGAGCGAGGGATGCATTACAAATGGAATAGTGCATCGGAAAGGAGATAGTCGTATCACAAAAGAAAATCCTGTCGTTTCTATAGAAACGTTACACGATTTAGAAGGAGAAGTCGTAGAACCCATAGATTTACATAGCGAAGCAATTTCTGTGTTAATTCGGCAATGTGAGGGAGCGAGGGATGCAGTAAAGAAGGAATAGAGCATCGGAAAGGAGATAGTCGTATCTCAAAAGAAAATCCTGTCGTTTCCATAGAAACGTCACTCGATTTAGAAGGAAGTTTTATTGGACACATAGTATTTCATAGCGACGCAATTTCTGTGTTAATTCGTCAATGTGAGGGAGCGAGGGATGCAGTGAACAAGGAATAGTGCATCTTAAAGAAAATAGTCGTATCCCAAAAAAAAATCCTGTCTTTCCCATTGGATCGCTTCTCGATTTAGAAGGAGATGTTTTAGAACCCATAGTACTTCATAGCGACGCAATTTCTGTGTTTAAACGTCAATGTGATGGAGCGAGGGATGCAGTAAAAAAGGAATAGTATAACGGAAAGGAGATAGTCGTATCCCAAAAGAAATTCCTGTCGTTTCCATAGAAACGTTACTCGATTTAGAAGGGGAAGTCGTAGAACCCATAGTTTTACATAGCGAAGCAATTTCTGTGTTTATTCGTCAATGTGAGGGAGCGAGGGATGCAGTAAAGAATGAATAGTGACTCGGAAAGGAAATAGACGTATCCCAAAAGAGAATATTGTCCTTTCCAAAGTAACGTTACTCGATTTAGAAGGAGATTTTATTAGACCCATAGTATTTCATAGCGACGCAGTCTCTGTGTTAATTCGTCAATGTGAGTGCGCCAGGAGTGCGGTAAAGAAGGATAAGTGCTTCGGATAGGAGATAGTAGTATCCTGAAAGAAAATCCTGTCGTTTCCATTAAAACATTACATGATTTAGAAGGATATGTCATACAACCCATAGTATTTCATAACGACGCAATTTATGTGTTAAGTCGTCAATGTGAGGGAGCGAGGGACGCAGCAATGAAGGATTAGTGCATCGGATAGGAGATAGTAGTATCCCAAAATAAAATCCTGTCGTGTCCATAGAAACGTTAGTCGGTTTAGAGGGAGATGTCATACAACCCATTGTATTTCATAGCGACGCAATTTCTGTGTTAATTCGTCAATGTGAGGGAGCGAGGGATGCAGTAAATAAGGAATAGTGCATCTTAAAGAAAATAGTCGTATCCCAAAAGAAAATCCTGCCGTTTCCATTGGAACGATTCTCGATTTAGAAGGAGATGTTATAGAACCCATAGTATTTCATAGCGACGCAATTTCTGTGTTAATTCGTCAATGTGAGGGAGCGAGGGATGCAGTAAAGAAGGAATAGTACATCGGAAAGGAGATAGTCGTATCCCAAAAGAAAATCCTGTCGTTTCCATAGAAACGTTACTCGATTTAGAAGGAGAAGTCGTAGAACCCATAGTATTACATAGCGACGCAATTTCTGTGTTAATTCGTCAATGTGAGGTAGCGAGGGATGCAGTAAAGAATGATAAGTGAGTCGGAAAAGAAATAGTCGTATCCCAGAAGAGAATATTGTCCTTTCCATAGAAACGTCACTCGATTTAGAAGGAGATTTTACTGGACCCATAGTATTTAATAGCGGCGCAGTTTCTGTGTTAATTCGTCAATGTGAGTGCGCCAGGAGTGCAGTAAAGAAGGATAAGTGCTTCGGATAGGAGATAGTAGTATCCTGAAAGAAAATCCTGTCGTTTCCATAGAAACATTACATGATTTAGAAGGATATGTCATATAACCCATAGAATTTCATAACGACGCAATTTCTGTGTTAATTCGTCAATGTGGGGGAGTGAGGGATGCAGTAAACAATGAATTGTGAGTCGGAAAGGAAATAGTCGTATCCCAAAAGAGAATACTGTCGTTTCCATAGAAACGGTACTCGATGTAGAAGGAGATTTTATTGGACACATGGTATTTCATAGCGACGCAATTACTGTGTTAATTCGTCTGTGTGAGGGAGCAAGGGATGCAGTAAGAATGAATAGTGATTCGGAAAGGATATAGTCGTATCCGAAAAGAGAATACTGTCGTTTCCATTGAAACGTTACTCGATTTAGAAGGAGATTTTTTTGGACCCATGGTATTTCATAGCTACGCAATTTCTGTGTTAATTCGTCAATGTGAGGGAGCGAGGGAAGCAGTAAAGAATGAATTGTGAGTCGGAAAGGAAATAGTCGTATCCCAAAAGAGAATATCGTCCTTTCCATAGAAACGTTACTCGATTTAGAAGGAGAATTTATTGGACCCATGGTGTTTCATAGCGGCGCAATTTCTGTGTTAATACGTCAATGTGAGGGAGCGAGTGATGCAGTGAACAAGGAATAGTGCATCTTAAAGAAAATAGTCGTATCCCAAAAAAAAATCCTGTCATTTCCATTGGAACATTTCTCGATTTAGAAGGAGATGTTTTAGAACCCGTAGTATTTCATAGCGACACAATATCTGTGTTAATTCGTCAATGTGAGGGAGCGAGGAACGCAGTAAAAAAGGAATAGTACATCGGAAAGGAGATAGTCGTATCCCAAAAGGAAATCCTGTCGTTTCCATTGGAACGTTTCTCGATTTAGAAGGAGATGTTTTAGAACCCGTAGTATTTCATAGCGACACAATTTCTTTGTTAATTCGTCAATGTGAGGGAGCGAGGGACGCAGTAAAAAAGGAATAGTACATCGGAAAGGAGATAGTCGTATCCCAAAAGGAAATCTTGTCGTTTCCATCCATAGAAACGTTACTCGATTTAGAATGAGATGTCATAGAACTCATTGAATTTCGTAGCGACGCAATTTAAGTGTTAATTCGTCAATGTGAGGGAGCGAGGGATGCAGTAAGGAAGGAATAGTGCATCGCAAAGGAGGTACTCGTATCCCAAAAGAAAATCCTGTCGCTTCCTTAGAGACGTTATTCGATTTAGAAGGGGATGTCATAGATCCCAAAGTATATCATAGCGACATAATTTCTGTGTTAATTCGTGAATTTGTGGTAGCATGGGATGCAGTAAAGAAGGAATGGTGCATCGGAAAGGAGATACTCGTATCCCAAAGGAAGATCCTGTCGATTCCATGGAAACGTTACTCGATTTAGAAGGGGAAGTCATAGAACCCATAGTATTTCGTAGCAACGCAATTTATGTGTTACTTCGTCAATGTGAGGGCGCCAGGAGTGCAGTATAAAAGTATAAGTGCATTGGAAATTAGATAGTTGTATTCCGAAAGAAAATCCTGTCGTATCCATTGGAACGTTACTCGGTTTAGAGGGGATGTCTTTGAACCCATTGTATTTCATAGCGACGCAATTTCTGTGTTAATTGGTCAATGTGAGAGAGCGAGGGATACAGTGAACAATGAATAGTGCATGTTAAAGAAAATAGTCGTATCCCAAACGAAAATCCTGTCGTTTCCATTTGAACGTTTCTCGATTTAGAAGGAGATGTTTTAGAACCCATAGTATTTCATAGCGACGTAATTTCTGTGTTAATTCGCCAATGTGAGGGAGCGAGGGATGCATTAAAAAAGGAATAGTGCATCGGAAAGGAGATAGTGGTATCACAAAAGAAAATCCTGTCGTTTCTATAGAAACGTTACACGATATAGAAGGAGAAGTCGTAGAACCCATAGATTTACATAGCGAAGCAATTTCTGTGTTAATTCGGCAATGTGAGCGAGCGAGGGATGCAGTAAAGAATTAATAGTGCATCGGAAAGGAGATAGTCGTATCCCAAAAGAAAATCCTGTCCTTTCCATAGAAACGTTACTCGATTTAGAAGGAGATTTTATTGGACACATAGTATTTCATAGCGACGCAATTTCTGTGTTAATTCGTCAACGTGAGGGAGCGAGGGATGCAGTGAACAAGGAATAGTGCATCTTAAAGAAAATAGTCGTATCCCAAAAGAAAATCCTGTCGTTTCCATTGGATCGCTTCTCGATTTAGAAGGAGATGTTTTAGAACCCATAGTATTTCATAGCGACGCAATTTCTGTGTTAAATCGTCAATGTGAGGGAGCGAGGGATGCAGTAAAAAAGGAATAGTATATCGGAAAGGAGATAGTCGTATCCCAAAAGAAAATCCTGTCGTGTCCATACAAACGTTACTCGGGTTAGAGGGAGATGTCATAGAACCCATTGTATATCATAGCGACGCAATTTCTGTGTTAATTCGTCAATGTGAGGGAGCGAGGGATGCAGTAAATAAGGAAGAGTGCATCTTAAAGAAAATAGTCGTATCCCAAAAGAAAATCCTGTCGTTTCCATTGGAACGTTTCTCGATTTAGAAGGAGATGTTATAGAACCCATAGTATTTCATAGCGTCGCAATTTCTGTGTTAATTCGTCAATGTGAGGGAGCGAGGGATGCAGTAAAGAAGGAATAGCACATCGGAAAGGAGATCGTCGTATCCCAAAAGAAAATCCTGTCGTTTCCATACAAAACGTTACTCGATTTAGATGGATATGTCATACAACCCATAGTATTTCTTAGCGACGCAATTTCTGTGTTAATTCGTCAATTTGAGAGAGCGAGGGATGCAGTAAAGAATGAATAGTGAGTCGGAAAGGAAATAGTCGTATCCCAAAAGAGAATACTGTCGTTTCCATAGAAACGTTACTCGATTTTGTAGGAGATTTTATTGGACACATGGTATTTCATATCGACGCAATTACTGTGTTAATTCGTCGATGTGATGGAGCGAGGGATGCAGTGAACAAGGAATAATTCATCTTAAAGAAAATAGTCGTATCCCAAAAGAAAATTCTGTCGTTTCCATTGGAATGTTTCTCGATTTAGAAGGAGATGTTTTAGAACCCATAGTTTTTCATAGCAACGCAATTTCTGTGTTAATTCGTCAATGTGAGGGAGCGAGGGATGCATTAAAAAAGGAATAGTACATCGGAAAGGAGATATTCGTATCCCAAAAAAAAATCCTGTCGTTTCTATAGATACGTTACTCGATTTAGAAGGAGAAGTCGTAGAACCCATAGTTTTACATAGCTAAGCAATTTCTGTGTTAATTCGGCAATGTGAGGGAGCGAGGGATGCAGTAAAGAAGGAATAGTGCATCGGAAAGGAGAAAGTCGCATCCCTAAAGAAAATCCTGTCCTTTCCAATGAAACGTTACTCGATTTAGAAGGAGATTTTATTGGACCCATAGTATTTCATAGCGATGCAGTTTCTGTGTTGATTCGTCAATGTGAGTGCGCCAGGAGTGCAGTAAAGAAGGATAAGTTCTTCGGAGAGGAGATAGTAGTATCCTGAAAGAAAATCCTGTCGTTTCCATGGAAACGTTACTCGATTTAGAAGGGGAAGTCGTAGAACCCATAGTTTTACATAGCGAAGCAATTTCTGTGTTAATTCGTCAATGTCAGGGAGCGAGGGATGCAGTAAAGAATGAATAGTGAGTCGGAAAAGAAATAGTCGTATCCCAAAAGAGAATATTGTCCTTTCCATAGAAACGTTACTCGATTTAGAAGGAGATTTTATTGGACCCATAGTATGTCATAGCGACGCAGTTTCTGTGTTAATTCGTCAATGTGAGTGCGCCAGGAGTGCAGTAAATAAGGATAAGTGCTTCGGATAGGAGATAGTAGTATCCTGAAAGAAAATCCTGTCGTTTCCATAGAAACATTACATGAATTAGAAGGATATGTCATACAACTTATAGTATTACATAACGACGCAATTTCTTTGTTAATTCGTCAATGTGAGAGAGCGAGGGAAGCAGGAAAGAAGCAATAGTGCATCGGATAGGAGATAGTGGTATCCCAAAATAAAATCCTGTCGTGTCCACAGAAACGTTACTCGATTTAGAAGGAGATGTCATAATACCCATTGTATTTCATAGCGACGCAATCTCTGTGTAAATTCGTCAATGTGAGGGAGCGAGGGATGCAGTAAAGAAGGAATAATGCTTCGGAAAGGAGGCACTCGTATCCCAAAAGAAAATCCTGTCCTTTCCAATGAAACGTTACTCGATTTAGAAGGAGATTTTATTGGACCCATAGTATTTCATAGCGATGCAGTTTCTGTGTTGATTCGTCAATGTGAGTGCGCCAGGAGTGCAGTAAATAAGGATAAGTGCTTTGGATAGGAGATAGTAGTATCCTGAAAGAAAATCCTGTCGTTTCCATAGAAGCATTACATGAATTAGAAGGATATGTCATACAACTTATAGTATTTCATAACGACGTAATTTCTTTGTTAATTCGTTAATGCGTGGGAGCGGGGGATGCAGTAAAGAATGAATGGTGCATCGGAAAGGAGATAGTCGTAACCGAAAAGAAAATCCTGTCGTATTCATTGAAACGTAACTCGATTTAGAGGGAGATGTCATAAAACCCATTGTATTTCATAGCGACGCAATCTCTGTGTAAATTCGTCAATGTGAGGGAGCGAGGGATGCAGTAAAGAAGGAATAATGCTTCGGAAATGAGGCACTCGTATCCCAAAAGAATATCCTGTCGTTTCCATAGAAACGTTACTCGATTTAGAAGGAGATGTCATAGCACACAATGTATTTCATAGCGACGAAATTTATGTGTTAACTCGTGAATGTGAGGTAGCGCGGGATGCAGTAAAGAATGAATAGTGCATCGGAAAGGAGATAGTCGTAACCGAAAATAAAATCCTGTCGTATCCATTGAAACGTAACTCGATTTAGAGGGAGATGTCATAGAACCCATAGTATTTCATAGCGACGCAGTTTCTGTGTTAATTCGTCAATGTGAAGGCTCCAGGAGTGCAGTAAAGAACTATAAGTGCTTCGGATAGGAGATAGTGGTATCCCAAAAGAAAATCCTGTCGTTTCCATCGAAACGTTACATGATTTAGATGGATGTGTCATACAACCAATAGTATTTCATAACGACGCAATTTCTGTGTTTAATCGTCGATGTGAGGGAGCGAGGGATGCAGTAAAGAAGGAATATTGCATCGGAATGGAAATAGTCGTATCCCAAAAGAAAAATCGTCGTATCCATAGAAACGTTACTCGGTTTAGAGGGAGATGTCATAGAACCCATGGAATTTCATAGCGACGCAATTTCTGTGTTAAATCGTCAATGTGAGGGTCCGAGGGATGAGGTAAGGAAATATAAGTGCATCGGAAAGGAGATAGTCGTATCCCAAAAGAAAATCCTGTCGATTCTATAGAAACGTACTCGATTTAGAAGGAGATGTCATAGAACCCAAAGTATTTCATAGCGACGCAATTATTGTGTTAATTCGTCAATGTGAGGGAGCGAGGTATGCAGTAAAGAAGGAATAGTGCATCGGAAGGGAGATACTCGTATCCCAAAGGGAAATCCAGTCGTTTCTATAGAAACGATACTCGATTTAGAAGGAGAAGTCATGGAACCCATAGTATTTCATAGCGACGCAATATCTGTGTTAATTCGTCAATGTGAGGGAGTGAGGGATGCAGTAATGAAGGAATAGTGCATCGGACCGGAGATGGTCGTATCCCAAAAGAAAATCCTGTCATTTCTATAGATACGCTACTCGATTTAGAAGGAGATGTCATAGAACGCATAGTATTTCATAGCGACGTAATTTCTGTGTTATTTTGTCAATGTGAGGGTGCGAGGAATGCAGTAAAGAAGGAATAGTGCACTGGAAAGGAGATTGTCGTATCCCAAGAGAAATTCCTGTCGTTTCCATAGAAACGTCACTCGATTTAGAAGGAGATGTCATAGAACGCATAGTATTTCATAGTGCCGCATTTTCTACGATTATTCGTCAATGTGAGGAGGCGAGGGATGCAGTAAAGAAGGAATAGTGCATCGGAAAGGACATACTCGTATCCCAAAAGGTAATCCTGTCGTTTCCATAGAAACGTTACTCGATTTAGAAGGATATGTCATACAACCCATTGTATTTCTTAGCGACGCAATTTCTGTGTTAATTATTTAATGCGTGGGAGCGGGGGATGCAGTAAAGAATGAATAGTGCATCGGAAAGGAAATACTCGTATCCCAAAAGAGAATACTGTCGTTTCCATAGAAACGTTACTCGATTTAGAAGGAGTTTTTATTGAACCCATAGTATTTCATAGCGACGCAATTTCTGTGTTAATTCGTCAATTTGAGGGAGCGAGGGATGCAGTAAACAAGGAATAGTGCATCGTAAAGAAAATAGTCGTATCCCAAAAGAGAAAACTGTCGTTTCCATAGAAACGTTACTCGATTTAGAAGGAGTTTTTATTGAACCCATAGTATATCATAGCGACGCAATTTCAGTGTTAATTCGTCAATGTGAGGGAGCGAGGTATGAAGTAAAAAAGGAATAGCGCATCGGAAAGGAGATGGTCGTATCCCAAAACAAAATCCTTTCGTTTCCACAGATACGTTACTCGATTTAGAAGGAGATGTCATAGAACCCGTTGTATTTCATAGTGACGAAATTTCTTTGTTAATTCGTCAATGTAAGGGTGCGAGGGTGCAGTAAAGTATAAATAGTGCATCGGAAATAAGACAGTCGTATCCCAGAAGAAAATCCTGTCGTTTCTATAGAAACGTTACTCGATTTAGAAGGAGAAGTCATAGAAAACATAGTATTTCATAGCGACGTAATTTCTGTGCTAATTTGTCAATGTGAGCCAGCGAGGGATGCAGTGAAGAAGGAATAGTGCATCGCAATAGAGATACTCGTATCCCAAAAGAAAATCGTGTCCTCTCCATTGAAACGTTACTCGATTTAGAAAGAGATGTCATAGAACCCTTAGTATATTATAGCGCTGCAATTTCTGTGTTAATTCGTCAACGTTAGGGAGCGAGGGATGCAGTAAGGAAGGAATAGTGTATCGGAAAGGAGATACTCGGATCCCAGAAGAAAATTCTGTCGTTTCCACAGAAACGTTACTCGATTAAGAAGGAGATGTCATAGTAGTCATAGTATTTCATAGCTACGCATATTCTAAGTTGATTCGTCAATGTGAGGGAGCGAGGGAAGCAGGAAAGAGGGAATAGTGCATCGGAAAGGATATAGTCGTATCCCAAAAGAAAATCCTGTTGTTTCCGTAGAAACGTCATTCGATTTAGAAGGAGATCTCATAGAACCCGTTGTATTTCAGAACGACGCAATTTCTGTGTTAATTCAACAATGTGTGGGAGCGAGGGATGCAGTTAAGAAGGAATAGTGCATCGGAAAGGAGATACTCGTATCCCAATAGAAAATCCTGACGTTTATATAGAAACGTTACTACATTTTAAAGGAGAAGTCACAGAACACTTAGTATTTCATAGCGACGCGGTTTCTGTGTTAATTCGTCAATGTGAGGAAGCGAGGGATGAAGTAAAAAGGAAATAGCGCATCGGAAAGGAGATGGTCGTATCCCAAGACAAAATCCTATCGTTTCCATAGATACGTTACTCGATTTAGAAGGAGATGTCATAGAACCCGTTGTATTCCATAGTGACGAAATTTCTGTGTTAATTCGTCAATGTAAGGGAGCGAGGGTGCAGTAAAGTAGGAATAGTGCATCGGAAATAAGACAGTCGTATCCCAAAAGAAAATCCTGTCGTTTCTATAGAAACGTTACTCGATTTAGAAGGAGAAGTCATAGAATCCATAGTATTGCATAGCGACGCAGATTCTATGTTAATTCGGCAATGTGAGGGAGCGAGGGATGAAGTAAAGAAGGAAGAGAGCATCGGAAAGGAGATAGTCGTATCCCAAAAGAAAATCATTTCGTTTCCATAGTAACGTCACTCGATTTAGAACGAAAGGTCATAGAACCCATTGTATTTAATAGCGACGCAATATCTGTATTAATTCGTTAATGTGAGGGAGGGAGGGATGCAGTAAAGAAAGAATAGTGCATCGGAAATAAAACAGTCGTATCCCAAAAGAAAATCCTGTCGTTTCTATAGAAACGTTACTCGATTTTGAAGGAGAAGTCATAGAATACATAGTATTTCATAGCGACGTAATTTCTGTGTTAATTTGTCAATGTGAGCCAGCGAGGGATGCAGTAAAGAAGGAATAGATCATCCCAAAGGAGATACTCGTATCCCAAAAGAAAATCCTGGCTTTCCATTGATACGTTACTCGATTTAGGAAGAGATGTCATAGAACCCTTAAGATATTGTAGCGCCGCAATTTCTGTGTTAATTCGTCAATGTTGGGGAGCGAGGGACGCAGTAAGGAAGGAATAGTGTATCGGAAGGAGATACTCGGATCCCAGAAGAAAATACTGTCGTTTCCACAGAAACGTTACTCGTTTAAGAAGGAGATGTCATAGTAGTCATAGTATTTCATAGCTACGCGTATTCTAAGTTGATTCGTAAATGTGAGGGAGCGAGGGAAGCAGTAAAGAGGGAATAGTGCATTGGAAAGGAGATAGTCGTATACCAATAGAAAATCCTGTTGTTTCCATAGAAACGTCACTCGATTTCGAAGGTGATGTCACAGAACACATTGTATTTAATAGCGACGCAATTTCTGTGTTAATTCGTCAATGTGAAGAAGCGTGGGATGCAGTAAAGAAGGAATAGTGCATCGTAAAGGAGATAGAAAATCCCGTCGTTTCCATAGAAACGTGTCTCGATTTTGTTGAATATGTCATACAACACATAGTGTTAATTCGTCAATGTGAGGGAGAGAGGGTTGCAGTAAAGAAGGAATAGTGCATCGGAAATAAGATGCTCGTATCACAAAAGAAAATACTGTCGCTTCCATAGAATCGTTGCTCGATTTAGAAGGAGAAGTTGTAGAACACATGGTATTTCATAGCACAGCAATTTCTGCGTTAATCCGTTAATGTGAGGGAGCGAGGGATGCAGTAAAGAAGGAATAGTGCATCGGATAGGAGATAGTCGTATCCCAAAAAGAAATCCTGTCGTTTCCATTGAAACGTTACTCGATTTAGAAGGAGATGTCATAGATCCCCTAGCATTTCATAATGGCGCAATTCCTATGTTGATTCGTCAATGTGAGGGAGCGAGGGATGCAATAAAGAAGGAATAGTGCATCGGAAAGGAGATACTCGTATCCCAAAAGAAAATCCAGTTGTTTCCATAGAAACGTTACTCGATTTGGAAGGTGATGTCATGTAACACATTGTATTTCATAGCGACGCAATTTCTGCGATAATTCGTCAATGTAAGATCGCCACGAGTGCGGTGATGAAGGATTAGTGCGTAGGAAAAGGGATACTCGTATCCCAAAAGAAAATCCTGTCGTTTCCATACAAACGTTACTCGATTTAGAAGGAGATGTCATAGAACCAGTTGTATTTCATAGAGACGCAATTTCTGTGTTACTTCGTCAATGTGAAGGAGCGGGGGATGCAGTAAAGAAGAAATAGTGCATCGGAAAGGAGACAGTCGTATCCCAAAAGAAAATCCTGTCGTTTCTAAAGAAACGTTACTCGATTTAGAAGGAGAATTAATAGAACCCATAGTATTTCATAGCGAAGCAATTTCTGTATTAATTTGCCAATGAGAGGGTACGAGGGATGCAGTAAATTAGGAATAGTGCATCGGAAAGGGGATCCTCGTATTCCAAAAGAAAATCCTGTCGTTTATATAATAACGTAACTTGATTTAGAAGGAGAGGTCTTAGAACCCATAGTATTTCATAGCGACGCATTTTCTGTGTTATTTCGTGAATGTGAGGGAGCGAGGGATGCACTTAAGTAGGAGTAGTGGTTCGGAAAGGAGACAGTTGTATCCCAAAAGAAATCCTCTCGATTCCATAGAAACCTTACTCGATTTAGAAGGAGAAGTCATAGAACATATAGTATTTCAAAGCGACGCAATTTCTGTGTTAATTCGTCAATGTGAGGGAGCTAGTGATGCAATAGGGAAGGAATAGTTCATCGGAAAGGAGATGCTCGTATCTCACAAGAAAATCCTCTGGTTTCGATTGAAGCCTTACTCGATTAAGAAGGAGATGTCATAGACCACATAGTACTTCATAGCGACGCTATTTCTGTTATAATTCGTCAATGTGAGGGAGCGAGGGTTGCAATAAAAAAAAAATAGTGCATCGGAAAAGGGATAGTCGTATTCCAAATGATAATCCTGTCGTTTCCATAGAAACGTGACTCGATTTAGAAGAATAGATCATACAACACATAGTATCATAGCGACGCAATTTCTGTGTTAATTCGTCAATGTGTGGGAGTGAGGGATGCAGTAAAGAAGGAATAGTGCTTCGGAAAGTAGATAGTCGTATCCCATAACAAAATCCTTTCGTTTCCATAGAAACTTTACTCGATTTAGAAGGAGATGTTCTAGAACACATAATTTTTCATAGTGGCGCAATTTCTGTGTTAATTCATCAATGTGAGGGAGCGAGGGATGCAGTGAAGAAGGAATAGAGCATCGGAAAGGAGATAGTCGTATCCCAAAAGAGAATCCTGTCGTTTCCATAGAAACGTTACTTGAATTAGATGTAGAAGTCATAGAACCCATAGTATTTCATAGCGACGCAATTTCTGTGTTAATTCGTAATTGTGAGGGCTCCGGGAGTGCAGTAAAGATAGATTAGTGCATCGGAAACGAGATAGTCGTATCCCAATAGAAAATCCTGTCCTCTCCATAGAAACGATACATGATTTAGAACGATATGTCATACAACCCGTAGTGTTTCATAGCGACGCATTTTCTGTCGTTTCCATAGAAATGTTACTCGATTTTGTAGGAGATTTTATTGGACACATGGTATTTCATAGCGACGCAATTACTGTGTTAATTCGTCGATGTGATGGAGCGAGGGATGCAGTGAACAAGGAATAATTCATCTTAAAGAAAATAGTCGTATCCCAAAAGAAAATTCTGTCGTTTCCATGAGGGAAGAGTGCATCGGTAAGGAGATACTCGTATCCCAAAAGAAAATCCTGTCGTTTCCATAGAAACGTTGCATGATTTAGAACGATTTGTCATACAAAGCGGAGTATTTCATAGCGACGCAATTTCTGTGTTAATTCGTCAATGTAAGGGCGCCAGGAGTGCAGATAAAGAAGGATTAGTGCATCGGAAAGCAGATAGTCGTGTCCCAATGGAAAAACCTGTCGTTTAAATAGAAACGTTACTCGATTTAGAAGGAGATGTCATAGATCCCATAGTATGTCATAGTGCCGCAATTTCTGTTTTAATTTGTCAATGTGATGGAGCGAGGGATGCAGTAAAGAAGGAATAGTGCATCGTAAAGGAGGTAGTCTTATCCCAAATGGAAATCCTGTCGTTTCCAAGGAAACGTTACTCGATTTAGAAGCAGATGTCGTGGAACCCATAGCATTTCATAGCGACGCAATTTCTGTGTTAATTCGTCAATGTGAGGGATTGGGGGATGCAGTAAAGAAGGAATAGTGCATCGGAGAGGAGATACTCGTATCCCAAAAGAATATCCTGTCGTTTCCATAGAAACGTTACTTGATTCAGAAGGAGATGTCATAGATTCCATACTATTTCATAGCGCCGCAATTTCTGTGTTAATTCGTCAATGTGAGGGAGCGAGGGATGCTGTAAAGAAGGAATACTGCATCGGAAAGGAGATAATCGTATCCCAAAAGAAAATCCTGTAGTTACCGATGATACGTTACTCGATTTAGAAGGTGATCTCATAGAAGAGATTGTATTTCATAGCGACGCAATTTCTGCGATAATTCGTCAATGTGAGGGAGCGATGGATGCTGTAAAGAAGGAATAGTGCATCGGAAAGGAGATACTCGCATCCCAAATGAGAATCCTTTCGTTTCCATACATACGTTACTCGATTTAGAAGGAGATGTCATATACCCCATGGTATTTCACAGCGACGCAATTTCTGTGTTAATTCGTCAATGTGAGGGAGCGAGGGATGCTGTAAAGAAGAAACAGTGAATCGGAAAGGATATACTCGTATCCCAAAAGAACATCGTGCCCTTACCATTGACACGTTACACGATATAGAAGGAAATGTCATAGAACCCATAGTATATCGTAGCCCCGGAATTTCTGTGTTAATTCGTCAATGTGAGGGACCGAGTGTTGCAGTAAAGAAGGAATAGTGCATCGCAAAGGAGATAGTCGAATCCCAAAAGAAATCCTGTCGTTTCCATAGAAACGTTACTCGATTTAGAAGGAGATGTTATAGAACCCATAGTATTTCATAGTACCGCAATTTCTGTTTTAATCCGCCAATGTGAGTGAGCAAGGGATGCAGTAAAGAAGGAATAGTGCATCGGAAAGGAAATAGTCGCATCACAAAAGAAAATCCTGTCGTTTCCATAGAAACGTTACTCGATTTAGAAGGAGATGTCATCGAACCCGTTGTATCTCATAGCGACGCAATTTCTGTGTTAATTCGTCAATGTGAAGGAGCGACGAATGCAGTAAAGAAGGAAAAGTGCATCGGAAAGGAGACAGTCGTATCCCAAAAGAAAATCCTGTCGTTTCTAAAGAAACGTTACTCGAATTAGAAGAAGAAGTCCTTGAACCCATAGTATTTCATAGCGACACAATTTCTGTGTTAATTCGTCAATGTGAGGGACCTAGGGATGCAGTAAATAAGGAATAGTGTATCGGAAAGGAGATACTCTCATTCCAAAAGAAAAACATGTCGTTTCCATAGGAACGTTACTCGATTTAGGAGGAGAGGTCATATAACCCGTAGTATCTCATAGCGACGCAATTTCAGTGTTAATTCGTCAATGTGGAGGGAGCGAGAGATGCAGTAAAGACGGAATAGTGCATCGGAAAGCAGATAGTCGTATCCCAAATGAAAATCCAGTCGTTTCCATAGAAACGTTACTCGGTTTAGAAGGAGATGTCAGAGAACCCTTAGCATTTCAAAGCGACGCAATTTAGGTGTTAATTCGTCAATGTGAGGGAGCGACGGATGCAGTAAAGAAGGAATTGTGCATCGGAAAGAAGATAGTCGTATCCCAAAAGAAAATCCTGTCGTTTCCATAGAAACGTTACCCGATTTAGAAGCAGAAGTCATAGAACCCATAGTATTTCATAGCGACGCAATTTCTGTGTTAATTCGTCAATGTGACGGAGCGAGGGATGCAGTAAAGACGGAAGAGGGCATCGGTAAGGAGATCCTCGTGTCCCAAAAGAAAATCCTGTCGCTTCCATAGAATCGTTGCTCGATTTAGAAGGAGAAGTTATACAACACATGGTATTTCATAGCACAGCAATTTCTGCGTTAATCCGTCAATGTGAGGGAGCGAGGGATGCAGTAAAGAAGGAATAGTGCATCGGATAGGAGATAGTCGTATCCCAAAAAAAAATCCTGTCGTTTCCATTGAAACGTTACTCGATTTAGAAGGAGATGTCATAGATCCCCTAGTATTTCATAATGGCGCAATTCCTATGTTGATTCGTCAATGTGAGGGAGCGAGGGATGGAGTAAAGAAGGAATAGTGCATGGGAAAGGAGATACTCGTATCCCTAAAGAAAATCCTGTTGTTTCCATTGAAACGTTACTCGATTTTGAAGGTGATGTCATGTAACACATTGTATTTCATAGCGACGCAATTTCTGTGTTGAATCGTCAATGTGAAGGAGCGAGGGATGCTGTAAAGAAGAAATAGTGCATCGGAAAGGAGATAATCGTATCCCAAACCAAATCCTGTCGTTTCCATAGATACGTTAGTCGAATTAGAAATAGATGTCATAGAACCCATAGAATTTCATAGCGACGCAATTTCTGTGTTAATTCGTCAATGTGAGGGAGCGAGGGATGCAGTAAAGAAGGAATAGTGCATCAGAAAGGAGATAGTCGTATCCCAAAAGAAAATCCTGTCGTTACCATAGTATCGTGACTCGATTTAGAAGGTTATGTCATACAACCCATAGTATTTCATAGCGACGCAATTTCTGTGTTAAATCGTCAATGTGAGGGAGTAAAGGTTGCAGTAAAGAAGGAATAGTGCATCGGAAAGGTGATGCTCGTATCAGAAAAGAAAATCCTGTCGCTTCCACAGAAACGTTACTCGATTTAGAAGGAGATGTTATAGAGCGCATAGTATTTCATAGCGCCGCAACTTCTGAGTTAATCCGTCAATGTGAGGCAGCGAGGGAAGCAGTAAAGAAGGAATAGTGCATCGGAAAGGAGACAGTCGTATCCCAAAAGAAAATCCTGTCGTTACCATAGAATCGTGACTCGATTTAGAAGGTTATGTCATACAACCCATAGTATTTCATAGCGACGCAATTTCTGTGTTAAATCGTCAATGTGAGGGAGCAAAGGTTGCAGTAAAGAAGGAAAAGTGCATCGGATAGGTGATGCTCGTATCAGAAAAGAAAATCCTGTCGCTTCCATAGAAACGTTACTCGATTTAGAAGGAGATGTTATAGAGCGCATAGTATTTCATAGCGCCGCAATTTCTGAGTTAATCCGTCAATGTGAGGGAGCGAGGGAAGCAGTAAAGAAGGAATAGTGCATCTGAAAGGAGATAGTCGTATCCCAAAAGAAAACCCTGTCGTTTTGATAGAGACGTTTCTCGATTTAGAAGGAGAAGTCACAGAACGCACAGTGATTGATAGCGACGCAGTTTCTGTGTTTATACGTCAATGTGAGGGAGCGAGGGATGCAATACAGAAGCAATAGTGCATCGGAAAGGAGACAGTCGTATCCCAAAAGAATATCCTGTCGTTTCCATTGAAACGTTACTCGATTTAGAAGGAGATGTCATAGAACCAGTTGTATTTCATAGCGACGCAATTTTTGTGTTAATTCGTCAATGTGAAGGAGCGGGGGATGCAGTAAAGAAGAAATAGTGCATCGGAAAGGAGACAGTCGTATCCCAAAAGAATATCCTGCCGTTTCTAAAGAAACGTTACTCGTTTTAGATGGTGAATTAAGAGAACCCATAGTATTTCATAGCGAAGCAATTTCTGTATTAATTTGCCAATGAGAGGGTCCGAAGGATGCAGTAAATTAGGAATAGTGCATCGGAAAGGGGATCTTCGTATTCCAAAAGAAAATCCTGTCGTTTATATAATAACGTAACTTGATTTAGAAGGAGAGGTCTTAGAACCCATAGTATTTCATAGCGACGCATTTTCTGTGTTAATTCGTCAATGTGAGGGAGCGAGGGATGCTGTAAAGAAGGAATACTGCATCGGAAAGGAGATAATCGTATCCCAAAAGAAAATCCTGTAGTTACCACTGATACGTTACTCGATTTAGAAGGTGGTGTCATAGAAGAGATTGTATTTCATAGCGACGCAATTTCTGCGATAAATCGTCAATGTGAGGGAGCGATGGATGCTGTAAAGAAGGAATAGTGCAGTGAAAAGGAGATACTCGCATCCCAAATGAGAATCCTTTCGTTTCCATAGATACGTTACTCGAATTAGAAGGAGATGTCATATAACCCATAGTATTTCACAGCGACGCAATTTCTGTGTTAATTCGTCAATGTGAGGGAGCGAGGGATGCTGTAAAGAAGGAACAGTGAATCGGAAAGGATATACTCGTATCCCAAAAGAACAACGTGCCCTTACCATTGAGACGTTACACGATATAGAAGGAGATGTCATAGAACCCATAGTATATCATAGCCCCGCAATTTCTGTGTTAATTCGTCAATGTGAGGGACCGAGTGTTGCAGTAAAGAAGGAATAGTGCATCGCAAAGGAGATAGTCGTATCCCAAAAGAAAATCCTGTCGTTTCCATAGAAACGTTACGCGATTTAGAAGGAGATGTTATAGAACCCATAGTATTTCATAGCGCCGCAATTTCTGTGTTAATCCGCAAATGTGAGTGAGCGAGGGATGCAGTAAAAGAGGAATGGTGCATCGGAAAGGAAATAGTCGCATCCCAAAAGAAAATCCTGTCGTTTCCATAGAAACGTTACTCGATTTAGAAGGAAATGTCATCGAACCCGTTGTATCTCATAGCGTCGCAATTTCTGTGTTAATTCGTGAATGTGAAGGAGCGACGAAAGCAGTAAAGAAGGAAAAGGGCATCGGAAAGGAGATACTCACATTCCAAAAGAAAAACATGTCGTTTCCATAGGAACGTTACTCGATTTAGAAGGAGTTGTCATAGATCCCGTTGTATTTCTTACCGACGCTATTTCTGAGTTAATTCGTCAATGTGGGGAAGCGAGGGATGCAGTAAAGAAGGAATTATGCATCGGAAAGAAGATAGTCGTATCCCAAATGAAAATCCTGTCGTTTCCATAGAACCGTTACTCGGTTTAGTAGGAGATGTCAGAGGACCCATAGTTTTTCATAGCGACGCAATTTAGGTGTTAATTCGTCAATGTGAGGGAGCGACGGATGCAGTAAAGAAGGAATTATGCATCGGAAGAAGATAGTCGTATCCCAAAAGAAAATCCTGTCGATTCCATAGAAACGTTACATGATTTAGAAAAATTTCTCATACAACCCGTAGTATTTCTTAGCGACACAATTTCTGTGTTAATTCTTCAATGTGAGGGACCGAGGTATGCAGTAAATAAGGAATAGCGCATCGGAAAGAAGATACTATCATTCCAAAAGAAAATCATGTCGTTTCCTTACGAACGTTACTCGATTTAGAAGGAGAGGTCATAGAACCCATAGTATTTCATAGCGACGCAATTTCAGTGTTAATTCGTCAATGTGAGGGGAGCGAGAGATGCAGTAAAGAAGGAATAGTGCAACGGAAAAGAGACAGTCGTATCCCAAAAGAAAATCTTGTCGTTACCATAGATACGTTACTCGATTTAGAAGGAGATGTCATAGAACCCGTTGATTTTCATAGCGACGCAATGTCTGTGTTAATTCGTCAATGTGAGGGAGCGAAGGATGCAGTTAAGATGAAATAGTGCATCGGAAAAGAGACAGTCGTATCCCAAAAGTAAATCTTGTCGTGTCAATTGAAACGTTACTCGATTTAGAGGGAGAAGTCATAGAACCCATAGTATTTCAAAACGAACCAATTTCTGTGTTAATTCGTCAATGTGAGGGAGCGAGAGACGCAGTAAAGTATGAATAGTGCATCGGAAAAGAGATGCTCGTATCCCGAAAAAAATCCTATCGTTTCCATAGAAACATTACTCGATTTACAAGGAGATGTCATAGAACACATAGAATATCATAGCGACGCAATTTCTCTGTAAATTCGTCAATGTGAGGGAGCGAGGGATGCAGTAAAGTAGGAATAGTGCATCGGAAAGGAGGTAGTTTTACCCCAAAAGGAAATCCTGTCGTTTTCATGGATACGTTACTCGATTTAGAAGCAGAAGTCACGTAACCCATAGTATTTCATAGCGACGCAATTTCTGTGTTAATGCGTCAATGTGAGGGAGTGAGGGATGCAGTAAAGAAGGAATAGTGCATCGGAAAGGAGATACTCGTATCCCAAAAGAATATCCTGACGTATCCATAGAAACGTTACTCGAATTAAGAGGAGATGTCATTGAACACATTGTATTTCATAGCGACACAATTCCTGTGTTGATTCGTCACATGAGGGAGCGATGGATGCAGTAAAGAAGGAATAGTGCATCGGAAAGCAGATAGTCGTATTCCAAAAAAAAACTTGTCGTGTCTATAGAAACGTTACTCGATTTAGAAGGAGAAGTAACAGAACACATAGTATTTCATAGCGACTCAATTTCTGTGTTAATTCGTCAATGTGAGGGAGCTAGGGATGCAGTAAAGAAGGAATAGTGCTTCGGAAAGGAAATACTCGTATCCCGAAAGAAAATCTTCTCGTTTCCATAGAGACAATACCCGATCTAGAAGGAGATGTCATAGAACTCGTAGTATTAAATAGCGACGGAATTTCTGTGTTAATTCGTCAATGTGAGGGAGCGAGGGATGCAGTAAAGAAGGAATAGTGCATCGTAAAGGAGGTAGTCTTATTTAAAAAGGAAATCCTGTCGTTTCCATGGAAACGTTACTCGATTTAGAAGCGGATGTCATGGAACCCATGGTATTTCATAGCGACAGAATTTCTGTGTTAATGCGTCAATGTGAGGGATTGAGGGATGCAGTAATGAAGGAATAGTGCATCGGAATGGAGATACTCGTATCCCAAAAGAAAATCGTTTCCTTTCCATAGTAACATTACAGATATAGATGGAGATGTCATAGAACCCATAGTATTTCATAGCCCCGCAATTTCTGTGTCAATTCGTCAATGTGAGGGAGCGAGGGATGCAGTAAAGTAGGAATAGAGCATCAAAATGGAGATAGTCGTATCCCATAGAACATCCTGTCGTTTCCATAGAAACGTTACTCGATTTCAAAGGAGATGTCTTACAACCCATAGTATTTCATAGCGTCGCAATTTCTGTGTTAATTCGTAATTGTGAGGGCTCCGGGAGTGCAGTAAAGAAGGATTAGTGCATCGGAAACGAGATAGTCGTATTCCAATAGAAAATCCTGTCCTCTCCATAGAAACGTTACATGATTTAGAACGATATGTCATACAACCCGTAGACTTTCATAGCGACGCATTTTCTGTGTTAATTCGTCAATGTAATGGAGTGAGGGATGCAGTAATGAAGGAAGAGTGCATCGGTAAGGAGATACTCGTATCCCAAAAGAGAATCCTGTCGTTTCCATAGAAACGTTACTCGATTAAGAAGGAGATATCATAGATCCCGTTGTATTTCGTAGCGACGCATTTTCTGAGTTAATTCGTCAATGTGAGCGAGCGACGGATGCAGTAATGAAGGAATAGTGCTTCGGAAAGGAGATACTCGTATCCCAAAAGAAAATCCTGCCGTTTCCATAGAATCGTTACTCGATTTCGTAGGAGATGAAATAGAACCCATAGTATTTCATAGTGACGCAATCTCTGTGTTAATTTGTAAATGTGAGGGCTCCAGGAGTGCAGTGAATAAGGATTAGTGCATCGCACACGAGATAGTCGTATCCCAATAGAAAATCCTGTCGTTTCCATAGAAACGTTACATGATTTAGAAGGATTTGTCATACAAAGCGGAGTATTTCATAGCGACGCAATTTCTGTGTTAATTCGTCAATGTGAGGGCGCCAGGAGTGCAGATAAAGAAGGATTAGTGCAACGGAAAGCAGATAGTTGTGTCCCAATGGGAAAACCTGTCGTTTAAATAGAAACGTTACTCGATTTAAAAGGAGATGTCATAGATCCCATAGTATTTCATAGTGCCGCAATTTCTGTGTTAATTCGTCAATGTGAGGGAGCGAGGGATGCTGTAAAGAAGGAATACTGCATCGGAAAGGAGATAATCGTATCCCAAAAGAAAATCCTGTAGTTACCATTGATACGTTACTCGATTTAGAAGGTGGTGTCATGGAAGAGATTGTATTTCATAGCGACGCAATTTCTGTGATAAATCGTCAGTGTGAGGGAGCGATGGATGCTGTAAAGAAGGAATAGTGCAGCGGAAAGGAGATACTCGCATTCCAAATGAGAATCCTTTCGTTTAGATAGATACGTTACTCGAATTAGAAGGAGATGTCATATAACCCATAGTATTTCACAGCGACGCAATTTCTGTGTTAATTCGTCATTGTGAGGGAGCGAGGGATGCTGTAAAGAAGGAACAGTGTATCGGAAAGGATATACTCGTATCCCAGAAGAACATCGTGCCCTTACCATTGAGACGTTACACGATATAGAAGGAGATGTCATAGAACC
This sequence comes from Schistocerca americana, assembly GCF_021461395.2. Lineage (NCBI taxonomy): Eukaryota > Metazoa > Arthropoda > Insecta > Orthoptera > Acrididae > Schistocerca > Schistocerca americana. The sequence continues at coordinate 41,420,241 of NC_060119.1, forward strand.
CATAGTATATCATAGCCCCGCAATTTCTGTGTTAATTCCTCAATGTGAGGGACCGAGTGTTGCAGTAAAGAAGGAATAGTGCTTCGCAAAGGAGATAGTCGTATCCCAAAAGAAAATCCTGTCGTTTCCATAGAAACGTTACTCGATTTTGAAGGAGATGTTATAGAACCCATAGTATTTCATAGCGCCGCAATTTCTGTGTTAATCCGCAAATGTGAGTGAGCGAGGGATGCAGTAAAGAAGGAATGGTGCATCGGAAAGGAAATAGTCGCATCCCAAAAGAAAATCCTCTCGTTTCCATAGAAACGTTACTCGATTTAGAAGGAAATGTCATCGAACCCGTTGTATCTCATAGCGACGCAAGTTCTGTGTTAATTCGTCAATGTGAAGGAGCGACGAAAGCAGTAAAGAATGAAAAGGGCATCGGAAAGGAGACAGTCGTATCCCAAAAGAAAATCCCGTCGTTTCTAAGGAAACGTTACCCGAATTAGAAGGAGAAGTCCTTGAACCCATAGTATTTCATAGCGACACAATGTCTGTGTTAATTCGTCAATGTGAGGGACCTAGGGATGCAGTAAATAAGGAATAGTGCATCGGAAAGGAGATACTCTTATTCCAAAAGAAAAACATGTCGTTTCCATAGGAACGTTACTCGATTTAGAAGGAGAAGTCATAGAACCCATAGTATTTCATAACGACGCAATTTCTGTGTTAATTCGTCAATGTGATGGAGCGAGTGATGCAGTAAAGAAGGAAGAGTGCATCCGTAAGGAAAGACTCGTATCCAAAAAGAAAATCCTGTCGTTTCCATAGAAACGTTACTCGATTTCGTAGCAGATGTCATAGAATCCATAGTATTTCACAGCGACGCAAATTCAGTGTTAATTCGTCGATGTGTGGGGAGCGAGAGATGCAGTAAAGAAGGAATAGTGCATCGGAAAAAAAATAGTCGTATCCCAAATGAAAATCCTGTCGTTTCCATAGAAACGTTACTCGGTTTAGTAGGAGATGTCAGAGGACCCATAGTATTTCATAGCGACGCAATTTAGGTGTTAATTCGTCAATGTTAGGGAGCGACGGATGCAGTAAAGAAGGAATTATGCATCGGAAGAAGATAGTCGTATCCCAAAAGAAGATCCTGTCGATTCCATAGAAACGTTACATGATTTAGAAAAATTTCTCATACAACCCGTAGTATTTCTTAGCGACACAATTTCTGTGTTGATTCGTCAATGTGAGGGTGCGAGGGATGCAGTAAAGAAGGAATAGTGCATCGGAAAGGAGATACTCGTATCCCAAAAGAAAATCCTTTCGTTTCCATAGAAACGTTACTCGATTCAGAAGAAGATGTCATAGAACCCGTTGTATCTCATAGCGACGCAATGTCTGTGTAAATTAGTCAATGTGAGGGAGCGAGCGATGCTGTAAAGAAGGAACAGTGCATCGGAATGGATATACTCGTATCCCAAAAGAGCATCGTGCCCTTACCATAGAAACGTTACACGATATAGAAAGAGATGTCATAGAACCCATAGTAAATCATAGCCCCGCAATTTCTGTGTTAATTCGTCAATGTGAGGGAGCGGGAGATGCAGTAAAGAAGGAATAGTGCATAAAAATGGAGATAGTCGTATCCCAAAAGAATATCCTGTCGTTTCCATAGCAAGGTTACCCGATTTCGAAGGAGATGTTATAGAACACATTGTATTTCATAGCGCCGCAATTTCTGTGTTAATCCGCCAAATTGAGGAATCGAGGGATGCTGTAAAGTAGGAATAGTGCATCGGAAAGGAAATAGTCGCATCCCAAAAGAAATTCCTGTCGTCTCCATATAAACGTTTTTCGATTTAAAAGGAGATGTCATAGGACCCATAGTATATCATAGCGACGCAACTCCGGTGTTAATTCGTCAATGTGAGGGAGCGAGGGATGCAGTAAAGAAGGAATGGTGCATCGGAAAGGAGATAGTCGTATCTCTAAAGGAAATACTGTCGTTTCTAAAGAAACGTTACTCGAATTAGAGGGAGAAGTCATAGGACCCATTGTATTTCATAGTGACACAATTTCTGTGTTAATTCTTCAATGTGAGGGACCGAGGTATGCAGTAAATAAGGAATAGCGCATCGGAAAGAAGATACTATCATTCCAAAAGAAAATCATGTCGTTTCCATAGGAACGTTACTCGATTTAAAAGGAGAGGTCATAGAACCCATAGTATTTCATAGCGATGCAATTTCAGTGTTAATTCGTCAATGTGAGGGGAGCGAGAGATGCAGTAAAGAAGGAATAGTGCAACGGAAAAGAGACAGTCGTATCCCAAAAGAAAATCTTGTCGTTACCATAGATACGTTACTCGATTTAGAAGGATATGTCATAGAACCCGTTGATTTTCATAGCGTCGCAATGTCTGTGTTAATTCGTCAATGTGAGGGAGCGAAGGATGCAGTTAAGATGAAATAGTGCATCGGAAAAGAGTCAGTCGTATCCCAAAAGAAAATCTTGTCGTGTCTATTGAAACGTTACTCGATTTGGATGGAGAAGTCATAGAACCCATAGTATCTCAAAACGAACCAATTTCTGTGTTAATTTGTCAATGTGAGGGAGCGAGAGACGCAGTAAAGTATGAATAGTGCATCGGAAAAGAGATGCTCGTATCCCGAAAAAAATCCTATCGTTTCCATAGAAACATTACTCGATTTACAAGGAGATGTCATAGAACAGATAGAATATCATAGCGACGCAATTTCTGTGTAAATTCGTCAATGTGAGGGAGCGAGGGATGCAGTAAAGTAGGAATAGTGCATCGGAAAGGAGGTAGTTTTACCCCAAAAGGAAATCCTGTCGTTTCCATGGATACGTTACTCGATTTAGAAGCAGAAGTCACGTAACCCATAGTATTTCATAGCGACGCAATTTCTGTGTTAATGCGTCAATGTGAGGGAGTGAGGGATGCAGTAAAGAAGGAATAGTGCATCGGAAAGGAGATACTCGTATCCCAAGAGAATATCCTGACGTATCCATAGAAACGTTACTCGAATTAAGAGGAGATGTCATTGAACACATTGTATTTCATAGCGACACAATTCCTGTGTTGATTCGTCACATGAGGGAGCGATGGATGCAGTAAAGAAGGAATAGTGCATCGTAAAGCAGATAGTCGTATTATAAAAAAAAAATTGTCGTGTCTATAGAAACGTTACTCGATTTAGAAGGAGAAGTAACAGAACACATAGTATTTCATAACGACTCAATTTCTGTGTTAATTCGTCAATGTGAGGGAGCGAGGGTTGCAGTAAAGAAGGAATAGTGCATCGTAAAGGAGGTAGTCTTATTTAAAAAGGAAATCCTGTCGTTTCCATGGAAACGTTACTCGATTTAGAAGCAGATGTCATGGAACGCATAGTACTTCATAGCGACGCAATTCTTGAGTTAATTCGTCAATGTGAGGGTGCGAGGGATGCAGTAAAGAAGGAATAGTGCATCGGAAAGGAGATACTCGTTTCCTAAAAGAAAATTCTGCCGTTTCCGTAGGATCGTTACTCGATTTCGTAGGAGATGTCGTGGAACGCATAGTTGTTCATAGCGACACAATTTCTGTGTTAATTCGTAAATGTGAGGGCTCCACGAGTGCGGTAAAGAAGGATTAGTGCATCGCAAACGAGATAGTCGTATCCCAATAGAAAATCCTGTCGTTTCGATAGAAACGTTACGTGATTTAAAAGGATATACGACCCGTACTGTTTCCTAGCGAAGCAGTTTCTGTGTTAATTCGTCAATGTGAGGGACCGAGGAATGCAGTACATAAGGAATAGTGCAACGGAAAGGAGATACTCGTATTCCAAGAGAAAATCCTGTCGTTTCCATTGATACGTTACTCGATTTAGAAGGTGATGTCATAGAACAGATTATATTTCATAGCGACGCAATTTCTGCGATAATTCGTCAATGTGAGGGCGCCAGGAGTGCAGTCATGAATTATTAGTCCATCGGAAAGGAGATACTCGTATCCTAATAGAAAATCCTGTCGTTTCCTTAGTAACATTACTTGTTTACGAAGGAGGTGTCATAGAGCCAATAGTATCTCATAGCGACGCAATTTCTGTGTTGATTCGTCAATGTGAGGGAGCTAGGGATGCTGTAAAGAAGGAATAGTGCATCGGAAAAGAAATCCTCGTATCCCGAAAGAAAATCCTATCGTTTCCATAGAAACAATACCCGATCTAGAAGGAGATGTCATAGAACTTATAGTATTTCATAGCGACGTAAGTTCTGTGTAAATTCGTCAATGTGAGGGAGCGAGGGATGCGGTAAAGAAGGAACAGTGCATCGCAAACGAGATAGTCGTATCCCAATAGAAAATCCTGTCGTTTCCATAGAAACGTTACATGATTTAGAAGGATTTGTCATACAACCCGTAGTATTTCATTGCGACGCAATTTCTGTGTTAATTCTACAATGTGAGGGCGCCTGGAGTGCAGATAAAGAAGGATTAGTGCATCGGAAAGGAGATAGTCGTATCCCAATGGAAAAACCTGTCGTTCCCACAGAAAAGGTACTTGATTTAGAAGGAAAAGTCATAGAGCCCATAGTATTTCATAGCGACGCAATTTCTGTGTTAATTCGTCAATGTGAGGGAGCGAGTGAAACAGTAATCAAGGAATAGTGCATCGGAAGAAAGATAGTCGTAACCCAAAAGAAAATCCTGTCGTTTCCATTGAAACGTGACTCGATTTAGAAGGAGAGGTCATAGAACCCATAGTATTTCATAGCGGCGCAATTTCTGTGTTAATTCTTTAATGTGAGGGACCGAGGGATGCAGTAAATGAGGAATAGTGCATTGGAAAGAAGATACTCTCATTTCAAAAGAAAATCATTTCGTTTCCATAGTAACGTTTCTCGATTTAGAAGGATAGGTCATAGAACCCATAGTATTTCATAGCGACGCAATTTCAGTGTTAATTCGTCAATGTGAGGGGAACGAGAGATGCAGTAAAGGAGGAATGGTGCATCGGAAAGCAGATAGTCGTATCCCAAATGAAAATCCTGTCGTTTCCATAAAACCGTTACTCGGTTTAGAAGGAGATGTCAGAGAACCCATAGTTTTCATAGCGACGCAACTTAGGTGTTAATTCGTCAATGTGAGGGAGCGACGGAAGCAGTAAAGAAGGGTTTATGCATCGGAAAGAAGATAGTCGTATCCCAAAAGAAAATCCTGTCGTTTCCATTGAAACGTTACTCGAATTAGAAGGATAACTCATAGAACCCGTAGTATTTCATAGCGACGCTATTTCTGTGTTAATTCGTCAATATGAGGGAGCGAGGGATGCAGTATGGAAGGAATAGTGCATCGGAATGGAGATAGTCGTATCCCAAAAGAGCATCCTGTCGTTTCCATAGAAACGTTACTCTATTTCGGAGGAGATGTCATAGAACCCATAGTATTTCATAGCGACGCAATTTCTGTGTTAATTCGTCAATGTGAGGGCCCGTGGGTTGCAGTAAAGAATGAATAGTGTATCGCAAAGGAGATAGTCGTATACCAAAAGAAAATCCTGTCGTTTCCATAGAAACGTTACTCGATTTAGAAGGAGACGGTATAGAACCCATTGTATTTAATAGCGCCGCAATTTCAGTGTTAATGCGCCAATGTAAGGGAGCGAGGGATGCAGTAAAGAAGGACATATTTGTGACTCTATGGAATACTATGTGCTCTATGACTTCTCCTTCTAAATCGAGTGACCTTTCTATGCAAACGGCAGGATATACACTCCTGGAAATTGAAATAAGAACACCTTGAATTCATTGTCCCATTAAGGGGAAACTTTATTGACACATTCCTGGGGTCAGATACATCACATGATCACACTGACAGAACCACAGGCACATAGACACAGGCAACAGAGCATGCACAATGTCGGCAGTAGTACAGTGTATATCCACCTTTGGCATCAATGCAGGCTGCTATTCTCCCTTGGAGACGATCTTAGAGATGCTGGATGTAGTCCTGTGGAACGGCTTGCCATGCCATTTCCACCTGGCGCCTCAGTTGGACCAGCGTTCATGCTGGACGTGCAGACCACGTGAGACGACGCTTCATCCAGTCCCAAACATGCTCAATGGAAGACAGATCCTGAGATCTTGTTGGCCAGGGTAGTTGACTTACACCTTCTAGAGCACGTTGGGTGGCACGGGATACATGCGGACGTGCATTGTCCTGTTGGAACAGCAAGTTCCCTTGCCGGTCTAGGAATGGTAGAACGATGGGTTCGATGATGGTTTGGATGTACCGTGCACTATTCAGTGTCCCCTCGACGATCACCAGTGGTGTACGGCCAGTGTAGGAGATCGCTCCCCACACCACGATGCCGGGTGTTGGCCATGTGTGCCTCGGTCATATGCAGTCCTGATTGTGGCGCTCACCTGCATGGCGCCAAACACGCATACGACCATCATTGGCACCAAGGCAGAAGCGACTCTCATCGCTGAAGACGACACGTCTCCATTCGTCCCTCCATTCACGCCTGTCGCGACACCACTGGAGGTGGGCTGCACGATGTTGGGGCGTGAGCGGAAGACGGCCTAACGGTGTGCGGGACCGTAGCCCAGCTTCATGGAGACGGTTGCGAATGGTCCTCGCCGATACCCCAGGAGCAACAGTGTCCCTAATTTGCTGGGAAGTGGCAGTGCGGTCCCCTACGGCACTGCGTAGGATCCTACGGTCTTGGCGTGCATCCGTGCGTCGCTGCGGTCTGGTCCCAGGTCGACGGGCATGTGCACCTTCCGCCGACCACTGGCGACAACATCGATGTACTGTGGAGACCTCACGCCCCACGTGTTGAGCAATTCGGCGGTACGTCCACCCGGCCTCCCACATGCCCACTATACGCCCTCGCTCAAAGTCTGTCAACTGCACATACGGTTCACGTCCACGCTGTCTCGGCATGCTACCAGTGTTAAAGACTGCGATGGAGCTCCGTATGCCACGGCAAACTGGCTGACACTGACGGCGGCGGTGCACAAATGCTGCGCAGCTACGCCATTCGACGGCCAACACCGCGGTTCCTGTTGTGTCCGCTGTGCCGTGAATGTGATCATTGCTTGTACAGCCCTCTCGCAGTGTCCGGAGCAAGTATGGTGGGTCTGACACACCGGTGTCAATGTGTTCTTTTTTCCATTTCCAGGAGTGTAGTTCATTGCAAAGGAGATAGTCGTATCCCAAAAGAAAATCCTGTCGTTTCCATAGAAACGTCACTCGATTTAGAAGCAGATGTTATAGAACACATTGTACTTCATAGCGCCGCAATTTCTGTGTTAATCCGCCAATGTGAGGGAGCGAGGGATGCAGTAAAGAATTAATAGTGAATCGGAAAGGAAATAGTCGCATCCCAAAAGAAAATTTTGTCGTTTCCATAGAAACGCTTTTCGATTTAAAAGGAGATGTCATAGAACCCATAGTATTTAGTAGCGACGCAACTCCGGTGTTAATTCGTCAGTGTGTGGGAGCGAGGGATGCAGTAAAGAAGTAATGGTGCATCGGAAAGGAGATAGTCGTGTCTCTAAAGGAAATCCTGTCGTTTCTAAAGAAACGTTACTGGAATTAGAAGGATAGATCATACAACCCATAGTATAATAGCGACTCAATTTCAGTGTTAATTCGTCAATGTGTGGGGAGCGAGTGATGCAGTAAAGAAAGAATAGTGCAACGGAAAGCAGATAGTCGTATCCCAAATGAAAATCCAGTCGTTTCCATTGAAACGTTACTCGGTTTAGAAGGAGATGTCAGAGAACCCATAGTATTTCATAGCGACCCAATTTATTTGTTAATTCGTCAATGTGAGAGAGCGACGGATGCAGTTAAGAAGGAATTTTGCGTCGGAAAGAAGATAGTCGTATCCAAAAAGAAAATCCTGTCGTTTCATAGAAACGTTACTCGAATTAGAAGGAGAAGTCATAGAACCCATAGTATTTCATAGCGACGCAATTTCTGTGTTAATTCGTCAATGTGAGGGAGCGAGGCTTGCAGTAAAGAAGGAATAGTGCATCGTAAAGGAGGTAGTCTTATTTGAAAAGGAAATCCTGTCGTTTCCATGGAATCGTTACTCGATTTAGAAGCAGATGTCATGGAACGCATAGTATTTCATAGCGACGCAATTTCTGTGTTAATTCGTAATTGTGAGGACTCCAGGAGTGCAGTAAAGAAGGATTAGTGCATCGGAAACGAGATAGTCGTATCCCAAAAGAAAATCCTTTCGTTTCCAGTGAAACGTTACTCGATTTAGAAAGAGATGTCACAGAACTCATAGTATTTCATAAGGACGCGATATCTGTGATAATTCGTCAATGTGAGGGAGCGAGGGATGCAGTAAACAATTAATAGTGCATCGGAAAAGAGATAGTCGTATCCCAATAGAAAATCCTGTCCTTTCCATAGAAACGTTACAGATATAGAGGGAGATGTCACAGAACCCATAGTATTTCATAGCGACGCAATTTCTGTGTTAATCCGTCAATGTGAGTTATTAAAGGGATGCAGTAAAATAGGAATAGTGCATCGCAAAGGAGATACTCGTATTCCAAAAGAATATCCTGTCGTTTCCATAGAAACGTTACATGATTTAGAAGGATTCGTCATACAACCCGTAGTATTTCATTGCGACGCAATTTCTGTGTTAATTCTACAATGTGAGGGAGCCAGGGATGCAGTAAAGAAGGAATAGTGCATCGGAAAGGAAATGGTCGCATCCCTAAAGAAAATCCTGTCGTTTCCATAGAAACGTTTTTCGATTTAGAAGGAGATGTCATAGAACACATAGTAATTCATAGCGATGCAATTCCTGTGTTAATTCGTCATTGTGAGGGAGCGAGGGATGCAGTAAAGAAGGAACAGTGCATCGGAATGGAGATAGTCGTATCCCAAGAGAAAATCCTGTCGTTTCCATAGATACGTTATTCGATTTAGAAGGAGATGTCATTGAACCCGTTGTATTTCATAGCGACGAAACTTCTGTGTTAATTCGTCAATGAGAAGAAGCGACGAAAGCAGTAAAGAAGGAATAGTGCATCGGAAAAAAGATACTATCATTCCAAAAGAAAATCATGTCGTTTCCATTGGAACGTTACTCGATTTAGAAGGAGAGGTCATAGAACCCATAGTATTTCATAGCGGCGCAATTTCTGTGTTAATTCTTTAATGTGAGGGACCGAGGGATGCAGTAAATGAGGAATAGTGCATTGGAAAGAAGATACTCTCATTTCAAAAGAAAATCATTTCGTTTCCATAGTAACGTTTCTCGATTTAGAAGGATAGGTCATAGAACCCATAGTATTTCATAGCGACGCAATTTCAGTGTTAATTCGTCAATGTGAGGGGAACGAGAGATGCAGTAAAGGAGGAATGGTGCATCGGAAAGCAGATAGTCGTATCCCAAATGAAAATCCTGTCGTTTCCATAAAACCATTACTCGGTTTAGAAGGAGATGTCAGAGAACCCATAGTTTTCATAGCGACGCAACTTAGGTGTTAATTCGTCAATGTGAGGGAGCGACGGAAGCAGTAAAGAAGGGTTTATGCATCGGAAAGAAGATAGTCGTATCCCAAAAGAAAATCCTGTCGTTTCCATTGAAACGTTACTCGAATTAGAAGGATAACTCATAGAACCCGTAGTATTTCATAGCGACGCTATTTCTGTGTTAATTCGTCAATATGAGGGAGCGAGGGATGCAGTATGGAAGGAATAGTGCATCGGAATGGAGATAGTCGTATCCCAAAAGAACATCCTGTCGTTTCCATAGAAACGTTACTCTATTTCGGAGGAGATGTCATAGAACCCATAGTATTTCATAGCGACGCAATTTCTGTGTTAATTCGTCAATGTGAGGGCCCGTGGGTTGCAGTAAAGAATGAATAGTGTATCGCAAAGGAGATAGTCGTATACCAAAAGAAAATCCTGTCGTTTCCATAGAAACGTTACTCGATTTAGAAGGAGACGGTATAGAACCCATTGTATTTAATAGCGCCGCAATTTCAGTGTTAATGCGCCAATGTAAGGGAGCGAGGGATGCAGTAAAGAAGGAATAGTGCATCGGAAAGGAAATAGTCGCATCCCAAAAGAAAATCCTGTCGTTTCCATAGAAACGTTTTTCGATTTAAAAGGAGATGTCATAAAACCCATAGTATTTCATAGCGACGCAACTCCGGTGTTAATTCGTCATTGTGAATGAGCGAGGGATGCAGTAAAGAAGGAACAGTGCATCGGAAAGGAGATAGTCGTATTACAAGAGAAAATCCTGTCGTTTCCATAGAAACGATACTCGATTTAGAATGAGATGTCTTAGAACCCGTTGTATTTCATAGCGACGCAATTTCTGTGTTAATTCGTCAATGTGAGGGAGCGAAGGATGCAGTTAAGATGAAATAGTGCATCGGAAAAGTGACAGTCGTATCCCAAAAGAAAATCTTGTCGTGTCTATAGAAACGTTACTCGATTTAGATATAGAAAACATAGAACCCATAGTATTTCAAGGCGAAGCAATTTCTGTGTTAATTCGCCAATGTGAGGGAGCGAGGGACACAGTAAAGTATGAGTAGTGCATCGGAAAGGAGGTGGTCTTACCCCAAAAGGAAATCCTGTCGTTTCCATGGTAACGTTACTCGATTTAGAAGCAGAAGTCTCGGAACCCATAGTATTCCATAGCGACGCAATTTCTGTGTTAATGCGTCAATGTGAGGGATGCATTAAAGAAGGAACAGTGCATCGGAAAAGAGATACTCGTATCCCAAAAGAATATTCTGTCGTTTCCATAGAAATGTTACTCGAATTAGACGGAGATGTCATACAACACATTGTATTTCATACCGACACAATTTCTGTGTTGATTCGTCAATGTGAGGGAGCGAGGGATGCAGTAAAGAAGGACTAGTGCATCGGAAAGAAGATAGTCGTATCCCAAAAGAAAATCCTGTTCTTTCCATAGAGAAGTGACTCCATTTAGAAGGATATATCATACAACCCATAGTATTTCATAGCGACACAATTTCTGTGTTAATTCTTCAATGAGAGGGACCGAGATATGCAGTAAATAAGGAATAGTGCATCGGAAAGAAGATACTATCATTCAAAAAGAAATTCATGTCGTTTCCATAGGAACGATAATCGGTTTAGAAGGAGATGTCAGAGAACCCATAGTATTTCATAGCGACGCAATTTATTTTTTAAATCTTAATTGTGAGGGAGCGACGGATGCAGTAAAGAAGGAATAGTGCATCAAAATGGAGATAGTCGTATCCCAAAAGAACATCCTGTCGTTTCCATTGATACGTTACTCGATTTAGAACTTGATGTCATAGAACAGATTCTATTTCATAGCGACGCAATTTCTGCGATAATTCGTCAATTTGAGGGCGACAGGAGTGCAGTAATGAATTATTAGTGCATCGGGAAGGAGATACTCGCATCGCAAAAGAAAATCCTGCCGTTTCCATAGAATCGTTACTCGTCTTCGTCGGAGATGTCATAGAGCCCATACTATCTCATACCGACTCAATTTCTGTGTTGATTCGTCAATGTGAGGGAGCGAGGAATGCTGTAAAGAAGGAACAGTGCATCGGAAAAGATATACCTGTATCCGAAAAAAACATAGCGCCCTTACCATAGAAACGTTACACGATATAGTAGGAGATGTCATAGAACCATTAGTATATCATAGCAACGCAATTTCTGTGTTAATTCGTCAATGTGAGGGAGCGAGGGATGCAGTAAAGAAGGAATTGTGCATCAAAATGGAGATAGTCGTATCCCAAAAGAACATTCTGTCGTTTCCATAGAAACGTTACTCGATTTGGAAGGAGATGTCATAGAACCCAAAGTATTTCTTAGCGACGCAATCTCTGTGTTAATTCGTCAATGTGAGGGAGCGAGTGAAACAGTAATCAAGGAATAATGCATCGGAGAGAAGATAGTCGTATCCCAAAAGAAAATCCAGTCGTTTCCACAGTAACGTGAGTCGATTTAGAAAGGGATGTCATACAACCCATAGTATTTCATCGCGACGCAATTTGTATGTTAATTCGTCAATGTGAGGGACCGAGGGTTGCAGTAAAGAAGGAAAAGTGCATCGCAAAGGAGATAGTCATATCCCAAGAGAAAATCCTGTCGTTTCCGTAGAAACGTGACTCGATTTAGAAGGAGTTGACATAGAACCCGTTGTATTTCATAGCGACGCAATTTCTGTGTTAATTCGTCATTGTGAGGGAGCGAGGGATGCAGTAAAGAAGGAACAGTGCATCGGAAAGGAGATAGTCGTATCCCAAGAGAAAATCCTGTCGTTTCCATAGAAACGTTACTCGATTTAGGAGGAAATGTCATAGAACCCGTTGTATTTCATAGCGACGCAATATCTGTGTTAATTCGTAAATGTGAAGGAGCGACGAACGCAGTAAAGAAGGAATAGTGCATCGGAAAGGAGACAGTCGTATCTTAAAAGAAAATCCTGTCGTTTCTAAAGAAACGTAACTCGAATTACAAGGAGAAGTCATAGAACCCATAGTATTACATAGCGACACTATTTCTGTGTTAATTCGTCAATGTGAGTTACCGAGGGATGCAGTAAATAAGGAATAGTGCATCGGAAAGGGAATACTCGTATCCCGAAAGAAAATCCTATCGTTTTCATAGAAACAATACCCGATCTAGAAAGAGATGTCATAGAGCTTATAGTATTTCATAGCGACGCAATTTCTGAGTTAATTCGACAATGTGATGGAGCGAGGGATGCAATAAAGAAGGAACAGTGCATCGAAAACGAGATAGTCGTATCCCAATAGAAAATTCTATCGTTTCCATAGAAACGTTACATGATTTAAAAGGATTTGTCATACAACCCGTAGTATTTCATAACGACGCAATTTCTGTGTTAATTCGTCAATGTGAGGGCGCCAGGAGTGCAGATAAAGAAGGATTAGTGCATCGGAGAGGAGATAGTCGTATCCCAATGGAAAAACCTGTCGTTTCCATAGAAACGGTACTCGAATTAGAAGGAGAAGTCATTGAGCCCATCGTATTTCATAGCGACGCAATTTCTGTGTTAATTCGTAAATGTGAAGGAGCGACGAAAGCAGTAAAGAAGGAATAGTGCATCGGAAAGGAGACAGTCGTATCCCAAAAGAAAATCATGTCGTTTCTAAAGAAACGTAACTCGAATTACAAGGAGAAGTCATAGAACCCATAGTATTACATAGCGACACTATTTCTGTGTTATTTCGTCAATGTGAGTTACCGAGGGATGCAGTAAATAAGGAATAGTGCATCGAAAACGAGATAGTCGTATCCCAATAGAAAATCCTGTCGTTTCCATAGAAAGGTTACATGATTTAGAAGGATTTGTCATACAACCCGTATTATTTCATAACGACGCAATTTCTGTGTTAATTCGTCAATGTGAGGGCGCCAGGAGTGGAGATAAAGAAGGATTAGTGCATCGGAGAGGAGATAGTCGTATCCCAATGGAAAAACCTGTCGTTTCCATAGAAACGGTACTCGATTTAGAAGGAGAAGTCATAGAGACCGTTGTATTTCATAGCGACGCAATTACGGTGTTAATTCGTTAATGTGAGGGAGCGACGGATGCAGTAAAGAAGGAATTGTGCATCGGAAAGAAGATAGTCACATAACAAAATAAAATCCTGTCGTTTCCATAGAAACGTTACTCGAATTAGAAGGAGAAGTCATAGAAGCCATAGTATTTCATAGCGACGCAATTTCTGTGTTTATTCATCAATGTGAGGAAGCGAGGGATGCAGTAAAGAAGGAATAGTGCATCGGATAGGATATAGTCGTATCCCAATAGAAAATCCTGTCGTTACCATTGATACGTTACTCGATTTAGAAGGAGGTGTCATAGAACCCGTTGTATTTCATAGCGACGCAATTTCTGTGTCAATTTGTCAATGTGAGGGAGCGAGGGATGCAGTAAAGAAGGAATAGTGCATCGGAAAGGAGATAGTCGTATCCCAAAGTAAAAACCTGTTTCCATAGAGAAGTGACTCGATTTAGAAGGATTTGTCATACAACCCATAGTATTTCATAGCGACGCAATTTCTGTGTTAAATCGTCAATGTGAGGGCGCCAGGAGTGCAGATAAAGAAGGATTAGTGCATCGGAAAGGAGATACTCGTATCCCGAAAGAAATTCCTGTCGTTTCCATAGGAACGTTACTCGATTTAGATGGAGAGGTCGTAGAACTCATAGTATTTCATAGCGACGCAATGTCTGTTTTAATTCGTCAGTGTAAGGGAGCTAGGGATGCAGTAAAGTAGGATAAGTGCATCGGAAAATAGACACTCGTATCCCAAAAGAAAATACTTTCGTTTCCATAGAAACGTTACTCGAATTAGAAGGAGATGTCATATAACCCAAAGTATTTCACAGAGAGCAAATTTCTGGCTTAATTCGTAAATGGGAGGGAGCGAGTGATGCTGTAAAGAAGGAACAGTGCATCGGAAAGGAGATACTCGTATCCCAAAAGAAAATCGTGCCCTTTCCGTAGAAACGTTACACGATATAGAAGGAGACGTCATACAACCCATAGTATTTCATAGCCCCGCAATTTCAGTGTTAATTCGTCAATGTGAGGGAGCGAGGGATGCAGTAAAGAAGGAGTAGTGCATCAAAATGGAGATAGTCGAATCCCAAAAGTCAATCCCGTCGTTTCCATAGACACGTTACTCGAGTTAGAAGGTGATGTCATAGAACAGATTGTATTTCATAGCGACGCAATTTCAGCGATAATTCGTCAATGTGTGGGCGCCAGAATTGCACTAATGAATTATTAGTGCATCGGAAAGGAGATACTCGTATCCCAAAAGAAAATCCTCTCGTTTCCATAGTAACGTTACTCGTTTTCGAAGGAGATTTCATAGATCCCATAGAATTTCATAGCGCCGCAATTTCTGTGTTCATTCGTGCATGTGAGGTAGCGAGGGATGCTGTAAAGAAGGAATACTGCATCGGAAAGGAGATACTCGTATCGCAAAAGAAAATCCGGTCGTTTCCATTGATACGTTACTCGATTTAGAAGGTGATGTCATAGAACAGATTGTATTTCATAGCGATGCAATTTCTGCGATAATTCGTCAATGTGAGGGCGCCAGGAGTGCAGTAATGAATTATTAGTGCATCGGAAAGGAGATACTCGTATCCCAAAAGAAAATCCTCTCGTTTCCATAGTAACGTTACTCGTTTTCGAAGGAGATTTCATAGATCCCATAGTATTTCATAGCGACGCAATTTCTGTGTTATTTCGTCAATGTGTGGGAGCGAGGGACGCTGTAAAGAAGGAACAGTGCATCGGAAAGAATATACTCGTATCCCAAAAGAACATTGTGCCCTTACCATAGAAACGTTACACGATATAGAAGGAGATGTCATAGAACCCATAGTATACCATAGCCCCGCAATTTCTGTTTTAATTCGTCAATGTGAGGGAGCGAGGGATGCAGTAAAGAAGGAATAGAGCATCAAAATGGAGATGGACGTATCCCAAAAGAACAACCTGTCGTTTCCATAGAAACGTTACTCGATTTCGAAGGAGATGTCACAGAACCCATAGTATTTCATAGCGACGCCATTTCTGTGTTAATTCGTCAATGTGAATGAGCGAGTGAAACAGTGCGGCGCTATGAAATACTATGGGTTCTATAACATCTCCTTCTAAATCGAGTAACGTTTCTATGGAAACAACAGAATTTTCTTTTGGGATACGACTATCGCAGTGCATCGGAAAGAAGATAGTCGTATCCCAAAAGAAAATCCTGTCGTTTCCATAGAAACGTGACTCGATTTAGAAGGATAAGTCATACAACCCATAGTATTTAATAGCAACGCAATTTCTGTATTAATTCGTCAATCTGAGGGAGCGAGGGATGCAGTAAAGAAGGAATAGTGCATCAAAGTGGAGATAGTCGTATCCCAAAAGAACAACCTGTCGTTTCCATAGAAACGTTACACGATTTAGAAGGAGAAGTTATAGAACCCATAGTATTTCATAGCGCCGTAATTTCTGTGTTAATCCGCCAATGTGAGGGAGCGAGGAATGCAGTAAAGAAGGAATAGTGCATCGGAAAGGAAATAGTCGCATCCCAAAAGAAAATCCTGTCGTTTCCATAGAAACGTTTTTCGATTTAGAAGGAGATGTCATAGAACCCATTGTATTTCATAGCGACGCAATTTTGTGTGTTAATTCGTCAATGTGCGGGAGCGAGGGTTGCAGTAAAGATGGAATAGTGCATCGGAAAGGAGGTAGTCGTATCCTAAAAGAAAATATTGTCGTTTCCATAGAAACGTTACTCGATTTATATAATTATGTCATACAACCCATAGTATATCATAGCGACGCAATTTCTGTGTTAATTCGTCAATACGATGGAGCGAGGGATGCAGTAAAAAAGGAATATTGCATCGGAAAGGAGATAGTTGTACCCCAAAAGAAAATCCTGTCGTTTCCATAGAAACGTTATTTGATTTAGAAGGAATTGTCGTACAACCCACAGTATTTCATAGCGACGCAATTTCTGTGTTAATTCGTCAATGTGAGGGCGCCAGGACTGCAGATAAAGAAGGATTAGTGCATCGGAAAGGAAATACTCGTATCCCGAAAGAAAATCCTGTCGTTTCCATAGGAACGTTACTCGATTTAAATGAAGAGGTCGTAGAACCCATAGTATTTCATAGCGACGCAATGTCTGTGTTAATTCGTCAGTGTAAGGGAGCTAGGGATGCAGTAAAGTAGGAATAGTGCATCGGATAGGAGATACTCGTATCCCGAAAGAAAATTCTATCGTTTCCATAGAAACAATACCCGATCTACAATGGGATGTCATAGAACTCATAGTATTTCATAGCGACGCAATGTCTGTGTTAATTCGTCGATGTGAGGGAGCGAGGAATGCAGTAAAGAAGGAATAGTGCATCGTAAAGGAGGTAGTCTTATCCCAAAAGGAAATCCTGTTGTTTCCACGGAAACGTTAATCGATTTTGAAGCAGAAATCATGGAACACATAGTATTTCATAGCGACGCAATTTCTTTGTTAATGCGTCAATGTGACGGATTGAGGGATGCAGTAAAGAAGGAATAGTGCATCGGAAAGGAGTTACTCGTATCCCAAAAGATTTTCCTGTCGTTTCCATAGAAACGTTATTCGACTTAGAAAGAGTTGTCATAGAGAACATAGTATTTCATAGCGTCGCAATTTCTGTGTTAATTCGTCAATGTGAGGGAGCGAGGGATGCTGTAAAGAAGGAATACTGCAACCGAAAGGAGATACTCGTATCCCAAAAGAAAATCCTTTCGTTTCCATAGAAACGTTACTCGAATTACAAGGTGTCATATAACCCTTAGTATTTCACAGAGAGCAAATTTCTGGCGTAATTCGTGAATGGGAGGGAGCGAGGGATGCTGTAAAGAAGGAACAGTGCATCGGAAAGGAGATACTCGTATCACAAATGAAAATCGTGCCTTTTCCATAGAAAAGTTATACGATATAGAAGGAGATGTCATACAACAAATAGTATTTCATAGCCCCGCAAGTTCAGTGTTAATTCGTCAACGTGATTGAGCGAGGGATGCAGTAAAGAAGGAATAGTGCATGATAAAGGCGATAGTCGAATCCCAAAAGAAAATCCCGTCGTTTCCATAGACGCGTTACTCGAGTTAGAAGGAGATGTTATAGAACAAATAGTATTTCATAGCGCCGCAATTTCTGTGTTAATCCGCCAATGTGAGGGAGCGAAGGCATGCAGTAAAGAAGGAATAGTGCACCGGAAAGGAAATAGTCGTATCCCAAAAGAAAATTCTGTCGTCTCCATAGCAACGTTCTCGATTTAGAAGGAGATGTCATAGAACACATAGTATTTCATAGCGACGCAAATCCTGTGTTAATTCGTCATTGTGAGGGAGCGAGGGATGCAGTAAAGAAGGAACAGTGCATCGGAAAGGAGATAGTCGTATCCGTAGAGAAATTCCTGTCGTTTCCATAGAAACGTTACTCGGTTTAGAAGGAGATGTCAGAGAACCCATAGTATTTCAAAGCGACGCAATTTAGGTGTTATTTCGTCAATGTGAGGGAGCGACGGATGCAGTAAAGAAGGAATTGTGCATGGGAAAGAAAATAGTCGTATCCCAAAAGAAAATCCTGTCGTTTCCATAGAAACGTTACTCGAATTACAAGGAGAGGTCATAGAAGCCATAGTATTTCATAGCGGCGCAATTTCTGTGTTTATTCATCAATGTGAGGGAGCGAGGGATGCAGTAAAGATTGAATAGTGCAGCGGAAAGGATATAATGGTATCCCAAAGGCAAATCCTGTCGTTACCATAGATACGTTACTCGATTTAGAAGGAGATGTCATAGAACCCGTTGTATTTCATAGCGACGCAATTTCTGTGTTAATTCGTCAATGTGAGGGAGCGAGGGATGCAGTTAAGATGATATAGTGCATCGGAAAAGAGACAGTCGTATCACAAAAGAAAATTTTGTCGTGTCTATGGATACGTAACTCGATTTGGATGGAGAAGTCATAGAACCCATAGTATATCATAGCGACGCAATTTCTGTCTTAATTCGTCAATGTGAGGGAGCGAAGGATGCAGTAAAGAAGGAATAGTGCATCGGTAAGGAGGTTGTCTTACCCCAAAAGGAAATCCTGTCGTTTCCATGGATACGTTACACGATTTAGAAGCAGGAGTCACGGAACCCATAGTATTTCATAGTGACGCAATTTCTGTGTTAATGCGTCAATGTGAGGGAGTGAGCGATGCAGTAAAGAAGGAATAGTCCATCGGAAAGGAGATACTCGTATCTTAAAAGAATATCCTGTCGTTTCCATAGAAACGTTACTCGAATTAGAAGGAGAGGTCATAGAAGCCATAGTATTTCATAGCGACGCAATGTCTGTGTTAATTCGTCGATGTGAGGGAGCGAGGAATGCAGTAAAGAAGGAACAGTGCATCGGAAAGGAGATAGTCGTATCCAAAGAGAGAATCCTGTCGTTTCCATAGAAACGTTACTCGATTTAGAAGGATATGCCATAGAGCCCGTTGTATTTCATAGCGACGCAATATCTGTGTTAATTCGTCAATGTGAAAGAGCGACGAATGCAGTAAAGAAGGAATAGTGCATCGGAAAGGAGACAGTCGTATCCCTAAAGAAAATCCAGTCGTTTCTACAGAAACGTTACTCGAAATAGAAGGAGAAGTCATAGAACCCATGGTATTTCATAGCGACGCAATTTCAGTGTTAATTCGTCAATGAGAGGGACTGAGGGCTGCAGTAAATGAGGGATAGTGCATCTTAAAGGAGATATTCTCATCCCAAAAGAAAATCATGACCTTTTTATAGGAACGTTACTCGATTAAGAAGGAGAGGTCATAGAATCCATAATATTTCATATCGACGCAATGTCAGTGTTAAATCGTCAATGTGAGGGAGCGAGAGATGCAGTAAAGAAGGAATAGTGCATCGGAAAGCAGATAGTCGTATCCCAAATGAAATTCCTGTCGTTTCCATAGAAACATTACTCGGTTTAGAAGGAGATGTCAGAGAACCCATAGTATTTCATAGCGACGCAATTTAGGTGTTAATTCGGCAATGTGAAGGAGCGACGGATGCAGTAAAGAAGGAATTGTGCATTGGAAAGAAGATAGTCGTAACCCAAAAGAAACTCCTGTCGTTTCCATAATTACGTTACTCGATTTAGAAGGACAAGTCATAGAACCCATAGTATTTCATACCGACGTAACTTCTGTGTTAATTCATCATTGTGAGGGAGCGTGGTATGCAGTAAAGAACGAATAGTGCATCGGAAAGGAGATAGTCGTAACTCAAAAGAAAATCTCTTCGTGTCTATAGAAACGTTATTCGATTTAGATGGAGAAGTCATAGAACCCATAGTATATCATAGCGACGCAATTTCTGTGTTAATTCGTCAATGTGAGGGAGCGAGGGATGCAGTAAAGAATGAATAGTGCATCGGAAAGGAGATACTCGTATCCCGAAAGAAAATCCTATCGTTTCCATAGAAACATTACTCAATTTAGAAGGAGATGTCGTAGAACACATAGTATTTCATAGCGACGCATTTTCTGTGTTAATCCGTCAATGTGAGGGAGCGAGGGATGCAGTAAAGAAGGAATAGTGCATCGGAAAGGAGATAGTCGTATCGCAAAAGAAAATCCTGTCGTTTCCATTTAAAAGTGACTCGATTTAGATGGATATGTCATACTACCCATAGTATTTCATAGCGACACAATTTCTGTGTTGATTCGCCAATGTGAGGGAGCGAGTGTTGCAATAAAGAAGGAATAGTGCATCAGAAAGGAGATAGTCGAATCACAAAAGAAAATCCTGTTGTTTCGATAGAAACGTTTATCGATTTAGAAGCAGAAGTCATAGAACCCATAGTACTTCATAGCGACGCAATTTCTGTGTTAATTCGTCAATGTGTGGGTGCGGGGAGTGCAGTAAAGAAGGAATAGTGCAGCGGAAAGGAGGTAGTCTTATCCCAAACGGATATCCTGTCGTTTCCATGGAAACATTACTCGATTTAGAAGCAGAAGTCATGGAACCCATAGTATTTCATAGCGACGCAATTTCCGTGTTAATGCGTTAATGTGAGGGAGTGAGGGATGCATCAATGTATTACTAGTGCATCGGAAAGGAGATACTCATAACCCAAAAGAAAATCCTGTGTTTCCATAGAAACGTTACTCGTTTTAGAAGGAGATTTCATAGAACCCATAGTATTTCATAGCGACGCAATTTCTGTGTTAAATCGTCAATGTGAGGGAGCGAGGGATGCACTAAAGATGGAATAGTGCATCTGAAAGGAGATAGTCGTATCCCAAATGAAAATCCTGTCGTTCCCATAGAAACGTTACTCGATTTAGAGGATGTCATACAACCCATACTATTTCATAGCGACGCAATTTCTGTGATATTTCGTCAATGTGAGGGAGCGAGGGATGCAGTAAATTAGGAATAGTGCATCGGAAAGGAGTTACTCGCATCCCAAAAGAAATTACTGTCGTTTCCATTGAAACGTTCCTCGATGTGGATGGAGATGTCATAGAACACATAGTATTTCATATCCCCGCAATTTCTGTGTTAATTCGTCAATGTGAGGTATTGAGGTACGCAGTAAAAGAGGAATACTGAATTGGAAAAGAGATAGTCGTATCCCAAAAGAAAATCCTATCGTTTCCATAGTAACGTTACTCGTTTTACAAGGAGATGACATACTATCCATAGTATCTCATAGCGACGCAATTTCTGTGTTGATTCGCCAATGTGAGGGAGCAAGAGATGCAGGAGAGAAGGAATAGTGCATCGGAAAGGAGGTACTCGTATCCCAAAAGAAAATCCTGTCGTTTCCATAGAGACGTAACTCGAATTAGAAGGAGATGACATACTACCCATAGCATCTCATAGCGACGCAATTTCTGTGTTGATTCGTCAATGTGAGAGAGCGAGAGATGCAGGAGAGAAGGAATAGTACATCGGAAAGGAGATACTCGTATCCCTAAAGATAATCCTTTCGTTTCCATAGAAACATTACTCGATTTAGAAAGAGATGTCATAGTACCCATAGTATTTAATTGCGATCTAATTTCTGTGGTAATTCGTCAAAGTGAGGGAGCGAGGGATGCAGTAAAGAAGGAATAGTGCATCGGAATGGAGATAGTCTTATCCCAAATGGATATCCTGTCGTTTCCATAGAAACAATACTCGATTTAGAAGCAGAAGTCATGGAACACATAGTATTTCATAGCGACGCAATTTCTGCGTTAATGCGTAAATGTGAGGGAGTGAGGGATGCAACAATGTATTACTAGTGCATCGGAAAGGAGATACTCGTATCCCAAAATAAAATCCTGTGTTTCCATAGAAACGTTACTCAATTTAGAAGATGTCATACAACCCATAGTATCTCGTAGCGACGCAAATTCTGTGTTATTTCGTCAATGTGAGGGAGCGAGGGATGCAGTAAATTAATAATAGTGCATCGGAAAGGAGTTTCTCGCATCCCAAAAGAAATTACTGTCGTTTCCATTGAATCGTTACTCGATGTAGAAGGAGAAGTCATACAATAAATAGTATTTCAAAGCGCCGCAATTTCTGTGTTAATTCGCCAATGTGAGGGAGCGAGGGATGCAGTAAAGAAGGAATAGTGCATCGGAAAGGAGTTACTCGTGTCCCAAAAGGAAATCCTATCGTTTCCATTGAAACGTTACTCGATTTAGACGGAGAAGTCATGGAACCCCTTAGTAAATCATAGAGACGCAATTTCTGTGCTAATTCGTCATTGTGAGGGAGCGAGGGATGCAGTAATGTAGGAATAGGGCATCGGAAAGGATATATTCGCATCCCAAATGAAATTACTGTCGTTTCCGTAGAAACGTTACTCGATTTAGAAGGAGATATCATGGAACCGTTAGTATTTGATATCCTCGCAATTTCTGTGTTAATTCGTCAATGTGAAGTGTTGAGGGATGCAGCAAAGAAGGAATAGTGCGTCGGAAAGGAGCTAGTCGTATCCGAAAAGAATATCCTGTCGATCCCATTGAAACGTTACTCGATTTAGAAGGAGAAGTCATGGAACCCATTGTATTTCATAGCGACGCAATTTCTGTGTTAAATCGTTAATATGAGGGAGCGAGGGATGCAGTAAAGAAGGAATAGTGCATCGGAAAGGAGATACTCGTATCCCAAAAGAAAATCCTGTCGTTTCCATCGAAACGTTTCTCGATTTTGAAGGAGATGTCATAGAACCCATAGTATATCATAGCGCCACAATTTCCGTGTTAATTCGTTAATGTGTGTGAGCGAGGGATGCAGTAAAGAAGGAATAGAGCTTCGGAATGGAGATACTCGTATCCCAAAAGAAAATCCAGTCGTTTCCGTAGAAACGTTACTCGATTTAGAAGGAGATGTCTTAGAACCCATAGCACATCATAGTGACGCAATTTCTGTTTTACTTCGTCAATGTGTGGGCGCGAGGAGTGCAGTAAAGAAGGAATAGTGCATCGGAAAGGTGATAGTCTTATCTTAAAAGTACATCCTGTCGTTTCCATAGAAACGTTACTCGACTTACAAGGAGACGTCATAGAACCCATAGTATGTCATAGTGACGCATTTCCTGTGTTAATTTGTCAATGTGAGGGAGAGAGGGATGCAGTGAAGAAGGAATAGTGCATCGGTTAGGAGATACTCGTATCCCAAAAGAAAATCCTGTCGTTTCCATAGATTCTTTACTCGATTTAGAAGGAGAAGTCATACAACCCATAGTATTTCATAGCGACGCAATTTCTGTGTTAATTCGTCAATGTGAGGGAGAGAGGAATGCAGTAAAGAAGGTATAGTGCATCGGAAAGTAGATACTCGGATCCCAAAAGAAAATCCTTTCAATTGCATAGAAACGTAACCCGATTTCGAAGGAGATGTCATTGAACACATAGTATTTCATAGCGACGCAATTTCTGTTTTGATTCGTCAAAGTGAGGGAGCGAGGGATGCAGTAAAGAAGGAATAGTGCATCGGAAAGGAGATACACGTATCCCAAAAGAATATCCGGTCGTTTCCATTGAAACGTTACTCGATTTTTAAAGAGATGTCATAGAACCCAATGTATTACATAGCGACGCAATTTCTGTGTTAATCCGTCAATGTGAGGGAGCGAGGGATGCAGTAAAGAAGGAATAGTGCATCGGAAAGGAGATATTAGCATCCCAAAAGAAATTACTGTCGTTTCCATAAAAACGTTACTCGATTTAGAAGGAGATGTCATGGAACCCTCAGTATTTCATATCCTCGCAATTTCTGTGTTAATTCGTCAATGTGAGGTATTAAAGGATGCAGTAAAGAAGGAATAGTGCATCGGAAAGGAGATAGTCGAATCCCAAAACAATATCCTGTCGTCTCCATATTAACGTTACTCGATTTAGAAAAAGTCATAGAACCCATAGCACATCATAGCAACGCAATTTTTGTTTTACTTCGTCAATGTGAGGGCGCGAGGAGTGCAGTAAAGAAGGAATAGTGCATCGGAATGGTGATAGTCGTGTCCCAAAAGAAAATCCTGTCGTTCCCATAGATTCGTTACTCAATTTGGAAGAAGAAGACATACAACCCATAGTATTTCATAGCAACGCAATATCTATAGTAGTTCGTCAATGAGATGGAGAGAGGGATGCAGTAAAGAAGGAATAGAGCTTCGGAGATAGTCGTGTCCCAAAAGAAATTCCTGTCGTTTCCATAGAAACGTTACTCGATTTAGAAGGAGAAGTCATAGAACCCATAGTATTTCAAAGCGTCACAATTTCTGTGTTAATTCGTCAATGTGGGGGACCGAGGGATGCAGTAAAGAAGGAATAGTGCATCGGAAAGGAGATAGTCGTATCCCAAAAGAAAATCCTGTCGTTTCCATTGAAACGTTACTCAATTTAGAATGAGATGTCATAGAACACATAGTATTTCATAACGCCGCAATTTCTGTGTTAAGTCGTCTGTGTAGGTGTGAGAGGAATGCAGTAAAGAATTAATAGTACATCGGAAAGGTGATAGTTGTATCCCAAAAGAAATAACTGTCGTTTCCATAGAAACGTTACTCGATTTAGAAGGAGACGTTATAGAACACATAGTATTCCATAGCGCCGCAATTTCTGTGTTAACTCGTCAATGTGAGGGAGCGAGGGATGCAGTAAAGAAGGATTAGTGCATCGGAAAGGAGATACTCGAATCCCAAAAGAAAATCCTTTCGTTTCCATAGAAACGTTACCCGATTTAGAAGGAGATGTCATAGAACACATAGTATTTCATAGCGACACAATTTCTGTTTTGATTCGTGAATGTGAGGCAGCGAGAGATGCAGTTAAGAAGGAATAGTGCATCGGAAATTGGGTAGTCGTATCACAAAAGAAAATCCTTTCGTTTCCATAGAAAAGTTACTCGATTTAGAAGGAGATTTCATAGAACACAAAGTATTTCGTAGCGACGCAATTTCTGTGTTAATTCGTCAATGTGTTGGAGCGAGGGATGCAGTAAAGAAGGAATAGTGCATCGGAAAGCAGATAGTCGTATCCCAAAAGAAGATCCTGTCGTTCCCATAGAAACGTTACTCGATTTAGAAGGAGATGTCATAGAGTCTATAGTGTTTCATAGCAACGCAATTTCTGTGTTAATTCGACAATGAGAGGGACCGAGGGATGCAGTGAAGCTGGAATAGTGGATCGGAAAATAGATTCTCGTATCCCAAGGAAAAATCCTGTAGTTTCCATAGAAACGTTACTCGATTTAGAAAGTGATGTCATAGAACCCATACAATTTCATAGCGGCTCAACTTCTGTGTTAATTCTTCAATGTGAGGGAGCGAGGGATGCAGTAAAGATGGAATAGTGCATCTGAAAGGAGATACTCGCATCCCAAAAGAACATCTTGTCGTTTCCATAGAAACGTTACTCGATTTAGATGGAGAAGTCATAGAACACATAGTATTTCATAGCGACGCAATTTCTGTGTTAATTCGACAGTATGAGGGAGCGAGGGATGCAGTAAAGAAGGAATAGTGCATCGGAAAGGAGATACTGATATCCCAAAAGAAAATCTTGTCATTTCCATTGAAACGTTACTCGATTTAGATGGAGATGTCATAGGACCTATAGTATTTCATAGCGACGCAATATCTGTGTTAATTCGTCAATTTGAGGGAGCGAGGGATGCAGTAAAGTAGGAATAGTGCATGGGAAAGGAGATACTCGTATCCCAAAAGAAGATCCTGTCGTTTCCATAGTAACGTTACTCGATTGAGAAGGAGAAGACATAGAACACATAGTATTTCATAGCGACGCAATTTCTGTGTTAATTCGTCAATGTGAGGAGGCGAGGGATGCAGTAAAGAAGGAATAGTGCAACGGAAAGGAGATTCTCGTATCCTAAAAGAGAATCCTGCCGGTTCCATAGAAACGTTACTTGATTTAGAAGGAGAAATCATAAAACCCATTGTATTTCATAGCGACGCAATTTCTGTGTGAATTCGTCAATCTAAGGTAGCGAGGGATGCAGTAAAGATGGAATAGTGCACCGGGAAGCAGATAGTCGTATCCCAAAAGAAAATCCTGTCGTTTCCATAGAAACGTTACTCGAATTAAAAGGAGAATCATAGACCTCATAGTATTTCATAGCGACGCAAATTCTGCGTGATTTCGTCAATGTGAGGGTGCGAGGGATGCAGTAAAGAAGGAATAGTGCATCGGAAAGGAATTACTCGTATCCCAAAAGAAAATCCTGTCGTTTCCATAGCAACGTTACTCGATTTAGATGGAGATGTCATTGAACCTATAGTATTTCAAAGCGACGCATTTTCTGTGTTAATTCTTCAATGTGAGGGTGCGATGGATGCAGTTAAGAAGGAATAGTGCATCGGAAAGCAGATAGTTGTATCCCAAATGAAAATCCTGTCGTTTCCATAGAAAGGATTTCG
This sequence comes from Schistocerca americana, assembly GCF_021461395.2. Classification (NCBI taxonomy): domain Eukaryota; kingdom Metazoa; phylum Arthropoda; class Insecta; order Orthoptera; family Acrididae; genus Schistocerca; species Schistocerca americana. The sequence continues at coordinate 41,446,767 of NC_060119.1, forward strand.
ATTTAGAAGGAGAAGTCATAAAACCCATAGTATCTCATAGCGACGCAATTTCTGTGTTAACTCGTCAATGTGAGGGAGCGAGGGATGCAATAAAGAAGCAATAGTGCATCGGAAATGAGATACTCGTTTCCCAAAAAAAAATCCTGTCGTTACCACAGAAACGTTACTCGATTTAGAAGGAGAAGTCTTTCATCCCATAGTATTTCATAGCGACGCAATTTCTGTGTTTGTTCGTCAATGTGAGGGAGCGAGGGATGCAGTAAAGAAGGAATAGTGCATCGGAAAGGAGATAGACTTTCCCAAAAGAAAATCCTGTCTTTTCCATAGAAACGTTACTCGATTTAGAAGGAGAAGCCACAGAACCAATAGTATTTCATAGCGATGCAATTTCTGTGTTAAATCGTCACTGTGAGGGAGCGACTGATGCTGTAAAGAACGAATAGTGCTTCGGAAAGGAGATAGTGGTATCCCAAAAGAAAATCCTGTCGTTACCATAGAAACGTTACTCCATTTAGAATTAGAAGTCATTGAACCCTTAGTATTTCACAGCGACGCAATTTCTGTGTTAATTCGTCAATGTGAGGGAGCGAGGGATGCAGTAAAGAAGGAATAATGCATCGGAAAGGAGATTCTCGTATCCTAAAAGAGAATCCTGTCGGTCCATAGAAGCGTTACATGATTTAGAAGGAGAAGTCATAGAACCCATAGTATTTCTTAGCGACGCAGTTTCTGTGTTAATTCGTCAATGTGAGGGAGCGAGAGATGCAGTAAAGAAGGAATAGTGCATCGGAAAGGAGATAATCGTATCGCAAAAGAAAATCCTGTCATTTCCATTGAAACGTTACTCGAATTAAAAGGTGAAATCATAGAACACATAGTATTTCATAGCGACGCAATTTCTGTGTTAATTCGTCAATGTGAGGGAGCGAGGGATACAGTAAAGCACGAATGGTGGATCGGAAAGGAGATTGTCGTATCCCAAAGAAAAATCCTGTCGTGTCCATACAAACGTTACTCGATTTAGAAAGTGATGTCATAGAACCCATACTATTCATAGCGACGCTCTTTGTGTGTTAATTCGTCAATGTTTTGGAGCGAGGGATGCAGTAAAGAAGGAATAGTGCTTCGGAAATACTCGTATCCCAAAAGAAAATCCTGTCGTTTCCATAGAAACGTAATTCGATTTAGAAGGAAAAGTCATAGAACCCACACAATTTCATAGCGTCGCAATTTCTGTGTTAATTCGTCAATGTGAGGGAGCGAGGGATGCAGTAATGAAGGAGTGGTGCATCGGAAATACTCGTAACCCAAAAGAAAATCTTGTCGTTGCCATAGAAACGTTACTGGATTTAGAAGATGTTGTAGAACCCATTTGTCTTTCGTGGCAACGCAAATTCTGTGTTAGTTTGTCAGTGTGAGGTAGCGAATGATTCAGTAAAGAAGCAATAGTGTCTCGGAGAGAAGATAGTCGTATCCCATAAGAAAATCCTATCGTTTCCATAGAAACGTTACTCGATTTAGAAGGAAAAGTCATAGAACCCATAGTATTTCATAGCGACGCAATTTCTGGGTGAATTCGTGAATGAGAGGGAGCGAGGGATGCAGTAAAGAAGCAATAGTGCATCGGAAGGGAATTACTCGTATCCCAAAAGAAAATCCTGTCGTTTCCATAGAAATGTTACTCGATTTAGATGGAGATGTCATAGAACCTATAGTATTTCATAGCGACGCAATTTCTGTGATAATTCGTCAATGTGAGGGAGCGATGGATGCAGTTAAGGAGGAATAGTGCATCGGAAAGCAGATAGTTGTATCCCAAAAGAAAATCCTGTCGTTTCCATAGAAACGATATCGATTTAGAAGGAGAAGTCATAGAACCCATAGTATCTCATAGCAACGAAATTTCTGTGTTAATTCGTCAATGTGAGGGAGCGAGGGATGCTGTAAAGAAGGAATAGTGCATCGGAAAAAAGATACTCGCATGCCAAAAGAAAATCCTGTCGTTTCCATAGAAACGTTACTCGATTTAGATGGAGAAGTCATAGAACCCATAGTATTACATAGCGACGCAATTTCTGTGATAACTCGCCAATGTGAGGTAGCGAGGGATGTAGTAAAAAAGGAGTGGTGCACCGGGAAGCAGATAGTCGTATCCCAAAAGAAAATCCTGTCGTTTCCATAGAAACGTTACTCGAATTAAAAGGAGAAATCATAGAAACCATAGTATTTCATAGCGACGCAATCTATGTGTGAATTCGGCAATGTGAGGTAGCGAGGGATGCAGTAAAGAAGGAATAGTGCACCGGGAAGCATATAGTCGTATCTCAAAAGAAAATGCTGTCGTTTCCATAGAAACGTTACTCGAATTAAAAGATGAAATCATATAACCCATAGTATTTCATAGCGTCGCAATTTCAGTGTGAATTCGTTAATGAGAGGGAGCGACGGTTGCAATAAAGAAGGAATAGTGCATCGGAAAGGAATTACTGGTATCCCGAAAGAAAATTCTGTCCTTTCCATAGAAACGTTACTCGATTTGGATGGAGATGTCATTGAACCTATAGTATTTCATAGCTACGCAATTTTTGTGTTAATTCGTCAATGTGAGTGAGCGATGGATGCAGTAAAGAAGGAATAATGCATCGGAAAGGAGATACTCGTATACCAAAAGAAAATCCTGTCGTTTCCATAGAAACGTTATTCGTTTAGAAGGAGAAGTCATAGAACACATAGTATCTTATAGCGACGCAATTTCTGTGTTAATTCGTCCATGTGAGGGAGCGAGGGATGCAGTAAAGAAGGAATAGTGCATCGGAAAGGAGATACTCGTATCCCAAATGGAAATCCTGTGATTTCCATAGAAACGTTACTCGATTTAGAAGGAGAAGTCATAGAAGCCATAGTATTTCATAGCGACGCAATTTCTGTATTAATTCGTCAATGTGAGGGAGCGAGGGATGCAGTAAAGAAGGAATAGTGCATCGGAAAGGAGATACTCTTATCCCAAAAGAAAATCCTGTCGTTTCTATACAAATGTTACTCGATTTAGAATGAGAAGTCATAGATCCCATAGTATTTCAAAGCGACGCAATTTCTGTGTTAATTCGTCAATGTGAGGGAGCGAGGGATGCAGTAAGGCAGGAATATTGCATCGGAAAGGAGTTAGTTGTATCCCAAAAGAATATCCTGTGATTTCCATAGAAACGTTACTCGATTTAGAAGGAGAAGTTATAGATGCCATGGTTTTTCATAGCGAGGCAATTTCTGTATTAATTCGTCAATGTGAGGGAGCGAGGGATACAGTAAAGAAGGAAGAGTGCATCGGAAAAAAGATACTCGTATCCCAAAAGAAATTCCTGTCGTTTGCAAAGAAACCGTACTCGATTTAGAAGATATCATAAAACCCATAGTATTTCAGAGCGACGCAATTTCTGTGTTAATTCAACAATGTGAGGGAGCGAGGGTTGCAGTAAAGAAGGAATAGTGCATTGGAAATACTCGTATACCAAAAGAAAATCCTGTCGTTTCCATAGAAACGTTACTCGATTTAGAAGGAGAACTCATAGAACACATAGTATCTTATAGCGACGCAATTTCTGTGTTAATTCGTCGATGTGAGGGTGCGAGGGATGCAGTAAAGAAGGAACAGTGCATCGGAAAGGAGATTCTCGTATCCTAAAAGAGAATCCTGTCGGTTCCATAGAAACGTTACTTGATTTAGAAGGAGAAGTCATAGAACCCAAAGTATTTCATAGCGACGCAATTTCTGTGATAATTCGCCAATGTGAGGTAGCGAGGGATGTAGTAAAAAAGGAGTGGTGCACCGGGAAGCAGATAGTCGTATCCCAAAAGAAAATCCTGTCGTTTCCATAGAAACGTTACTCGAATTAAAAGGAGAAATCATAGAAACCACAGTATTTCATAGCGACGCAATTTTTGTATGAATTCGGCAATGTGAGGTAGCGATGGATGCAGTAAAGAAGGAATACTGCATCGGAAAGGAATTACTGGTATCCCGAAAAAAAATTCTGTCCTTTCCATAGAAACGTTACTCGATTTAGATGGAGATGTCATTGAACCTATAGTATTTCATAGCGACGCAATTTTTGTGTTAATTCGTCAATGTGAGTGAGCGATGGATGCAGTTAAGAAGGAATAGTGCATCGGAAAGCAGATAGTTGTATCCCAAAAGAAAATACTGTCATTTCCATAAAAACGTTACTCGATTTAAAAGGAGATGTCATGGAACCCATAGTATTACATAGCGAGGCAATTTTTGTACTAATTCGTCAATGTGAGGTAGCGAGGGATGCAGTATAGAAGGAAGAGTGCATCGGAAAGGAGTTAGTCGTATCCCAAAAGAATATCCTGTCGTTTGCATAGAAACGTTACTCGATTTTGAAGGAGAAGTCATACAACACATAGTATTTCATAGCGACGCAATTTCTGTGTTAATTCGTCAATGTGAGGGAGCGAGGGATGCAGTAAAGAAGGAATAGTGCAGCGGAAAGGAATTACTCGTATCCCAAAAGAATATCCTGTCGTTTCCATAGAAACGTCACTCGATTTAGAAGGAGATGTCATAGAATCTATAGTGTTTCATAGCGACGCAATTTCTGTGTTAATTCGACAATGAGGGGGAGCGAGGTATTCAGTGAAGCATTAATAGTTTATCGTAAAAGAGATTCTCGTATCCCAAAGAAAAATAATGTCGTTTCCATGGAAACGTTTGTCGATTTAGAATGTGATGTCGTAGAACCCATACTATTTCATAGCGACGCAATTTCTGTGTTAATTCGACAATGAGAGGGAGCGTAGGGTTGCAGTAAAGCAGGATTAGTGGATCGGAACGGAGATTCTCGTATCCCAAAGAAAAATCCTGTAGTTTCCATAGAAACGTTACTCGATTTAGAAAGTGATGTCATAGAACCCATACTATTTCATAGCGACGCAATTTCTGTGTTAATTCGTCAATCTGATGGAGCGAGGGATGCAGTAAAGAAGGAATAGTGCATTCGAAAGGCGATACTTGCGTCCCAAAAGAAAATCCCGTCGTTTCCATAGAAACGTTACTCGATTTAGAAGGAGAAGTCATAGAACCTATAATAATTCATAGCGACGCAATTTCTGTGTTAATTCGTCAATGTGAGATAGCGAGGGATGCTGTAAAGAAGGAATAGTGCATCGGAAAGGAGATACTCGTATTCCAAAATAAAATCCTGTCGTTTCCATAGAAACATTACTCGATTTAGAACGAGAAGTCATAGAACACATAGTATTTCATAGCGACGCAATTTCTGTGTTAATTCGTCAATGTGAGGGAGAAAGGGATGCAGTAAAGAAGGAATAGTGCATCGGAAAGGAGATACTCGTATCCCAAATGAAAATCCTGTCGTTTCCATAGAAACGTTACTCGATTTAGAAGAAGAAGTCGTGAACCCATAGTATTTCATGGCAACGCAATTTCTGTGTTAGTTCCTCAATGTGAGGGAACGAGGGATGCAGGAAAGCAGCAATAGTGCGTCGGAAAGGAGATACTCGTATCCCAAAAGAAAATCCTGTCGTTTCCATAGAAACGTTACTCGAATTAGAAGGAGAAGTCATAGAATACATTGTATTTCATAGCGACGCAATTTCTGTGTAATTCGTCAATGTGAGGGAGCGAGGGATGCAGTAAAGAAGGAATAGTGCATCGGAAAGGAGATACACGTGTCCCTAAAGAAATTGTGTCGTTTCCATAGAAACGATACTCGATTTAGAAGGAGATGTCATAGAACCGATAGTATTTCATAGCGACGCAATTTCTGTGTTAATTCGACAATGTGGGGGAGCGAGGAATTCAGTGAAGCAGGAATAGTGGATCGTAAAGGAGATTCTCGTATCCCAAAGCAAATAATGTCGTTTCCATGGAAACGTTACTCGATTTAGGAAGTGATGTCGTAGAACTAATACTATTTCCTATCGACGCAATTTCTGTGTTAATTCGACAATGATAGGGAGCGAGGGATGCAGTAAAGCAGGATTAGTAGATCGGAAAGGAGATACTCGTATCCCAAATGGAAATCCTGTGGTTTCCATAGAAACGTTACTCGATTTAGAAGAAGATGTCATAAAACCCATAATATTTCAGAGCGACGCAATTTCTGTGTTAATTCAACAATGCGAGGGAGCGAGGGATGCAGTAAAGAAGGAATAGTGCATCGGAAATACTCGTATACCAAAAGAAAATCCTGTCGTTTCCATAGAAACGTTACTCGATTTAGAAGGAGACGTCATAGAACACATAGTATTTTATAGCGACGCAATTTCTGTGATAATTCGTCAATGTGAGGGAGAGAGGGATGCAGTAATGAAGGAATAGTGCATCGGATAGCAGATAGTCGTATCCCAAAAGAATATCCTGTCGTTTCCATAGAAACGTTACTCGATTTAGAAGAAGATGTCATAGAATCTATAGTGTTTCATAGCGACGCAATTTCTGTGTTAATTCGACAATGAGGCGGAGCAAGGGATTCAGTGAAGCAGGAATAGTGGATCGGAGAGGAGATTCCCGTATCCCAAAGAAAAGTCCTGTCGGTTCCATGAAAACGTTACTCGATTTAGAAAGTGATGTCATAGAACCCATACTATTTCATAGCGACGCTACTTCTGTGTTAATTCGACAATGAGAGGGAGCGAGGGATTCATTGAAGCAGGAATAGTGGATCGGAAAGGAGATTCTCGCATCGCAAAGAAAAATCCTGTCGTTTCCATGGAAACGTTACTCGATTTAGAAAGTGATTTCATAGAAACCATACTATTTCATAGCGATGCAATTTCTGTGTTAATTCGTCAATGTGAGGGAGCGCGGGATGCAGTAAAGAAGGAATAGTACATCAGAAAGGAGATACTCGCATCCCAAAAGAAAATCCTATCGTTTCCATAGAAACGTTACTCGATTTAGATGGAGAAGACATAGAACACATAGTATTTCATAGCGACGCAATTTCTGTGTTAATTCGTCAATGTGAGGGAACGGGGGATGCAGTAGAGAAGGAATAGTGCATCGGAAAGGAGATACTCGCATCCCAAAAGAAAATCCTCTCATTTCCATAGAAACGTTCCTCGATTTAAAAGGAGGTGTCATGGTACCCAACGTATTTCATAGCGAGGCAATTCCTGTATTAATCCGTCAATGAGAGGGAGCGAGGGATGCAGTAAAGAAGGAATAGTGCATCGGAAAGGAGATACTCGTATCCTAAATGGAAATCCTGTGGTTTCCATAGAAACGTTACTCAGTTTAGAAGGAGAAGTCATAGCAGCCATAGTATTTCATAGCGACGCAATTACTGTATTAATTCGTCAACGTGAGGGAGCGAGGGATGCAGTGAAGAAGGAATAGTGCATCAGAAAGGAGATACTCGTATCCCAAAAGAAAATCCTGTCGTTTCTATACAAACGTTACTCGATCTAGAATGAGAATTCATAGAACCCATAGTATTTCAAAGCGAAGCAATTTCTGTGTTAGTTCGTCAAAGTGAGGGAGCGATGGATGCAGTAAAGAAGGAATAGTGCATCGGAAAGAAGATTCTCGTATCCTAAAGGAGAATCCTATCGGTTCCTTAGAAACGTTTCTTGATTTAGAATGAGAAGTCATCGAACCCATTGTATTTCATGGCGACGCAATTTCTGTGTTAATTCGTCAATGTGATGTAGCGAGGGATGCAGTAAGGAAGGAGTAGTGCACCGGGAAGCAGATAGTCGTATCCCAAAAGAAAATCCTGTCGTTTCCATAGAAACGATACTCGAATTAAAATGAGAAATCATAGAACCCATAGTATTTCATAGCGACGCAATTTCTGTGTGAATTCGTCAATGTGAGGGAGCGAGGGATGCAGTAAAGAAGGAATAGTGAAGCGGAAAGGAATTACTCGTATCCCAAAAGAAAATCCTGTCGTTTCCATAGAAACGTTACTCGATTTAGAAGGAGATGTCACAGAACCTATAGTATTTCATAGCGAGCAATTTCTGTGTTAATTCGTCAGTGTGATGGAGCGATGGATGCAGTTAAGAAGGAATAGTGCATCGGAAAGCAGATAGTTGTATCCCAAAAGAAAATCCTGTCGTTTCCATAGAAACGATCTCGATTTAGAAGGATGAGTCATAGAACCCATAGTATCTCATAGCGACGCAGTTTCTGTGTTAATTCGTCACTGTGAGGGAGCGAGGAATGCAGTAAAGAAGGAATATTGCATCGGAAAGGAGACGGTCGTATACCAAAAGAATATCCTGTCGTTTCCATAGAAACGTTACTCGATTTAGTAGTAGAAGTCATAGAACACATAGTATTTCATATCGACGTAAGTTCTGTGTTAATTCGTCAATGTGAGGGAGCGAGGGATGCAGTAATGAAGGAATAGTGCATCGGATAGCAGGTAGTCGTATCCCAAAAGAATATCCTGTCGTTTCTATAGAAACGTTACTCGATTTAGAAGAAGATGTCATAGAATCTATAGTGTTTCATAGCGACGCAATTTCTGTGTTAATTCGACAATGAGGGGGAGCAAGGGATTCAGTGAAGCAGGAATAGTGGATCGGAAAGGAGATTCTCGTATCCCAAAGAAAAATCCTGTCGGTTCCATGGAAACGTTACCCGATTTAGAAAGTGATGTCATAGAACCCATACTATTTCATAGCGACGCATTTTCTGTGTTAATTCTGTTGTCTTGTGACAGCCAGAGCGAGAGGACCAGCAGCAGCGAGTACTGTTTGTATAAAGCGTTTATTTTGCATTTTGTTTACGACCATCCACTAAGGAAGGGATTCTATTTGTGTTTATCTGCTCTGCATAGTAACTAACAGTTCTTGATAAAACTTTACGTAGTTTTCGTGTTAGATTTCTTAGTGTTTTCTTGATCGTTTAGAACAGAAAGCACCCTAAAACCGTCTTTTGTTTGTTTCGCGGCCGTTAGCCACTAGTCACTTGAATCAGCAGTTGTCTTGTAACAGCCAGAGCGAGAGCACCAGCAGCAGCGAGTACTGTTTGTATAAAGCGTTTTTGTACTTATTTGCTGCGCTTAGCTTGTAAATAGTTTTTCTGGGAAAACCTAGCGTAGTTTTCGCGTCTCGTATTTCAGTGAGTGTTTCTTGATTATCAGAGTAGCTCATCAGAAGATTATCTTGGGAATTTGTCACCGTATAGAGTAGGGTAAACATAGTCATGTGTAGGGACTGTGGTTGTTGTGAGCGGACGCAAGGAGAATTGGCCACTCTTCGGGGGCAGGTGGAGGCTTTGTCTGTTAGGCTCATCGAGCTCGAGGCGCAGGCGTCGGCTCGTAGTGGCGTTGGGGCAACTGTGGTGAGACCTATGCCTACTTCGGTGGCCTTGGAATCACATGGAACCCCTGATGTCGCTGCGTGTTCCGGCAGTGAGCATCTTACCGGTCAGCCATCACTCCAGGGTGAATGGCGGGCAGTGGTGGGCTCGCGCGTGCCTGGCCGAAAGGCAAAGGTGGGATCTGGCCGCGTGGCAGCTGCCTTACCCCTTTCCAACAGGTACGGGGTGCTTCCTAGTGGTGATGACATCGTTTCCGAGCCACCACAGGATGCCTCGCCTGTTGGGCCAGTGGCCGATTCTCCGGCAAGGTCCCGACAGTCACAGAGGGCGGGCCTATTAGTTATAGGGAGCTCCAACGTTAGGCGGGTTATGGAGCCCCTCAGGAAAATAGCGGGTAGGTCGGGGAAGAATGCCAGTGTGCACTCGGTGTGCTTGCCGGGGGGTCTCGTCCGTAATGTGGAGGAGGCCCTTCCGGCAGCTATTGAACGCACTGGGTGTGACCGGCTGCAGATAGTAGCACATGTCGGAACGAATGACGCCTACCGCTTGGGTTCTGAGGCCATCCTTGGTTCCTTCTGGCGGCTGGCTGATTTGGTGAAGACAACCAGCATCGCACGCGGAGTGCAAGCTGAGATTAATATCTGCAGCGTAGTTCCCAGAGTCGATCGCGGTCCTCTGGTTTGGAGCCGTGTGGAGGGTCTAAACCAGAGGCTCAGACGACTCTGCGACTATAATGGTTGCAAATTCATCGACCTCCGTTATTGGGTGGAGAACTGTAGGGCCCCCTAGACAGGTCAGTCGTGCACTACACACCGGAAGCAGCTTCTGACGGCTTACCAGAGAGGACATTATCATCGTTGATAAAGAACGTCCGTCCTCAGAGACCAAAAACAGGAAAAGTTAACGTAATATTGGTAAACTGCAGGAGTATCCAGGGCAAGGTTCCTGAATTAGTATCTCTTATTGAAGGAAATAGTGCGCATATAGTATTAGGAACGGAAAGTTGGTTGAAACCGGAAGTGAACAGTAACGAAATCCTAGACACAGAATGGAATATATACCGCAAGGATAGGATAAACGCCAATGGTGGAGGAGTATTGATAGCAGTAAAGAATTCAATAATATCCAGTGAAGTTATTAGCGAATGCGAATGTGAAATAATCTGGGTTAAGTTAAGTATCAAAGGTGGGTCAGATATGATAGTCGGATGCTTCTATAGACCACCTGCATCAGCAACCGTAGTAGTTGAGCGCCTCAGAGAGAACCTGCAGAACGTCGTGAAGAAGTTTCGTGATCATACTATTGTAATAGGGGGAGACTTCAATCTACCAGGTATAGAATGGGATAGTCACACAATCAGAACTGGAGCCAGGGACAGAGACTCTTGTGACATTATCCTGACTGCCTTGTCCGAAAATTACTTCGAGCAGATAGTTAGAGAACCAACTCGTGAAGCTAACGTTTTAGACCTCATAGCAACAAATAGACCGGAACTTTTCGACTCCGTGAATGTAGAAGAGGGTATCAGTGATCATAAGTCAGTGGTTGCATCAATGACTACAAGTGTAATAAGAAATGCCAAGAAAGGAAGGAAAATATATTTGCTTAACAAGAGTGATAGGGCACAAATCGCAGAATATCTGAGTGACCACCATCAAACGTTCATTTCTGAGGAAGAGGATGTGGAACAAAAATGGAAAAAATTCAGAAACATCGTCCAGTACGCCTTAGATAAGTTCGTACCGACTAAGGTCCAAAGCGAGGGGAAAGATCCACCGTGGTATAACAATCATGTACGAAAGGTACTACGGAAACAAAGAAAGCTTCATCATAGGTTTAAGAGTAGTCGAATCATAGCTGATAAGGAAAAGCTGAACGAAGCGAAAAAGAGCGTAAAGAGAGCAATGAGAGAAGCATTCAACGAATTCGAACATAAAACATTGGCAAACAATCTAAACAAGAACCCTAAAAAGTTTTGGTCATATGTAAAATCGGTAAGCGGATCTAAATCCCCTATTCAGTCACTCGTTGACCACGATGGCACCGAAACAGAGGACGACCGAAGAAAGGCAGAAATACTGAATTCAGTGTTCCGAAACTGTTTCACTGCGGAAAATCGTAACACGGTCCCTGACTTCAGCCGTCGCACGGACGCCAAAATGGAAAATATTGAAATAAACGATATCGGAATTGAAAAACAACTGCTATCACTTAGTAGCGGAAAAGCATCCGGACCAGACGAGATACCCTTAAGATTCTACAGTGATTATGCTAAAGAACTTGCCCCCCTTCTATCAGCAATTTATCGTAGATCGCTGGAAGAACGTAAAGTACCTAGCGACTGGAAGAAAGCGCAGGTCGTTCCCATTTTCAAGAAGGGTCATAAATCAGATGCGAATAATTATAGGCCTATTTCGCTTACGTCAATCTGTTGTAGAATAATGGAACATGTTTTGTGTTCTCGTATTATGACGTTCTTAGATAATACAAATCTCCTTCATCATAACCAACATGGATTCCGCAAACAGAGATCATGTGAAACTCAGCTCGCCCTATTTGCCCAAGAAATTCACAGTGCCGTAGACACTGGCGAGCAGATTGATGCCGTATTCCTGGACTTCAGGAAGGCATTTGATACGGTTCCGCACTTACGTTTAGTGAAAAAAATACGAGCTTACGGAATATCGGACCAGGTTTGTGATTGGATTCAGGATTTCCTAGAAGAAAGAACACAACATGTCATTCTTAACGGTTCAAAATCTGCAGATGTAGAGGTAATTTCGGGAGTACCGCAGGGAAGCGTGATAGAACCTTTATTGTTTACAATATACATAAATGACTTAGTTGACAACATCGGTAGCTCCGTGAGGCTATTTGCAGATGACACGGTTGTCTACAAGAAAGTAGCAACATCAGAAGACTCGTACGTACTCCAGGAGGACCTGCAGAGGATTAATGCATGGTGCGACAGCTGGCAGCTTTCCCTAAACGTAGATAAATGTAATATAATGCGCATACATAGGGGCAGAAATCCATTCCAGTACGATTATGCCATAGGTGGGAAATCATTGGAAGCGGTAACGACCGTAAAATACTTAGGAGTTACTATCCGGAGCGATCTGAAGTGGAATGATCACATAAAACAAATAGTGGGAAAAGCGGGCGCCAGGTTGAGATTCATAGGAAGAATTCTAAGAAAATGTGACTCATCGACGAAAGAAGTGGCTTACAAAACGCTTGTTCGTCCGATTCTTGAGTATTGCTCATCAGTATGGGACCCTTACCAGGTTGGATTAATAGAAGAGATAGACATGATCCAGCGAAAAGCAGCGCGATTCGTCATGGGGACATTTAGTCAGCGCGAGAGCGTTACGGAGATGCTGAACAAGCTCCAGTGGCGGACACTTCAAGAAAGGCGTTACGCAATACGGAGAGGTTTATTATCGAAATTACGAGAGAGCACATTCCGGGAAGAGATGGGCAACATATTACTACCGCCCACATATATCTCGCGTAATGATCACAACGAAAAGATCCGAGAAATTAGAGCAACTACGGAGACTTACAAGCAGTCGTTCTTCCCACGTACAATTCGTGAATGGAACAGGGAAGGGGGGATCAGATAGTGGTACAATAAGTACCCTCCGCCACACACCGTAAGGTGGTTCGCGGAGTATAGATGTAGATGTAGATGTAGAATGAGTGGGAGCGAGGGATGCAGTAAAGCAGGATTAGTGGATCGGAAAGGAGATTCTCGTATCCCGAAGAAAAATCCTGTCGTTTCCATAGAAACGTTACTCGATTTAGAAAGTGATGTCATAGAACCCATACTATTTCATAGCGACGCAATTTCTGTGTTAATTCGTCAATGTGATGGAGAGAGGGATGCAGTAAAGAAGGAATAGTGCATCCGAAAGGAGATACTTGCGTCCCAAAAGAAAATCCTGTCGTTTCCATAGAAACGTTACTCGATTTAGAAGGAGAAGTCATAGAACCCATAATAATTCATAGCGACCCAATTTCTGCGTTAATTCGTCAATGTGAGATAGCGAGGGATGCAGTAAAGAAGGAATAGTGCATCGGAAAGGAGATACTCGTATTCCAAAATAAAATCCTGTCGTTTCATAGAAACGTTACTCGATTTAGAACGAGAAGTCATAGAACACATAGTATTTCATAGCGACGCAATTTCTGTGTTAATTCGTCAATGTGATGGAGCGAGGGATGCAGTAAAGAATGAATCGTGCATCGGAAAGGATATAGTCGAACCCCAAAAGTAAATCCCAGTGTTTCCATAGAAACGTTACTCGATTTAGAAGGAGAAGTCATAGAACCCATTGTATTTCATAGCGACGCAATTTCTGTGTTAATTCGTCAATGTGAGGGAGCGAGGGATGCAATAAAGTAGGAATAGTGAATCGGAAAGCAGATACTCGCATCAAAAAAGAAAATCCTATTGTTTCCATAGAAAAGTTACTCGATTTACAAGGAGAAGTCATAGAGAATGTAGTATTTCATAGCAACGCAATTTCTGTGTTAATTCGTCAATGTGGGGGTGCGAGGGATGCAGTAAAGAAGGAATATTGCATCGGGGAAACAGATAGTCGTATCCCAAAAGAATATCCTATCGTTTCCATAGCAACGTTCCTCGATTTAGAAGGAGAAGTCATAGAACACACAGTATTTCATAGCGACGCAATTTCTGTGTTAATTCGTCAATGTGAGGAAGCGAGGGATGCAGTAATGAAGGAATAGTGCATCGGATAGCAGATAGTCGTATCCCAAAAGAATATCCTGTCGTTTCCATAGAAACGTTACTCGATTTAGAAGGAGTTGTCATAGAATCTATGGTGTTTCATAGCGACGCAATTTCTGTGTTAAGTCGACTATGAGAGGTAGCGAGGGATTCAGTGAAGCAGGAATAGTGGATCGGAACGGAGATTCTCGTATCCCAAAGAAAAATCCTGTCGTTTCCATGGAAACGTTACTCGATTTAGAAAGTGATGACTTAGAAACCATACTATTTCAGAGCGACGCAATTACTGTGTTAATTCGTCAATGTGAGGGAGCGAGGGATGCAGTAAAGAAGGAATAGTGCATCTGAAAGGAGATACTCGCATCCCAAAAGAAAATCCTATCGTTTCCATAGAAACGTTACTCGATTAGATGTAGAAGTCATAGAACACATAGTATTTCATAGCGACGCAATTTCTGTGTTAATTCGTCAATGTGAGGGAGCGAGGGATGCAGTAAAGAAGGAATAGTGCATCGGAAAGGAGATACTCGTATCCCAAAAGAAAATCCTGTCATTTCCATAGAAACGTTACTCGATTTAAAAGGAGATGTCATGGAACACAACGTATTTCATAGCGAGGCAATTCCTGTATTAATTCGTCAATGTGAGGGAGCGAGGGATGCAGTAAAGAAGGAAGAGTGCATCGGAGAGTAGATACTCGTATCCCAAATGAAAATCCTGTCGTTTGCATAGAAACGTTACTCGATTTAGAAGGAGAAGTCATAGAACACATAGTATTTTATAGCGACGCAATTTCAGTGTTATTTCGTCAATGTGAGGGAGCGAGGGATGCAGTAAAGAAGGAATAGTGCATCAGAAAGGAGATACTCGTATCCCAAAAGAAAATCCTGTCGTTTCTATACAAACGTTACTCGATTTAGAATTAAAAGTCATAGAACCCATAGTATTTCAAAGCGAAGCAATTTCTGTGTTAATTCGTCAAAGTGAGGGAGCGAGGGATGCAGTACAGAAGGAATAGTGCATCGGAAAGAAGATTCCCGTATCCTAAAAGAGAATCCTGTCGGTTCCTTAGAAACGTCACTTGATTTAGAATGAGAAGTCATAGAACCCATTGTATATCATGGCGACGCAATTTCTGTGTTAATTCGACAATGTGATGTAGTGAGGGATGCAGTAAGGAAGGAGTAGTGCACCGGGAAGCAGATAGTCGTATCCCAAAAGAAAATCCTGTGGTTTCCATAGAAACGTTACTCGATTTAGAAGGAGAAGTCATAGAACACATAGTATTTCATAGCGACGCAATTTCTGTGTTAATTCGACAATGTGAGGGAGCGATGGATGCAGTTAAGATGGACTAGTGCATCGGAAAGCTAATAGTTGTATCCCAAAGAAAATTCCAGTCGTTTCCACAGAAACGATCTCGATTTAGAAGGAGGAGTCATGGAACCCATAGTATCTCATAGCGACGCAATTTCTGTGTTAATTCGTCTATGTGAGGGAGCGAGGGATGCGGTAAAGAAGGAATATTGCAACGGAAAGGAGATAGTCGTATCCCAAAAGAATATCCTGTCGTTTCCATAGAAACGTTACTCGATTTAGAAGGAGAAGTCATAGAACACATAGTATTTCATAGCGACGCAATTTCTGTGTTAATTCGACAATGTGAGGGAGCGAGGGATGCAGTAATGAAGGAATAGTGCATCGGATAGCAAATAGTCGTATCCCAAAAGAATATCCTGACGTTTCCATAGAAACATTACTCGATTTAGAAGTGTATGTCATAGAATCTATATTGTTTCATAGCGACGCAATTTCAGTGTTAATTCGACAATGAGAGGGAGCGAGGTATTCAGTGAAGCAGGAATAGTGGATCGGAAAGGAGATTCTCGTATCCCAAAGAAGAATACTGTCGTTTCCATGGAAACGTTACTCGATTTAGAAAGTGATGTCATAGAACCCATACTATTCCATAGCGACGCAATTTCTGTGTTAACTCGTCAATGTGAGGGAGCGAGGAATGCAGTAAAGAAGGAATAGTGCTTCTGAAAGGAGATACTCGTATCCCAAAAGAAAATCCTGTCATATCCATAGAAACGTTACTCGATATAAAAGGAGATGTCATAGAACCCAACGTATTTCATAGCGAGGCAATTTCTGTGTTAATTCGTTAATGTGAGGGAGCGAGGGATGCAGTAAAGAAGGAAGAGTGCATCGGAGAGTAGATACTCGTATCCCAAAAGAAAATACTGTCGTTTGCATAGAAACGTTACTCTATTTAGAAGAAGACGTCATAAAACCCATAGTATTTCAGAGCGACACAATTTCTGTGTTAATTCAACAATGTGAGGGAGCGAGGGATGCAGTAAGGAAGGAATAGTGCATCGAAAATACTCGTATCACAAAAGAAAATCCTGTCGTTTCCATAGAAAAATTACTCGATATAGAAGGAGAAGTCATAGAAGCCATAGCATTTCATAGCGACGCAATTACTGTATTAATTCGTCGATGTGAGGGAGCGAGGGATGCAGTAAAGAAGGAATAGTGCATCAGAGAGGAGATACTCGTATCCCAAATGGAAATCCTGTGGTGTCCATAGAAACGTTACTCGGTTTAGAAGGAGAAGTAATAGAAGCCATAGTATTTCATAGCGACGCAATTACTGTACTAATTCGTCAATGTGAGGGAGCAAGGGATGCAGCAAAGAAGGAATAGTGCATCGGAAAGGAGATACTCGTATCCCAAATGGAAATCCTGTGGTGTCCATAGAAACGTTACTCGGTTTAGAAGGAGAAGTCATAGAAGCCATAGTATTTCAAAGCGAAGCAATCTCTGTGTTAATTCGTCAAAGTGAGGGAGCGAGGGATGCAGTAAAGTAGGAATAGTGAATCGGAAAGAAGATTCTCGTATCCTAAAAGAGAAACCTGTCGGTTCCTTAGAAACGTTACTACTTTTAGAATGAGAAGTCATAGAACCCATTGTATTTCATGGCGACGCAATTTCTGTGTTAATTCGTTAATGTGATGTAGCGAGGAATGCAGTAAGGAAGGAGCAGTGCACCGGGAAGCCGATAGCCGTATCCCAAAAGAAATTCCTGTCCTTTCCATAGAAACGTTACTCGATTTAGAAGGACATGTCATAGAACCTATAGTATTTCATAGCGACGCAACTTCTGTGTTAAATTCGTCAATGTGATGGAGCGATGGATGCAGTTAAGAAGGATAGTGCTTCGGAAAGCAGATAGTTGTATCCCAAAAGAAAATCCTGTTGTTTCCATAGAAACGATCACGATTTAGAAGGAGGAGTCATAGAACCCATAGTATCTCATAGCGACGCAATTTCTGTGTTAATTCGTCAATGTGAGGGAGCGAGTTATGCAGTAAAGAAGGAATATTGCATCGCAAAGGAGATAGTCGTATCTCAAAAGAATATCCTGTCGTTTCCATAGAAACGTTACTCGATTTAGAAGGAGACGTCATAGAACACATAGTATTTCATAGCGACGCAATTTCTGTGTTAATTCGTCAATTTGTGGGAGCGAGGGATGCAGTAATGGAAGAATAGTGCATCGGATAGCAGTTAGTCGTATCCTAAAAGAATATCCTGTCGTTTCCATAGAAACGTTACTCGATTTAGAAGGAGACGTTTTAGAATCTATAGTGATTCATAGCGACGCAATTTCTGTGTTAATTCGACAATGAGAGGGAGCGAGGGATTCAGTGAAGCAGGAATAGTGGATCGGAAAGGAGATTCTCGTATCCCAAAGAAAAATCCTGCGTTGCCATGGAAACGTTACTCGATTTAGAAAGTGATGTCACAGAAACCATACTATTTCATAGCGACGCAATTTCTGTGTTAATTCGTCAATGTGAGGCAGCGAGGGATGCAGCAAAGAAGGAATAGTGCTTCTGAGAGGAGATACTTGCATCCCAAAAGAAAATCCTATCGTGTCCATAGAAACGTTACTCGATTTAGATGGAGGAGTCATAGAACACATAGTATTTCATAGCGACGCAATTTCTGTGTTAATTCGTCAATGTGAGGGATCGAGGGATATAGTAAGGAAGGAATAGTGCATCGGAAAGGAGAAACTCGTATCCCAAAAGAAAATCCTGTCATTTCCATAGAAACGTTACTCGATTTAGAACGAGAAGTCATAGAACACATAGTATTTTATACCGACGCAATTTCTGTATTAATTCGTCAATGTGAGGGAGCGAGTGATGCAGTAAGGAAGGAATAGTGCATCAGAAAGGAGAAAATCGTATCCCAAAAGAAAATCCTGTCGTTTCTATACAAACGTTACTCGATTTAGAATAAGATGTCATAGAACACATAGTATTTCATAGCGAAGCAGTTTCTGTGTTAATTCGTCAAAGTGTGGGAGCGAGGGATGCAGTAAAGAAGGAATAGAGCAGCGGAAAGGAATTAATCGTATCCCAATAGGAAATCCTGTCGTTTCCATAGAAACGTTACTCGATTTAGATGGAGGAGTCATAGAACACATAGTATTTCATAGCGACGCAATTTCTGTGTTAATTCGTCAATGTGAGGGATCGAGGGATGCAGTAAGGAAGGAATAGTGCATCGGAAAGGAGAAACTCGTATCCCAAAAGAAAATCCTGTCATTTCCATAGAAACGTTACTCGATTTAGAACGAGAAGTCATAGAACACATAGTATTTTATACCGACGCAATTTCTGTATTAATTCGTCAATGTGAGGGAGCGAGTGATGCAGTAAGGAAGGAATAGTGCATCAGAAAGGAGAAAATCGTATCCCAAAAGAAAATCCTGTCGTTTCTATACAAACGTTACTCGATTTAGAATAAGATGTCATAGAACCTATAGTATTTCATAGCGACGCAATTTCTGTGTTAATTCGTCAATGTGATGGAGCGATGGATGCAGTTAAGAATTAATAGTGCATCGGAAAGCAGCTTGTTGTATCCCAAAAGAAAATCTTGTCGTTTCCATAGGAACGTTCTCGATTTAGAAGGAGGAGTCATAGAACCCATAGTATCTCATATCGACGCAATTTCTGTGTAATTCGTCAATGTGAGGGAGCGAGGGATGCAGTAAAGAAGGAATAGTGCATCGGAAAGGAGATACTCGTATCCCAAAAGAAAATCCTGTCGTTTCCATAGAAACGTTACTCGATTTAGAAGAAGAAGTCGTGAACCCATAGTATTTCTTGGCAACGCAATTTCTGTGTTAGTTCGTCAATGTGAGGGAGCGAGGGATGCAGTAAAGAAGCTATGGTGCGTCGGAAAGGAGATACTCGTATCCCAAAAGAAAATCCTGTCGTCTCCATAGAAACGTTACCCGATTTAGAAGGAGAAGTCATAGAACACATAGTATATCATAGCGACGCAATTTCTGTGTAATTCGTCAATGTGAGGGAGCGAGGGATGCAGTAAAGAAGGAATAGTGCATCGGAAAGGAGATACTCGTGTCCCAAAAGAAATTCTGTCGTTTCCATAGAAATGATACTCGATTTAGAAGGAGATGTCATAGATCACATAGTATTTCATAGCGATGCTATTTCTGTGTTAATTCGTCAATGTGGGGGAGCGAGGGATGCAGTAAAGAAGGAATAGTGCATCTGAAAGGAGATACTCGCATCCCAAAAGAAAATCCTTTCGTTTCCATAGTAACGTTACTCGGTTTAGATGGAGATGTCATAGAACACATAGTATTTCATAGCGACGCAATTTCTGTGTTTATTCGTCAATGTGAGGGAGCGAGGGATGCAGTAGAGAAGGAATAGTGCATCGGAAAGGAGATTCTCGTATCCCAAAGGAAAATCCTGTTATATCCATAGAAACGTTAATCGATTTAAAAGGAGATGTCATAGAAACCAACGTATTTCATAGCGAGTCAATTTCTGTGTTAATTCGTTAATGTGAGGGAGCGAGGGATGCAGTAAAGAAGGAAGAGTGCATCGGAAAGTAGTTACTCTTAGCCCAAAAGAAAATCCTTTCGTTTGCATAGAAACGTTACTCGATTTAGAAGAAGATGTCATAGAACCCATAGTATATCAGAGCGTCGCAATTTCTGTGTTAATTCGACAATGTGAGGGAGCGAGAGATGCAGTAAAGACGGAATAGTGCATCGGAAAGGAGATACTCGTATCCCAAAAGAAAATCCTTTCGTTTCCATAGAAACGTTACTCGATTTGGAGTGAGATGTCATAGAACCCATAGTATATCATAGCGAAGGAATTTGTGTGTAATTCGTCAAAGTGAGGTAGGGAGGGATGCAATAAAGAAGGAATTGTGAACCGGGAAGCAGATAGTCGTATCCCAAAAGAAAATCCTGTCGTTTCCTTAGAAAGGGTACTCGAATTAAAATGAGAAATCATAGAACCCATAGTATTTCATAGCGACGCAATTTCTGTGGTAATTCGTCAATGTGTGGGAGCGAGGGATGCAGTAAAGAAGGAATAGTGCGTGGGAAATACTGGTATCCCAAAAGAAAATCCTGTCGTTTCCATAGAAACGTTACTCGAATTAGAAGGAGAAGTCATAGAACCCATAGTATTTCATAGCGGCGCAATTACTGTGTTAATTCGTCACTGTGAGGGAGCGAGGGCTGCAGTAATGTAGGAATAGTGCATGGGAATGGAGATGTATCCCAAAAGAAAATCCTGTCGTTTCCATAGAAACGTTTCTCGATTTAGAAGGAGATGTCATAGAATCCATAATAATTCATAGCGACGCAATTTCGGTGTTAATTCGTCAAGGTGAGGGAGCGAAGTATGCAGTAAAGAAGTGTGAAGGATGAGCCAGACAATAAGGGATTTTACTTTATTATATGAGCCTCAAACCGGTAACTTCATTTTTCCATTACGTCCAAACCACGGCGGCGTTGTTAGCTGCCTGTAAATTCTTTCGTCCGACGGACTAGTAACAGGAAGTCAGCACCGAGGAAGGGCACCTTGTTCACGTGCCTCTCTCATGTGCTGACGAGGTAACGTCGTGCCAGGCGTCGCTTAGCAAGCAACGCTCTGGAAAATTCCATGCCGCCCGCACGGTTTGCTCGTTCCTGACCAATCAGGGTGGAGGAAGCCGCGTGGCGCGTCGAATATACCCGGCCGCCCGTCGCCGGGCCCCTCTCCCTTGTATTCCTGCTCACCCGCGAGTCGGATGCGCGCCCTGTAGCATTGAACATCTCCCGCTTCTCCCGGTGCTGCAGCACTGTGGACTTAGTTTTGGCAGACATCATCTTTCGGTAGCTTCGTGAACAATGTTCGCTAAATTACAAGCTCTGGCTCACCCTCACCTCTCTAGGCCTATGTATCCCCTTTCAACGTGTTTTAGCCAATAAATGGCCTTTCTCTAAAATTACCCTATTATTCCACAACGCCCACCGCCTGCCCATACCCGCCATCCTGTACAATTGGTGTCAGAAGTGCGGATGCGTTCCCGTAGTGACTTTGTCGCTACACTACATCTTCCCCGGCAAGACGCCGTACACTTCTCGCATGGAATGCGCCAACCGGCCGCCACGTTTGCTGCACGTGAGCCGTGGCTGCGCCAGTGAACAGGCACGGGGCGCGCGCTGCAGCGAGGCAGCCCACGCTAGTCAGCCACGTGAGACGGACGCCGCCGCTCTGCCCGCTGCCTGAGGTCGATGGGCCTGCGCTGCGCTGAGCGACCGGCCAGGCCGCCGTCATCCGCCGCCGCCGCTGCGCCGCCCACCGCCGCCCGCCGCTGTCACCGACGCGCCAGGGGCTGCCGCCATCGCCGACCGGCCGAGCCAGCGCCGTCCGCCGCCAACACATTTGCCGCCGCCCGAGGGTCCGGACGCCGCCGCCCGCCGACCACCGCTCGCCGCCACTGCACCACGCCGTCGCCGCCACCAGTGCGTCGCACTGCCTCCATCGCCATGTAAGTCGCCGCAATGATTTCAGCAATAGCTTCGACGATCTTCCGCCGCTGGATTGAGAATCTTTGTGGCCGTCCTTTTTTTGTAACAATCATTACCTTTTTCTGGTTACTAGCGACCCATAAAATTGTAAACATGCCGATGGGAACACGAGCGACGGAACGGGATACTCCCGCAGAGGCACCCGCCTCGCAACACCCGCTCGAGGCCATAAATGCGCAAATGCGCTAGTTATTCGCACAAAATCAGGAGCTACTTGAGCAAAACCACGTCGTGAAACAGACGCTGGAAGCTAGTGCGCGAACTTCCATACCTGTGGCTAGCTCCACCCCTGTAACAAATGCTCAAACTGAGGCAACTAACACTAATTCTGTCTCTAATACAAACGCCACAATTTCTGCTAACATGGCGATTGTAAGCAATTTTCCTGCGGCTGATTTCATTCCCACGTTTTCTGGGAAGTTCCACGAAAATGTGGCTATGTTCTTACAAAATATTCGTGATGTGGGTCGCACGTGTGCCTGGCCGGATGATCTATTGGTCAATGTAGCCAGACTGAAGTTGACAGGGGAAGCCCGAATTTTTATAGAAACGGTGGACGAATTGCGTGACACGCACGAATTTGAAGTATTGGCCCGCGGATTGACTACGCGTTATTCCGATACCAGAGGTACCGCATATTACAAAGATCAATTATCAACCCTTAGGCAGAAGCCTAATGAGGATTTGGATGCATTTGCAGATCGCACACGAGCAGTATCTTGTCGTACCTACAAGCTAGGTGAAAATGCCAGTGAAAACAGAATTTTGCTCTCAGAAGCCGAAGCACGTGCAATTGATGCATTTGTCCGCGGTATTGACCCCCGCATCGGAGGAGAAGTCAAAGCAGCCTCCCCCACTTCTCTGTTTGAAGCTGTTCGTTTGGCAATGTTACGCAAAGAGGTATTGCGTTTTTGCGCTGCCGCACCACGCCCATCGGACCCAGTACCGGTCCCAGCAAAAGAAGCATTTTGTCAGCGTTGTGGGAAGCCCAACCATACGGCAATGCGCTGTAGCACGCCGTATTGTACTATTTGCCAGACAGCAGGTCATGCTAATAATGTTTGCTCCGCAAAGTCACCATTTTCAAATCAGATGCGCGGCCACCGCCGCAACGCGGGTTCGAATCAGGGAAACGGTTGGGGGTCAGGTACCGCCACTCACCCGCGCCCCCGACAAAAATAATACACCCGGTTAGGACCGAAAAATGTAAAGAGGTGGAACACGTTAGTCTAGTTGGCGTACTCGGGAACAAATTAGTTAGAATTTTAGCTGATACTGGTGCTCAACTTAGTGTACTGTTTGTGGAGAAAAATGATCGAAGGGCGTTACAGCCACCCCGGTACCATATCAGTGGCTTAGGAGAGGAAGTAATTGTCCCTGCAGGTTCGTGTGTAGTGAATCTGCAAATAGACGAGGGTAAATACAGTCAGAGGATGGAAGTAATAAGGCTAAAGAAGGGTGAATTTGATATTATACTAGGGAATGACTTCCTGCACCGTTATCTGGGGGTAGTGGATTATCGAACGCGAACTGTGCAGTTCGGTGAAGCAATTCACCGATTTGGCAGTGCGCACCCCCGTCAGACGCGAGGGAGCTGTGAAAGGCGCCGTTCATAGTCTCCCATAAAACCGCAGATGTGGGCGATAAAAACTACTGGCCCTGTGAGGATAAAAGGCAGAAGTGGAAAGATTCTCTGGATAGATGTCAAAAGTCAAGAACAGCCTAAGACAGACATTCTGGTTGACCCGCTCACCCACAATGATGTTTTAGATCGCCAGTCAGTCCATACAAAGAGAAGTATCTGCCGACCGGAAAGGAGACAGAAGGGTTTTGCGATACCAGTAAGTATAGATAATTTTCGTGAGGAAGATGTTGTGATACCGAAGGACACTATTGTTGCCAGTGGTCGGGAAATTTTTGAGGAAATAAGAGGAGCTGAGAAGCAGCGAGATAAAGATGAGAAAGGAAGGACAGGAAAGAAATGTTCAGTTAGGGAAGTGCGATATGTCGTCGACGTTAAGGAGTGAGTTAGCAGAGTAGTTAGGTCATTTAAATAGTGAGGAGAGAAGGATGTTGCAGCCGGTATTAGAGGAATTTTCGTGGTTGTTTGAAGAGAGGCAGTTTCTACCGGCTACGGATTTGGTTCAGCACGGAATTCCGACCGGAGAAACCGGGCCTATTGCGCCAGTAGTTCCACCCAAAAAAGCAAGAAAGGAGGTAATACAACCGCCTAGACAACAACTTAGATATGCACTAAGGTCATACCCCTATGATTTGCGTTCCGGAAAGTAGATCTGAAATGGTATGTAAACAGTTGTAAAAGTCCTGCATGCAACAAGAGAATCAATTGACGGAAAACACTGTCGTTACTATACCTTTAATAATGTTGCGCATGTAAGTTATAAGTAGACATAGGAATTGGCAACCATTGGTAACTGGTAATAGAATTTATGACATCACATGTTAATGGAAGTGATTGAATTTAAGTAATCATTTTGTCTTGTCATTTAACGTCTCCAGTAATGTTATCGTAGCAGTCGAGAATTAAAAACACAATCATTCTTTAATCATGGAATCAAGGGGAAAGTTGTCCTTGTCAAAAGAACACGTAGAGAATGAATCAGTTACTCTTGTAGTGCACGAACACAGGTATTAAAGCTTTACCATAAAAACATGATAGTAACACGCCTTCGTAACTACCAGTAGATCAGTGACTACATGCTGCCGTCTACCTGTCCTTTGAAATACGCCCAATTACATGTATGCTTTGCTAAATGATTACACATCGATAATAACAAGAATAAGTATGTCCAAGTTAAACAACAAATAGGTTACTCTAAAGTAAAAGGAGTCTTCCTCAAGTGCTATTTTATTGTTTTCATGATGCGATGTTGAACAGACAACAAGTTAAGTTTTTTGGTACCACGTATTTCTGTATATCAAATACCACGGAAGGAGTCGCGTAAATACCGCCGCTGTTGTCTACAGCTGTTCACATGTGGTGAGTCCCGCCCCTCCCTGTCAGCTGGCGACGCGGCCCCCCTCCCTTCCCTCCACCGGCCTGCCGAGTGAGCGGCCATTGCAGTTCCAACTTCCCCACCCACCGCCTCTGTCTTTGCGCGTACAGTGTCTGCACCTTTCCCCTCGCCCCTCCTCAACGCCCTCCCTTCACCCTGCACGCCACGTGCGTCAACCACGCTACACCTTCGTACTTTCGTACATTGCAGCTTAAACAGCAAACCTAAAGTGATAGTTATAGAAATAAAATCACCAGCTTAATATTGCCCTACAGAATTTACTAGCCTGATCTAAGATGGGGATCTATTTGTGTTGTTGGAGAGAGAACTTTTTCCTGGTACGCATTGTGGAAACTATCAGGATTAGAAAACATTGGAATTTCAGATCGATCTCCGGCTATGTTGTATTACCACCACGGTTAATAAACGGATCTATATCGTGTCAAGGAAGCCGGCACTTGCCGCTATATCTGTCCTGTAAACGACCGCTGTGTGGGTAACGCGTTAGCCAAGGAGTTGGGTTTGGAATGCCATCTCAAAATACAGTTTATTTAGAAGCCTAACACCTGCCAGTTACATAAAATTTTAGAAGAAATGTTTAAATAAAATAATTGGAACCCGATAGTTTTGGACCTCTAGCGATTGAAGTTATTAGAGTCCCTTAGAAAAGAACATCCTCCATGCATAACTGTCGTGAACAACAGAAGATAACTCTGGAAGGAAACTTTGTGACTGTACCGAGAGATTAACTCCACGCGTAGCAAGAGGACGGACCCAGCGTGAACGCCAGTTATGCTGCCGAACCAGTGAAACCGGACGCAGCCGTACTGTCAGCTGTGCTGTCAGCAACTTACAATCTCAGGAGCGCGGCGCGTGTCGCACCTTAGCAACTCAAGCTGCACTGAATCTCAACACAGAAATACTTAACCATTGTATAACGAACCCTTTGAATACCTTTATGCACATTTTCAATAGTAAGGAACTTACTTTGCTCCCTACACACTTTTTATATGGCCAATGAACTCTAATTTTATTAAAAACCAAAGCACCGACAGGTAAGTCATATCGACGTCTTCCGAGATGCAACTAGCTTCGTCGAGCCGCCAATAATGATTATATGGAAGCAGGTAGGTGAGAGAATTAAAAAAGGAACAACAATCACGTCCTTGGACGATTGGTTGGGTGACTGATAATCACAAATATTTGCAAAAACGGCGACACAAAACCGCTTTTCATCAGAGTCTTGTTAAAGGAAGCATTAACGTGACAGTACACTATTCCACAGCATTACACACAACATTGCCATTACTTAATGGCAGTTTTCTTGTGGGTAGAAGTACCAAAGATCAGTTGGTATGCAGATGCAAACGAGAGCATAAAGGAATACCAAGGGATACTTATATTCATCTTGCTACGAAATGTAACTGGAGGATAAGGAAGTTTTGTTTGAAGGAAATATTGTTTTGAACTTTTGCTTTTGTTGCGGTTTTGCAACCGCTTGTATCACTATGACGAGTTGCCAATTACCATGTCTAATTACTTGTGTCCTATTAAGTCCATGTATTATCTTATTATTGTTCATTTTGACTGTTTTATTACTACCTATTTAGAGAATTTTGCTAAAGTTTTGCCAGCACCAGTAATTTAGTATTTGTATCAACCTAGTGTTTCCATGTGTTACTGTGTTACTATATTGATGAGGATAATCATTTTGTAGGATTTCAAGTATGCTAGAGTAAGTTCCTGAGTACTGCCAATTATTTGTTTAATAATAATGATGTCTTAGGTGATAAATTGTTTTGGAATAGTAATTTAGGATGTAACCATGCTTTATTTTGATTTGTATTTGAATGTTTATCTGGAGGGACATACCACATGCCAGTAATTTAGTATTTGTATCAACCTAGTGTTTCCATGTGTTACTGTGTTACTATATTGATGAGGATAATCATTTTGTAGGATTTCAAGTATGCTAGAGTAAATTCCTGAGTACTGCCAATTATTTGTTTAATAATAATGATGTCTTAGGTGATAAATTGTTTTGGAATAGTAGTTTAGGATGTAACCATGCTTTATTTTGATTTGTATTTGAATGTTTATCTGGAGGGACATACCACATGCCTACCCCCGTGATAGATAACGTAAACAGAGTGAATCACACCCACAGAACGAGCAAGCTTTGGCCATATACCTAGTCTGTTGGATGAACAAGAGAACCACACCCGCGAGGGCACGTACCTGACGTGACGCGGTTGGCTCCCGCGCGGACCCTTAGCTGTCTGTGTCGTTTCTTCACTTTTCGGTTTCGCGGCATAGTCCATTCTTTAATCTTTCATGTCGAAGAAGAATTCAGGAGAACAGTGTTCTGTGCTCTCTGACGACAGCTGACCAGGCAACATCAGACGCGAACCGCGTCTAGCCCGCAGCTAAACCGCCAGTAAGCGGAAATCTCTGTTCAAAACCTTGAGCCTTCTTTGACACTGCTTTGCCGTTGTATTTTCCGAAGGAATACCGACTATTGTAGTAGTAGCATTTAACCGTATGACGTGTCCCAGGACACTGGGAGATAACCAATGATAGACGGAGTTTTAAGCAACCAGCTGGGCCCAATGAGCCCAGCACCATGGAGTTATAGAGACGGTGAGTTTAGTTTCGAGATGTTGAGTGGATGAAGACGGCGAATTTTGTCGCGCAGTAAAGTTTTGTTTTAAGTGAGAGAAGTCGTGTTTTAGGAAGAAGTAAGTAGCAGCTATCTTGGAGTCGCAGAATTGTCATTTACACAGTTAAGTAGGCGATAATGTCGTGTCAACGATGCGCCGTGCACTGTACCTTCATAAAGGGAAAGTCCTTCAGAAATTACGGTCAACTTAGTCTTTTCTAATCCAATTCCTTATACTCTCTGTGTCCACTACGGAAATCTCTAGATTCTTGTCGAGTTTTGTTTTCCCCCTCTCGTTAGCAACAGCCTTGACATCCAACGACACAATCTACGTCCCACCTGCACCAGACTGGTGTCATTTTTCTTGGTCAGTCTCCATTTATGGTGTTCAGCAAATATATTGAGTTACGCGAAAGATCGTCTCGAAATGTGAATGTTATTACACGTGGATGGTTAGCCCAAGGAGGCATTTAACTTTTTTGTTTGTTATTGATATGGCATTTGCAACAATTTGATATGATACTTGTGTGCCTCATTTCTACATTTATGTATGTTTATGTAGTTTTAAACAGAACCTACTGTAACAACGCGTCTAGCGTGATGACACGCGTAATCCCATTTCTATTTTGTTTGTCATCGGTGAATAAACCATACCGATTACGCATATCTATTTCCCTTTGGAGAGAGTGTAAAATACAGACAGCGCAGTGAAGAGCGTCGGTAAGCTTCATCGCTCTCTCTCGCTCTTACACCTGACGCATGCTTCCTGCGCACTGCGTGCGCACGTAGCCGCCTCGGCTTCGCTTCTCAGCTGCCGCGTGCAGCTCTGACGCGGCGCTGCCCTTGGAAGTTGTCTGCCGCGCACCTTCCTGACGCAGCGCGAGATTCGGCCTTGCAGACAGCTGCAACTCTGACGTAGGCTGCGCGCAGATCTTCCACAAACGGTTCCTGCTGGAACACCACTTATAACCTTTTATGCCTCTACGGCTTACTCACTTAGTATTCGCACCCCTTTAATTACGTTTTTTATACCTGAAATCTCATTCATGATTCCCTTGTCAGCTAACGTTCCAGTTTTATCTAATAAATCAAATAATCAGCTCCTATCGTCAATTGATGACTTGCTAAAACATGAAAAAGGACAAATTTCTTACGTTCGCCTGTTGGCACACTTAAATGATGCAATTTCTGTGTTAATTCGTCAATGTGAGGGAGCGAGGGATGCAGTACAAAAGGAATAGTGCATCGGAAATGAGATACTCGCCTCCGAAAAGAAAATCCTGCCGCTGCCAGAGAAATGTTACTCGATTTAGAAGGAGAAGGCATGGAACCCATAGTATTTCATAGCGATGCAATTTCAGCGTTAATTCGTCAATGTGAGGGAGCGAGGGACGAAGTAAAGTGCATCGGAAAAGAGATACACGACTCCCAAAAGATAATCCTTTCGTTGCCGTAGAAACGTTACTCGATTGGAAAGGTGAAGCCATGGATCGCATAGTATTTCATAGCGACGCAATTTCTGTGTTAATTCGTCAATGTGAGGGAGCGAGGGATGCAGTAAAGCGGGAATATTGGATCAAAAAAGAGATGCTCGGCTCCCAAAAGAAAATCCTGTCGTTGCCATAGATACGTTACTCGATTTAGAAGGAGAAGTCATAGATCCCATAGTATTTCATAGCGACGCAATATCTGTGTTAATTCGACAATGTGAGGGAGCGAGGGATTCAGTAAAGAAAGAATAGTGCTTCGGAAAAGAGGTACGCGCCTCCCAAAACAAACCATTTCGTTGCCGTAGAAACGTTACTCGATTAGGAAAGAGAAGGCATGGAACCCGTAGTATATCATGCCGACGCAATTTCTGTGTTAATTCGTCAATGTGAGGGTGCGAGCTACTCAGTAAGGGAGGAATAGAGCATCGGTAAAGAGATACCCGCCTCCCAAAAGGAAATAATGTCGTTGCCATAGAAACGATACTCCATTTAGAAGGAGAAATCATAGAACCCATACTATTTCATAGCGACCAAATTTCTGTGTTAATTCATCCATGTGAGGGAGCGAGGGATGCAGACTAGTAGGAATAGTGCATCGGAAAAGAGATACTGGATATCCAAAAGAAAAACCCCTTGTTGCCGTAGAAACGTTGCTCGATTAGGAAAGAGTAGGCATGGAACCCATAGTATATCAGAGCGACGCAATTTCTTTGTTTATTCGTCATTGTGAAGGAGCATGGAATACGGGGAAAAAGGAATAGTCCATCTGAAAGTGAAACTCGCCTCCCAAAAGACATTCCTGTCGTTGCGTTAGAAGTGTTTCCCGATTCAGAAGGAGAAGGCATAGAAACCATAGCATTCCATTGCGACGCATTTTTTATGTAAATTCGTCGATGAGAAGGTGCGTGGGATACAGTAGTGAAGGAAAAGAGATACTCGCCTCCGAAAAGAAAATCCTCTCGTTGCCGTAGAAACGTTACTCGGTTGGGTAAGAGAAGCCATGGTACCCAGAATATTCCATAGCCACGCAATTTCTGTGATAATTCGTCAATGTGAATGTGCGAGGGTTACAGTAATGAAGGATTAGAGCATCGGAAAAGTGATACTCGACACCCAACAGAAAATCCTTTCGCTGCCTTAGAAACGTAACTCGAATGGAAAGCACATAGTTTTTCGTAGCGACGCAATATCTGTGTTAACTCGTCAATGTGATGTGGCGAGGGATACAGAAAAGAAGGTACAGTGCATCGCAAAACAGATACTCGCCTCCCAATAGAAAATCCTTTCGTTGCCGTAGAAACGTTACAAGATTGGGAAGGAGAAGGCATGGAACGCCGAGTATATCATTGCGACGCAATTTGTGTGTTAATTCGTCAGTGTAACGGTGCGAGGGATACAGTAAAAAAGGAATAGTGCTTCGGAAAAGAGATACTCAACTCCCAAATGAAAATAATGTCGTTGCCACAGAAACGTTACTTGATTGGGAACCAGAACGCATGAAAGCCATTGTATTTCATAGCGACGCAATTTCTGTCTTAATTCGCCAATGTGAAGGGGCGAGGGATACAGAAAAGAAGGAATAATGCATCGGAAAACAGATACTCGACTCCCAAACGAAAATCATGTCGTTGCTGTAGAAACTTTACTCGACTGGGAAGCAGAAGGCATGAAACCCACGGTATTTCATAGCGACGAAATTTCAGTGTCAATTCGACAATGTGAGGGAGCGAGGGATGCAGTGAAGAAGCAATAGTGCATCGGAAAAGAGATAGTCGCCTCCAAAAACAAAATCCTGTCGTTGGCTTAGAAACATTATTCGATTGCGAAAGAGAGGGCATTAAACCCAAAGTATTTCATAGCGATGCAATTTCTGTGTTAATTCGTCAATGTGAGTGTGCGAGAGATACAGAAAGGGACAAATAGTGCATCGGAAGAGAGATACTCGCCTGCCAAAAGAAAAGCCTGCCTTTGCCGTAGAAACGCTACTCGAATGGGAAGTAGAAGGCATGGATCCCAGAGTATTTCATAGCGACGCAATTTCTGTGGTAATTCGTCAATGTGAGTGTGAGAACTACATAGTAAGAAAGTAATAGTGCATCGGAAATGAGATACTGGACACCCAAAATAAAACCCCCTTGTTGCCGTAGAAGCGTTGCTCGATTGGGAAAGAGAAGGCATGGAACCCATAATATATCATAGCGACGCAATTTCTTTGTTAATTCGTCATTTTGAAGGTGCATGGAATACAGCGAAAAAGGAATAGTGCATCTGAAAAGTGATACACGCCTCCTAAAAGACAATCCCGTCGTTGCCTTAGAAGTGTTTCTCGATTCTGAAGGAGAAGGCATAGAAACCATAGCATTCCATAGCGACGCATTTTCTATGTAAATTCGTCGATGTGAAGGTGCGAGGGATACAGTAGAGAAGGATTAGTGCATCGGAAAGGAGATACTCACCTCCCAAAAGAAAATCCTGTTGTTGCCATAGAAACGTTATTCCATTTTTAAGGTCAGGGCATGGAACACAGAGTATTACATAGCAACGCAATTTCGGTGTTAATTCGGTAATGAGAGGGGGCGATCAACACAGAAATGAACGAATAGTAAATCATAAAAGAGATACTCGACTGCCAAAAGAATATCCTGTCATTGCAGTAGAAACGTTACTCGATTGGGAAGCAAAAGAAATGAAACCCATGGTATTTCATAGCGACGCAGTTTCAGTGTTAATTCTTCAATATGAGGGTGCGACCTTCACAGTAAGGAAGGATTAGTAAATCGGAAAATAGATACTCGCCTCCCAAAAGAAAATCCTGTCGTTGCCATAGAAACGTAACTCGATTGGGAAGCAGAAGACATGAAACCCATGGTATTTCATAGCGACGCAATTTCTGTCTTAATTCGTTAATGTGATAGAGCGAGGGATGCAGTAAAGAAGGAATAGTTCATCGAAAAGAGATAGTCGCCTCCCAAACGAAAATCCTGTCGTTGTTATAGACACGATACTCGATTTAGAAGGAGATGGCAGAGAACCAATGGTATTTTATAGCGATGCAGTTTCTGTGTTAATTCGTCAATGTGAGGGAGCGAGGGATGCAGTAAAGAAGGAATAATGCATTCGAAAAGAGATACTCCCTCCGAAAAGAAAATCCTGTCCCTGCCGTAGAGACGTTACTCGATTGGGTAAGAGACCTCATGGATCCCAGAATATTTCATAGCCACGCAATTTTTGTGTTAATTCGTCAGAGTAAAGGTTTGAGGGATATAGTAAAGAACGATTAGTGCATCGGAAAAGTGATACTCGATTCCCAAAAGAAAATCCTTTCGTTGCCTTAGAAAAGTAATTCGAATGGAAAGCAGAAGGCATTTAACACATAGTTCTTCGTAGCGAAGGAATTTCTGTGTTAATTCGTCAATGTGAAGGTGCGGGGGATACGGTAAAGAAGGAATAGTGCATCGGAAAAGAGATACTCGACTCCCAAAAGAAAATCCTGCCCTTGCCGTAGAAACGTTACTCGATTGGGAAGAAGAAGGCATGGAACGAAGAAGATTTCTTAGTGACGCAATTTCTGTTTTAATTCGTCAATGTGAAGGTGCGAGAGATACAGTAAAGAAGTAGAAATGCAAAACAGAAGAAATACTCGACTCCCAAATGAAAATCCTGTCCTTGGCGTAGAAACGTTACTCGATTCAGAATGAGAAGGCATGGAACACATAATATTTCATAGCGATGCAATATCTGTGTTGATTCGTCATTGCGAGAGTGCGAGGGACACAGTTAAGAACGAATAATGCCTCAGAAATGAGATACTCGACTCCCAAAAGAAAATCCTAACGTTGCGATAGAAACGTTACACAATTGGTATGGAGAAGGTATGGAACACAGAGTATTTCATAGCGACGCAATTTCTGTGTTAATTCGTCAATGAGAGGGAAAGAGGGATTCAGTAAAGCAGGAATAATTTGTCAGAAAATAGTTAATCGACCCCCCAAAACAAAATCCTATCGTTGCCGTAGATACGTTACTCGATTCAGTACGAGATGTTATGGAACCCAGAGTATTTCATAGCGACGCAATTTCTGTTTTAATTCGTCAATATGAGGGATCGAGGGATGCGGTTAAGAAGGAATAAGGCATCGGAAAAGAGATACTCGGCTCCCAAAAGAAAATCCTGTCGTTGCCGTAGAATCATTACTCGATTGGGAGTGAGAAGTCATGGAACCAATAGTATTTCATAGCGATGCAATTTTGTGTGTTAATCGTATGTGTTAGGGAGCGAGGGATTCAGTAATGAGGGAATAATGCATGGGAAAAGAGATACTTGACTCACTAAAGATAATATTGTCATTTCCGTATAAACGTTACTCGATATGGAAGGAGAAGACATGGTTCCCAGATAATTTCATTACGGCGCAATGTGTTTGTTAATTCGTCAATGTGAAGGTGCGAGGGATACAGTAGACAAGGAGTAGGGCATCGGAAAAGAGATACTCACCTCCGAATAGTAAACCCTCTCTTTGTCGTAGGAACGTTACTCGATTGGGAAGGAGAAGGCGTGGAACCCAGAGTATTTTATATCGAGGCAATATCTGTGTTAATTCGTCGATGGGACGGAGCTAGGGATGCAGTAAAGAAGGAATAATGCATCGGGAAAGAGATACTCGACTCCCAAATGGAAATCCTTTCGTTGCTGTAGAAATGTCACTCGATTGGGATGGAGAAGGCATTAAACCCAGGTTATTTCACAGCGACGTAATTTCTGTGTTAATTCGTCAATATGAAAGAACGAGGGATGCAGTAAAGAAGGAATAATGTATCGGAAAACAGTTACTGGACTCCTAAATGAAAATCCTATCATTGCCGTAGGAACGTTACTGGATTAGGCAGGAGAAGGTATGGAACCCATAGTATTTCATAGCTCCGCAATTTCTGTGTTAATTCGTCAATGTGAGGGAGCGAGGGATGCAGTAAAGAAGGAATAATGCATCAGAAAACAGTTACTCGACTCCAAAAAGAAAATCCTGTTGTTACCGTAGATACGTTACTCGATTGGGAAGGAGAAGGCATGGAAATCAGAGTATTTCAGAGCAACGCAATTTCTGTGTTAATTCTTGCATGTGAAGGTGCGACAGATACAGTAAAGAAGGATTTGTGCATCGGAAAAGAGAAACCCGACTCCCAAAAGAAAATACTGTCGTTAACGGAGAAACGTTCCTCGATTGGAAAGGCGAAGGCATGGAACCCAGAGTATTTCATAGCGATGCTATTTGTTTGTTAATTAGTCAATGTGAGGGAGCGAGGGATGCAGTAAAGAACGAATAGTGCATCGGAAAACAGATACTCGACACCCAAAAGAAAATCCTGTCGCTGCCGTAGAGACGTTACTGGATTCGGAAGGAGAAGGCATGGAACCCATAGTATTTCATAGCTTCGCAATTTCTGTGTTAATTCGTTAATGTGAGGGAGCGACGGATGTAGTACAGAAGGAATAACGGATCGGAAAAGAGATACTTGACTCCCAAAGTAGACTCCTATCGTTACCGTAGAAACGTTACTCGATTGGGAAGGAGAAGACATGGAACCCTTAGTATTTTACAGCGACCCAATTTCAGTGTTAATTCGTCAATGAATGGTGCGGGGAATGCAGTAAAGATGGAATAATGCATCCGAAAAGAGATACTCGGCTCAGAAAAGAAAATCCTGTCGTTGGCGTAGGTACGTTACTTGATTCGGATCTGGAATGCATGGAACCCAGAGAATTTTATTGCCGCGCAATTTGCGTGTTAACTCGTCAGTGTGAGGGAGCATGGTATGCAGTAAAGAAAGAATAATGCATCGGAAACAGATACTCGACTCCCAAAAGAAAACACTGTCGTTGCCGTAGAAACGTTACTCGATTGGAAAACAGAAGGCCTGGAACCCAGGGAATTTCATAGCGACGCAAATTGTGTGTACATTCGTCAATGTGAGGGAGCGAGGGATGCAATAAAAAAGGAATAAGGCATCGGAAAAGCGATACTCTACTCCCAAAAGAAAATCCTGTAGTTTCCTTAGAAACGTAACTCGATATGGAAGGAGAAGGCATGGAAACCAGAGAATTACATAGCGACGCAATTTGTGTGTTAATTCGTCAATGTGAAGGTGCGAGGGATACGGTAAACAAGGAATAGTGCATCGGAAAAGAGATACCTCCGAATAGAAAATCCTCTCATTGTTGTGGGAACCTTACTAGATTGGAAAGGAGAAGGCATGGAAGCCAGAGTATTTCATAGTGACGCAATTTCTGCGATAATTCTTCAATGTGAGGGAGTGAGGGATGCAGTAAAGAAGTAATAAAGCATCGGAAAAGAGATAATCGATTCCCAAAAGAAAATCCTGTCGTTGCCGTAGGTAGGTTACTCGATTGGGAGGAGAAGGCTTGGAACCCACAGTATTTCATAGAGACGCCATTTTTGTGTTAATTCGTCAATGTGAGGGAACGTCGGATGTAGTTAAGAAGCAATAATCCATCGGAAAAGAGATACTCGACTCCCAAAGTAAAATCCTATTGTTGTCATAGAAACGTTACTCGATTGGGAAGGAGAAGGCATGGAACCCAGAGTATTTCATAGCGACGCTCATTGTGTGTTAATTCGTCAATGTGAAGGTGCGAGGGATAGATTGAACAAGGAATTGTGCTTCGGAAAATAGATACTCACCTCCGAAAATATAATGCTATCGTTGCCGTAGAAACGTACTCGATTGGGAAAGAGAAGGCATGGAACCCAGAGTATTTCATAGCGACGCAATTTCTGTGTTAATTCAGCAAAGTGAAGGTGCGACGGATACTGTATAGAAGGAATAGTGCATCGGAAAAGAGATACTCGAATCCCAAAAGAAAATCCTGTCGTTGCCGTAGAAACGTTACTCGATTGGGAAGGAGAAGGCATGGAACAAAGAGAATTTCATACCGACGAAATTATTGAGTTTATTCGCCAATATGAGGGAGCGAAGGATGCAGTAAAGAAGGAATAATGCATCGGAAAAGCGATACTCGTCTCCCAAAACTAAATCCTGTAGTTTCCGTAGAAGCGTTATTCGATATGGAAGGAGCAGGCATGGAACCCAGAGAATTTCATAGCGACGCAATCTGTCTGTTAATTCGCCAATGTGAAGGAACGACGGAGACAGTAAACTAGGAATACTGCAACGGAAAAGAGATACTCATCTCCGAATAGAAAATCCTCTCATTGCCGTAGGAGCGGTTCTCGATTGGGAAGGAGAAGGCATGGAACCCATAGTATTTCATAGCGGAGCATTTTCTGTGTTAATTCTTCAATGTGAGGATGTGAGGGATGCAGTAAAGAAGGTATAAAGCATCGGAAAAGAGATACTCGACTCCCAAAAGAAAATCCTGTCGTTGCCGTGGAAAGACTACTCGTTTTGGAAGGGGAAGGCTTGGAACCCAAAGGATTTCATAGCGACGCAATTTCTGTGTTAATTCTTCAATGTGAGGGGGTGAGGGATGTAGTAAAGAAGGAATAAAGCTTCGGAAATGAGATACTCAACTCAGAAAAGATAACCCAGTCGTTGCCGTAGAAACGTTACTTGACTGGGAAGGAGAAGGCATGGAACCCATAGTTTTTCATTGCGACGCAATTTATGAGTTAATTCGTCAATGTAAGGGAACGACGGACGTAGTAAATAAGGAATAAAGCAATGTGAAGGTGCGAGGGATACAGTGAAAAAGGAATAGTGCATCGGATAAGAGATACTGACCTCCGAAAAGAAAATGCTCTCGTTGCCGTAGACACGATACTCGATTGGGAAAGAAAATGCATGGAACCCCAAGTATTACATAGCGACGCAATATCTGTGTTAATTCGTCCATGTGAAGTAGCGACGGATAAGGTATATAAGCAATAGTGTATCGGAAATGAGATACTCACCTCCGATTAGAAATTCTTCTCATTGCCGAGGGAACGTTACTCGATTGGGAAGGAGAAGGCATCGATCATAGAGTATTTCATAGCAACGCAATTGCTGTGTTAATTCGTTAATGTGTATAAGTGAGGGATGCAGTATAGAAGGAATAATGCATCGGAAAAGCGATACTTGACTCCCAAAAAAAAAATCCTGTACTTTCCGTAGAAACGTTACTCGATATGAAAAGAGAAGGCATGAAACCCAGAGAATTTCATAGCGACGCCATCATACGTTAATTTGTCAATGTGAGGGAACGAGGGATGTGGTAAAGACGGAATAATGAATCGGAAAAGAGATACTCGACACCCAAAAGAAGATCCTGGGGTTACAGTAAAAACGTTACTCGATTGGAAAGGAGAAGGCATGGATTCCATAGAATTTTATAGCGACGCGATTTTCGTGTTAACTCGTCAATGTGAGGGAGCGAGGGATGCAGTAAAGAAGGATTAATACATCGGATAAGACATACACGACTCCCAAATGAAAATCCTTTCGTTGCCATGGAAACGTTTCTCGAGTGGGAAGGAGAATGCATGGAACCCATAGTATATCATAGCGACGAAATATCAGTGTTAATTCGTCAATGTGAGGGAGGGAGTGATGCAGTGAAGAAGGAATAATGCATCCGAAAAGAGATACTCGCCTCTGAAAAGTAAATCCTTTCGTTGCCGTAGAAACGTTACTCGATTGGGAAAGAGAAGGAATGTAAGCCAGAGTATTTCATAGCGACGTAATTTCTGCGTTAATTCGTCAATGTGAGGGAGCAAGGAATCCAATAAAGAAGAATTAATGCATATGAAAAGAGATACTGGCCTCCGAAAAGAAAATCCTAACGCGTCCGTAGAAACGTTACCCGATTGGGAAGGAGAAGAGATGGAACCAGAGTATTTCATAGAGACGCACTTTCTGTGGTAATTCGTCAATCTGACGGTTCGATGGACATAGTCAAGAAGGAATAATGCATCATAAAAGAGATACTCGCCTCCGAAAAGAAAAGCATGTCGTTGCCGTAGAAACGTCACTCGATTGGGAAGGAGCAGGCATGGAACCCATAGTATGTCATAGCGACGCAATTTCTGCGTTAATTCGTCAATGTGAGGGAGCGAGGGATGCTGTACAGAAGGAATAACGCATCCGAAGAGAGATACGCGACACATAAAAGAAAATTCTGTCGTGGCCGTAGAAACGTTACTCGATTGGGAAGGAGAAAGAGATGGAACACAGAGTATTTCATAGCGACGCAATTTCAGTGTTAATTCGTCAATGTAAGGATGCGAGGGACACAGTTAAGAAATAATAATGCATCGGAAGAGAAATACTCGCCGCGAAATAAAATCTTGTCGTTTCCATAGAATCGTCACTCGATTGGGAAGGAGAAGGCATGGAACCGAGAATATTTCGTAGCTACGCAATTTCTGTGTTGATTCATCAATGTGAGGGTATGAGGGACACATTTAAGAAGGAATAATGCATCAGAAAATAGATCCTCGACTCCCAACAGAAAATTCTTTCGTTGCCGTAGAAACATTACTCGATTCAGAAGGAGAAGGCATGGAACCAAGAGTATTTGATAGCGACGACACATCTGCGTTATTTCGTCAATGTGACGGAGCAAGGGATGCAGTAAAGAAGGAATGATGCATCACAAAAGAGATACTCACTCCGAAAATGAAATTCTGTCTTTGCCGTAGAAACTTTACTCCATTCGGAAGGAAAAGGCATGGAACCCAGAATATTTCATAACGACGCATTTTCTGTGTTAATTCGTCAATGTGAGGGTGCGAGGGACACTGTTAAGAAGGATTCATGCCTCAGAAAATGGATACTCGGCTCTCAATAGAAAATCCTGTCATTGCCATAGAAACGTTATTCGATTAGAAAGGAGAAGGCATGAAACCCAGAGTAATTCATAGCGACGCAAATTCTGTGTTAATTCTTCAATGTGACGGAGCAAGGGATGCAGTAAAGAAAGAATAATGCATCGGAAAAGAGATACTCGACTCCCAATTAAAAATCCTGTCGTTGCCGTAGAAACGTTAGTCGATTGGGAAACCAGAAAGCATGGAACCCATAGTACTCCATAGCGACGCAATTTCTGTGTTAATTCGTCAATGTGAGGTCGCGAGGGATATAGTTAAGAAGGATTGACGCATCGGAAATGAAATACTCGTCTCCGAAAAGAAAATCCTGTCGTTGCCATAGAAACGTTACTCGATTTGGATGGAGAAGGCATGGAACCCATAGTATTTCATTGCGACGCAATTTCTGTGTTAATTCGTCTACGTGAGGGAACGAGGGATGCAGGAATGAAGGAATAATGCATTGGAAACGAAATACTGACTCCCAAATGGTTATCCTGTTACTGCCGTAGAAATGTTACTCGATTGGGAAGGAGAAGGCATGGAACATAGAGTATTTCATAGAGACGAAATTTCTGTGATAATTCGTCAATGTGACGGTGAGATAGTCACAGTTAACAAGGAATAATGCATCAGAAAAGAGATACACGACTCCAGAAAGATAATACTGTCGTTGCCCTAGAAACGTTACTCGATTCTGAAGGAGGGGGCATGGAACACAGAGTATTTTATAATGACGCAATTTCTGTGTTAATTCGTAAATGTGAGGGAGCGAGGGATGCAGTAAAGAAGAAATAACGCATCGGAAACGAGATACTCGACTCCCTACTGAAAGTCCTGTCGTTGCCGTAGTAACGTTACTACGTTACTCAATAGGGAGGGAGAAGGCATGGATCACAGAGTATTTCATAGCGACGAAATTTGTTTGTTAATGCGCCAATGTGACGTAGCAACGGATGCTGTAAAGAAGGAATAATGCATCGGACAAGAGATTATCGACTCCCAAAAGAAAATCCTATCGTTTGCCGTAGATACGTTACTCGATTGGGAAGGAGTAGGCACGGAACCCAGAGTATTCCATAGCGACGCTATTTCTGTGCTAATTCGTCTATGTGAGGGAGCGATGGATGCAGTAAAGAAGGAATAATGCATCGGAAAAGTGATACTCGACTCCCAAAAGAAAAAACATTCATTGCCGTAGAAATGTTACTCGATTGGGAAGGAGAAGTCATGGAACCCAGAGTATTTCATAGCGATGAAATTTCAGGATTAATTTGTCAATGTGAGGGAGCGAGGGAGACAGTTAAGAAGGAACAATGCATCGGAGAAAGAATACACCACTCCCAATAGGAAATCCTATCGTTGTCGTAGAAACATTACTCGATTGGGAAGATAAATGCATGGAACCCAGATTATTTCTTAGAGACACAATTTCTGTGCCAATTCGTCAATGTGAAGGTGCAAGGCATGCAGTACAGAAGGAATAGTGGATTGGAATAGAGATGCTCGTCTCCTATAAGTATATGCTGTTGTTGCCGGAGAAACGTTACTCGACTGGGAAGGAGAAGGCATGGAGCCCAGAGTATTTCGTAGCGACGCAATTTCAGTTTTAATTCATCGATGTGAGGGAGCGAGGGACACAGTTAAGAAGGAACTATGCATCGGAGAAAACATTTTCCACTCCTAATTCAAAATCCTGTCGTTGCCGTAGAAACGTTACTCGATTTTGAAGGAGGAGGCATGGAAACCAGAATATTTCTTAGACACGCAATTTCTGTGTCAATTCGACAATGTGAAGGTGCAAGGGATGCTCGTCTCCTAAGAGAATATTCTGACGTCGCCGTAGAAACCTTGGTCGATTGGGAAACGAGAAGGAATGGAACCCAGAGTATTTCATAGCGACGAAATTTCTGTGTTAATTCGCCAATGTCAGGGAGCGAGATTTGCAGTAAAGAAGGAATAATGCATCGGAAACGAGATACTCAACTCCGAAAAGAAAATGCTCTCGTTGCCGTAGAAACGTTACTCGATTGGGAAGGAGAAGGCATGGAACCCAGAGTATTTAATAGCGACGCAATTGCTGTGTTATTTCGTCAATGTGAGGGTGCGAGGGAAACAGTTAAGGAGGAATAATGCATCGGAAAATAAATACTCGCCTCCGAAATGAAAATCCAGTCGTTGCCATAGAAACGTTACTCGATTGGGAAGGAGTAGTCATGGAACCCAAAATATATCTTAGAGACCAAATTTCTGTGTCAATTCGTTAATGTGAAGGCGCAAGGGATGCAGTAAAGAAGGAACTGGGGGTCGGAATAGAGATACTTGTCTCCTAAAAGAATATCCTGTTGTTACTATAGACATGTTACTCAAATAGGAAGGAGAAGGCATGGAACCCAATGTAGTTTACAGCAACGCAATTTGTATGTTCATTCGTCAATGTGAGGGAGCGAGGAATGCAGTAAAGAAGGAATAATGCATCGGAAAAGAGATACTCCACACCCAAAAGAAAATCGTATTGTTGCCGTAGAAACGTTATTCGATTGGGAAGGAGATGTCATTGAACACAGAGTAATTCATATCGAATGCAATTTCTGTTATAGTTTTGCAATGTGATGGTGCGAGGGACACAGTTAAGAAAGAATAATGCAACGGAAAACAGATACTCGGCTCCGATAAGAAAATCCTGTCGTTGCCGTAGAAACGTTACTCGATTGCGAAGGAGAAGGCATGGAACCCAGAGTATTTCTAAGCTACGCAATTTCTGTGTTATTTCGTCAATGGGAGGGAGCGAGGGACACAGTTAAGAAGGACCAATGCATCGGAGAATAAATACTCCACTACCAATGGAAAATCCTGTCGTTGCCGTAGAAACGTTACTCGACTGGGAAGTAGAAGTCATGGAACCCTGAGTATTTCATAGCGACGTAATATCTGTGTTAATTTGTTAATGTGAGGGAGCGAAAGATTTAGTAAAGAAGGAATAATGTATCGGAAAAAAGATACCAGACTCCCAAAGGAAAATCCTAACAGTGCCGCAGAAACGTTACTCGATTGGAAATGAGAACGCATGGAACCCAGAGTATTTCATAGCGACGCAATTGCTGTGTTAATTCGTCAATGTGAGGGTGCGAGCGATGCAGTAAACAAGGAATAATGCATCGGAAAAGAGATACTCGACTGCCAAAAGAAAATCCAATCGTTGCCGTAGAAACGTTACTCGATTGGGAAGGAGAGGCCATGGAACCCAGGGTATTCCATAGCGACGTAATTTCTGTGTTAATTCATCAATGTGAGGGAGCGAGAGATTCAGTAAAGAAGGGATTATGCATCGGAAAAGAGATACTCTCCTCCCAAAGGAAAATCCTATCAGTGCCGTAGAAACGTTACTCGATTGGAAAGCAGAAGGCATGGAACCCAGAGTATTTCAAAGCGAAGAAATTTCTGTGTTAGTTCGTCAATGTGTGGGAGCGAGGGATGCAGTAAAGATGGAAAAATGCATCGGTATATAGATACTCGACTCCCAAAAGAAAATCCGGTCGTTGCCGTAAATACGTTACTCGATTGGGAAGGAGAAGGAATGGATCCCAGACTATTTCATAGCGACGCAATTTCTGTGTTAATTCTTCAATGTGAGGGAGCGACGGATGCAGTAAAGAAGGAGTAATGCATCGGAAAATAGATACACGACTCCCAAATGAAAATATAATCGTTGCCACAGAAACGTTACTCGATTGGGTAGGAGAAGGCATGGAACCCAGAGTATTTCATAGCGACGTAATTTCTGAGTTAATTCGTCAATGTGAGGGTGCGAGGGATGCAGTAAAGAAGGAATAATGCATTGGAATAGAGATACTTGACTAACAAAAGGAAATTCCATCGTTGCCGTAGAAACGTTACTCGACTGGGAAGGAGAAGGCAAGTAATCCAGAGTATTTCATAGCGACGTAATTTCTGCGTTAATTCGTCAATGTGAGCGAGCGAGGGATTCACTAAAGAAGGAACAATTCATCTTAAAAGAGATAGTCGACTCCCAAAGGAAAATCCTATCAGTGCTGTGGGAATGTTACTCGATTGGAAAGGAGATGGCACGGAACACAGAGTATTTCGTATCGACACAATTTGTGTGTTAATTCATCAATGTAAGGGAGCGAGGGATGCAGTACAGAAGGAATTATGCATCGGAATAGAGATACTCGTCTCCCAAAACGAAATCTATCTTTGCCGTAGAAACGTTACTCGATTGGGACAGCGAAGGCGTGAATCCCTGAGTATTTCGCAGCGACGTGATTTCTGTGTTAATTCGTCAATATGATGGAGCGAGGGATGCAGTAAAGAAGGAATAATGCATCGGAAAATAGGTAGACTCAAAACGGAAAAACCTACCACTGCGATAGAAATGTTACTCGATTGGAAAGGAGATGGCATGGAACACAGAGTATTTCATAGCGACGCAATTTCCGTAGTAATTCGTCAATGTGAGGGAGCGAGGGATGCAGTAAACTAGGAATAAAGCATCGGAAAAGAGATACTCGACTCTCAAAAGAAGATCCTATTGTTGCCGTTTAAACGTTACACGCTTGGGACGACATTGCACGGAACCCAGAGTATTTCATAGCGAGCCAATTTCTGTGTTAATTCGTGAATGTGAGGGAGCGATTGATCCAGTAAAGAAGGAATAATGCATCGGAATAGAGATACTCGACTCCCAAAAGAAATCCTTTAGTTGCCGCAGAAACGTTACTCGATTCGGAAGGAGAGGACATTGAACGCAGAGTGTTT
Organism: Schistocerca americana; assembly: GCF_021461395.2. NCBI lineage: Eukaryota > Metazoa > Arthropoda > Insecta > Orthoptera > Acrididae > Schistocerca > Schistocerca americana. The sequence goes on from NC_060119.1 coordinate 41,490,535, forward strand.
CATAGCGACTGAATTTCTGTGTTACTTCGTCAAATTCATCAATGTGAGGGAGCAAGGAATGCAGTGTTAATTCGTCAATGTGAGTGTGCGAGGGATGTAGTAAAGAAGGAACAATTCATCTTAAATGAGATAGTCGACTCCCAAAGGAATGTTACTCGATTGGAAAGGAGATGGCATGGAACACAGAGTATTTCATAGCGACGCAATTTCTGTGTTAAATCATCAATGTGAGGGAGCGAGGGATGCAGTAAACTAGGAATAAAGCATCGGAAAAGAGATACTCGACTCTCTAAAGAAAATCCTATCGTTGCCGTTTAAACGTTACTCGATTGGGTAGGAGGAGGCATGGAACCCAGAGAACTTCATAGCGACGCAATTTCTGTGTTAATTCGTCAATGTGAGGGATCGAGTCATGCTGTGAAGAAGGAATAAAGTTTTGGATAAGAGACCCTCAACTCCCAAATGAAAATTCTATCGTTGCCGTACAGACGTTACTCGATTGGGAAAGAGCAATTACGGAACGCAATGTGAAGGTGCGAGGGATACAGAGTAAAAGCAGTAGTGCATCGGATATGAGATACTCACCTCCGATTACAAATTCTTCTCATTGCTGAAGGAACGTTACTCGATTGGGAAGGAGAAGGCATGAAACATAAAGTATTTCATAGCGACGCAATTTCTGTGTTAATTCGTTAATTTGACTAAGTGTGGGATGCAGTAAAGAAGGAATGATGCATCGGAAAAGCGATACTTGGCTCCCAAAAAAAATCCTATGGTCTCCGTAGATGCGTTACTCGATACGGATTGAGAAGGCATGGGACCAAGAGAATTTCACATCGACGCAATCTGTATGTTTTTACGTCAATGTGAGGGAGCGAGGGACGTAGTAAAGTAGGTATAATGCATCGGGCAAGAGATACTCGACTCCCAAAAGATAATCCTGTCGTTGCCATGGAAACACTACTCGATTTGGAAGGGGATGGCTTGGAAACCAAAGTATTTCATAGCGACCCAATTTCTGTGTCAATTCTTCAATGTGTGGGAGTGAGGGATGTAGTAAAGAAGGAATAAAGCATCGGAAATGAGATACTCGACTCCCAAATGAAAATCCTTTCGTTGCACATAGAAACGTTTCTCGAGTGGGAAGGAGAATGCATGGAACCCATAGTATTTCATAGCGACGAAAGTTCAGTGTTAATTCGTCACTGTGAGGGAGCGAGCGATGCAGTGAAGAAGGAATAATGCATCGGAAAAGAGACACTCGAATCCCAAAAGAAAATCCTATCGTTGCCTGGGAAACGTTACTCCATTGGCAGGGAGAAGGCTTGGAACACACAGAATTTCGTAGCGATGCAATTTGTGTGTTAATTAGTCAATGTGAGGGAACGAGGGATGTAGTAATGAAGGAATAATGAATCGGAAAAGAGATACTCGACACCCTAAAGTAGATCGTATCGTTGTTATAGAAACGCTACACGATTGGGAAGGAGATGTCATGGATCCCAGAGTATTTCATAGCGACGAAATTTCTGTTTTAATTCTTCAAGGTGAGGGAGCGAGGGATTCAGTAAAGAAGGAATAAAGCATCGGAAAAGAGATACTCGACTCCCAAACGAAATTCCTGTCGTTGCCGTAGAAACGTTACTCGATATGGAAGGAGAAGCCATGGAACCCAGAGTATTTCATAGCGACGCCGTTTCTGTGCTAATTCTTCAATGTGAGGGAGCGAGGGAAGCAGAAACGAAGAACTAAAGCATCGGATAAGAGATACTCGACTCCCAAAAGAAAATCCTGGGATTACAGTAAAAACGTTACTCGATTGGGCAGGAGAATGCATGGAACCCAGAATATTTCATAGCGACGCAACTTCAGTTTTAATTCGTCAATGTGAGGTAGCGAGGGATGCAGTAAAGATGGAATAATGCATCGCAAAAGAGGTACTCGAGTCCCAAGAGATAATCGTGTCGTTGGCGTAGAAACGTTAATCGATTCAGAAGGACAAGGCATGGATGCCAAAGAATTTCATAACGACGATATTTCAGTGTTAATTCATCAGTGTGAGGGAGCGAGGGATGCAGTGAAGAAGGAATAATGCATCCGAAAAGAGATACTCGTCTCTGAAAGTAAATCCTTTCGTTGCCGAAGAAACGTTACTCGATTGGGAAAGAGAAGGAATGGAAACCAGAGAATTTCATAGCGACGTAATTTCTGCGTTAATTCGTCAATGTGAGGGAGCAAGGAATGCAGTAAAGAAGAATCAATGCATATGAAAAGAGATACTGGCCTCCGAAAAGAAAATCCTATCGCCGCCGTAGAAACGTTACCCGATTGGGAAGAGAAGGGATGGAACACAGAGTATTTCATAACGACGCAATTTCAGTGTTAATTCGTCAATGTGACGGTACGATGGACATAGTTAAGAAGGAATAATGCATCAGAAAAGAGATACTCGCCTCCGAAAATAAAAGCATGTCGTTGCCGTAGAAACTTTACTCGATTAGGAAGGAGAAGGCATGGAACCCGTAGTATGTCATACCGACGCAATTTCTCCATTAATTCGTCAATGTAAGGGAGTGATGGATTTAGTAAAACACGAATAATGCATCGGAAGAGAGATACGCGACTCATAAAAGAAAATTCTGTCGTTGCCGTAGAAACGTTATCCGATTGGGCACGAGAAGGGATGGAACACAGAGTATTTCATAGCGACGCAATTTCTGTGTTATTTCGTCAGTGTAAGGATGCGAGGGACACAGTTAAGAAGTAATAATGCATCGGAAAAAAATACTCGCCCCGAAATAAACTCTTGTCGTTGCCTTAGAAACGTCACCCGATTGGGAAGGAGAAGTTATAAACCCAGAGTATTTCATAGCGACGCAATTTCTGTGTTAATTTGTCAATGTGAAGGCACGAGGGATGCAGTTAAGACGGTAAAATCGTCGGAAAACAGTTAGTAGCCTCCGAAATGAAAATCCTGTCTTTGCTGTAGAAACGTTTTTCGATTGCGAAGGAGAACGCATGGAACCCATAATATATCATAGCGACCAATACGTGTGTCAATTCGTCAATGTGAGGGAGCAAGGGATGCAGTAAAGAAGTAATAATGCATCGGAAAAGAGATTCACGACCCCCGAAACAAAATCCTATCCTTGGTGTAGAAACGTTACTCGATTGGGAAGGAGAAGACATGGAACCCAAAGTATTTCTTAGCAACGCAATATCTCTGTTTAATCGACAATGTGAGGGTACAAGGGACACAGGTAAGAAGAAATATTGCATCGGAAAACTAATACTCGCATTGGTAAGGAAAATCCGGTCGTTGTCATAGAATCGTCACTCGATTGGGAAGGAGAAGGCATGGAACAGGGAATATTTCATAGCGACGCAATTTCTGTGGTGTCAATGTGAGGGAACGACGGATGAAGTAAAGAAGGAATAGAGCATCGGAAAATTGATTCTCGACTCCCAAAAGAAAATCCTATCGTTGCCGTAGAAACGTTATTCGATTGGGAAGCAGAAGGCATGGAACCCAGGGTATTTCATAGCGACGCTCTTTGAGTGTTAATTCGTCAATGTGAAAGTGCTAGGGATACAGTGAAAAAGGAGTAGTGCTTCGGAAATGAGTTACTCACCTCCGATTAGAAATTCTTCTCATTGCTGAAGGAACGTTACTCGATTCGGAAGGAGAAGGCATGGAACATAAAGTATTTCATAGCGTCGCAATTAGTGTGTTAATTCGTTAATGTGACTGAGTGAGGGATGCAGTAAAGAAGGAATAATGCATCGGAAAAGCGATACTTGACTCCCAAAAGAAAATCCTGTAGTTTCCGTAGAAACGTTACCCGATATGAAAAGGTAAGGCATGAAACCCAGAGAATTTCATAGCGACGCAATCATACGTTAATTCGTCAATGCGACGGAGCGTGGGATGTAGTAAAGTAGGTATAATGCATCGGACAAGAGATACTCGACTCCCAAAAGAAAATCCTTACGTTGCATAGGAAACGTTACTCGATTGGCTGGGAGAAGGCATGGAACACACAGTATTTCTTAGCGTCGCAATTTGTGTGTTAATTCGTCAATGTGAGGAAACGAGGGATGTGGTAAACAAGGAATAATGAATCGGAAAAGAGATACTCGACACCCAAAAGAAAATCCTATCGTTGCCATAGAAACGCTACTCGATTGGGAAGGAGAAAACATGGAACCCAGGGTATTTCATAGCGACGCAATTTCTGTGTTAATTCTTCAAGGTGAAGGAGCGAGAGATGCAGTAAAGAAGAACTAAAGCATCGGAAAAGAGATACTCGACTCCCAAAAGAAAATCCTGGGGTTACAGTAAAAACGTTTCTCGAGTGGGAAGGAGAATGCATGGAACCCACAGTATTTCATAGCGACGAACTTTCTGTGTTAATTCGTCAATGTGAGGGAGCAATGGATGCAGTAAAGAAGGAATCACGAATCGGAAAAGAGATACTCGCCTGCGAAATGAACATCTTGCCTTTGCCGTTGAAACGTTACTCCATTCGGAAGGAGAAGGCTTGGAGCACAGAACATTTCGTAGCGACGCATTTTCATTATTGATTCGTCAATGTGACGGTGCGATGGACACAGTTAAGACGGAATAATGCTTCAGAAAAGAGATACTTGACTCCTGACAGGAAATCCTCTCGTTGCCGTAGAAACGTTACTCGATTCAGAAGGAGAAGGCACAGTCCCCAGAGTATTTCATAACGACGCAATTTCTGTGTTAATTCGTCAATGTGAGGGAGTGGGGAATGCAGTAAAGAAAGAATTATGCATCGCAAAAGGTATACCCGCGACCTAAAAGAAATTAGCTTCTTTGCCGTAGAAACGATACTCGATGCGAAGTAGAAGGCATGGAACACAGAGTAGCTCATAGCAACGCAATTTCTGTGTTGATTCGTCAAAGTGAGCGTGCCAGGGACACAGTTAAGCACGAATAATGCATCGTAATTGAAATACTTGCCTCCGAACAGAAAATCCTTGCGTTGCCATAGAAACGGTACTCGATTGGGAAGGAGAAGGAATGGAACCCAATGTATTTCATAGCGACGCAATTTATATGTTAATTCGTCAATGCGATGGTGTGAGGGATGCAGTAAAGAAAGAATAATGCATCGGAAAAGAGATACTCGACTCCCAATTGAAAATCCTGTCGTTGCCGTAGAAACGTTTGTTGATTGGGAAACCAGAAAGCATAGAACCCATAGTACCTCATAGCGACGCAAATTCTGTGTTAATTCGTCTATGTGAGGGAGCGAGGAATGCAGGAAAGAAGGAATAATGCATCGGAAACGAAATACTCGACTCCCAAATGGATATCATGTCATTGCCGTAGAAACGTTACTCGATTGGGAAGGAGAGGGCATGGAACATAGAGTATATCATAGAGACGAAATTTCTGTGAAAATTCGTCAATGCGACGGTGTGATAGAGACAGTTAACAAGGAATAATGCATCAGAAAAGAGATACACGACTCCAGAAAGATAATCCTGTCGTTGCCCTAGAAACGTTACTCGATTCAGAAGGAGGGGGCATGGACCACAGAGTATTTTATAATGACGCAATTTGTGTGTTAATTCATGAATGTGAGGGAGCGAGGGATGCAGTAAAGAAGAAATAGTGGATCGCAATAGCGATTCTCTTCTCCTTAAGGAATATCCTCTTGTTGCCGTACAAACGTTACTCGATTGGGAAGAAGGAGTATTTGAACCCACTGTAATTCATAGCGACACAATTTCTGTATTAATTAGTCAATCGGAGGGTGCGACTGACACACTTAAGAAGGAATAATGCATCGGAAGAGAAATACTCGATTCCGAAAAGAAAATCCTGTCGTTGCCGTAGAAACGTTAATTGACTGGGAAGGAGAAGGCATGGAACCCAGAGTATTTCGTAGCGACGCGATTCTGTGTCAATTCGTCAATGTGAGGGAGCGAGGGACACCGTTAAGAAGGAACAATGCATCGGAGAAAAAATACTCCACACCCAATAGAAAATCCTGTCGTTGCCGTACAAACGTTACTCGATTGGGAAGGACAAGGCATGTAATCCACAATACTTCCTAGAGACGCTATTTTTGTGTTAATTCGTCATTGTGAAGGTGTTAGGGATGCTGTAAAGAAGGATTAGTGTACCGGAAAAGAGATGCTCGTCTTCTAAAAGAATATCCTTTCGTCACCGTAGAAACCTTGGTCGATTGGGAAACGAGAAGGAATGGAACCCAGAGTACTTCATAGCGACGCTATTACTGTGCTAATTCGTCCATGTGAGGTTGCGATGGACACAGTTGAGAAGGAATAATGCATCGGAAAAAAAGTTCTTGCCTCCGAAAAGAAAATCCTGTTGTTGACGTAGAAACGTTGCTCGATTTGGATGGAGAAGGCACGGAACCCACAGTATTTCATAACGGCGCTATCTCTGTGTTAATTCGTCAATGACAGGGAGCGAGGTTTGCAGTAAAGAAGGAATAATGCATCGGAAACGAGATACACGACTCCCAAAAGGAAATCCTCCCGTTGCCGTAGGAACGTTACTCGATTGGGAAGTAGAAAGCATGGAACACATAGTATTTCATAGCGACGCAATTTCTTTGTTAATTCGTCAATGTGAGATAGCGATGGATGCAGTAAAAGAAAATCGTGTCGTTGCCGTAGAAACGTTACTCAATTGGGAGGGGGAAGACATGAAACCGAGAGTATTTCTTAGCGACGCAATCTTTGTGTTAATTTGTCAATGTAGAGGTGCGAGGGATACAGTAAACAAGAAATGGTGCATCGGAAAAGAGATACTCGACTCCCAACGTAAAATCATATCAGTGCCGTAGAAACGTTACTCGACTGGAAGGAGATGGATTGGAACACGGAGTATTTCGTAGCGACGCAATTTGTGTGTTATTTCATCAATGTGAGGGAGCAAGGGATGCAGTAAAGAAGGAATTATGCATCGGAAAAGAGATACTCGACCTCCAAAAGAAAATCCTATCGTTGCCGTGGAAATGTTACTCGATTGGGAAGGAGAAGGCATGGAACCCTGAGTATTTTCCAGCGATGTGATTTCTGTGTTATTTCGTCACTGTGAGGGAGCGAGGGATGCAATACAGAAGGAATAATGCATCATCAAATAGGTAGACTCAAAATGGAAAATCCTATCAGTGCCGTAGAAACGTTAGAAAGGAGAAGGCATGGAACACAGACTATTTCATAGCGATGCAATTTCTGTGTTAATTCATCAATGTGATGGAGCGAGGGATGCAGTTAACTAGGAATAAAGCATCGGAATAGAGAAACTTGACTCCCAAAAGAAAATCCCACCGTTGAAGTAGAAACGTTACTCGATTGGGAAGGAGACGGTATGGAACCCAGAGTATTTCAAAGCGAAGAAATTTCTGTGTTAGTTCGTCAATGTGAGGGACCGAGGGATGCAGAAAAGATGGAATAATGTATCGGAAAAGAGATACTCGACTACGAAAAGAACATCCTGTCATTGCTGTAGATACACTCCTGGAAATGGAAAAAGGAACACATTGACACCGTCAGACCCACCATACTTGCTCCGGACACTGCGTGAGGGCTGTACAAGCAATGATCACACGCACGGCACAGCGGACACACCAGGAACCGCGGTGTTGGCCGTCGAATGGCGCTAGCTGCGCAGCATTTGTGCACCGCCGCCGTCAGTGTCAGCCAGTTTGCCGTGGCATACGGAGCTCCATCGCAGTCTTTAACACTGGTAGCATGCCACGACAGCGTGGACGTGAACCGTATGTGCAGCTGACGGACTTTGAGCGAGGGCGTATAGTGGGCATGCGGGAGGCCGGGTGGACGTACCGCCGAATTGCTCAACACGTGGGGCGTGAGGTCTCCACAGTACATCGATGTTGTCGCCAGTGGTCGGCGGAAGGTGCACGTGCCCGTCGACCTGGGACCGGACCGCAGCGACGCACGGATGCACGCCAAGACCGTAGGATCCTACGCAGTGCCGTAGGGGACCGCACCGCCACTTCCCAGCAAATTAGGGACACTGTTGCTCCTGGGGTATCGGCGAGGACCATTCGCAACCGTCTCCATGAAGCTGGGCTACGGTCCCGCACACCGTTAGGCCGTCTTCCGCTCACGCCCCAACATCGTGCAGCCCGCCTCCAGTGGTGTCGCGACAGGCGTGAATGGAGGGACGAATGGAGACGTGTCGTCTTCAGCGATGAGAGTCGCTTCTGCCTTGGTGCCAATGATGGTCGTATGCGTGTTTGGCGTCGTGCAGCTGAGCGCCACAATCAGGACTGCATACGACCGAGGCACACAGGGCCAACACCCGGCATCATGGTGTGGGGAGCGATCTCCTACACTGGCCATACACCACTGGTGATCGTCGAGGGGACACTGAGTAGTGCACGGTACATCCAAACCGTCATCGAACCCATCGTTCTACCATTCCTAGACCGGCAAGGGAACTTGCTGATCCAACAGGACAATGCACGTCCGCATGTATCCCGTGCCACCCAACGTGCTCTAGAAGGTGTAAGTCAACTACCCTGGCCAGCAAGATCTCCAGATCTGTCCCCCATTGAGCATGCTTGGGACTGGATGAAGCGTCGTCTCACGCGGTCTGCACGTCCAGCACGAACGCTGGTCCAACTGAGGTGCCAGGTGGAAATGGCATGGCAAGCCGTTCCACAGGACTACATCCAGCATCTGTACGATCGTCTCCATGGGAGAATAGCAGCCTGCATTGCTGCGAAAGGTGGATATACACTGTACTAGTGCCGACATTGTGCATGCTCTGTTGCCTGTGTCTATATGCCTGTGGTTCTGTCAGTGTGATCATGTGATGTATCTGACCCCAGGAATGTGTCAATAAAGTTTCCCCTTCCCGGGACAATGAATTCACGGTGTTCTTATTTCAATTTCCAGGAGTGTACGTTACTCGATTGGGAAGGAGAAGACATGGAACCCAAAGTATTTCATAGCGTCGTAATTTCTGTGTTAATTCGTCAATGTGAGGGAGCGAGGGATGCAGTAAAGAAACAATAATGCATCGGAAAAGATATACTCGACTCCCAAAAGAATATCCAATCGTTGCTGTAGAAGCGTTACTCGGTTGGGAAGTAGAAAGCATGGAACACATAGTATTTCATAGCGACGCAATTTCTTTGTTAATTCGTCAATGTGAGATAGCGATGAATGCAGTAAAGGAGGAATAATGCAACGGAAGAAAGATAAAAGACACCCAAAAGAAAATCGTGTCGTTGCCGTAGAAACGTACTCAATTGGGAGGGGAAGACATGAAACCGAGAGTATTTCTTAGCGACGCAATTTTTGTGTTAATTTGTCAATGTAGAGGTGCGAGGGATGCAGTAAACAAGAAATGGTGCATGGGAAAAGAGATACTCGACTCCCAACGTAAAATCATATCATTGCCGTAGAAACGTTACTCGATTGGATGGAGATGGGTTGGAACACGGAGGATTTCGTAGCGACGCAATTTGTGTGTTATTTCATCAATGTGAGGGAGCAAGGGATGCAGTAAAGAAGGAATTATGCATCGGAAAAGAGATACTCGACCTCCAAAAGAAAATCCTATCGTTGCCGTGGAAGTGTTACTCGATTGGGAAGGAGGAGGCATGGAACCCTGAGTATTTCCCAGCGACGTGATTTCTGTGTTATTTCGTCACTGTGAGGGAGCGAGGGATGCAATACAGAAGGAATAATGCATCGTCAAATAGGTAGACTCAAAATGGAAAATCCTATCAGTGCCGTAGAAACGTCACACGATTGGAGAGGAGAAGGCATGGAACACAGAGTATTTCATAGCGACGCAATTTCTGTGTTAATTCATCAATGTGATGGAGCGAGGGATGCAGTTAACTAGGGATATAGCATCGGAATAGAGAAACTTGACTCCCAAAAGAAAATCCCATCGTTGAAGTAGAAACGTTACTCGATTGGGAAGGAGACGGCATGGAACCCAGAGTATTTCAAAGCGAAGAAATTTCTGTGTTAGTTCGTCAATGGGAGGGAGCGAGGGATGCAGTAAAGATGGAATAATGCATCGGAAAAGAGATACTCGACTACGAAAAGAACATCCTGTCATTGCTGTAGATACGTTACTCGATTGGGAAGGAGAAGACATGGAACCCAAAGTATTTCATAGCGACGTAATTTCTGTGTTAATTCGTCAATGTGAGGGAGCGAGGGATGCAGTAAAGAGGGAATAATGCATCGGAAAAGATATACTCGACTCCCAAAAGAATATCCAATCGTTGCCGTAGAAACGTTACCCGGTTGGGTAGGAGAAGGCAAGGAACCCAGAGTATTTCATAGCGACGCAATTTCTCTGTTCATTCGTCAATGTGAGGGATCGAGGCATGCCGTAAAGAAGGAATAAAGCATCGGAAAAGAGATACTCGACTCCCAAATGAAAATTCTATCGTTGCCGTAGAGACGTTACCCGATTGGGAAAGAGCTATCATGGAACCCAGTGTTTTCATAGTGACGCAATTTCAGTGTTAATTCGTCAATTTAAGGGAGCGAGGGATGCAGTAAAGATGGAATAATGCATCAGAAAAGAGATACTCGACTCCCAAATTAAAATCGCATCCTTGCCGTAGAAACGTTACTCGATTTGGTCGGAGAAGGCAATGAAGCCAGAGTATTTTATAGCGACGCAATTTCTGTGTCAATTCGTCAATGTGAGGGAGCGAGAGATGCAGTAAAGATGGAATAATGCATCGGAAAAGAGATACTCGACTCCCAAAAGAAAATCATATCGTTGCGATAGAAACGTTACTCGATTGGGAAGGAGAAGGCATGGAACCCACAGTATTTCATTGCGACGCAATTGCTGTGTTAATTCGTTAATGTGAGGGATCGAGGCATGCTGTAAAGAAGGAATAGAGCATTGGCAAAGAGATACTCGACTTCCAAAAGAAAATTCTATCGTTTCCGTAGAGACGTTACTCGATTGGGAAAGATATAAAGGCACATTTGCATGCCGTGCGTGAGTTTCCTCGGAAGCGCGAAATCTTAATTAAATAATTAATCTCTGACAAATAAATGAAGCCTATGGCACAGAACTGCAGCGCTATGTAGCTGATAAAACAAAATACAATTAGGATACTTTTATGTTTGATGAAGAAAGGAGGAGTTCTTGCAGAGCAACTTGTGCGGGAAGCACGTATATTTTATTAACTGGCACACCGCCATATTTGAAATTATATAAGAACACTGTGAGTTGCAATCTTACTAGGCACTCGATTCTGTAAAGAATTTATATTTATGAAAGTAAGTAGTACTATTTAACTGTAGGCTTATTCGTTGAATATATCTGATTTAACTGTGTAAACTTCTTTATGTTTAGTAGACAGTCACCTCTGTACGACGTATTGACATGGCTGGCAAAATTGTTCTAATATTGAGATTTAGATTTTGAGTCCGCACCTACCGCAGCAGTCTTTGGAAACGATTTAAATACGAAGTCCGATTATTCGAATCACATTTCACGTTCAACTACGAATAACATTGCATTTACGAAAAAGCCATTGTCAAGCGTCTGATACCAAATAATTAAACGTCCACGTTCCAGATAAGCATATATTAATTACAACCAATCACTATCATACATATACAATAATTAATATTTTATTTTATTTTATTTATTTTATATTGGCGACTGCGTGTCGGACTTGTTATTTTGTCATTTGTTACATTGTTCTCTTTGTTTCATGTGAAAAATCAACTTTCTGGACCTGGACGTGAATGTATGAGAAATAACAAAAATCGGAAGATATTTTCCAATTCTAAAATTATCCGGGAAGACGCAACGAAGCTTCCAGCAAAATAAGGTAAGACGCAGCATCTTTCCATTTGCAGGCTTGACCAGACGCATAATTCATTGTATTAGCTCTTCAGCAGATTCTGTACTATTTCTTTCAGGCGTAGCAGTTTTCGGTGATAAATTTCATTCTCAGTACTTTTCCTTAAACAATAACTTCTGCAACAATACCAATACACGAGTGTACAATATGGCCGACTTCTGTACGATACGTTGTAACATGGCCAGCAGCCATTAAGAATAATCCGATATTCAGTTTACATTTTTAAATTAACAAAGAGCCATTGTTGCTACGAGCGATTCATGTTCAACTGCATTTTATTTTAAAACCAGTGTCAAACTTTATTTTCTTGAAACATATATTACGTGTGGCATGGTCATAACTAGAAAACAATACGCAATGGCGGAACAGCAAAGACATACTATTCAGACGCAATCCGACTCCGACGAGAGACAAATGTTAGAAAATGACTTTACGACAGCAACCGGTAGTGACGATTCATCAAATATTGACGCAAGTGTTAACGGAAATTTTGACAATAGGCCGTCCACCACAAAAATTTCAAAGTCTCAGTCAGAGCCCATGTTAATACATGACGTCACGTCTAATGACGGGCGGGGACAGAGACCTTGCAAACAGTAAACATTGCCAACATGTTACAAATGCTAATGAAACAAAACGCAGAAAATATGGCAACCTTAAGGAGGCAGAACGCGGAAAACCTGAGAACCTTGAAGACACAAAATCACGAAATTAAGTCTGACCTCATAGCAATCAAGGCATGTAATGACACTTTATGTAAACGTGTGGAACTTATAGACGCCACACTGACAAAACGGATGACTGAAGTCAGTACGAAATTTTCCAAGCTTAATACGAGACAAGAAAAGACAACAAATGACGTAGCACTTTTACAGACACAAGCAAAAAACCTTAATGTCACGTGTGATGCTCTTACTGAACAAATTCAAACATATCCTTCAGTACATGACAACCTTGAAAAACGAATTACTGACGTGCAGAATAAATTTGGCGATGTTGAACAACAACTGACTGACAGATTACAATCTGATGCCACAGCTCATTTTCAAAATATTAATAAAGAATTTCATGATTGGGTAGAGAGCAAAGACAAACATTTTGATAGATGCATACGTGAAAATTTACCAACAATTGTGCACGACTCCGTAGCGGAATACATCACTAATAACAAACAGCTGATTAGTGACGCAGTACAATCCGTCACTGCACCCATGAGACAATTCCCCGATCAACCACAGTCTGAATGTAACGAAAATATCAGCCATAATGTACAGTTCAGAAACCAATATACATTCGAGTATGACGCACACATACCGCACACGACAAACACACAAGAACAAAACACACCACGACTACAACACATACCACGACGTGCAAACACAAACACAAGCTATTATCATGGTAAACCACAGCAACATTATCGTAATTACTCGCCATCTGAACATTACAGTAATTACAGTGGAACAAATCCATATCATAATGCAAAGGAAGAAGAAAGCTTAATAAAACACAGGCAATTTCAGACTTTTATCCCAGAAAAACGAACCATTCATCCGGTGATTTTTCTTAAATCTTTTAGAAACGCGTTTCCACGCACTTAGAGTGATCGGAAAAAGATTTCATATATTGTCGGTTACATCCAAGGCGATGCAGCTGTCTGGGCATACAGTCAAGCTGACGTATGTACCACGTGCAGTGAGTTTGAGCGTGCCTTTCTGAACTAATTCTGGTCGCAATCCGTCCAGGAGCGACTGAGAAGACAAATTTTAGAACCTGAAACTTTTAACAGTAAAAATGGTAACTTACGCAGATATTTTGAAGAATACTTGAACATGGCACATTTTTTGGACGAACCAGTCGCAACACGTGATATACTCCGTGCGTTGAAGGCCAAATTGCCCTTCAACATTAAAGAAAAACTCTTACATATTCCGGATGACGATCCAGATTATTTTTTAACGGCTTTAGATTCGGTTGACATGTTACTAGAAGATCAGCGCTTCGCGCGGCAAAACAGCAGCCACAATCTTTATACTAGTGGTATGCAAAACATGCAGGCTTGCCAACTCAATTCTGGCGCGCCCACAGTTGGATACGCGGTACAGCAAAAACAGTAAACTCACATGCCGTCTCAATACGGAAATCAAAATCAACACGCGTATTCCAATACAAACAACAGTTACAACAGTAATAACACTTCATGCGGCAATCCATACAAAAGGCACCGCGGTAATAAGAACAACGGTAGCAACGGATACAAATGTAACAACAAAAACACAAACAGAAATAGAAATAATAATAACTACGAGCCAAGACAGCATCAAGGCTGGACTCGTAGCGACCACTACTTTCATTCAAACACTGCTATACCACAGCAGCCACCAGGACAAAATTGGAGCATACCTTACGACCGACAGGTAAGTCATAATGCGCAACAGCAACAACTGCAAAAGTTTGTAGATCACAACAGGCAATATCCGAATGTGAATATAATAGAAGTGACACCTGATACACAACCTCAATCTCTGTCAGTACCTAATACAAATGCTAACCCAACAAACTAGAAACAGTCACTCCTATGCCCTGCGTCGTGGCTGAAGATATCTTGGGGGGGCGACTTCAATGTTAATCAGTTATTTGACACCACCATTGAACAACAAAATATTGATTTGCCTAATAATTCTAAACAAAAACTACCTGTTTTATTTATAAGATACAACCACAATGAGAATATATCAGATGAACTTTTGCAAGACATTACACAATGTCATTCAAACACAAATGACATTGTTTTAGCCTCTACTACTTGTGTAGTAGGTGGGATTCCATCTACCATTACCTTAGATACAGGTGTAGCTGTGAGCGTTTTGTCTTTTAATTTCTATAGAAAGATGTGTGAATTGGAGCCTGTGCCTGAGTTTCCCGCTCAAAACTGTAAAATAACTACTGCTCTAGGTAATAAGTCATGTAGGGTTAAGAAGCAAGTTTTTGTAAACATTAAAATAGGTAATGGAACCGTACAATGGCCATTCCTGGTTGTACAAAACCTTGTGACAAATTGCATATTAGGATTACATATTATGAGCGAGAAGGACTGCATTTTAGACTTCTCCAAAGATAAATGTATTTTAAATGATAAAGGCTGTGTAATTATTATTGATTTGGACAGGAGAACTCTAAAGCATGACAAACGCTGTACAAGGTACAAGATTCAGTTAGTACTTGACAATGACATTCAAGACATGCAAACACACTCATCTGACACAGAGCTAATGGACTTGAAAGCATTGCTTGATCATAAGATAAATGAAGCTACAGCTCTCAGTGTACATGAACGTATGAAACTACAGGAAGTGTTATCCAAATATTTACAAGTTTTTACCAAACGATTAGGTGTTATCAATACGTATGTGTACAGGATTGAAGTTAAGCCTCACAAGATCTTCTACCACAACACATATAACGTACCGTTATCTCAACGACCTGCTGTGTGGCAAGAACTAAAACAAATATTTGACTGGAAGGTCATTGAACCATCCACCTCACCTTACTGTAGTCCTCTACTTGTTGTGAAAAAACCAAATGGTAGCATTAGGCTAGTGTTAAACGCACGAGCAATTAATAAAATAATTTTACCGGTTCATACAAAACCCGAAAATTTAGAAGAGCAGTTACAGAAATTTCTAGATGAAAAATATTTTTCCACAATAGATCTCGCTAATTCATTTTGGCAAGTAGGTATCACTCCTGATTCTCGGAAATATACTGCATTTATGTTCGGGGGGCGAACCTATCAGTTTTGTGTTCTACCCTTCGGATTGAATGTCAGTTCTGGGGTATTCATTACAGCCCTGGATACCGTGCTTGGCGATGATTTAGTTGAGACAGTCACACACTATGTAGATGATATACTGATAGCTACACAGTCTTGGAATGAACACGTTGACACACTTCAAAGAATTTTAGAAAAATTTGCACAAGCTGGAGTCACAGCCAATCTTATAAAATTAAAATTTGGTTGCAGTGAGATAAAATATTTAGGACATATAATTAATTCACAGGGCATACGTCGTGATCCCAGTAAATTAGATGCTATCAGAAACTTTCCTAGCTCTTGAACTAAAAAGCAGTTAAAATCATTCCTTGGGCTATGTTCATTTTTCAGACGTTTTTTACCACAACCACTTTTGAACAGTAAACATCTGCTAAATCTACTCAGAAAGAATAAAGTTTGGAGCTGGTCGGAACAGTGCCAGAATGACTTTAATACAATTAAACATGCTTTAGTGAATGCAAACATATTGAGCCATCCAGATTTCAATTTAGATTTTTGTATGACTTGTGACGCTTCACGTACTGGCTTGGGCTGTTGCTTATTTCAAGTTGTAAAGAATAAAGAAAAGGAACAGATAAGAATTATTGGGTTTGCAAGTCGTACTCTAACTGAATGTGAGCGTACATACTCCACTACTGAGTTAGAAACACTTTCCTTAGTCTGGGCATTCAAAAAATTCAATTATTATTTATTTGGAAAACATACAGTAATTTATACCGATCACCAGGCCCTAACATTTTTGTTAACTTGTAAACTTGTACATCCTAGATTATCACGAGGGGCAGTTACTCTTCAGAACTACTCTTTTGAAATTAAGTACATAAAAGGTAAGGACAACACCATTGCCGACGCTTTGTCTAGACTTCCACAAGGTATGAATGAAACTGACAGTGACTTAGAAAATATAAATGACTACAGGATTCTCTTAATGCAAGACAAGTAGTATCACCAATATTATATTGCTATGTGCAGAAACATGGCTAAATTACAAAAATCTGATCCTCACTGGTATAAGATAATAACATTACTGGTAGTAAAGCACATTCATCCTTTGACTAAGTATTACAAGTTACACAATGATGTGTTATTTTATCGCCAACATCCAAATGCTACTAACTGGTGTGTATGCATTCCCAAAGAGTCTGAACGTAATTTTATTTGGCACACACACTTAGTTTGGGGTCATTATGGGACGAAAAAGTGTTTGGCAAAGCTCAGCACATACTGTTATTTTAGCAATATGAGAAGAAAAATTTACAGGGAACTGAAAACATGTGTCATAAGTCAAAAATCAAAACCTCAGAATTTATCTACAAAAACAGATTTACATTCTATTTTACCGAGTAAACACCTGGAAATTCTGTGTACTGACATCAGTGGACCGCATCCAGCAAACTCTGGAGGCGTCAAATATATCTTAACTTCTTACGATATATTTTCTAAACATGTAAAACTTTATGCTTTAAAATCCGCCACTGCAAATGCTATAATACGAAGATTCTCAAGTGATTACCTGACGCACGTGGGAAAACCTAAAGCAATTCTGTCAGATAATGCAGCATACTACTCTGGGTACAAGTGGAGAAATTTCTTGAAGGACAATAACATTAAAAGTATATTTATTTCAAGGTTTAGTCCACCATGTAACGCGACTGAGAGACTTTTCCGAGAACTAAACCGATTCATGAGGACCTATATTTAATCAAAACATACTAATTGGGTGTCCTACCTAAGTCTTTTCGAAGACGTACACAATAACTTAAATATTTACAATACAAATTACGCTCCTAACGAGATCATGTTCAATTGCAAACAGAATGATCAATGGATAGAACCATTACCTAAGTTGTCAGACAAGGAAATCACACCTGAACAGAAAATAAAAGAAGTATTGACTACACTGACACTTCACGCACAGATACGAAACAAACATCACACAAACATAATAAAAAGAAAACAAAAATTCAAGGTAGGAATGCTTGTACTACTTCGTACTCATCATATATCTGTAGCACTCAAACGACGCAATGCTAAGTGGCGTCTGCTATATGAAGGACCTTATATAATTGTTAACATACCGCATCCTGGTGCGTATCTGTTACAACATCCTAGAACTAACAAAATTATTGGGCTATACGCACACCGAGATCTTAGACCATTTCATGCTAAATAATGTCAAAGTCATATCCATGAAAACATTGCTAAGCAACTCGCAAAACTCTGTTTGCTACAACACAGATAATAAGCGGTATAGAAATGTTCATTTCAGCGGGTCCAGTGACGCAGTTGAAGACAGAAGAACTTTTCTTTCAACGCCGCGGCACCACCGAGAAGACTGAATATTAAAGTAAAATTTATGATTACGTAGCAGTGAATGATATATTAATTTTTCACGGAACATTTGTGACTGTAGGTACCACTGACTTGGTATGACACCTGACGAATCGACAGACGTCATCTGTGAAGCGATCTTTTACTTCGAGAAATAGATTAGACGCACATCTCTCAGCAAAAAAGCATCTACCAGTAGCCAAGGCCACACAGACACTATACACACACGCACAAAACGCGAGGAATCTAACAGCTTTCCATCTCTTATTATTTTGAATATTTATTGAGTAGT
Source organism: Schistocerca americana (assembly GCF_021461395.2). Taxonomy (NCBI): domain Eukaryota; kingdom Metazoa; phylum Arthropoda; class Insecta; order Orthoptera; family Acrididae; genus Schistocerca; species Schistocerca americana. Next base: position 41,508,890 of record NC_060119.1, read on the forward strand.
GAAAACGCCTGGTCTTGCCTACTGATGTAATGAATGTTGTGTCTAACCTATCTGAATTTCAGATGACATCACAAAAAACATCGATAAAATCCCAGCAAAAACGTTAAAGAGGACGTAAATATCTGCAATTCATGTAATCAAATATGACACAATGTAATAATTTATAGCTATGTAATGATGATGTAAACATGTTTATGTGTAACTGTATTATGTTTATGCCAAGAAAATATGTGACGTGTATATGTATGATTACTTGCGTTTTTTTTTTAACTGCTGTATAATGTAACTGTTACTATGTGAAAATTTGAACGATAACGAGTGCCAAAATGTGAAAAACTTAAAAAAAAATTGCGTAGTGAACCATTGTTCACGGACATTAACGTCATTACTAAGTCTGCAACTACGCAGAAACCTATGTGAAAGAAACTGTTAATAACATTCATCATGAATCGTACCTTTGTAAACGCGTTGAACGATTTCTTTGATAAGTAACTACGAACATTTAGGTGAGCTATATTTAGCAAAAAACTGAAAATGTGAAGTTCGTAATTGGTGCATCGTCTAGTGACATTACTACAGTATCTAACTTCAAGATGTTAACTGGATTAAATGGTCACAACGTGCCTGTCCAGAAAACAACACGACGAGTGGAAGAATTTTGGTTGGAACTTCAGGGAATGGAATGTTCTCGAAATGTGACGGACACACTTACCTGGACTGTCCAAGGATCGACGCCAGCTATGTGCCGACCGAGGTTCTGCAACCAAGCTTCCACGGAATATCGAAAACGAACTGCATATGGGCCAATTACTCGACGGGTCACGTCTGATCTGTAATAAACAATGCTTTTTGTCACAACGAACTGCATCACAACGACTATAATGGAAATAGGAATTGGACATGTTTATGTATCAATCACGTTGTTATACAGCGATGATACTGTGATCAAAAAACTGTACCACGACGACACTAACCTGTGAAAAATTATTGTGCAGCAGATGAATATAAATTGTAATAACGACACGATGTGTATAGGTCAACGCACATGAATCAAAAAGACATTTTTCTTTGAAGCATTTCAATGCAATACTATGTAACTAAGAACATTCAACAATCTAAAGTTGTATTGTATTATAACAAATATTGTAATTTTAAAACTAAGTTACCTGTCATAGAATGTAGTCTTGGAGGAATGTAGTCTTGGAGGAATATTTTCTTTGTGCAACGACTAAGAAATGCGCGCGCACACGAACAATATGAACTGCAATACTGTGCCGCGTGATCTAAATTTACGATATAATGGCAGTGCCGGAGTCACACAGACGCTTCTGCGCATGCGCGCACTCTATTTTGCAAACATTAGAACTTTTACGGCGCAAGCGCGCCATTCAAATTTTGTATTTAATATTCAGTATAATGTAAGTCATGCAAATAGTTGTAGATAACTTAGATTTTCGTCTGCCTTTAGGTGAATTGCTCGCCTGCAGGTGTGTCCTTTTGCCTCACAATTCAGGGGGCAATATAAAGGCACATTTGCATGCCGTCCTTGTGTTTCCTTGGAAACGCGAAATCTTAATTAAATAATTAATCTGTGACAAATAAATAAAGCCTATGGCACAGAACTAGAGCGCTGTGTCGCTGATAAAACAAAACACAATTACGATACTCTTACGTTTCATTAAGAAGGAGAGGTCTTGTACAACAACTGGTGCGGGAAACATGTATATTTTATTGACTGGCACACCGCCATATTTGATGTTATATAAGAACACTGCAAGTTGCAATCTTACTAGGCACTCGATTCTGTAAAGAATTTATATTTATGAAAGTAAGTAGAATTATTTAACTGTAGGCTTATTCGTTGAATATATCTGATTTAACTAACTGTGTAAACTTTTTATGTTTAGTAGACAGTCATCTCTGTACGACGTATTGACATGGCAAGCAAATTATTCTAATATTGAAATTTAGATTTGAGTCCGCACCTACTGCAGCAGTCTTTGGAAACGATTTAAATACGAAGTCCGATTATTTGAGTCTTATTTCACGGTCAACTACGAATAACATTGCATTTACGAAAAAGCCATTGTCAAGCGTCCGGTACCATATAATTAAACATCCACGTTCCAGATAAGCAAATATTAATTACAACCAATCACTATCATACATAATTGATAATTAATTTTTTATTTTATTTTATTTATTTTATATCCTGTCGTTGCCGTAGATAAGTTACTCGATTCAAAAGGAGAACGCAAGGAACCAAGAGTATTTCACAGCGACGAAATTTCTGTGTTAATTCGTCAATGTGAGGGAGCGAGTGATGCAGCAAGGAATGAAGTATGCACCGGAAAAGAGATACCCGACTCCCAAAAGAAAATGCTGACGTTGCCATACGAGCGTAACTCGATTCAGAAGAAGAAGACTTGGAACGCTGAGTATTTCATAGCGATGCAATTTCTGTGTTAATACGTCAACATAAGGGAGCTAGAAATGCAGTAAAGAAGGAATAATGCATCGGAAAAGAGTTACGCGACTCCAAAAGGAAAATCCTGTGGTTGCCGTAGTAACGTTACTCAATTCAGAAGGAGAAGGCATAGAACAGAGAGTATTACATAGCGACGCTATTTCTGAGTTAATTCGTCAATGTGCGGGAGCGAGGCATGCAGTAAAAAAGGAATAATGCATCGGAAAAGAGTTACTCGACTCTCAAAAGAAAATCCTGTCGTTGCCGCAGAAAAATTACTCAATTCAGAAGTAGTAGGCATGGAACCCAGAGTATTTCATAGCGACGCAATTTCTGTGTTAATTCGTCAATGTGAGGGGGCGAGGGATGCAGTACAGAACGAACAATGCATTGGAAAAGGGATACTCGACTACCAAAAGGTATTCCTGCCATTGCCGTAGAAACGTTACACGATTATCGTCAATGTGAGGGAGCGAGGAATGCAGTAAAGAAGGAATAATGCATCGGAAAAGATTTACTCGACTCCCAAAAGAAAATCCCATCGTTGCCATAGAAACGTTACTCGATTCAAAAGGAGAAGGCATGGATCCCAGAGTATTTCATAGCAATTTCTGTGTTAATTCGTCAATGTGAGGGATCGAGGGATGCAGTAAAGAAGAAATAATGCATCGGAAAATAGATACTCGACTTCCAAAAGAAAATCCTGTTGTTGCCGTAGAAACGTTACTCGATTCAGAAGGAGAAGGCATGGAAACCAGAGTATTTCATAGCGACGCCATTTCTTTGTTAATTCGTCAATGTGATGGAGCGAGTGATGCAGTAAAGAAGGATTAATGCATCGGAAACGAGTACCTCGACTCCCAAAAGGAAATCCTGTCGCTGTTGTACAAACGTTTCTCGATTCAGAAGGAGAAGGCATGGAAACGGAGTATGTCATAGCGACGCAATCTCTGTGTTAATTCGTCAATGTGAGGGAGCGTGGGATGCAGTAAAGAAGGAACAATGCATCGGAAAAGAGATACACGAATACGAAAAAAAAATACTTTCGTTGCCGCAGAAACGATACTCGATATAGCAGGAGAAGGCACGGAACCCAGAGTATTTAATAGTGATGCAATTTCTGTGTTAATTCGTCAATGTGGGGAGAGAGGGATGCAGTAAGGAAGGTATTATGCTTCGGAAAAAAGATACCCGACTCCCAAAAGAAAATCCTTTCGTTGCCATAGAGATGTTATTCGATTCAGAAGAAGAAGTCATGGAACCCAGAGTATATCGTAACGACGAAATTTCTGTGTTAATTCGTCAATGTAAGGGAGCGAGGGATGCAGTAAAAAGGAATAATGCATCGGAAAAGAGATACTCGGCACCCAAAAGAAAATCCGGTCGTTGACGTAGAAACGTTACTCGATTCAGAAGGACCAGGCATGGAACCCAGAGTATTTCATAGCGACATCTGTGTTAATTCGACAATGTAAGAGAACAAGGGATGCAGGAAAGATGGAGAAATGCGTCAGAAAAGAGATACACGACTCACAAAAGAAAATCCTGTCGTTGCTGTAGAAACGTTGCCCCATTCAGATGGAGAAGGCATGGAACCCAGAGTATTTCATAGAGACGCAGTATCTGTGTTAATTCGTCAATGTGAGGGAGCGAGGGATGCAGTAAAGAAGGAATAATGCATCGGAAAAAGAGTTACTCAACTCGCAAAAGAAAATCCTGTCGTTGCCATAGAAACGTTACTCGATTCAGAAGGAGAAGGCATGGAACCCAGAGTGTTTCATACCAATATCTGTGGTAATTCGTCAATGTGAGGGAGCGAGGCATGCACTAAAGAAGGAATAATGCATCGGAAAAAAGATACTCGACTCCCTAAAGACTATCGTGTCGTTGCGGTAGCAACGATACCCGATTCAGAATTAGAAGGCATGGAATCCAGAGTATTTAATAGCGACTCAATTTCTGTGTTAATTCGTCACTGTGAGGGAGCGAGGGATCCAGTAAGGAAGGAATTATGCTTCGGAAAAGCGATACCAGACTCCCAAAAGAAAATCCTATCGTGGCCACAGAAATGTTATTCGATTCAGAAAAAGAAGACATGGAAGTATTGGAACAGGGCCGGTACCATTCCAAAATACCGTCACCAACACCCCCCCCCCCCCCCCTACGTATACGCGCTAGACATGAAATGTTTTCATAACACCGTCACCTTTCCAATGCATCGTTAGTCGACACGGTCGCACGCAATGTATCCGGCATGTGTTGACTCTCTAGTCTTTATTACCGGTGCGGGGTTGTGACATAGAGAGAGAGAGTTAGCGCCATCTCTCTCTATGTCGCAACCCCGCGCATACATACACGCGCTAGGCAGGACCTATATAAATCAATGCCGGACCTACCTCACTCTCACACTGCTCGTATACTTCATTCATCCAATACTTGTCACTTCTTCGTAATTAAACGTGTAAAAATGAAACGATCACGAACCGCCAGTGACAGCAGCAGCAGCAGCAAACGTGCTCATGTGGACGAAGTTCCATTCCCTGGTAAGTACATTTTCAGAATTCTGTTATCTACACCCTTTATCTCTGTGTATGAGTGCTACATATCTTTTATAATGCTCTCTATAAAGATCGCTCCTCCACTTGTTCTGTGTGTGTTCCGGCTTACGTTTTTTACCCTTTTGAATCTCTCTCTCTATAAAAATTGCTTATCCACGCCTTTTTTTTACCTCTAACTTGGGTGTCTGAATCTTTTATTTTAACTGTTACATTTGTTTTGTACTGCTGTCTATAAATATTGTTCATCCACGTGTTGTATGTTACGTGTTATACCCGTTTTCGATCTCTCTCTGTAAAGTTTACTAAGTCTTTTAACGGATTCTATGTTTGTGTATGTGTTAAGTCTTACAACCGTTTTGGACATCTCAATGTAAAGAATGACTTTCCACATGTTGTATGTGTTATAATTAATTTACCGTATCCGCTATAAAGATAGAGCTTCCACGTGTTGTGTATCTGTTATATTCGTTGTGCAGTGCTCGTTGTAAATATTTCATTTCGTTCCTTTTTTTTTAAATTTGCTGGTCCGCTTATTTCTCTATCACTTAACTGAAAGCACACTTCCCTTTCCATATGCGATATTATATTCAGTCTTCTCCATCTTTCTAGATTTCTTACAGCAAATCTTGGTTGATCTAGACAACCAGATCGAGATGGAAAGGGCTCAAGCGCAGCTCGAATGTAAGTACTTTTATAGTACAATCATACTTCTTAAACTTAAATAATTTCATCTAATATATACCCGTTTCCTGATTGTATACATTTAGTCCTCATAAGCCGGTCTTTTCTTTGTAGATGCGCCTAATTCAGAATTTGGTTCAACCACCCAAAACGTTCAAGGAGGCGACGGTAGCGTTCAAACGGCGCCGGCCACACAGGACACTCAGTCTTTAGAGGAGGAGGAGACCAACCTGCCTGATCCGTTTGAGGAGGAGATCAACCTACCTGAGTGGTTTGAGGATCTACTTGATTTTGGCAATGAGTTGCTCAAACCATGGAGTCAGAGCGGAGAAGGTGAATAATTTTGAACATTAACATTCCTTTACATAACCACCATTATCTACTCTTATTGTTATTATTTATCGCTCTTTTAAATATAAATCACTAAATTAATTTTTTTCCTTATTTATCTTACAGGTATATCACACGGCGTAGGCCGTGTTCCTAGAGCGGTGGTTGCGGGGGCGGGACTCGGGCGCACCGAACCGCAAAGACACACCGCGCCTTGCGTAGCCCCTATAAGGGCTTCGCGGGAGGCGGATGCAGAACACGCACCAGCTCCTCCCCCAGCGCTGTCGCAACCGTTTGGCTGCGCAGCCCGTCCGCCATCGCCACAGCCTGGCCCTTCAAACCAGCTGGCACCCCCTCCTCCTCTAGAAGCAGCAGCTCACCGCTGCCGCCCACGCAAGGTATGCGTTCCGAGACGTATACCTCTCCCCGCAAATGATGATGATGATTACGATCACCCATCACCAGCCCATTCATCTATCGGGTGGACTCCTAGTTGTAGCAACAGTGATAATAGTAATTTCCTTATGGCTAGCGGTAGTTCTCTCACCCGTCCTATCGATAACGAAGTTGATCAGAATAACGGCGTAATAACTCCCTCAGAATACTCAGCAGTTGCTAGAGCGTTTGAGGGGCGAATCTCTTTCACCAGAATTGAGAATCCAGGCGGGAGGTATCGCGATCCTGTAAGGTTTTTGGAGGCGTGCCTCCCTGTCTTGGAGGCCGAGCTCCTCAAACTCTTAGAAGATCCGGAATTTAACGCCTTTAAATGCAGTGCTGTGTTATGCTGTGAACTGAGTCACCCCCCTAAACATCAAGGTGACGCGGAGACGGCTACTCTGCATTATATATGGGGTAACAATGGCGTTATTTCTCGGAGCACATCGATTGCTGAGTGGTATCGAGAATCCACCTTGAGCGCTATTATGGCCCGATTTTCCGAGATGGAAGTACGTGGATCAGCTAAAGCGCTCAGCAGTATACCACACCTCGACATCCATATACATGTCTATGATCCAATTAATGGAGGGTCCAGTTATATTAAACTCCCTATAGATATTGAGAAAAAGCAGGCGTGCATTAATGTTCAAAATAACTATGATAATGCGTGTTTTGCATGGTCAGTCCTGGCTTCCGAGAGAAATTACAATTACAAACATCATCCCGAGCGTCCCAGCAGTTACAAAGTCAAAGATATTAAGAGACAGTATAACTTTGACAGAATAGAGTTCCCTTTAAGAATCCAGAACATACCTAAGTTTGAGGCTCAGAATAGCGCAATATCGGTCCACGTTTATGGCCTGGAGAAGAAAATCAAGTCAGATGAGCAGAACAAGCATACAGTAGTAGGCCCCCTCCATTTCTCAAAATTTGCAGGTGAACGAGAGTGGCATGTCAACATGCTGCTCTTCTCCGAACGTGATAATTATCACTACGTCTGGATCAAAGACATGTCCCGACTCATTTCCTCCCAGTTAAGTATAAATGATCATAAACGACATATTTGTATAAGGTGTTTGAATTATTTTTCATCTCAAGTGTTATTATCGACACATCTATTAGATTGTACATGCAAGGACCCGGTACGTGTTGTTATGCCCACTGAGGAAAATAACTTCATTAAATTTAAAAATGCTCACCACCAGCAGCGTTGTCCTTTAGTTGTGTACGCCGATTTTGAATGCTTGCTGGCTCCTATTACTCGTTGTGAAGGGAATCCCTTAGCCTCACACACAACCTTCACACAAAAACACGTACCTTATGCGGCTGCGTTCCAAGTTGTATGCGCATATGATTGTAAACTTAATAGCTATCAGTCTTATGTAGGGAACGACCCGGCGGTTTGGCTTCTCACAGAGCTTGAAAAACTTTCTTGGCAAGTTCACAAGCTCTACAGCATCAATATTCCCATGACCAAATCAAAGGAAAATGATGACTTGTATGAAAAGGCTGTTAATTGTCATATTTGCGGGCTGGTCTTAGATAGAAAAGCGGAGACTCCTCGTAGAGACCATTGTCATCTTACGGGTAAGTTCCGCGGTGCAGCCCACAATGCATGCAACTAGAAGTATGAGTTACCTACACACATACCCGTCTTTTTTCATAATCTGAGCGTGTATGACGCTCATTTTCTCGTTGAGCACTTGGCTAAGTTCGGTATGAAGAAGGATCAGGTCAATATCCTGCCTGAAAGTGTTGAAAAGTACATTTCTTTTTCAAAACGAATGAGGCCGAAAATTACGCTCCGCTTCCCTGACTCTCTACGATTTATGCAAACTTTGCTCCAGAAACTGGTTGAGACTTTACCTCGGAATGATACGCATATCACTCGATCTGCATTTACCGATGAGGAAAAGTTTCAACTTGCGACGAGGAAAGGAGTTTTCCCGTACGAGTATCTTGATAGTATGGCAAAACTCAATGAAACCAGGCTTCCCGACATAACTTCTTTTACCAGTACTCTCACTGGCGATACCATAACTATCACAGATTATGATCATGCCGTTAACGACTGGCAGGAATTCAACATCCCCAATTTGGGAGAATATGCAAGGTTATACATGGACACGGACGTTCGTTTGCTTGCAGATGTCTTCGAAAAGTTCCGGAGTGTATGTATGACCACGTACACTCTGGACCCTGCCTTTTATTACACAGCGCCTGGGTTGTCCTGGGACGCTATGCTCAAAAAAACGGATTGCTACATTGAACTTTTGACTGATGCTTCAATGCTTCTATTTTTTGAGCGAGGGATCCGCGGCGGACTTTGTCAATGTGTTCACAGACACGCCAAGGCAAATAATCCGAGGATGAGTGTCGAGTACAACGCATCCCTTGATTCTAGTTACATTTTGTACTTAGATGTTAACAATTTATATGGGCATGCTATGAAGCAACCGCTGCCGGGTTCCAATGGGTGCCTGAAGACGAATTGAAGGGATTAGGTGGACAGATAATGGGTCTTGCGGCCGATTCTGATGTAGGGTATGTGCTTGAGGCAGACATCGCGTACCCTAATAATTTGCATGGAGAGACAAGCGACTTGCCGTTATGTCCAGAGCAACAAATTCCACGAGGAAGCACCATCCCTAAACTGATGGCCACTGTTGGGGATAAGCAGAGGTATATTATTCATTATCGTAACCTCCAGCAGTGTCTCAGATTAGGAATGGAGCTCATTAAAATCACCCGGGCAATCTCCTTCAAGCAATCCCCCTGGTTGAAGGAGTATATTGAACTAAACACCGAAAAGAGGGTGGTCGCGAGTAATGATTTTGAAAAAGACTTTTATAAATCAATGAATAATTCCATTTTCGGGAAAACTATGCAAAATGTAAGAAATGAACGCGATATTGTTATTAGAACCGCATGGGAGGGGCGTTACGGCGTGAGAAAATGTATAGCCAGGCCAAATTTTATGCGTGCCACCATCTTCAATGAAAACTTTGTTGCTGTGGAGATGTCGAAGACTGCAGTAGAGTTTATGAAACCCATCTACTTGGGGATGTGTATACTCGATATCTCCAATTTCTACATGTACCGATTCCACTATGAGTTTGCGAAACCTCATTTCGTAGATCCAAAATTACTTTATATGGATACAGACAGCTTTATCTACTGGTTCAAGAACTGTGATCCATATGAAGTAATTAGGTGCAATGGTAAAGAATTCGACACCTCTTCTTATGAGATCAATAATCCTTATGGTATTGTTCCACAGAACAAGAAGGTTATCGGTCTCATGAAAGACGAGTCGAATGGTTTACCGATTGTAGAGTTTGTGGGACTGAGATCGAAAATGTATGCACAGTAGACGGGAGCACTCTGAGACGGGCAAAGGGTGTTAGACGGATCGCGTCTCGTGCGCTTACGGTCGAGGACTATTTGCAGTGCCTGTACGGTCGTAGCGTTGAAGGCGCTCATCCACACATGGTTCAACAAACTAGCATTCGATCACGAGCTCACGAGGTGTACACTGTGCTGCAGTCTAAAGTCGGACTGTCTCCTCATGACGATAAAAGAGTCATTTGTGAGTTTGGGGGGGGAACCCTCCCATACTCACACTATTTACTTGAAACGAAAGTAGGGGTGGGGCACTCTGGTTGAGTGATAGAGAGGGAATGAGCGTGTGAATGTTATGAATGTGGGCTACGCGTGGAAATAGTATGGCTCTTTTATCATAGTGTAAATAGTTGATGAGAGTGTTTTGTTGCGTGTATCAGTTTGCGTGCTTCCATGCATGTCTGAGTGTGCGAATGAGCGCGAACTTGTGTTAAGTGTGTGTGTGTATGTAAATATAACCATTATTTTTTCAAAGAAAATCATAATAAATAAAATAGTCTTTATATCTACATATTACTGACCATTATTAATATATATATGAAAAGGCTATAAATTTAGCCAATTAACTTCTGTATGAACAAAAAAAATAATAAAATTTTCTCACTTAATATATCCATCACTTCTAGTCATTATAGAGCATAGATTTTAGTTTGTAAGTTTCACCTACCACTAGCCATCCAGTCAGAACTAGTTTTTAAGTGTATGAGTTCCACTAATTAAATTCTTTCTATATGTTCAATTGCTTGTTCTAGCGGAAAATGTTTCTAGACGTCCACTTTAAAGAAAAATATATATGTTCACCTTGTTCTTGTAGTTGAAAATCTTTAAATCGACTTACTTGGAAAAAAAATATATTCAATTTGTTATTGTTCTTTTCGAAAATGTTTAGAGTCATTGACTTGAAACAAATAGGTTTGGTATTAATTAAAAGTGCTTTGTTTTTCTGGTGGAACTTCATTAGCGATATTAGTTACTTTGTAAGATAGGGTAGTACCTCTGCATTAGCTTTAAAATTATATATATAATTTATCTGAAGAGAATGCTTATATATATTTCTTAATTATCTAAAATTGCTAAAAAAACTTATCTAAAAAGATGTGGAATTTCAGATTTTTGGTTATAAACCAATCTTATATCTGTAAACTCATATTTATTTGTAATGTGAAAAATGTTAAATTCTGATTTCAATAATAAACTCAGTTATTTCCTTCTAAAAAAAAAAGTTGTTATTATTTGATACCCTAATAATGATTATTCTTTTTATAAAAAATATTATAAATTTATTCATGTGTGTATGCAGAATACGTACATACAGCCACATCGCAATGCATAAAGTTATAAGGTTTCATGCTTTTAATCACAAGTGCCGGACTTCTGCTAGTTGTCACGAACACACACAGCCCAATGCAGTGCTATCTCTTACAGTCCTACGTCAACAGATACTTTAGAGAGCGTAATCTGACGCATCGCTTTCCACAGCGGCCGCGAGGCCGGCAACTGGTGCAACCCCCTACCAAGCGTCAGCGGCTGCGCGTGTCTGTCGATTTCGACGGCGACCGTGAGATCGGCATCCGCGCCTAACTATGACAGTAGGCTCATTCCACGTCAAAGGCCAGGGTATGTGTCTCTCTCGGACAGTTCCCTTCATATACAATATAAAAAGAATAAACTTACAATACTAGGGACGTTGGATGTCATAGAAAGAAAAAACACTCAATCTTATAAATTATTATTTATTTCTAATAAAAGTGAAAACTAATTTTACATTCTCATATGCAGATACAAAAGCACTTTTTTGGTAATCGTTCTTCAGTCGATGGATGGATGGACATCCGTACCATTCAAGGTCTTGAATAGATGCAAATTTAAATATTTGACGGATCTAGGAGGTTTTGTCCTTTCCCTTCACGTAAACGATGGTGTCCTTGTGATCGAATATTTTAAGTGCGATCACCACATCTTTACAGGGTATGCCGGGATCATCCCAGTGAATTCCATGATAAAAATTAGTTAACCACAATGCACTGGTCCGTGTTTTACAAGATTTCACTTGCGTGAACGGTCTTGGTGATCGAATATTTGCGGAGAAGGTTTCAATTATTCCTGCGTCTTGTGTGTAGGCCACAAAAGCAACTTGTTTAAATACGAACTGTCTTGGCTCTCCATCATGGAATCCTTGAACATCTGCAATGATCTTCACAGGCTGAGTTGCCATCGTCAAATGATCAATGCACAGGACAGCATATTTTCATTTATACAGCTCGTTGCACAACACCTGTGAGCGGTGAGTAATTGATTATTCTGTCGTGTAGGACTAATGCATATGCAGCGGTGTATTCTGGGAAATTTGTCGATGATTCAAATTCAATTCGAACGTCTATAGGTCCAGACTTAATTATCTCATTCTGTTTAGAGCAGTTTATTACAATGATCGGTGAAAGCTCTTTGAACTTACGAGGACTCAGTAGACACCCCCCTCCCTCTCCTTCAGCAATTTCATAGTAAGAAGGACGAAACCTTGCATACATGTCATACGCGAGGCTGTATACATTTTCATTCCATTGCAGATGTAGATTGTCATATGGGTAGAATTCTGAATTGAAGTAGACTTTGGCGTTAGTTAACTTGCAGTTATCGAACACGGTGGAATCGTTTGATGTATTTGCTCTTCTATCAGTCTGAAACGCAAGTATAATGAATCTGGGTGTCTCGATATGACTGGAGGTCTTAATAGCCCATGTTTGTCTGCTCGCGGTCGGTAACACTGGATACTCAAAGATCTCCCGTGAGCGGAAGGTCAGTGACAGAAATGTACCTGAATTCAACACTTTCAAAAGCTTCAATCGTTCCTCGTCGGATACACTGACGTGAGGCATTTTCCATATTAATTTGTTGATTGTGATCCTATTCTCTTCTTGAGCTCCTTGAATGTACGAGTTATTGTCTGTCGCACTCCGCACGAGAATAAGTTACTGTTTAGCGTTCATAATAATCTGTCTCATATCCTCAAAATATCCCATAAGTATTTTTAGAGGTATGCATGCAGTAAATCGCTTGTACTCCTGGGGTGTTCTACCCTTCGCATCGTCTATGAACCATCCAGCATTTTCTAAACTATGCAGATCTGCTGGTGATGCCGAGACGTATGTTTTAAGGGTCGATGTTAGACCAACATTGCGTGTACGATCAATCTCAGAACCATTCAGTTCATAGCGAATCTCTTGGAAGAGGAATGCCAATGCGTTGCGTGTCAGCTTGGACCCCACTGTATCGGTGCCATCAGTTTTCTTGAATGACCCTTCGAGATATATGAAACTCTTGCACGGAAGAGTGAGTGTGTCCTGGTGCTGTATGACAATCCTGATTTCATCATTCTTGTTAAACGTGGTTGAAGCGTAAGATTTATGAGAGAAGTATTCTTGACGTATAATTCTGTCATCATACTCTACTGGATTGGTTATATTGAGTGATGACGTCATTGCAGGGTTTGAGACCAACTGATTTAAGAAACTCGTAGTTCATAGGTGTTATCAGTTTGCTGTTCAGTAGCGAAGTGGCGCGCTGTGCATTGCGTGCACTTGTTTTATACCGCAAGCCCATCTTGTTGTAGATGTAATCGTATATAGATTTCCTCACCGCGAAAGTCGACAAGTTTATTATTCTGATCCACAATACGCAGCTCCAAATAGCCCAATGTCTGAGCAGTCACTGGAAGGTATATTGCATTGGCAGGTGTCTCAACAATCTTATACCCCGCTGCAACTGAGGGGAAGAATCCGTAAATAGTGTGAATGAGAGTATCGTTGAGATAGGAATTCGTAGCAATGTTACACTCGACACTTATTGTGCTGACTGGGAGTATATCCACAGACTGATTGGACTTGTAAAATTTAGTTGGATCTTTCTTCAAAATCAGCCCTTTTGTGAATCCAAGCAGGGGTCCTATTGAATGTTTCTGGCTAAAGTCAATCGTTGCATTTAGAGTCCTTATTTCAGATTTAAGTGTATTGATGTTTGCACGTAGTTCAATACCTTTTCCAGACTGTTTTAAGAGTTCGTTTAAATCGTCAATATCGTATGCACCAGATTCTATTTCAAGAATATCTTTTTCACCATTAATATCTAGATGCAGTTTATTGTTAGTGTTGGTGATATTCGGGATGCTGTTGTACGTCTCCAGTCCAATCAATGCAACACTCCATTGACCTGCACTCAAATCAATTGGTGGGAAGTAATTTGCACGCAATACAGATGACCGTCCTTTCAACGTCAAAGTGTACGACATTGCATCTGAACGTCAACTGATGAATGAAGGTTTAAACATCCTGCTTATATACGTTAGTTCTTGTTCTTATTCTTCTTCTTTGTGAACGTCAAGAGAAAGATGATGCAAAGACGCCCGCAGAGGTATGTACACTCCTGGAAATTGAAATAGGAACACCGTGAATTCATTGTCCCAGGAAGGGGAAACTTTATTGACACATTCCTGGGGTCAGATACATCACATGATCACACTGACAGACCCACAGGCACATAGACACAGGCAACAGAGCATGCACAATGTCGGCACTAGTACAGTGTATATCCACCTTTCGCAGCAATGCAGGCTGTTATTCTCCCATGGAGACGATCGTAGAGATGCTGGATGTAGTCCTGTGGAACGGCTTGCCATGCCATTTCCACCTGGCGCCTCAGTTGGACCAGCGTTCGTGCTGGACGTGCAGACCGCGTGAGACGACGCTTCATCCAGTCCCAAACATGCTCAATGGGGGACAGATCCGGAGATCTTGCTGGCCAGGGTAGTTGACTTACACCTTCTAGAGCACGTTGGGTGGCACGGGATACATGCGGACGTGCATTGTGCTGTTGGAACAGCAAGTTCCCTTGTCGGTCTAGGAATGGTAGAACGATGGGTTCGATGACGGTTTGGATGTACCGTGCACTATTCAGTGTCCCCTCGACGATCACCAGTGGTGTACGGCCAGTGTAGGAGATCGCTCCCCACACCATGATGCCGGGTGTTGGCCCTGTGTGCCTCGGTCGTATGCAGTCCTGATTGTGGCGCTCACCTGCACGGCGCCAAACACGCATACGACCATCATTGGCACCAAGGCAGAAGCGACTCTCATCGCTGAAGACGACAGGTCTCCATTCGTCCCTCCATTCACGCCTGTCGCGACGCCACTGGAGGTGGGCTGCACGATGTTGGGGCGTGAGCGGAAGACGGCCTAACGGTGTGCGGGACCGTAGCCCAGCTTCATGGAGACGGTTGCGAATGGTCCTCGCCGATACCCCAGGAGCAACAGCGTCCCTAGTATGCTGGGAAGTGGCGGTGCGGTCCCCTACGGCACTGCGTAGGATCCTACGGTCTTGGCGTGCATCCGTGCGTCGCTGCGGTCCGGTCCCAGGTCGACGGGCACGTGCACCCTCCGCCGACCACTGGCGACAACATCGATGTACTGTGGAGACCTCACGCCCCACGTGTTGAGCAATTCGGCGGTACGTCCACCCGGCCTCCCGCATGCCCACTATACGCCCTCGCTCAAAGTCCGTCAACTGCACATACGGTTCACGTCCACGCTGTCGCGGCATGCTACCAGTGTTAAAGACTGCGATGGAGCTCAGTATGCCACGGCGAACTGGCTGACACTGACGGCGGCGGTGCACAAATGCTGCGCAGCTAGCGCCATTCGACGGCCAACACCGCGGTTCCTGGTGTGTCCGCTGTGCCGTGCGTGTGATCATTGCTTGTACAGCCCTCTCGCAGTGTCCGGAGCAAGTATGGTGGGTCTGACACACCGGTGTCAATGTGTTCTTTTTTCCATTTCCAGGAGTGTATTAAAGTCCTGATACCGTTGATAATTGTATAGCACATATCTTCTGTGAGTGAAGTATTGCTGTAATTCTTCGAGTGGTTGCAGGTCACGAAAGGAGTCGAAATAGTAGACCACCCCAGCGTCTTTCATAACGTACGCCACCCAGTGGGTGCCAGGACCTCCGACAACATCTAAATTCACAATACCGCATTCACCAGTTTTCCACATAGTCTTAGGTAATGTATCCCTCATAAACACACCACGGAATCTTGGTATCTTGAATTTATGTCTAACAAACTTAAGAAGGTCTGTATTTGTGAGTGGTCGATCTGGTAGGATCGCTATTGGGCTTTTTTTTTATGAATAGACCAAGACCCTTCTCGTACGGTTTCAAGTATAGGCCTTTTCCAATGACTGCTGCTTCCATCATGCGGTTATGTCTTCTCGCCTCTTCTAACTGGGTTTGCGAGTTTTGCGCATTCTTGACTGTTCGAGCGATAGCTACAGCCCCACCGGCGAGCGAACCTACCGCTGAGAGCGCGGAGAGGGCTGGGATGAGAAAAGGAATAAAACCGCCGGATGTCTTGGGTATTAGTAGAATGCGAGGTGCTTTAACGGATCTTCTCGTTGGTGATTCTTTGTCCTTCATTGCGTTTTTAGCTGCATACATCGCTGTCAGAATACATTTCTTCAAACAACCCTTCTTGTTCTTCATGTTTAGTGCGCGACGTGCAGCGTTCATAATGCGCTTGAAATTCATCACTCCTAATACTAACTTGATTTTTCCGCGCATGGTTTTATCAACTGCGAATGCTGCGATGCGTTGACCTATACCAATATCGTTTCTTTTCCGTATCGCCTTAGCTTTATCAGCTAAAATCCTATCTGCAATGTGACGACTTGGTAGATCTTTATTTGCTTCGTATGCAATGTCGTGTTCCATGCACGCTTCGTCAAGCAGATTCACTCCCTTATCACCTCGCGCCAAGCGTTTCTGAAGCTTTGTCCCAGGTCCGCAGTAGCTATACCCCGGGATGTGTAATTCCAAAGGTAGTTTGTCCAGAACACCACCGCCTCCTCTAATGTGCCCTCGATCGCGCATGTCAGGCTACTGTGGTGGTTGTGGACGATGAATGTTCATTATATAGCAAATCCCTGGCATCAATCCAACTGTTTTGTGTAGCAGGAAAACCAAGCCATTTGACTAGGGCTTTATTTCCAAGTCGTCTTATGACTCTCTCCACGAAAAAAAGATCTGGTTGTGAGCTCTTCTGCATCTCCTCAGTGTAGAAGGAGCCTGCAATTTCTTCACATTTACTGTCTTTCAATAAATAAGTTCTAGGATTCGTTCGCTGCACATTTGAAACCGTAAATATCTCAGTTGACCAGTTCGGTAGGTATGATTTCTCAAATGCGGTCTTGTGTTTTGAGATACGCACCAAATCACCTACATTAAATTTCTGTTTGCGTGGATCCAGTATCTTAAAGTGAAAGTATACCGTATCGATGAGTGTGTTATCACGAACATCAATTGGCCGCATTTTTATTGTGCTATGTTTGGTTCTATTATATTGAGCAATTATTTCTGGGAAGATATCTGTCCATTTGTATGAGCCACGAAGGTTAAACCGCATCCACATTCTGCCTTTTATTGTTCTGTTCAAGCGCTCTACGATACTTGCCTTCAGGTGAGTGAATGTCGAGTAGTGATGTATTCCATACCGTTGCATCACTGTCTTGAAGTACCTATTGTAGAACTCACCACCATGATCGGTTTGGAGATTGTCCGGGCATCGATTGTTTCCTATCTGTAGCAAGCGTTCAAAAGCATCAGCGACATTTGGTCCGGTTTTTGTCTTGACTGGTACTGCCCATGCAAATTTGGAGTATGTATCAATAACAATTAAAATGTATTTGAAGCCATTATTCTCATGTGAATATTGTCGCATATCTACAAGATCAGCTTGCCACAAGTCATCCATCCCTTTAATCATGACATGCCTGCGCGGGTATGTTTTGCGTGCTGGTTTGTGTAGTTCTCGAACTACTATCTCCATACTTATTCGATGATACCTCTCTCTCGAAGCTTTGAGATTATGGAGATAACTTCATTCGAATGAGCTGTATTACCCGCAGCAGCTGATGCCATGAGCAGACGTAGTCGATCTATTAGTTCGTTGGGGTCATCATAATATATATACTGAGGGACTCGATTGTTCACTGTCTTAAGACCAATGTCAATACCATCTCCGCTGCTGGCACCGTTGTTGTTGTTTTGGTCTTCAAGTATTGGTTTTATAATGGTTTTATACTTCCTGTTGGTTAGGCTTTTGGTGATCTTGTGTACACCAGTCATGTGTAGTATTTGACGGTACGTGTCCTTATCACTAACTGAATAATTTATAGGTTTTTTAGTTGGTCTTAGGAAAATAAGATTCATTAAGCCTGGTGTTCGGTCAAACTGTCTATCAGCTATTTGTATTTTGTCTTCTGTTACAGTTATGGGATGTGTACCCAACATGTATGGTCTTCCTGGGCTAACGCCGAATGTTCTATCTATCTGGCCTGGTGCGTGACTAATAATGAATTCATCAATGGCTTGACTGTCGTTTTGGGTCGTTTTTGTTTTTGGTGAGCGCTGTCGGAGAGACTCAGTAACGGGCTTAAAGGTCTCTCTTAGTGTTTGCTGACGATCAATATACCCTAACCTAAGCAACCGTAATTTCTCTCGGACTGCTTTACGGGCTTGAATGACTTTCTGTTTGGTCGTCGACATCTCAACGTGCACTAATCAGGCGTCTCTGCGACATGAGGCTTTACATATGCATTCATTTTCTTCAGCTTCTTATTATGATCACGATCGCCCTTATCGACAACAATGAGGTCTACATCTATTTTGCTCTGAATATGATCGACCTTTTCAGTTAAGTCGGTTACTTTCTTACTGACTTGATTAACTAGCTCATTTAACTGATTCACCATTCTCAGAAGGGTTTGGTAATAGGTCTCTAGTTCCCTGCGCATACTTGCAACTTTAAGAGCCATAGCTTGTATTTTCGCATCAATGTACAAGCGAATGTTCTGTCTGTGTACACCAATCATCTCAGGTTGAGAGGTGGACATACGCGCGAATTTGTCCATGGTATGACGTAGACTGATGTGTTAACGTCTACTACCTTGTTATATATGCAAAAATTCTTGAAAGTTTCGTCTGTATCTACCATTATACAGTTTTCTTGCTTTATCAATAACGAGAAACCCATACTGTGAATGGTTCCAACAGTCTGCACATATCTTTAAGAAATCATTGAACGACATATCCGTCGCCACATGTGCTTGGTAAATGTGTCTTAAATTAAGATTGTCCTGCTTGAAGGCTATAATGAGATTTGCGTTATCCCCAACAAGTTGTTTGGGGGTTCTGGAATATGTTTGACTTAGATAAAATACGTCAGCACCCATATGGCGACCGAAAGAGAAATATTTGCGAATTTGGTCTTGGTTTTCTACTGCAACATCGTCAAATATGAATACTGTGTTTGGTTTTGTTTCTTCAGGTGGGGGGATATCAGAGCTGTCACTGAATGTTGTGTATGTAACGCCATCTACACCCCGAAATATCTCATGCAATAGCTGATACTTGGGTTTGAAAGAGTGTTTTTGAGAACAGACAGACATGTTCAAATCGGACACCTTGCACATGAGTTAGCAGAGTCATGAGGACATTAGTCTTGCCGCAGTTGGATGGGCCTACAATAATTGCTCATATATTATCAGGGAGGAGAATTCCGTTTTTCTTGTTCTTCTTCTTCTTCTGCTCTTCACTTGAATCTTCACATGACCAGTCACCGACAACAAAGTCCTTGTGGTGAGGGTGCTTCACCCAGCCAGCCATGATAGTAAATGAGCCATGTACAAACAAGTACTTGACATGTATAGAAAATATAACCGAGAGGATAATAATAATATTTGTGTGTAGCCGGTATAGTTCAATCAATTAACCGATTGAGCTATACTGCCTACACGAGGAACGCATGTTTGAAGAGTAAGATGGTCATAATTTGAGTAGAATTAAAAAATTATTGGATCAATTTGATTATAATAGGAGTGGTGGTCTGAAATAAAAGAGAAACAGGAGATAAGATTAAATATAAATTATTTATTTAAAAATCATACATTGGATGTACTATTTCTGAGGTGTTATCGTAATCTGCACGTTTCTTCTTAGAACCTGTACAATATATACGAAATAATTCTCTTTGGTTGGCAATAAATTCTGCACGTATCTCACGCAATCCGATAGGTGACTCTGAGTACTCTGGTTTTTGACACACGCATTTCAATTGGATGTCTGTAGTTTTCATGGCCGTATGCGAACGAAGATGCTGTTCAAAATCGTCAATATGTATATTATTAACACGTAGAGAGTTTTTAACATCACTATATGCTGCCTCTATGCTAGGAACCCAACGATTCAGTCTCTCGAGAGCAAACCGTATAGAGGAGTCTAGGTTGAATAATTTGATAACTGATGGATGCCTTAGATAGACGCTGTCGACACCTGATTTAATGCATAAGGCGCAGTCATCATATACAGTAGTAATGGAAAGTGTGACATCGGCAAGACGAATTTCTGGTGGGGGATGAGTTGGATCATATTCGGTGGTCATTTGTTGATTGATGTAGCGCTCTGCATGACAGATCCCGGCCCAGTCGAACTCGGAAATCGGGACTTCAACACTTTTGGAAATATTTTCAATCTCCATTATAGCTTGGATCCCCCAGACATGATGGACGTCTATAGCAATGTTCACACGTTTGGAACCACTGGAGGTTAAATTATATGTCGTGGTGAATAGCGTAGCCGCACTAGACGTATTCTTTTTATTTATAGTATCTAAACTCGGTGGTTGCACTATCACGGGAGTGTCCGATTGTGATGAGTTATATGTAGGCATCCAGTACTGACCACCATTTAGTTGATCTTTAACACCCCCAGTGATGGAATTTGTTGTGTGGTGCGCAGATCGAGCGTCTTCATCACACAAGTTGCTGAGTGGGACGGATAGCGGCAACTCCTTGTCCTGCTCCAACATGTAAGCTACAGGATCCCACGTGGTCGCTACTGGGTCAAATGAGTCGGCTGTCGCTGGTGTAGGTCCGGATGAGATGGTTAACGAAGCTAATGATGATGCAGGTTCGGACGCGTCTGCGGAGCTAAGCATGGTTGCGTTTGACTCTGTTGAGAAAAGAAGATGAATGATTAGATATTAGCGAATAAGTGAAAACAATGAATAATAAGGATAATGAACGAGATAGAATAATGTGAAATATGATACTTACTTTTCCGTTTGATCCTGTCCTGAGTGACTGCACTGGAGGTTGACTGGTGCTTCATGATTGTTCTTCTTAGTCTTCCGCTGACTGAGTGACCAAGACTGAGGTCCCGGAACTTAACCTATATATGTCCTACAATGAGGTCATAGGATAGTTGAATCCTATTGGTAGAAGTCGAACATGTGACTCAATTAAGGGATCGTATTGGATACAGCCATTTCCACCACCCCACCGGATACATTGCGTGCGTAGAGAGAGATGGCGCTAACTCTCTCTCTCTATGTCACAACCCCGCGCCGGTAATCAAGACTAGAGAGTCAACACATGCCGGATACATTGCGTGCGACCTTGTCAACTAACGATGCTTTGGAAAGGTGACGGTGTTATGAAAACATTTCATGTCTAGCGCGTATACGTAGGCGTGAGGCGGGGAGGGGGGGGGGGGGGATGGTGACGGTATTTTGGAATGGTACCGGCCCTGTTCCAGTACTCATGGAACCCAGAGTATTTCGTAGCGACGAAATTTCTGTGTTAATTCGTCAATGTAAGGGAGCGAGGGATTCAGCAAAGATGGAATAATGCATCGGAAAAGAAATACACGACTCCCAAAAGAAAATCCTGTCGTTGCCATAGAAACGTTAGTCGATTCAGAAGGAGCAGACATGGAACCAAGACTATTTCATAGCGACGCAATTTCTGGGCTCATTCGACAATGTGAGGGTACGAGGGATGCAGTAAAGATGGAAAAATCCATCGGAAAAAAGATCCTCGACTCCCAAAAGAAAATCCTGTCGTTGCCGCGGAAACGTTTCTCGGTTCAGAAGGAGAAGGCATTGAACCCTGAGTATTTCATAGCGACGCAATTTCTGTGTTAATTCGTCAAAGTGAGGGAGCGAGGGATGCAGTAAAGTAGTGCATCGGATAAGAGATACTCGCCTCCCAGAAGAAAATCTTGTCGATGCCGTAGAAATGTTACTCGATTCAGAAGGAGAAGGCATGGAACCCAGAGTACTTCCAAGCGACGCATTTCTGTGTTAATTCGTCAATGTGAGGGTCCGAGTGATGAAGTAAGGAAGGAATTATGCTTCGGAAAAGAGATACTTGTCTCCCAAAAGACAATCCTGTCGTTTCCGTAGACACGTTACTCGATTCTGAAGGAGCAGGCATGAAACACACAGTTTTTCATAGCGACGAAATTTCTGTGTCATTTCGTCAATTTGATGGAGCGAGGGATGCAGTAAAGGAGGAATTATGCATCGGAAAAGACATACTCGACTCCCATTAGAAAATCATGTCGTTGCAGTACAAATTTTACTCGATTCAGAAGGAGAAGGCATGGAACCCAGAGTATTTCATAGCGACACAATTTCTGTGTTAATTGGTCAATGTGAGAGAGCGAGGGATGCAGTAAAGAAGGATTAATGCATTGGAAAAGAGATACTTGACTCCCAAAAGAAAACCATTTCGTTGCCGTAGAAACGATACTCGATTCAGAAGGAAAAGGCATGGAACCCAGAGTATTTAAGAGCGACGCAATTTCCCTGTTAATTCGTAAATGTGAGGGAGCGAGGAATGCAGTAAAGAAGGAATAATGCTTCGGAAAGGAGATTCTCGTCTCCCTAAAGACAATCCTGTCGTTGCCGTAGAAACGTTACTCGATTCAGAAGAGATGGCATGGAACCCAGAGTATTTAATAGCGACGCAATTTCTGTGTTAATTCGTCAATGTGAGAGAGCGAGGGATAAAGTAAGGAAGGAAGTATGCTTCGGAAAAGAGTTACCAGACTCCCTAAAGGAAATTCTGTTGTGGCCACAGAAATGTCATTCGTTTCAGAAAAAGAAGACATGGAACCCAGAGTATTTCGTAGCGACGAAATTTCTGTGTTAGTTCGTCAATGTAAGGGAGCGAGGGATGCAGGAAGGATGGAAAAGTCCATCGGAAAAGAGATATTCGACTCCCAAAAGAAAATCCTCTCGTTGCCGTACAAACGTTTCTCGATTCAGAAGGAGAGGGCATTGAACCCAGAGTGTTTCATAGCGACGCAATTTCTGTGTTAATTTGTCAATGTGAGGGAGCGAGGGATGCAATAAAGAAGGAATAATGCATCAGAAAAAAAAATACTCGGCTCCCAAAAGTCAATCCTTTAGTTGCCGTAGAAAAGATACTCGATTCAGAAGGAGCAGGCATGGAACCCAGAGTTTTTCATAGCGACGCAATTTCTGCGTTAATTCGTCAATGTGATGGAGCGAGTGATGCAGTAAAGAAGGATTAATGCATCGGAAAAAAAGTACCTCGACTCTCAAAAAGAAATCCTGTCGTTGTGTTGTTGTAGAAACGTTTCTCGATTCAGATGGAACAGGCATGTGAAACGTCCCCTTTGAACAATTATACACGACTGTCCTTAAACTGATACACAATATTTTTTTTTTAGCGCAACGCAATCTGACTTTCAAAAATCCCTACAAAAGAATGGCCCTGACTAACATTAAACTATACCTTTCACAAATCACTTGCCTCACAAAAATCTTCGCTGCTCAAGCTACTGCAATACAGCAAGCGCCACTACTGCCAGCTGAATGAAAGATTCAAACTATGGAAGGCACTAACTACTGCTAGAGATAGTTAGCTTATGTAAGATATTAATAGAGAACAAACAATGTGTTTACCTTGATATCATCATATATAAATATAGCAGTTTATGCCAAATTACAAATCTCCGCCATCTCTCTCCCCACATCCACCACTGCTGGCGGCTCACCTCCAACTGCCCAACACTACGCGCTGTTCACAGCCAGCTGCCTAACACTACAATGGCGAGTATTACAACAATGCAAAGCAGCCACAGACTGCACACAGCACAGCCAGTGATTTTCATACAGAGGTGGCGTTACCAATAAAAAAACCTAAACAGCCTACTTACACATGGAACCAGAGTATTTAATAGCGACGCAATTACTGTGTTAATTCGTCAATGTGAGAGAACGAGTGATGCAGTAAAGAAGGAAAAATGCATCGGAAACGAGATACTCGTCTCCCTTAAGACAATCCTGTCGTTGCCGTAGAAACGATACTCAATTCAGAAGGAGGATGTACGGAACCCAGAGTATTTTATAGCGATGCAATTCGTGTGTTAATTCGTCCATGTGAGAGAGCGAGGGATAAAGTAAGGAAGGAATAATGCTTCGGAAAAGAGATACCAGACGCCCAAAAGAAAACCCTGTCTTGGGCACAGAAATGTTATTCGATTCTGAAAAAGAAGACATGAAACCCAGAGTATTTCGTAGCGACGAAATTTCTGTATTAATTCGTCAATGTAAGGGAGCGAGGGATGCAGGAAAGATGGAAAAAATCATCGGAGAAGATATACTCGACTCCCAAATGATAATCGTATAGTTGGCGTAGAAACGTTAATCGATTCAGAAAGAGAAGGCATGCAACCCAGGGATTTCATAGCGACGCAATATCTGTGCTTATTCGTCAATGTGAGGTAGAGAAGGATGCAGTAAAGAAGGAATAATGCATCAGAAAAAAGATACTCGACTCCCAAAAGATAATCATTTCGTTGTCGTAGAAACATTACTCGATTCAGAAGGAGAAGGCTTGGAACCAGAGTATTTCATAGCGACGCAATTTCTGTGCTAATTCGTCAATGTGAGCTAGCGAGGGATGCTGTAAATTTGGAATAATGCATCGGAAAAGAGATACTCGACTCCCAAAAGATAATCGTATATTTGGCGTAGAAACGTTAATCGATTCAGAAGGAGAAGGCATGGATCCCGGAGAATTTCATAGCGACGCGATTTGCGTGTTAATTCGTCAATGTGAGGGAGCGAGGTATGCTGTAAAGAGGGAATAATGCATCGGAAAACAGATACTCGACACCCAAAAGAAAATCCTGTCGTTGCTGTAGAAACATTACTCGATTCAGAAGGAGAAGGCGTGGAACCCAGAGTATTTCTTAGCGACGCAATTTCTGTGCTAATTGCCTATGTGTGGGAGCGAGGGATGCAATAAAGAAGGAATACTGCATGAGATAAAAAATTCTCGGCTCCCTAAAGTCAATCCTTTCGTTGCCGTAGAAAAGATACTCGATTCAGAAGGAGCAGGCATGGAACCCAGAGTTTTTCGTAGCTACGCAATTTCTGCGTTAGTTCGTCAATGTGAAGGAGCGAGTGATGCAGTAAATAGGGATTAATGCATCGGAGAAGAGTACCTCGACTCTCAAAAGGAAATCCTGTCGTTGTTGTAGAAACGTTTCTCGATTCAGATGGAGAAGGCGTGGAACCAGAGTATGGCATAGCGACGAAATTTCTGTGTTAATTCGTCAA
This sequence comes from Schistocerca americana, assembly GCF_021461395.2. NCBI lineage: Eukaryota > Metazoa > Arthropoda > Insecta > Orthoptera > Acrididae > Schistocerca > Schistocerca americana. The sequence goes on from NC_060119.1 coordinate 41,534,247, forward strand.
TGTGAGGGATTCAGGGATGCAGTAAAGAAGGATTAATGCATAGGAAAAGAGATACTCGACTACCAAAAGAAATTCCTTTCGTTGCCGTAGAAACGATACTCGATTCAGAAGGAAAAGGCATGGAACACAGAGTATTTAATAGCGACGCAATTTCTCTGTTAATTCATCAATTTGAGGTAGCGAGGGATGCAGTAAAGATGGAATAATGCATCGGAAAACAGATACTCTACACCCAAAAGATAATCGTATCGTTGGCGTAGAAACGTTAATCGATTAAGAAGGAGAGGGCATGGACAAATAAAATTTCATAGCGTCGCGGTTTGTGTGTTAATTCGTCAATGTGAGAAAGAGAGAGATGCAATAAAGAAGGAATATTGCATCGCAAAAGAGATACCCGACTCCCAAAAGAAAGTACTTTCATTGCTGTAGAAACGCTACTCAGACCAGATGGAGTTTGGATGGAACCCAGATTTCTTCATAGCGACGCAATTTCGGTGTTAATTCGTCAATGTGTCGGTGCGAAGGATACAGTAATCAAGGAATAATGCATCGCAAAAGATATACTCGACTCTCAAAAGAAAATCCTGTCATTGCCGTAGCAACGTTAGTCGATTAAGGCACTGAACACACAGTAATTCATAGCGACACAATTTCTTTGTCAATTCGTCAGTTTGAGGGAGCGAGGGATGCAGTAAAGATGGAATAACGCTTTGGAAAGACATTGTCGACTCCCAAAAGTAAATCATGTCGTTACAGTACAAATGTTACTCGATTCAGTAGGAGAAGGCATGGAACACAGTGTAGTTCATAGCGACGCAATTTCTGTGTTAATGCGTCAATGTAAGCGAGCGAGGGATGCAGTGACGACGGAATAATGCATCGGAAAAGAGGTACTCGACTCCCTAAAGAAAATCCTCTCTTTGCCGTAGAAACGTTACATGCTTCAAAAGGAGAAGGCATGGAACCCAGAGTATCTCCAAACGGCGCAATTCCTGTGTTAATTCGTCAGTGTGAGGGAGCGACGGGAGCAGTAAAGTAGGAATAATGCATCGGAAAAGAGAATCTCGACTCCCAAAAGAAAATTCTTTCGTTGCCGTAGCAACGTTACTCGAGTGAGTAGGAGAGGGCATGCAACCCAGAGTATTTAATAGCGACGCGATTTCTGTGTTAATTCGTCAATGACATGGAGCGAGGGACGCAGTAAGGAAAGAAAAATACAACGGAAAAGAGGTACTCGATTCCCATACGAAAAGCCTGTCATAACCGTAGAAACGTTACCCGATTCAGAAGGAGAAGGCATGGGACCCAGAGTATTTCATAGCGACGCAGTTTCTGTGTTAATTCGTCAACCTGAGGGAGCGAGGGGTGCATTAAGGAAGATATAATGCATCGGTAAAGAGATACTCGATTCCCAAATGAAAATCCTGTTGTTTCTCCATTCTGAAGGAGAAGGCATGGAGCACAGAGTATTTTATAGCGACGCAATTTCTGTGATAATTCGTCAATGTGAGGGAGCGAGGGATGCAGTAAGGAAGGAATTATGCATAGGAAAAGAGATATTCGACTCCCAAAAGAAAATCCTGTCCTTGCCGTAGAGACGATACTCGATTCAGAAGGAAAAGTCATGGGACCCAGAGTATTTCATAGCGACGCAATTTCTGTGTTAATTTGTCGATGTGAGGGAGCAAGGGACGCTGTAAGGAAGGAATAATGCAACGGAAAAGAGATACTCGACTGCCATAAGTAAATCCTGTCATTGCCGTAGAAACGTTACTCGATTCAGAAGGAGAAGGCATGGAACCCAGAGTATTTCATAGCGACCCAAGTTCTGTGTTAATTCGTCAATGTGAGGTAGCGTGGGATCCAGTAAAGTAAGAATAATGCATCGGAAAAGATAAACTCGACTCCCAATATAAATCCTTTGTTGCAGTATAAACGTTACTCGATTCTGAAGGAAAAGGAATGGAACACAGGGTATATCATAGCGACGCAATTTCTGTGTTAATTCCTCAGTGTGAGGGAGCGAGGGATGCAGTAACGAAGGAATAATGCATCGAAAAGAGAATATCGACGCACTCAAGAAAATCATGTCGTTGCCGTAGGAACGTTTCTCGATTCAGAACGAGAAGGCATGGAACCCTGAGTATATCATAGCGACGCAATTTCTGTGTTAATTCGTCAAAGTAAGGGAGCAAGGGATGCTGAAAAGTAAGAATAATGCATCGGAAAGAGAAACTCGACTCCCAAAAGAAAATCCTTTCGTTGTCGTAAAAACGTTACTAGATTAAGAAAGAGCAGGCATGAAACCCAGAGTATTTCATAGCGACCCAAGTTCTACGTTATTTCGTCAATGTGAGGGTGTGAGGGATGCAATAAAGAACGAATAATGCATCGGAAAAAAGATACTCGACTCCAAAAGAAATTCCTTTCGTTGCCGTAGAAACGATACTCGATTGAGAAGGAGAAGGCATGGAACCCAGAGTATTTCATAGCGACGCAATTTCTGTGTTAATACGTCATTGTGAAGGAGCGAGGTACGCAGTAAGGAAGGAATTATGTAGCGGAAAAGTGATACTCGACTGCCATTGTAAATCCTGTCACTGCCGTAGAAACGTTACTCGGTTCAGAAGGAGAAGGCATGGAACACAGAGAATTTCATATTGACGCAAGTTCTGAGTTATTTCGTCAATGTGAGGGAGTGAGAGATGCAGTAAAGAAGGAATAATGCATCGGAAAAGACAAATTCGACTCCCAAATGATAATCCATACGTTGCCGTAGAAACGTTACTCGATTCAGAAGGAGAAGGCATGGAACGCAGAGTATTTCATAGCGACGCAAGTTCTGTGTTAACTCGTCAATGTGAGGGAGCGTGGGTTGCAGTAAAGTAAGAATAATGCTTCGGAAAACATAAACTCGACTCCCTAAAGTAAATCCTTCTGTTGCCGTAGAAACGTTACTCGATTCAGAAGGAGAAGGCATGGAACACAGAGTATGTCATACTCATGCAATATCACTGTTAATTCGTCAATGTGAGCTAACGAGGGATGCAGTAAGGAAGGAATAATGCATCAGAAAGGAGATACTCGACTCCCAAAAGAAAATCATTTCGTTGCCGTAGATACCTTGCTCGATTCAGAAGAAGTGGGCTTAGAACCTGAGTATTTCATAGCGACGCAATTTCTGTGCTAATTCGTCAATGTGAGGTAGCGAGGGAGCAGTAAAAAAGGAATAATGCATCGGGAAAGAGATACTCGACTCCCAAAAGAAAATCCAATCGTTGCAGTAGAAACGTTACTTGTTTGAGAAGGAAAAGGCATGGAATCCTGAAAACTTTATAGCGACGCAATTTCTGTGGTAATTCGTCAATCTGAGGGAGCGAGGGATGCATTATGGAGGGTATAACGCAACGGGAAAGAGATACTCGATTCCCAAATGAAAATCCTGTCGTTTCTGTAGAAACGTTTCTCGATTCGGAAGGAGAAGGCATGGAACACAGAGTATTTCTTTGCGACGCAATTTCTGAAATAATTCGTCAATGTGAGGGAGCGAGGGATGCAGTAAGGAAGGAATAATGCATCGGAAAAGAGATATAGGACTCCCAAAAGAAAATCCTGTCCTTGCCGTAGAGACGATACTCGATTCAGAAGGAAAAGTCATGGGACCCAGAGTATTCCATAGCGACGCAATTTCTCTGTTAATTTGTCGATGTAAGAGAGCGAGGGACGCAGTAAGGAAGCAATAATGCAACGGAAAAGAGATACTCGACTGCCATAAGTAAATCCTGTCATTGCCGTAGAAACGATACTCGATTCAGAAGGAGAAGGCATGGAACCCAGAGTATATCATAGCGACGCAATTTTTGTGTTAATTCGTCAAAGTGAGGGAGCAAGGGATGCAGAAAGGTAAGAATAATGCATCGGAAAGAGAAACTCGACTCCCAAAAGAAAATCCTTTCGTAGTCGTAGAAACGTTACTAGATTCAGAAAGAGCAGGCGTGGAACCCAGAGTACTTCATAGCGACGCAATTTCTGTGATAATTCGTCAATGTGAAGGAGCGAGGTACGCAGTAAGGAATGAATTCTGCGACGGAAAAGTGATACTCGACTGCCATTGTAAATCCTGTCACTGCCGTAGAAACGTTATTCGATTCAGAAGGAGAGGGCATGGAACACAGAGTACTTCATAGTGATGCAATATCACTGTTAATTCGTCAATGTGACCAAACGAGTGATGCAGAAAAGAGGGATTAATGCATCGGAAAAGGCATACTCGACTCCCAAAAGAAAATCCTTTCGTTGCCGTAGAAACGTTACTCGATTCAAAAGGATAAGGCAAGGAACCGAGAGTATTTCATAGCGACGCAAGATCTGAGTTATTTCGTCAATGTGAGGGAGTGAGGGATGCAGTATAGAAGGAATAATGCATCACAAAAAAGATACTCAACTCGCAAAAGAAAATCTTTTCTTTGTCGTAGAGACGATACGCGATTCAGAAGGAGAAGGCATGGAACCCAGAGTATTTCGTAGCGACGCAATATCTGTGTTAATTCGTCAATGTCAGGGAGCGTGGGACGCAGTCAGGAAGGATTAGTGCATCGGAAAAGAGATACTCGACTGCCATAAGTAAATCCTGTCATTGCCGTAGAAACGTTACTCGATTCAGAAGGAGAAGGCATGGAACCAAGAGTATTTCATAGCGATGCTAGTTCTGTGATAATTCGTCAATGTGAGGGATCGTGGTATGCAGTAAAGAAAGAATAATGCTTCGGAAAAGATAAACTCGACTCCCAAAAGAAAATCCTTTTGTTGCCGTAGAAACGTGACTCGATTCTGAAGGAAAAGGCATGGACCACAGTGTATTTCATAGCGTCGCAATTTCTGTGTTAATTCCTCAGTGTGAGGGAGCGAGGGATGCAGTAACGAAGGAATAATACATCGAAAAGAGTATTTCGACGCACTCAAGAAAATCCTGTCGTTGCCGTAGAAACGTTTCTCGATTCAGAACAAGAAGGCATGGAACACAGAGTATTTCATTGCGACGCAATTTCTGTGTTAATTCGCCAAAGTGAGGGAGCAAGGGATGCAGTAAAGTAAGAATAATGCATCAGAAAAGAGAAACTCGACTCCCAAATGAAAATCCTTTCGTTGTCGTAGAATTGTTACTAGATTCAGAAAGAGCAGGCATTTAACCCAGAGGATGTTATTGCGACGCAAGTCCTATGTTATTTCGCCAATGTGAGGGTGTGATAGATGCAGTAAAGAACGAATAATGCATCGGAAAAGAGATACTCGACTCCCAAAAGAAAATCCTGCCTTTGTTGTTGAAACGATACATGATTCAGTAGGAGAAGGCATGGAACCCTCAGTGTTTCATTGCGATGCAATATCTGAGTCAATTCGTCAATTTGAGGGAGCGAGGGATGCATTAAGGAAGGTATAATGCATCGTAAAAGAGATAATCGACAACCAAAAGAAATTCCTGTCGTTGCTGTAGATATGTTACTCGATTCAGAACGCGAAGGCATGGAACCTAGAGTATTTCATAGCGACGCAATTTCTGTGTTAATTTGTCAATGTGAAGGAGCGAGCGATGCAGTAAGGAAGGAATAATGCATCGAAAAGAGATACTCCACTCCCAATAGAAAATCCTGTCGTTGCCGTAGAAACGTTTCTCGGTTCAGAACGAGGAGTCATCGCACACGAAGTATATCATTGCGACGCAATTTCTGTGTTAATTCGTCAATGTGAGGGGGCGAGGGATGCAGTAATGTAAGAATAAAGCATCGGAAAAGAGAAACTCGACTGCCATTGTAAATCCTGCCACCGCCGTAGAAACGTTACTCGATTCAGAAGGAGAAGGCATGGAACACAGAGTATTTCATACCGATGCAATATCACTGTTAATTCGTCAATGTGACGGAACGAGTTATGCAGAAAAGAGGGGATAATGCATCGGAAAGGACATACTCGCGTCCGAAAAGAAAATCATGTCGTTGAAGTAGAAATGTTACTCGATTCAGAAGGACAAGTCATGGAACGCAGGGTATTTAATGGGGATGCTATATCTGCGTTAATTCGTCAATGTGAGTTAGCGTGGGATGCAGTAAGGAGGGAATAATGCATCAGAAAAGAGATACTCGACTCCCAATAGAAAATCCTGTCGTTGCCAAAGAAACGTTACTCGATTCAGAAGGAGAAGGCAAGGAACCCAGAGTATTTCATAGCGACGCTAGTTCTGTGATAATTCGTCAATGTGAGGGAGCGTGGGATGCAGTAAAGAAAGAATAATGCTTCGGAAAAGATAAAATCGACTCCCAAAAGAAAATCCTTTTGTTGCCTTAGAAACGTTACTCAATTCTGAAGGAAAAGGCATGGAACACAGAGTATTTCATAGCGATGCAATATCACTGTTAATTCGTCAAAGTGAGGGAACGAGGGATGGAGTAAAGAGGGAATAATGCATCGGAATAGACACACTCGACTCCCAAAAGAAAATCATGTCGTTGAAGTAGAAATGTTACTCGATTCAGAAGGAGAAATCATGGAACGCAGGGTATTTAATAGGGACGCTATTTCTGTGTTAATTCGTCAATGTGAGTCAGCGTGGGATGCAGTAAGGAAGGAATAATGCATCAGAAAAGAGATACTTGACTCCCAAAAGAAAATCAATTCGTTGCCGTAGAAACCTTACTCGATTCATAAGGAGTGGGCTTGGAACCTGAGTATTTCATAGCGACGAAATTTCTGTGCTAATTCGTCAATGTGAGGTAGCGAGGGAGCAGTAAAGAAGGAATAATTCATTGGGAAAGAGATACTCGACTCCCAAATGAAAATCCAATCGTTGCAGTAGAAAAGTTACTTGTTTGAGAAGGAGAAGGCATGGAATCCAGATAACTTCATAGCGACGCAATTTCTGTGGTAATTTGTCAATCTGAGGGAGCGAGGGATGCATTAAGGAGGGTATAATGCAACGGAAAAGAGATACTTGATTCCCAAATGAAAATGCTGTCGTTTCTGTAGAAACGTTTCTCGATTCGGAAGGAGATGGCATGGAACACAGAGTATTTCATTGCGACGCAATTTCTGAAATAATTCGTCAATGTGAGGGAGCGAGGGATGCAGTAAATATGGAATAATGCATCGGAAAAGAGATATTCGACTCCCAAAAGAAAATCCTATCCGTGCCGTATAAACGTTACTCTATTCAGAAGGAGAAGGCATGGGACCCAGAGTATTTCATAGCGACGCAATTTCTGTGTTAATTCGTCGATGTGAGGGAGCGAGGGACGCAGTAAGGAAGGAATAATGCAATGGAAAAGAGATACTCGACTGCCATAAGTAAATCCTGTCATTGTCGTAGAAACGTTACTCGATTCAGAAGAAGAAGGCATGGAACACAGAGTATTTCAAAGTGATGCAATATCACTGTTAATTCGTCGATGTGAGGGAGCGTGGGATGCAGTAAGGATGGAATAATGCATCGGAAAAGAGATACTCGACTCCCAAATAAAAATCCAGCCTTTGTTGTTGAAACGATACATGATTCAGTAGGAGAAGGCATGGAACCCTCAGTGTTTCATAGCGATGCAATATCTGAGTCAATTCGTCAATTTGAGGGAGCGAGGGATGCATGAAGGAAGGTATAATGCATCGTAAAAAAGATACTCGACAACCAAAAGAAATTCCTGTCGTTGCTGTAGATATGTTACTCGATTCAGAAGGGGAAGGCATGGGACCTAGAGTATTTCATAGCGACGCAATTTATGTGTTAATTAGTCAATGTGAAGGAGCGAGGGATGCAGTAAGGAAGGAATAATGCATCGAAAAGAGATACTCGACTCCCAATAGAAAATCCTGTCGTTCCGTAGAAACGTTTCTCGGTTCAGAACGAGAAGCCATCGCACACGAAGTATATCATTGCGACGCATTTTCTGTGTTAATTATTCAATGTGAGGGAGTGAGGAATGCAGTAAAGAAGGAATAATGCATCGGAAAAGAGAAACTCGACTCCCAAAAGATAATCCTTTCGTTGCCGTAGAAACGTTACTCGATTCAGAAGGAGAAGGCAAGGAACCGAGAGTATTTCATAGCGACACAAGATCTGAGTTATTACGTCAATGTGAGGTAGTGAGGGATGCAGTATAGAAGGAATGATGCATCGGAAAAAAGATACTCAACTCGCAAAAGAAAATCTTTTCTTTGCCGTAGAGACGATACGCGATTGAGAAGGAGAAGGCATGGAACCCAGACTATTTCATAGCGACGCAATATCTGTGTTAATTCGTCAATGTCAGGGAGCGAGGGACGCAGTCAGGAAGGATTAGTGCATCGGAAAAGAGATACTCGACTGCCATAAGTAAATCCTGTCATTGCCGTAGAAACGTTACTCAGTTCAGAAGGAGAAGCCATGGATCACGGAGTATTTCAAAGCGGCGCAATTTCTGTGATAATTCGTGAATTTGGGGGAGAGAGTGATCCATTAAGGAAGGTATAATGCATCGGAAAAGAGATACTCTACTCCCAAAAAAAAAATTCCTGATGTTGCGGTAGAAACGTTACTCGATTCAGAAGGAGAAGGCATGGAACCCAGAGTATTTCATAGCGACGCTAGTTCTGTGATAATTAGTCAATGTGAGGGAGCGTGGGATGCAGTAAAGAAAGAATAATCCTTCGGAAAAGATAAACTCGACTCCCAAAAGAAAATCCTTTTGTTGCCGTAGAAACGTTACTCGACTCTGAAGGAAAAGGCATGGAACACAGTGTATTTCATAGCGACGCAATTTCTGTGTTAATTCCTCAGTGTGAGGGAGCGAGGGATGCAGTAACGAAGGAATAATGCATCGAAAAGAGTATCTCGACGCACTCAAGAAAATCCTGTCGTTGCCGTAGAAACGTTTCTCGATTCAGAACGAGAAGGCATGGAACACAGAGTATATCATTGCGACGCAATTTCTGTGTTAATTTGCCAAAGTGAGGGAGCAAGGGATGCAGAAAAGTATGAATAATGCATCAGAAAAGAGAAACTCGACTCCCAAAAGAAAATCCTTTCGTTGTCGTAGAAACGTTACTAGATTCAGAAAGAGCAGGCATTAAACCCAGAGTATATTATAGCGACGCAAGTCCTATGTTATTTCGTCAATGTGAGGGTGTGATGGATGCAGTAAAGAACGAATAATGCATCGGAAAAAAGATACTCGTCTCCCAAAAGAAAATCCTTTCGTTGAAGTAGAAATGTTACTCGATTCAGAAGGAGAAATCATGGAACACAGGGTATTTAATAGGGACGCTATTTCTGTGTTAATTCGTCAATGTGAGTTAGCGTGGGATGCAGTAAGGAAGGAATAATGCATCAGAAAAGAGATACTTGACTCCCAAAAGAAAATCATTTCGTTGCCGTAGAAACCCTACTCGATTTAGAAGTAGTGGGCTTGGAACCTGAGTATTTCATAGCGACGAAATTTCTGTGCTAATTCGTCAATGTCAGGTAGCGAGGGAGCAGTAAAGAAGGAATAATTCATTGGGAAAGAGATACTCGACTCCCAAATGAAAATCCAATCGTTGCAGTAGAAAAGTTACTTGTTTGAGAAGGAGAAGGCATGGAATCCAGATAACTTCATAGCGACGCAATTTCTGTGGTAATTTGTCAATCTGAGGGAGCGAGGGATGCATTAAGGAGGGTATAATGCAACGGAAATGAGATACTCGACAACCAAAAGAAAATCCTGCCTTTGTTGTTGAAACGATACATGATTCAGTAGGAGAAGGCATGGAACCCTCAGTGTTTCATAGCGATGCAATATCTGAGTCAATTCGTCAATTTGAGGGAGCGAGGGATGTATTAAGGAAGGTATAATGCATCGTAAAAGAGATACTCGACAACCAAAAGAAATTCCTGTCGTTGCTGTAGATATGTTACTCGATTCAGAACGCGAAGGCATGGAACCTAGAGTATTTCATAGCGACGCAATTTCTGTGTTAATTTGTCAATGTGAAGGAGCGAGCGATGCAGTAAGGAAGGAATAATGCATCGAAAAGAGATACTCGACTCCCAATAGAAAATCCTGTCGTTGCTGTAGAAACGTTTCTCGGTTCAGAACGAGAAGCCATCGCACAAGAAGTATATCATTGCGACGCAATTTCTGTGTTAATTCGTCAATGTGAGGGAGCGAGGGATGCAGTAAAGTAAGAATAAAGCATCGGAAAAGAGAAACTCGACTCCCAAAAGAAAATCTTTTCGTTGCCGTAGAAACGTTACTCGAATCAGAAGGAGAAGGCATGGAACCGAGAGTATTTCATAGCGACGCAAGTTCTGAGTTATTTCGTCAATGTGAGGGACTGTGGGATGCAGTAAAGAAGGAATAATGCATCGGAAAAAAGATACTCGACTTCCAAAAGAAAATCTTTTCTTTGCCATAGAGACGATATGCGATTGAGAAGGAGAAGGCATGGAACCCAGAGTATTTCATAGCGACGCAATTTCTGTGTTAATTTGTCAATGTCAGGGAGCGGGAAGGATTAATGCATCGGAAAAGAGATACTCGACTGCCATAAGTAATTCCTGTCATTGCCGTAGAAACGTTACTCGATTCAGAAGGAGAAGGCATGGAACCCAGAGTATTTCATAGCGAAGCAATTACTAAGATAATTCGTCAATGTGAGGGAGCGAGGGATGCTGTAAAGAAGGAACAATGCATCGGAAAAGAGATACTCGACTCCCAAAAGGAAATCCTGTCCTTGCAGTAGAAACGTCACTCGATTCAGAAGGAGATGGCATGGAACACAATTTCAAAGCGGCGAAATTTCTGTGTTAATTCGTCAATTTGAGGGAGCGAGGGATGCATTAAGGATGGTATAATGCATCGAAAAGAGAAACTCAACTCCCAAAAGAAAATCCTGTCGTTGCCGTAGAAACGTTATTCGATTCAGAAGGAGAAGGTATGGAACCCAGAGTATATCACAGCGACGCAATTTCTGTGTTATTTCGGCAATGTGAGGGAGCGAGGGGTGCAGTAAAGAAGGAATAAGGCATCGGAAAAAAGATACTCGACTCCCAAAAGTAAATCGAGTCATTGGCGTAGAAAAGCTACTCGGTCCAGAAAGAGAATGCATGAGACCCAGATTTCTTCATAGCGACACAATTTCTGTGTTAATTCGTCAGTGTGAGGGAGCGAGGGATGCAGTAAAGAAGTAACAATGCATAGGAAAAATTTGGCTGAGGCCTGAAGTGGAAGAATCTGAGAAATTTAGCTAATAATGTTACATATATCAGAAATGTGGATTATACGCCATAGGAGTTTTTAATGCAGTTCACGAAAATATTGTCTCTACTGAGGTCAAAGTTTTGTGTGACAGTAACGTTATGTGGCCGCGTATTAGTGGTCGAGGTGAAACCATGTTATTTGTTACATGTTTCACCGGCCATCCGATTCCGCTGAGATAGTTCTAGAGTCATTCAAAGAACGTCTACGGCCAGTTGGACGTAAATACCCAGACCACGCAATAACTTTACCTATCGAGTGCACGCTGAAACGTCTATAGGTTCCTTGCATGGGGTACAGACAGACAGTCTTGCGAAGTACTTTTGATCACGTATGCTGAAATCAATCTTGAGCAGTTAGTTTGATAGACCACACGCAGTCGAAATTTGTTAGACATCGTAGCTACAAAGAGGCCGGACCTTATCGTAAGCGTCAATACAGAGGTAGGAGTTAATAATCAAGGTGTCATTATAGCAACTCAGAGACAACGGTGTCGTCGGAAGTACCCCAGGGAAGTGTGATAGGGTCGCTATATTTTCTGTATACATAAATGGTATGGCGGAGAGGGTGGGTAGCATTCTACGGTAGTTTGCTGATAATGCTGTGGTCTACGGAAGGCGTCAGAATTGAGTGACTGTAGGAGGATACAAGACGGCTTAAAAAAATTTTCTGGTTGGTGTGATGAATAGTAGCTGTGTCTAAACGTAGAACAATCGAAGGCAATGCACTTGAGTACGAAAAACAAACCCTTAATGATGGGATACAGCATTGGTGGTGCCACAGGTCACAGTCACGTCGTTTTGTGTCTAAACGTAGAACAATCGAAGGCAATGCACTTGAGTATGAAAAACAAACCCTTAATGATGGGATACAGCATTGTTAGTGTCACAGGTCATAGTCACGTCGTGTGGGGGTAATGCAACAAAGCGATATGACTTGGAACGAACATGTGCGGATTGTGGTAGGAAAGGTGATCGGACGGCTGCTGTTTATTGGAAGAATCTTGTGCAACTGTGATTCGTCTCTAAAGGAGACCGCACTTAGGACGCAAGTGCAACCTATTCTTAAATACTGCTCGATTGTTTGGGATCCTTGCTGTTGTGGATTGGCAAGAGGGCCAACCCACTAATGTAAGAGGAAAGGCACGCGTTTAAGCTCACGCAGGCTGGCGTGAGGTCTGGAACAAGACAAGGAAATTAGTACTTAGAAAAACGGACGTAGATGGTGGAATACTTAACTTTAATCCATTAATGTTGAACGTAGCTCTTGTCTGTACATTATTTACAATATCAATAGCAACTGATAATGGCGCCTTGCTAGGTCGTAGCAAATGACGTAGCTGAAGGCTATGCTATCTATCGTCTCGGCAAATGAGAGCGTATTTTGTCAGTGAACCATCGCTAGCAAAGCAGGCTGTACAACTGGGGCGAGTGCTAGGAAATCTCTCTAGATCTGGCGTGTGTTGGCGCTCGGTCTGCAATCACTGATAGTGGCGACACGCGGGTCCGACGTATACTAACGGACCGCGGCCGATTTAAAGGCTACCACCTAGCAAGTGTGGTGTCTGGCTGTGACACCACACTTGCCATGTGGGATTAAAGTCAGAGATCCAAGCAGTTCAGAGGCGGGCTGCGCCCCATGTTGCCAGTAGGTTCGAACAACACGCAGGAGCTACGGAGATGCTTTGGATATCTAAAATGGAATCCCTGCAGGGAAGGCGACGTTCTTTTCTAGGAGCGTTATTGAGAAAAATAGAAGACTGCAATCTGAAGCTGACCCCACAACGGTTCTACTGCCAGTGATATACATTTCATCTATGGACCACTAAAATAAGATACGAGAAATCAGGGCTCGTATGGACGCATGTAGACATTAATTTTGACTCGCTCTGTTTACGAGTGTAACAGGAAAGGAAATGACAAGTGGTGGTGCGGGGTACCGTCCGCCACTCACCGTACGGTGGAATTTGGAAATTTGTGGTAAGGAGTGTGGGACCAAACTGCTGAGGTCATCGGTCCATAAGCTTTCACACTACTTAATCTAACCCACGCTAAGGACGACACACATCGCCCATGCCCCAGGGAGGACTCGAACCTCCGACGGGGGGAGCCGCGCGGACTGTGACAAGACGCGCTCAGACCGCGCGGATACTCGGCGCGTCATTGCCATATGTGTAGCACACTCTCACACTATATATGGTAAAGGGAAAAAATCGCAGCACCGAAAAGTAATTAAAGCAGAGAACTGAAAGTTCTCGGGAATACATTTGCCATATGGCATGTAAGTGATTAACAACGCAAAACAATAAATTAATGTACGAATGGCAGAGGCCACTGCAAAAGTGAAACGCTGTTACATTAATAACCGGTGTACCTTCCAGAATGTTGAATATAAGCATGAAAACGTACCTGCAGTGTGTTTTACAGGTGCCGATTGTTGGTTTGCGATGTTGAGATCCACGTCTGTTGCACTTGATCCGTAAATATAGGTTCGGTTAACGCTGGTTGTGCATGACGCTCTCGTTCAAAAACGAAGAAGTGATGACAGTGGAATCTTAGTCGCCTTAAAGGCATTACTGATAAACGTCGAGTCACCACGTCCAGTGTTAAAGACAACTAACGCCCATGACCGTTACAGCGTGTATTCAAAGCAAACCTGAGCAAACCAAACGCAGTCCTGGACGAAACCCCACGTCCCGAAAGGTTTACCAGCAGCTAGAACTGATTTGCATCCTTACAGTGGCGTTAGTAGCGCCACTCCTAAGCGACTGGCGCGAAATTTAGAATAAATTTCATCTTTCAGCTGTCGAAACACGCCTACTAACTTTCGTTTATGTCGCAAATTTCTTCTTGGTATTGCCATTTTTTCCGTTTTTATTTAACTTGAGAAAACTAAGTATCTTGGAAACGACTCATCGCACGAAAAATGTGTTCTAGGTTAAAAGTTTCTATTTGTAATGTTGACGTCTATCTCTGCGGCAATTGGCTTTCTCCTAATCATTCTTCCTACGTGGAAGGGGTCAACTTCATCATTTTAAAATGGGATATCCCATTTTTTAGCACATTCGGATTCTACGCCAAAAAATACGCACGGTTTACTGAAGGGATTGTTTCCCATTCGTGGTAGATGGCACCGTAATCGAAAAATATCATGTGTGCCTGTTTTTGCAATTAGGAACCGATGCATTGGATTCTACATTTCGTTTACGATGTAAATGTAAACCTGTATGTTCTGTTGGTTGATGCTTATGTTCAATGTTACTTGAGAGTTGCATATGTGATTGTACAGCATAAATAGAATGGTTAGGCTTTGACATTTCTGGCAGATAAGCTACTTGTATGGTGACGTAGTTTTATGTTCCTGTAGGGTTGGTTTTGGTGAGTCCCGATACCATCGGAATGATTGATTTGGGAGAGCGCCTGCGAACCCCACCACCAGAGTGACTGACACCGGTGTGTTTCCATCCAATCCCCGTAACTTTGCACTGGCAGCTGTACTACTATCGATGGAATACGAACCACGACCTCTGAAATAACGTAAAATGTCCATGAAGTGAACTTGACAGGCTCATGTGCCATGGATACTCAACGAAATGAGGCAACCCAATGGTAAGAGGCATGGGGATTCACCGAAATCAAGCATTCCGATGGGAACAGAGAACTATTACATTGACTTCTTTGTTCCGCGATCATGCTAAACTTAGCTTCTAGGCAGACTTTGAAACGGCTAACCGTATTGTACTGCACAAACAAACATGGAACACAAGAGTAAATTTCGAACGTAAATACGAACTGTTAGAACACAAAGGTTTTCATTTACACCTTAAATGAAATGTATGACCAAGTAATAGCAAAAAAGCACACTTTATATTTGTCGATTACAGCGCCGTCTATCACGAATGGAAACAATGGCTTAGAAAAAACCGCAAGTATTTTTTGGTTTAGAATCCGAATAGGAAATAAAAATGGGTGAGGGGGCTTCTCATTTGAAAGTATAAACTAGATTCCTCACAAACACGAGAGGTGGTTAGGAGTAGCTAGTTTTAGCACAGACAAATGTCCCCTTTACTAATTTTACATTTTCACGTAGAAATTTTTTCCGTATGATGCGTGTTTTACGAGATATTTAGTTGTCTCAAGTTAAAACAAACACCCTGCATATATGGATATATCGTGTTCGGAAATAGCCGTTACAAGTTCTAGGACTTGTAGAGGGGAGTGAGTACAAACTCGTATTCTGAATAGGGGCTAGTTTCCGGAAGCGTACCGTGTCCGTGCTACAGCCGTTTAAGAACATGTTTGCTAGGTAGGTATGCAATAGGGTATCATGGTGGGGGGTACTTACGTAGGATGGACTGAAGTCATTTGACGCCTGTCTTACCTCCCTGACCTGATCGAGCCTCATTCACATGTCTCTGAGTGTTAGAGCAACATGCTTGAGTACACGTCTGCAGAATACATAGACATCATGCTTCTGAATAGTAATGGAAGAGCTGCCCTTCTCTTTTATCACGATTTTTTGCAAAACGTCCGACTCTATCGCATACCCTTTTACTTACAACTACGCAACGGCTTAGAGAAATGGTACCATCACCGCCAGGAGGCATGACTGTGGTGTTGTAAAACAAGTGATGTGCTGGGTCACGACTAATCAGTCACTTGTAAAAGTGTCCGCGTCACCAATATGTTTTCAAATGGTTTTGGCACAGGAACGGTACATTTTCAGACATGGGTTCTGGATGAAAATGTTACCTGTCCACTCTCCTGCATAAGAAGTACTGGCAACCTGCAACGTGAATTTTCGAACACCCTGTGTATACAACCAAACGGAAACGATGACACTCAGCGACTAGTCCAGAGCACCCGTAGTCACTTGGTGTAGGGTCCTCAGATCACTGTAGAATGCACTGCTTAAAACGGTGTTCTATAGTTTGCTCCTCTGCTACGAAGTTGCAGTCAGAAACAAACGGAGAGACCACTTCTTGAAGGTATAACTAAATCTCCCTTGACCTGTCCTAATCTTGGGCCATATTTAACATAGTATTTGGAAATTTTAAACCTTCTTCTTGAACCAGGTGAGCATTGTTGGCCGGATGTTCATGCAGCGTCGTCCTCACATGGAAGTCGTAAGAACTGATACTTTCTGAATTAACCGGGGTGGCATGCGTGATTTCAGACCGTTTGTTGGTAGATCTTGTAACACATCGTAAATGGGAGAGCAAGTTTATCTCATATGCTCTCTTGCTTACATTTTCTGTTAGCAATGAAACTTACAACAGATAATTGATGCACGAAATTCCGTCTAACTAAAGGCTTATGAAAATATGGGATAGTTGGTAAGCAAAGGAAACTGGAATTAACAGCTGGGAAAGCTGAGATGAGTCTTACATTTTCTTCATTTAGTCCTTAACATTGTACGAACAAAGGGAAGGTTGACAAACTATCGATATAGGATCAAGTGATTACTTACTTTTAGAATACTTTAACTAACTAGCATAATTAAATTTATTCCTACCAAATGACGTGTCTCGGCCGACATCGACCATCCTCAGATCATAAAACACAGGCAGTGGTTCCATCCCACCGCTGCGCAAACCACGTTGTCAGTGGTGGGACTGAAGCACCTTTTGTATTTTATGATCTGAGAGTGGCAAATGTCGCCCGAAACAACTCTTATTTCTGTTTATTTGTTAGAAAAATATGTAATTGTTTCAGATAATTAAACTATTCTAACAAGTGTAACATGTAAGGTAGACTTGCTGTTATTGTTGTGGTCCTCAGTCTGATGACCGGTCTTATGCAGCTCTCCAGGGTGCTTTACCCTGTGCAACGTTCTTATCTCCGAATAACCACTGAAAAGTACATCCCTCTGAATCTGCTTACAGTATTCATTTCTTGGTCACCCTCTGAAATTTTTATCCCCCACGCTTTCCTCTACTACCAAATTGGCGATCCCTTGACGTCTCAGAATGTGTCCTATCGACAGATTCCTTCCATTAGTCAAGTTGTGCCACAAATTACTTTTCTCCCCAGTTCTGTTCAATGCTTCCTCATTAGGTATGTCATCTACCCATCTAATCCTCAACATTCTTCTGTAGCACCACACTTCTAAAACTTCTGTTGTCTTCTTGCTTAAAGTGTTTATCACCCATGTTTCACTTCCATACCTAGTTACACTCCATACAAATACTTTCAGGAAATACTTCCTGACACTTATATCTGTATTCGATATTCACCAATTTCTCTTCCTCCGAAACTATTTTCTTGTCATTGCCAGTCTGCATTTTATATCCTCTCTACTGCGGCCATCATTAGATACGAGGGTCGGTCAAAAAGTAATGCCTCCCATTTTTTTTCTACTTAAAGAAATTAAGTTAAGTGAAAAATTTGAATTTGGCGCCATTCCTCAAACCTTCTTCTGCAATCCACTGCAGTAGTAACTTTCTGTGTCAACAGGTGGCAGCACAGCAGAAGTTTGTAAGATGGCCGACATCGATGTTCGTTTGAGACAGCGTTGTGTGATTGAATTCTTGAATGCAGAAGGTGAAACGCCCATACGCATTCATGAAAGACTGAAGAAGGTGTATGGTGTTGTGACAGTGGATGTCAGCACTGTTAGACGATGGGTTCGTCATTGTAAGGAAGCTGAAGGGCAAACACCGTTGACTGACGAAAAGCGGAGCGGCAGGCCGGTGAGTGCAGTGACTCCACACAACATTCAGCAAGTTGATGACATCATTCGTGGTGACCGTCGGGTGACTGCAGATGAAGTGTGTCGCATTATTTCTCTTAGTAAAGGCAGTGTGATCACGATTATTAAACAATTGGGGTACTCAAAAGTTTGTGCATGGTGGGTTCCAAGAATGTTAACCGATCAGAATAAAGAGGCAAGGAAAACAATAGCCTCCCAACACTTGCAGCGCTTCCGTTTGGAGGGAGATGAGTTTCTGAAAAAAATTGTCACCGGGGACGAAACATGGGTGCATTTTTTTGAACCCGAATCAAAGAGGCAGTCAATGGAGTGGCGTCACACAAGCTCGCCGAGGATGAAAAAATTCAAAACTGTGCAATCGGCAGGGAAAGTTATGGCAACAGTTTTCTGGGATACAGAGGGTATGATTCTGGTTGATTTTTTGGAGCAGGGATGCACAATAAATTCTGTTCAATACCTCACAACCCTCAACAAACTTAAAGCACGTCTTCAGCGAGTTCGCCCAACAAAATCAATGGCAGATGTTCTTCTTTTGCATGACAATGCAAGACCACACACCAGTCGTCACACCTCTGACGAGATTGTCAAAATTGGATGGGAAGTTTTGCCTCATCCCCCATACAGCCCTGACCTGGCACCATCAGACTTCCATCTGTTCGGGCCACTAAAAGAAGCTCATCGTGGGATTCATTTTGAAGATGAGGAGGCCGTCAAAACATCCGTGCGTCAATGGCTTAGGAAGCAGAGCTGTGATTTTTACCGTGCTGGGATACATGCCCTTGTTCAAAGATGGACCAAAACTGTAGAGATGGGCGGAGATTACATTGAAAAATGACAAAATGATCCTCAATGTTGTGGTTTTCAACCTATGTAATTGCATTTAAATTTCCTGACAATTAAACGTAGAAAAAAAAAATAGGAGGCATTACTTTTTGACTGACCCTCGTATTTTGGTGCCCAAATAGGGAAACACATCTCTTACATTAAGTGTCTCTTTTCCTAACCTAATTCCCTCATCATCATCTGATTTATTTCGAGTTCATTCGATTATCCTCGTTTTGCTGCTCTTGATGTTCTTCTTATATCAAGACACTGACCATTCCATTCAACTGCTCTTCCAAGTCTTTTGCTGTCTCTGACAGAGTTACAGTGCCATAGGATAACATAAAAGTTTTTATTTCTTATCTCTGATCTTTAATTCCTACTAAAAAGTTTTCTTTGGTTTTCTTCACCGTTTGTTCATTGTACAGATTGAATATCATCGAGAGTAGGCTACAAACCACTCCACTGTCTTATCAGTCACTGTTTCCCTTTCATACCCATCAACCCATAACAGTTATCTGGTTTCTGTTCAAGTTGTAAATAGACTTCGGCTTCAAGTATTTTACCCTGCCACCTTCAGAATCTCAAACACAGTATTCCAATCAGCGTTGCCAAAAGCATTCTCTAAGTCTACAAACGCTATAATCATAGGTTTGTCTTCCCTTACCCTGTCTTCTGGGAGAAGTCATAGATCCGGTATTGCTTCCTGTGTTCTTACATTTTTCCGGAATCCAAATTTGTCCTCCCCGAGGTCGGCTTCTACCAGTTTTTGCATTCTTCTATAACGAATTCGTGTTTGTATTTTGCAACTATAACTTAATAAATTGATAGCTCTGTAATATCCAAATCTGTTAGCTCCTGCTTTCTTTGAAATTGGAATTATTATATTCTTCTTGAATTCTGAGAGTACTTCACCTGTCTCATATATTTTGCACAACAGAGGGGGGCGGGCTGTTTTGTCATAGATGTTCTCCCAAGGTTATTAGTTGTTCTGGCAGAATGTCGTCTACCCCCTAGGCTTTGTTTCCACTCAAGCCTTTCAGTGGTCTCTCATATTCCTATCTTCCATCTCATCTTCATCTAAGTACTCTTCTGTTTCTGTAATACTGCCTTCAAGTTCATCTCCCTTGTACGGACCCTCTTTATATTCCTTCCACATTTCAGCTTTCTCATCTTTGCTTAGGACCGATTTTGAGTCTGCGCTCTTGATGTTTATACAACTGCTTCTCTTTTCTCCAAAGGGCCCTATAATATTCCTGTATGAGATATCTATCTTTCCTATATTGAAATACGCTTCTGAAACCTTACATTTACCGTTTATCCATTTCTGCTTAACAATCTTGTACTTGTTATCAATCTCATTTTTTAGACATTTTTATTGGGTTCGTCCTATTACATTTACTGCATTTTTATATTTTCTCCTTTCATCAATGAAGTTCTACGCTGAAGCGTTAAAGAAACTGGTATAGGCATGCGTACTCAAACATAGAGATACGTAAACAGCAGACTAAACTGTATAAAACAAAAAGAGTCTGGCGTAGTTGTTAGCTCGGTTACTCCTATAACAGGGTGGCGCACGAAATGTGTTACCAATTGTTTCTTTCACAATTTACGACGCACATTAGATATCATGCTGGGATCTCTGCAGCAGTACCAGCAGAGCTTGGAAAAGCAAATGAGCTACGAAATGACGCGTAATTCACTATACTGCCGCTAGGAAACTTGTAAGCAGCGATGGCTGACAATGGAAGACTGACGACACAGCAACGATCGGCAATTTTGTTACTTTTTCATGAAACGAAAAGCCTTGTTGTGACTCAGAGGCGTTTTCCACAACAGTTTAACACACGATGGGTCCCTTGCAAGAAGACCATCCACAGGTTGTACGATAAATTTGTACTGGGAGGAACAGTATTGGAAGCGATGCGACCTCGGCACAGAAGTCCCGGGAAATTGTGTAGAAAGGCAGCAGTGCAACTGGGAATATCCAGACGTTCCGGTCAACGCATTCTTAAAAGTGACCTCCATATCTACCCATACAAGATGACCTGTGCACAGAAGCTCACTGAGGAACACAAGCAGCAGAGACTACTGTTTGCTCAGTGGGCGGAGGATAGGGAAGAAACTCTCAACAACGTTTGGTTTTCAGACGAGGCGCATTTTTATTTAGACGGTGTGGTTAACAAAAAAAATGTTCGCTTTTGGGCCACCGAAAACCCACAAGTGCTTCATGAACAACATTATGCTCCGAGGGTTACAGCGTGGGCAGCAATTTCCAGTCACGAACTTATAGGACCCTTTTTCTTTGAAGAAACTGTGAACAGCGAGCGTTATTGAGGAATGCTTCGCGATAGCTTCATTCCACAGCTTCTTGCTACTGCCTTGCCCTTCAACATGCAGTGGTTCATGCAAGATGGAGCAAGACCACATACTGCAAACACTGTGTTGGAGTTTTTACACGAGCATTTCGACATGCGGATTATTTCACACAGTTTTCCAGGTCGCTTCAATTACGGACAAAATTGCGCCCCCCCCCCCCCCCCCCCCCAGTCCAGACCTCTATCCATGTGACTTTTTTCTTTGGGGGTACCTAAAGGAAAAATTTTTCCCGAAACGTCCACTTGATTTAATGGAGCTCAGAAGACTTATTCTTCAAGCTTGCAGTGAAATTACGGAAGACATGTGCCACAGGGTAATCACTAACTTCAGTGTTCGTTTGAAGGAAGTTAGGAAACGAAATGGTGGACATATTGAGGATGTGCTGAGTTAGAACAAATCTCCATGGACGGCCCTTCATTGTAGTATATGTTCCTTTCAAATTGTATTGACAATAAAGTTTATATTCAAAAACAAAATGTGTAAGTAGGCTGTTTAGGTTTTCTTATTGGTAACGCCACCTCTGTATGAAAATCACTGGCTGTGCTGTGTGCAGTCTGTGGCTGCTTTGCATTGTTGTAATACTCGCCATTGTAGTGTTAGGCAGCTGGCTGTGAACAGCACGTAGCGTTGCGCAGTTGGAGGTGAGCCGCCAGCAGTGGTGGATGTGGGGAGAGAGATGGCGGAGTTTTGAAATTTGTCATGAACTGCTATATATATATATATATATATATATATATATATATATATATATATATATATATATATATATATATATATGATGATATTAAGGTAAATACATTGTTTGTTCTCTATTAATATCTTTCACTTGCTAACTATCCCTATCAATAGTTAGTGCCTTCCATAGTTTGAATCTTTTATTTAGCTGGCAGTAGTGGCGCCTGCTGTATTGCAGTAGTTCGAGTAACCAAGATTTTTGTGAGGTAAACGATTTGTGAAACGCATAGGTTAATGTTAGTCAGGGCCATTCTTTTGTAGGGATTTTTGAAAGTCAGATTGCGTTGCGCTAAAAAAAAATATTGTGTATCAGTTTAAGCACAGTCGTGTATAATTTTTCTAAGGGGAGGTTTCATATGTCGACCCTTAGCCGAGGATACCTCACTGGAATTTTCTGATTTTTTCCTTGTAGTTTGTGTAATTAGCGTAGATTTTGTTTATTGCTAGCGCGTAATTGTAGAGAGAATCTCCTTTGTAGTTGTAGTCTTTCATTGTGGTACAGTAAAACAGTTGTAGCATCCATGCAGTTTTACACCAAGGATTTCTCAGCAGCGCGGGCAATTAACTAGATATTTTTTCAGTGCTATGTTAATGTGTTCTCTTATTTTTGCTCTTCAAATTGTGCTTTTCTGTGTTATCGTGTGAAATATTGTGACAATAATGGCGTGTGAAAAACGCAACACTAGGCTCCAAAGTAAACTGAGAAATGACAGCGAAGACGAAAGCAGTGTGTTAGCGCCACCGTGTAATGAATTAACTAATGTTCAAAGTAGTAATTTGGTAATTGTGCATAGGGAAATGGAGCGGGCGGCAAACAATGGCGTAGGCAGTGAAACAATTAGTGAACAGGGAAGCATTATCGATCGGTCGCTCGGCAACAGCTCGCCTCCGGAATCCGAAATGACAGGACACAATTTTGCAAATACTGTAGATTCAGGTTTTGGGTCCTCACCGTTTTCACAAATAAGTCAAGACACATTTTCTGCTTGTCAAAATGTAAATGTTGCCGGTGCACTTCACTGCCGAAAAGCACTGTGGAACATGTTTCAGACACCAGTGCATTGTCATTACAGTTAATGCAACAAATGGGACAAAGCCTACAAAAGTTGGACACAATGCTTGAACAAAATCAGAAACAAATGGGACAAAATCTTCAAAAGTTAGACACAATGGAACAAAATCTTCAAAAGTTAGACACGATGGAACAAAATCAGAGACAAACACAGCAACAGCTTCAAAAGTTAGACTCATTGGAACAAACTCTTGAACAAACACGTGAAGATTTAACTACTGAGTTACATAACATTGAATCGAAATGTCAAAAAGTCTGTAATGACGTAAAAGCTCAAATTTGTGAGCATTTTCAACCTATTTTTTCGTGGCATGAAAATGCATTACAGAATCATGAAGCAGCCATAAAAGAACTGCAAACTATTGTTCATGAAAATCATGAGACCTTGCAAGCTAAATTTGACTCAGTTGCATCTACCGATTCGGTTACGGAACTTGCAAAGACTCAGGAAAACTTAAAGGACACAGTAGATACTCTGAAACTTGGTTCAGAAAAACACACTGAGGAAATAAGTACACTATCGGAGAATGTAGCCGAACTTTCGGATCAGTTCATTAATTTATCTACGAAGGTAGATGATAATCTGAATGGCACTAAATCGGTAGTCTTTAATGACACAGAAGAGAGCGAACAAATTAGGAAACTGAAACAAAATCTGAATCAAATTAATACGCAACACCAAAGAGAAATCCGGGAAGTACAAGATCAGCTGACACAGGTAATACAAGAATTACGTATTTCAGAGGACACTCGTGCTCCGACACGGGAAGAGGGACATAGAAATACGGAACAACCACAAAATAATAACACAAGACACTTCGGAAATTATGAAAGAAATTGGCAAGGCGCATTGTATTTTGAGATGGAACCGCCGACACGACGCAACAATGACCGATATGCTACTCGCCGACACGATGATTTTGACTATAACGTGTTCATTACTACACGTAAATTCAAAACGTTTAGGAATTCTGCCAACGACATTCATCCACAAGTGTGGCTTCATCAATTCTCTCATTGTTTTCCTCCCAACTGGTCATTGGAGCACAGGTTAGAATTTATGTGTGGCTACTTGGAGAATGAACCAGTTGTAAGAATGCGATCGGTCATTCACGATTGTCACAATGAAGGAGATTTTTATCATGCCTTCCTCTCAGCATATTGGTCTCAAGCTACACAAGACCGAGTAAAACATAGCATCATAATGATGAAACATTTCGAAAAATCTGAATTTTCCAGTCTTGTGAAATATTTTGAAGACATGTTGCACAAGAATCAGTACCTGTCAAACCCATACAGTCCCTCAGAACTCATTTGTATTTGCCTAATCAAATGGCCTGAATATTTACGACATATTATTTTAGCAGGACGTTGCAAAGACGACATTGAAGCTTTTCAGGGACTCTTACAAGAATTAGAAATTGACACAGACAGTCGCAGGATGCGAAATCAGAAAAACAATCACTACAGGTCACATCCGTCACAATTCCGTGACGACAGAAACAATAACTGGACACGACAGGTCTATTCTTACAACGTAGATCGTGACCAAAACAGACACCACCCGTATGACAAACGTTGGCAGAGTAGTAATAATTACAGGGAAAGATCACCTCTCCACAGTAATGACTATCACAGAGACAATCAGAGAAACAGACAATTTGGGAACCAAAATAATTATTATCTAGGGAGACAGAATAACTTTAGACGCAACGGTCCAGCGCGCAGTTACGATTCAGGGAGAAATTCTCCACCACGTGACCCACAAGAAAGAAACTATGGCATCTATCGACATGACGACAGACGATATGATCGTAACGACAGACCTGAATTGCATCAGAACTGGCGGGATTCAAACAGAGCAGGGCCCTCTCGTCAAGGTGAATTTGTAGAAGTTAGATCTCCAAACTCCAAAAACGACGCGCGCCAACAAAGAGACAATAGGCAATGACTCATACCGCTGGCAGCCACAAAACGTACGTATGAAACTAACGACGCAGCTGCCGTAGCTAGTAATTACGTAAAAATGGAAGACATTAGGGACATCTTACTCCAGGAACACGACGTAAAACATAACAACATTGCATATCCTGTGATTCACATTACAGTAAATGACGTAAAATTTACGGCAGTACGTGACTCTGGCAGTCCCATTTCAGTAATTAGTGAAACAGCCTTTAGCAAATGTAACAAATCGAACGATTGCCCCACACTTCCGTTACGTAAGATTAAATTACAAGGTGCAATCTTTGGAAAAAGTGTAGATGTACGCCAACAAACCAATTTAGTATTCTTTTGCCAAAGCCACAGCTTCTCTATGATCTTTCTTATTGTTCCATTATTGTCGACGGAAATTATATTGGGAGTAGACTTTTTGAATGAATACGAAGCAATCTTAAACTTTCACGATGCTGAAATAAGTGTAGAGAAAGAAGGTAAGTCAATAGCTTTGAAATTTGAAGATTGGCTCTCAAACTATGACGAGGAAATTAATCGGCTTTACCTTCTGTTAGACAACAGTTCGGAATTTTCTACGGAACTAGACACTAACAATCACTCTGCAAGTACTGACAGGGATGATATCGACGAAATATTTGATAGTAATGAGTTAATTCAGAATAAAATTCAAACAATTGAGAATTGTAATGACACTGATAGGCAGGACCTTTTTGAGACTTTACAAGCACATTCCACAGTTTTTACTCACAAAACAGGAACAATCAAGGGATTTCAATACCAATTTCGTGTTTGTGAGCATACTAAATTTTGCGTCAGACCATATGTAATTCCAGCACATTATAGGGACCGTGTTAGAACAGAAATATAATCTATGCTTGACGAGGGCATTATTGAGCCTGCAGTAAGCTCATACAGCAATCCATTACATGTTGTTGAGAAGAAAAATGGATCCATCAGGCTTGTCTTAGATTCGAGACAAATCAATACTATCATTATTCCTGAAACAGACAGGCCGCAAACGTTGGAAGAACTTCTTCAAAATTTTAATGATCTCAGATCCAGCTTTTATCAGATCGAACTTCATCCAGAATGTAGAACATACACAGCTTTCCTTTGTTTCGGCGTTTGTTATCAGTTTCGGAAACTTCCTTTTGGTTTGAACATTTCTTCAGCAGCATTCATTCGCGGGCTAAATTCCATATTACCTGAGTTCTTAAAACGTCACATCACCTTATAGGTGGACGATATTCTCATAGCAGAAGCTTCATGGGAACAACATATTCGCATCCTCAACAGTTTGTTACGTACTTTTGCAGAATCTGGAATTACAGTTAACTTGGAAAAGTCTGAATTCGGTAGGTCAAAGGTGAGGTTTTTGGGACATATTATTTCTTCTGAAGGCATTCAGCCGGATCCTGAAAAGTTAGAAGCAATCAGAGCCATTCCAGTTCCATCCACAAAAAGACAAGTCCGCAGTTTTCTAGGTCTCATAAATTTTTACCGTCGTGCAAATTGTTGTTTGCAATATGCAAATTGTTGTTACACCAAAACTTTGTTCTCTCACTGGAAAAAAATACTATTTGGAACTGGGACGAACAAGCACAGTTGGAATTCAATTCTTTGAAAGAATCGCTACTTAACGCGCCAATACTAGCACATCCAGATCTGTCACAAGATTTCTGCCTTAGCACGGATTCTTCTAAAGTCGGTCTTGGTGCCCATTTATTTCAAGAAGCCACAGAAAATGACACTACTATTCAGAAAACCATTGCTTTTGCTAGCCGAGTGCTAACAAAATCTGAAAAAAATTATTCCGTTACTGAATTAGAAGCTTTAGCTATCGTTTGGGCAGTTAAAAAATTCCGTTTCTTTCTTTCTGGTAAGCACGTAAAACTATACAGTGATCATCGTGCATTACAATTTCTTATGTCCTCAAAATTAAATCATGACAGGTTAAAACGTTGGGCATTGTTTCTGCAAGAATTCCGCTTCACAATAGTCTACATTCCCGGCAAGGAGAACATTGTTGCGGACGCACTGTCACGCGCACCAGTTGGGCTTGAGAAAAGTAACACTGAAGGCAACCTCGAGAAAAATTTCAGTATTCTTTACATTCAGAAAGTCGCCTTTGAAAACTTCATCACCACATCTTTAAAGGACATTGCTCATGAACAAGATAAAGATCCGATTTGGAAAGACATCAAGAGCAAATGGTATGAAAAGACACACACACAGATTCGGCATTATTACCTGGTTAGAAACAACATACTCTTCAAACGCTGCACTGTTGATGACAAGCTATGGGTACTTTGCATTCCAGACTATTTTGTTAATAAGCTCATTTGGTACATTCATTTCAGCTACGCACATTTTGGTCCACGAAAATGTTATCATATTCTTCGAACGACTTGTTATTTTAACAATATGGAAAAGAGAATTCGAAGAGTCTTGTCTATTTGTAAATTTTGTCAAAAGGCGAAACCATCTACTGTCTCACATCGTGCTCCGTTGTTTCCTATTATTCCTTCTAAATTAAAAGAATTTGCTGCTGTTGATCTCTTGGGACCGCTTGTCAGAACATCTAATGGATTTTCGTACGTTCTAGTCGCTGTTGAACTTACTTCAAAATTTGTTTCTTTCACTCCGTTACGTAAAGCCACTGGACGCTCTGTATCCACCGCCTATGTTAAAACTTTCTTACGTGAAGTTGGACACGTTAGTAAAGTCATTTCAGATAACGGACCGCAATTCAGATCTGCTGTTTGGTCACGCATGCTTCGCAACCATAAAATCAAACCTGTTTTTATTTCATTGTACTCACCACATTGTAAACCCTCTGAACGGATTATGAAAGAAATCAATAAGCTTTGCAGACTTTATTGTCACAGAAAGCATCAGCATTGGGACAGATATTTACACTTATTTCAAAACGTGCTGAATGAAATGCCTCATGATTCCACTGCTTTACCACCTACTCTAGTACTGAAGAATGAAGAACCACCGAACAGAATCAGAGAGCTTGTACCTTTCCCGAATACACGTAAACTTCGACACAAAGACATAATTGATTTGGCTCTTAAAAATATAAAATCTGCAGCAGACAAAAGGAGAAAACTACATGGTAAAGCAAATGCAAAGAAATTTTATATTGGTCAGAAAGTTCTCATTAAAGCTCATTCATTGTCACATAAGAAGAATTACTTGAGTCAAAAATTCTTTCTAGTTTACAATGGACCTTACAGAATCCGACGTATACGACATGATAATTGCGTTGAAGTTGAAACTCTGCGTACTAGGAAGAGTAAAGGTTTACACCACATTTCACATGTAAAACCGTTTATTGAAAGATAATCTGCTTTTTAACTTTATCTTTGCCATATAACTTTTCACTTTACATTACTACTATGCTTTGTCAGACTTAGAATCTGTTAATATGCAACAATGTTTGAAGTTAAATATCCAGTCAAGAACCAAGAGAACTTATTTAAAGAGAAATTACGAATGCATTGTTATTGTGAACAGACGACACAGTGTTATTGTGTGTGTACATTCTTGCTTGTTAGTTGCATGATTACGTAACGACTATAAGGCTCACATACTTAGAACATTTGCCAGTACTGCTAATGAGATTTTAATGCAACATTTTGGTTTACTTGAAAATACATTCTGGATTTAAAGTACTTTCTGTGGAATTAATTATGACTTATCATTTGGTTTCTTTGACAGATACACGATTATATCACGACGCTACTAATGAGTGACAATTTACAATGTTGTTTTTGCGGTGTATCTGTTTTATATCCTCACAGTTTTTCTGAATTCTTCTGGAAAGCAGAACATGTTTTAGTAGTGAGCTACAATGTGAGGGCCTTTTTCGTAGCACAACAATACTTTACAGTATAGTACTTTCTTGATCACATTAATGTACGTAATAACTACGATATCTATACACAAAGCATTTCACTTTCATTTATGATGGGGTAAGTACATTGACTTCTGCAGAACTTAGCTTTCGGAGGACGATAATTACAACACTTCCACAGAATTATCTTACAGCAAGACGCACATTTAGCGCTACAGGGCACGCATTCGAGTGATTAATTTTGTACTTAAAACGTTTATTTTTAAAGATATTTGAAGTACAATGATACGAAGTTTTTCCGTGATACATTTCATTCCATAGCTGTAATCTGTAACACCTGAGGGTATAATTACATTGACCCTCAGGGGGGTACACGCTTACTTTGTGTATCATGTGTTTGGCAAGCACAAGGAGCCCTAGCTAATATGGTATTTGCTTATACAACTTCACACATCGGTACCATATTTCTCTAACACAGAATTACACAGCTATCTGATCATTTAACAGAGAAAGAAACTTTTTTTACTACATCAGTGACACATGTTTACGCAATTACACTGTTGGGTAACTTCACACTTGTGAAATTGTATTTTGTCTGTACTTTATGAACTGTTCATATTTTTTTCGGACCCATTGTGATACCATGAGAGCTTTGAATGATGTATTTGGTAAGGGAGCATGATTTTTAAAGTACGTTTGAGGTAAATGACACTACTGACATGAGCAGAGAATTTTTTTTAGGTTTTGAAACTATTGCAAAAAGCTATGACGTTTTTGAGATTTGACTGAGGTGTTATGATGTTATTTTTACGATGACGATGTGTATTATGCTTCTGAGGTATGTTTATGATAAATAAGCTGATGCTATATGAGGAATTTGATTATGCTACGTATTTCTTAAGATGAAATATTGAAGAAGTGCCGACGAATATGTATATGTATAATGAGGTAAGGAATACTGAATAGTGGTTAGGGACTCTGATTTGTGGAAAAGAATGTCGTAAACCAAGAATCGTACTTTAGAATTATGAAATGTGTGTAAATGCGTGAATGTATCACAATGCAGGCGAAAATTTTTTGCACACTGTTATATTCATAGGATTTTGTTTCTACACATTTGTAACGTAAATTTTCGACCTGTGAAATTTTCATATGAGACTGTCACTGTAGCGGAAACTGGTGTTGTAAATATTTCGGTAAGAAAGTTAAGTGACCACCTGCACGTAATGCGTCGTGGGCACCCAGCTGGACGACAGTCGTCTGAAAAAAAAAGCCATTAGCGTGTGCCCCTTTCAGAGGCAAAGGTGGAGAAAAAAAAAGGGAGGCCATTATCCTCGCTATTGACGTTCCTTTGTAGAAAGCATCGCAAAAACTACATGGTCGAACTTGAAAACATATGATTACACAGTGGAGCTCTTAATTTGTGATTTTTACTAAAATGCCTAATGAAATGATGAGAAACATTTTACATCTATTGTCTTTCTTGTTGAGAGAGTTTTTTGCCTTTGGAGACGCCATTTGCCTAGTGAATGACGTTTCATGTGTTGCTTTATATATACATAATTGCTCATTTTGTTTAACATCTAGTTTCTAGCTGCACTGCTGCATTGGTTAAAATAAAATTTAATATATGTACTAATATAGTTATTTTATGCCTACAGATCCAGCCAATAAGAAATTTATGATCTACTTCCAAGAAAACGAGGGCACATTAATAGACATTTCCCTTCACAGGAATTACATAAATAATTTCTTTACGATTTAGTAACTTATCTGCTAGTGTAAGTTCTCGTGATGCATCACTCTAGTGTTAAGATGTGACATATGATGTGGACTGCTAAGGCAGCCAGTCCACAGTGACTGGTAGCCAAAAGAAAGGCACGCGTACACACACGCCGACTGGCGTGATGTCTGGAACAGGATAACTATTTGATTCTGATAAGAAAAGTATGCAGCTCCTCGAATACTTAACTTTATTCTTTGTTGGTTTACAACGTTCTTCTTGAGACATTTATACGATAACTCTCAAACTATTTAAGGCTAATGGCGCCTTGCTAGGTCGTAGCCATGGACTTAGCAGAAGGCTATTCTAACTGTCTCTCGGCAAATGAGAGGAAGGCTTCGTCCGTATAGTCGCTAGCAATGTCGTCGTACAACTGGGGCGAGTGCTCGTCCGTATCTCGAGACCTGCCTTGTGGTGGCGCTCGGTCTGCGATCACACAGTGGCGACACGCGGGTCCGACATGTACTAAATGGACCGCGGCCGATTTAAGCTACCACCTAGCAAGTGTGGTG
This sequence comes from Schistocerca americana, assembly GCF_021461395.2. Classification (NCBI taxonomy): domain Eukaryota; kingdom Metazoa; phylum Arthropoda; class Insecta; order Orthoptera; family Acrididae; genus Schistocerca; species Schistocerca americana. Next base: position 41,565,340 of record NC_060119.1, read on the forward strand.
TCTGGCGGTGACACCACAACATAGATATTAGACATGGCCATTTTTAGTGTAATATTTTTTCTGCTTGAGCTCTGTCATGTTTAGATTTAATTTATTGCTTTTGCTTCTGCTGTTTGCCAGGCATAGTGCTACTGAATTTTAATTTGTGTTACTCTGCAAAGCCAGTTTACTACTGATTTATTTTTCATGTTTGCTGCTCATTTCCTTATATTAGTTGCAATTTATGCTGCTTGCTTTGCCTTTTGTATTTTTTATCATTGCTGTTTGTGTTCATTGTTTTGTGCTGCTGCATTGCCTCGTCCCTTAGTTTAGCATCTGAGCTCAGTAGATTTAAGTTAGCTTAACAGGGGTAGACTATATAAGAGAATGAGTTGCGATGAAATGCATTGAGAAGTCATACGAAAAAAGTACAGAAAGCAGGTATAGATAGGACTTTTTGGAAATAATGAAGAACGAAGGGAGATCTCCGAGAAGTAAAGAAAGTTTTGTTTGCAAAATACTGCAGTAAAAGAAACCCTGCCCTTTCCTTGTGTTATCCCACTATGTGTTTGTGTACTCTTGTATATTTGTGTTTTTCCTGTCTTTATGTGTTTAGCTGATGTTGTTCTGTTGTAGAATTTTTTTAATACTGTGTTATTTACTTTGTAAAGATGTTTAGACATTATTTATTCTGTTTTGTTTTCATGCTCATGTGTGAAGTTGATGTTTCGAAAGTTATTCTGATCTTTTATGTATTTACTTATGTCATAATTCCTGTAACACTGATGTATATGTTAGTTCGATTCTTTTGTAAAGCCTGTACCACAAATGTTATCTGTATTGTTATGTTCTTTAATGATGTATTTTGTACCTTTGTAATTGTATTCTTATGTTATAAAATTGTAATTGACACAGTTCATCAAATTAAGTAACTTGTAAGTTACATTTCACTGCACACGTTTCTGTTGGTCATAGTATATGCACAATATGTGAGAAGTAGGGACTGATAGTGTTTGCACGTGTGTTAATAATTCAGCAAGGGACTGGTTAACAGCATTGCTGGTTCTAAGGACATTTCAAACAAATTTTTTGTGAGTGGACATGTGGTGGTTTATGTACTTTCTATATTCTCCGCAAGACTCTTCGATGGTGATTGTGCACCTGCACAGCCACAACAGATGGCTGCTGGCCATCTCTACAAGGACTACAGTGGGTCTGCATCTTTGATGGCCCACAAATACCATTATTTCTACAAGGACTGCAGTGGGTCTGCACCTCTGGTGACCCACCAATACCATACACTCCAGCAGGACTACAGCGGGTCTGCTCTGTGATGACCTACCTACCAATATTCTTCAACTTCGATTGACTCTGCTGTGGGTTTGCTCTGTTTTGGCCCATTACCTGTCTGCATGTCAAGAGTCAACACTGTCCTTCTGTTGGGAGGACAACACTACTTCTTCAAGACAGCATGGAAATCCACTACTTCCGTGTGCATTTTCTTTTACTGCTCAGACTTTGAGAAAAACACTGCAATGTTACTGTGATGAATGATCAGGACTGTCTTTATGGAGTGTGAGAAAATTTTAGCTTTTGACCAACATTGTATCAATAAGTGTGTGCCTTTGATTTCTTTGTTATTGTAATTATGAAAAATTTTATCAAATCATTATTGGCCAGTGCCCAAAACAATTTGTAAAAATTTTTTGTGGGGAGCATGGGGGCTATGCAAGTAGGCTGTTTAGGTTTTTTTATTGGTAACGCCACCTCTGTATGAGAATCACTGGCTGTGCTGTGTGCAGTCTGTGGCTGCTTTGCATTGTTGTAATACTCGCCATTGTAGTGTTAGGCAGCTGGCTGTGAACAGCACGTAGCGTTGCGCAGTTGGAGGTGAGCCGCCAGCAGTGGTGGATGTGGGGAGAGAGATGGCGGAGTTTTGAAATTTGTCATGAACTGCTATATATATATATATATATATATATATATATATATATATATATATATATATATATATATATATATATATATGATGATATTAAGGTAAATACATTGTTTGTTCTCTATTAATATCTTTCATTTGCTAAATATCCCTATCAATAGTTAGTGCGTTCCATAGTTTGAATCTTTTATTTAGCTGGCAGTAATGGCGCCCGCTGTATTGCAGTAGTTCGAGTAACCAAGATTTTTGTGAGGTAAGCGATTTGTGAAACGCATAGGTTAATGTTAGTCAGGGCCATTCTTTTGTAGGGATTTTTGAAAGTCAGATTGCGTTGCGCTAAAAAAAAATATTGTGTATCAGTTTAAGCACAGTCGTGTATAATTTTTCTAAAGGTTACCAAGATTTAAGTGAGTTTGAACGTAGTGTTACAGTCGACGCACGTGCGATGGGACGCAGCATCTCCGAGGTAGCGAAGAAGTGGAGACTTTCCCGTACGGAAATTTCACGAGTGTACCGTGAATATCAGGAATACGGTACAAAATCAAATCTCCGACATCGCTACAGCCGGGAAAAGATCCTGCAAGAACAGGACCCACAACGACTGAAGAGAACCGTTCAACGCGACAGAAGTGCAACCCTTCCGCAAATTGCTGCCGATTTCAATGCTGGGCAATCAGCAAGTGTCAGTGTGCGAACCATTCAACGAAACATCATCGATATCGGATTTCAGGAGCCAAAGGCCACTCGTGTATCCTTAAGACTGCACGACAGAACGCTTTACGCCTCGCCTGAGCCCATCAACACTAACATTGGACTGTAGATGACTGGGAACTTGTTTCAAATTGTATCGAGCGGATAAACGTGTACGGGTTTGGAAACAACCTCATGAATCGATGGGCCCTGCATGGGCTACTGTTCAAGCTGGTGGAAACTCTGTAATGGTGTGGACGAGTGCAGTTGGAGTGATACGGAACCCCTGATATGTCTAGATACGACTATGTCAGGTGACACGTACGTATGCATCATGTCTGATCACCTGTATCCGCTCATGTTCACTGTGCATTCAGACGGACGTGGGCAATTCAAACAGTGCAATGTGAAGCCCCACACGCCCAGAATTGCTACAGAATGTCTGAATAAACTCTCTACTCAGTTGAATCGCTTCCGATGGCCACCAAACTCGCCAGACATAAACGCTATTGAGCATAGCTTGTATGCCTTTCAACGTGCTGTTCAGAAGAGATTTCCACGCCTTCGTACTCTTACGGATTTATGGACAGCCCTGAAGGATTCATGGTGTCTTTTTCCTCTAGCACTACTTTAGACATCAGTCGAGTCCATGCCATATCGTGTTTCGGCACTTCTGCGTGCTCGCGGGGGCCCTTCACGATATTAGAGAGATGTACCAGTTTGGCTCTTTCACCTTATCCAGGTCCCTTCTCCTTAATTTCCTACCTTTTTGCAACTTCTTCAGTTTTAATTAACAGTTAATAACAAGTCAATTGTGGTCAGAGTCCGTACCTGCCCCTGGAAATATGCTGTTATTTAATATCTAATTCCTAAACCTCTGTCTTGCTATCGTATAACGAATCTGATACCTCCTGGTGTCTCGAGGTCTCTTAACGATTCTCTAACCAGGTCTTGGTGATAAATGAATTGTGATATGCGAAAAATTCTACCAGGCGGCTTCCTCTTTCGTTCCTTTTGCCCAGTCCATATTCACTTACAAGTTTTCGTTCTCTTCCTTTTCTTGCTATCGAATTCCAATGACGAAATTTTCGTTTCCCTAATCTATCTGAATAATTTCTTTTATCTCATCGTATATTTCTGCGATTTCTTCACCATGTGCAACATAAATTTGTGCCACTATGGTGGGTGTGGGCTTCGTATCTATCTTGATATCATGGTTACAATAATGCTTCACTACACTGTTCACAGTTGCCTACCAGCATTCCTATTTTCTTATTCATTATTAAGCTGACTCCTGCATTACCCCTGCTTGATTTTTTATCTACAATCTTGTATTAAATTGTCCGAAAGTCCTGTTCCACTTGTCAACAATCTTCACTTATTCTCACAATATCTAACTGTAGTCGCTACGTTTCCCTTTATAGCTTTTGTAATCTACCTCCCCCTACTAAGAGATCTGACATAACACTCTCCAATCCGTAGAACGCCAGTTTTGTATTTCCTGGTGTCGTTATCCTCTTGAGTAGTCCTCTCCTGAGTATCCGAATGGGGGACTATTTTATTTACAGAATTTTCTACCCAAGCGGATGCCATCATCATTAAACAATACAGTAAATCTCCGTACCCTCGGGAAGAATTACGTGTCTAGTTTCCCCTTGCTTTCAGTCTTTAGCATTACCAGCGCTGCAAGATCGTTTTGGCTGATATTATAAAGCGAGATCCCTCAGTCATCCGGATTGTAGACTTATAAACTAAAAATCTACAAAACCCATCAAGTGAATTATAAAATAGACTAGCAATGGGATCAAATGGTTCAAATGGCTCTGAGCACTATGGGACTTAACTTCTGAGGTCATCAGTCCCCTAGAAATTAGAACTACTTAAACCTAACTAACCTAAGGACATCACAAACATCCATGCCCGAAGCAGGATTTGAACCTGCGTCTGTGGCGATCACGCGGTTCCAGACTAGAAATGGGGATATTATGATGTAACAGCATACATTATTCATGAAACAGTAGTTTAAGGGTTAAGAAAATACGTGTACCTGGTATTCTTACATGTTGACTTTAGTTGGCTGCATCCGAGAGGGGCTACATAAACATTATACATGAACGAATGGTGGAAGACTGGAAGACTGAACGATATCTTACATAACAATGCCAGAATGAAAAATGCTATCATAGTACAAAAAAGGCAAGTTAGGCCTGTGCAGACTTAAGGATGTAAAAAAAGGGAACTACCTTTTCTACTTTTCTGGCACATTCAGAGAGATTTAAATCAAAATATCTTGACATGCTCGTATTTTTTGCTTGTTAGTATTAGTACACTTGCCATGTAATATAATGTATCATGTCAAGTCAAGAAACATCGTACAAGATGTCATATAACACGAAACATGTCATCGTGTCTACAAGAAAGGCATTTGCCTTGTCGTGCGGTATGATACAACTGGTCATTGAAGTTTAGGATGCATGCATCCCCACTCGGTCATACATCCTAAATACTCGTACAAGCAAACATGTATCTTGGACTCTTCCTATTGTAGATACATCCCACTCCCTATAAGCTCATAAGTTTGTTCTTACGTCTCTTACCGTACAATTAACAGGTGGTGGGCTTGGGGAGAAATTGTCACTTCGAGGAAAAAAATCAACTCCCCCACCCAAAAAAATAAAGAATAAAATGTTTCTTCATTCCAACAGCAGCAAATCCAGCCCCAGGAATTTTGTCCCTGAGGAAAAACTTTCTCAGATATTACATGTATGCTCTATTGTTTAGTATGGCTGACGAATATTCTGGGTTTTGGCACAGGATGAGGAACTTTTGCAAGATCTGGTGTACCAACACCTTGCAGCTCAGATAGCTCACTGCGCTGAGGATGTAGGGTTAACTCAAAAAAGAGTGATTATGTCAAGACGTTTCCATTTAAATTTCTCTCAAGCTGGCAGATAATTTTCCTTGTTCTGCATCCCTAACTGTGCCCAGGAGGTACTCACCTTTTTTATGCCACAGTAAGAGCATTTTTCATTCGTGTGTCCCAACTTTTACAGTATCTCAATTCTGACATTAGACCGGCACAACTTGCCAACCGATGTATATTTTTGTTGACTCGGACGACGAACGGACCGGTATAGGTTTTTTTTTTTTTTTTGTATTGTCTTTTCTACCATGTTCTTTGAGTTGGGCACTGTTAGTCTTTCTCCTCTACGATTACCGAACTGGGATGTTTGAACTTGTCCAGTATTGCATGATGTGTCCTAAGAGCATGCAAGCATGACCAGCACTCTAAGGTCACATGTTTGTACGACGGCTTTTGATTTTACTTTTTTCATACGGTTTTATTTTTTACGATTTTTCTATTTTGTTTTATAATTTGTTTTTTCTAATTCTGCAAATTTTTATTTTTTATTCTTAATTTTTTGTTTTGTAGTTACACATCTTCTTCATACACGCATGAGGCTGTCCATGTGTTGTAGAGATAAATGCTCAACACATTACACAAAATAACAGCAAACAATAATTGGATACATACAACACATTAAATACTGTTTGAAGTTTTTGATAATATTTATATAAATAGTTTATGCTGCCTAGATGAGCTTACAATACAACCGTAATATATAGATAAACTTCGGATGCGAACAACAATGTAGAATGGCTGTACAAAAAATGACGTGTGCACATGGTTCATGTGAAGTAACAGCATCGAAGCTTAGGAAAATGTGTAAATCACTCCACTCACACATACTACTGTTAAAAAGGGTTACTTTTTAAAGGTTTTCTGGACGGCAAATGGCTTTCGCCTATTTCAACAGCTGCAAGAGACGTTACGTCATTCCGCTTCATAAAAGTAGCTGCAAAGTAGCCAACAGGAGCCAAGTGACCAAACACGTTATCAAACAGTTCACAGACAAAATTACAATCGACCACTATAAAATGTCAAAGTAGCTTCACAATTTATCATGACATGTAGGTAACCACGCCCTAGGATAGGCTGACCAACATATACCCAACTTATTGGGAATCGTACAGATCTGTGGTCAAATGGAACCTGCTTGTCAGCTAAGCGTATGTGTTGTTTCAAAATTTAGAAAATTTCCGAATGATCTTGGAAATGAAATGTTTCATCTCAATCACAACAAGAAAAAAGTGACTCTGCAATGAATCATACGAATGCTGAAAGTTTCGAGCAACAAATAATAAATTACCGAAAAGCATATATGTTGCTGTTGCTGTTATGTCGTATCTTAAAGTTCTTCTCATTGTTTTTTTGAACAAAGCAATAACATCTACATCTACATATACACTGACACTCTGCAAATCACACTTAAATTCCTAGCAGAGGGTGCATGGAACCGCCTCCATAATAATTCTCAGTTATTCCAATCTCGAATAGGGAGTGGAGGAAACGAACACATATTCCTTTCCGTGCGAGCTCTGGTTTCCCTTATTTTATTATAATGACCGTTTCTCCGTATATAGGTCAACGTCAAATAAATAATTTTGCATTCGGAGCAGAAAGTTGATGATTGAATTTCCTTGAGAAGATTCTGCCACATCGGAGAACGCCTTTGTTTTAATGGTGTCCACCCTAAATTCTTTATCATGGCAGTGGCACTCTCTCCCCTAATTCGCGATGATACAAAACGAATTGCGTTTCTTTGAACTTTCTCGATTTACTCCGTTAATCCTATGTGGTAAGGATCCCAGACCGCGCACCACTGCTCCGAAAGAGGACGGACAAGCTTGGTGTAGGCGGTCTCTTTAGTAGATCCGTTACATTTTCTAAGTGTTCTGCCAATAAAAGGCAGTCTTTGGTTTGCATTCCGCACAACATATTCTATGTGTCATTTCGAATTTAAGTTGTTCGTAATTATAATGAAAAGATATTTACTTGAATATACTGCCTTTAGAATAGACACTGATTTATCGTATAACCGAAGTTTCATGGATTCCTTTTAGCACTCGTTTAGGTGATCTCACTCTTTTCATTATTTAGCGTCAATTTCCATTTTCTGATCGTTTTGCAATTAGTTTTGATCTTCTGATGACTTTATTAGACGATAAATGACAGCGTCATTTGCAAACCTCAGTCGGCTGTTCAGATTGCCTCCTAAATCTGTTTACATAGATAAGGATGGTTCAAATGGCTCTGAGCACTATGGGACTTAACTTCTGAGGTCATCAGTCCCCTAGAACTTAGAAGTACTTAAACCCAACTAACCTAAGGACGTCACACACATCCATGCCCGAGGCAGGATTCTAACCTGCGACCGTTGCGGTTGCGCGGTCCCAGACTGAAGCGCCCAGAACCGCTCGGTCACAACGGCCGGCTATTTGTCAGTTATTCTTGGTGGCAGCTGTTCTCGATTCGAATTCTGGAATACTTGCTTAGTCTTCTTTGATGAAGGAATTTAGGAAGGCTGTGTTTACTAATTCTGCTTCAGCAAGACTGTAATTGGTATTTCCATTGCTATCGTGCAGAGAAAGCACTGATTGTCTCTTGCCGCTATCATACTTTACATATGTCCTGAATCTCCTTGAATATTCGTTGTGGAAAGTGTTACAAGCGTTTTGCACTGAATTTCGCGTTAAATTTCGAGCTTCTGTAGAAGACCGCCAATCTTGGACTCTTCGCGTTCGTTTAAATCTGGCGTGCTTCTTTCATTGTTTCTGCAACAGTGTTCTGACCTTTTTTGTGTAGCAAGGGGATCAGCTTGGTCGTTTGTTAATTTATTTGGTATAAATCTCTCAATTGCTGACGATGATATTTCTTTGAACACCGGTCTACAGTTGTATTGTTATTTTGGAATGAGTGGAAATTGCTCCTTAGGAATACGTCAAGCGAATTTTTATCAGCTTTCATGTCTAGAGGTATTTTTAGTTTATTTTTGGTGGATTTTTAAGTTAAGGTGTTTAGTCTCGCTACGACAACCCTGTGTAAAGTAATCCCTGCACCCGCTTTGATGATCGTTATTAGAGCAGGATTATTTGTTACTAAGAGGTTAACAATGTTTTCACATCCGTTTACTATTGGCATGGGCTCATGAATTAACTGCTCGAAATAATTGTCAGCGAATGCGTTTATCACAGCTTCGGATGATGTTTTATGCATGCCTCCGGATTTAAACATGTATTTTCCACAACGTATCCATTGTACATTAAAGTCATCACCAACTATAACTGTATGAGTCGGGTACGTGTTTAAAAATAGACTGAAGTTTTCTTTGAACCTTTCAGCAATTGTATTAATTCAGTTGGGAGGTCTATAAAACGATCCAGTTATTACTTTATTCCAGTTGCTACGAATGACATCCATCCATTCTCAGGAACTACCTACTTAAATTTCGCTACAAGATGAACTACTTCTAACAGCAACAAACAAGACAACGCTGACTGTGTTTACCTTATCCTTTCGGAATACCGTTAGATTCTTTGAAAATATTACGGCTGAACTTATCTCTGACTTCAGCCAGCTTTCGTTGCCTATGACGATTTGAGCATCAGTGTTTTCTATTACCACTTGAAGCTCTAGTGCTTTCCCAACACAGTTACAACAATTTACAACTGTTAAACCGATGGTTCCTAGACCTACGTTCATCTCGCACATTTTGAGAGAGAACCCCTTTTTGTCTTTCCCCGAGGCTCTGTAACCCTAAAAACCGCCCAGTCCACGCCGCTCGAAACCAGAGAGAATTTCTTTCGATCCTAAGCGACACACATCAATGCTACCGACTTGAGCCACCACCTGCAGTTCGCTTTAACCTCTCTCTTCACGGCATCCGGAAGGACTCGATCCATTTCTGAAATGACTCCGCCCAGTATGCATACGTAGTGCACACTGGCTTTCTTCCCCTCCTTGCCAGTCACGTCTCTAATAAGCCCCATAACACGTCTAAGATTGGAGTTCCCAATTACCATTAATCTGACACTCTGTGATTGCTAGGATCTTGCAATAATAAGAAAAATTTAACGTTAAAAATCCATCGCCAGAAAATTTCATACAATTAATTTTGGCACGAAATGTTGCAACAACCTCACCGACTTAGCAGTGAGTATGATTGGCTGAAATAAACAGACGAACAGCGAAATATCCTATGCACGACAAAATACTATCAACTTTTCAATCCTGTACGATAAATCACGAAATTAAGCGTGTTGTGTCCGAAAATAAATTTTCTGTAAGACAGCACTTTAGTGTTTAAGAAAACACAGAAAAACCTTATCTACTGGTTAGAAGTACGGTGACCTCCTACCTGACACTTATTTTTATACCAATTCATAGGTTAGTTTAACTGTCTGAGTGGTCGTCCACAAACTTTTAAATGCTCTAGCAAACAATATATCATTTCATACAGAGCTGGGCATAATTAATGTTTGTTACATGCTTTATTTTGATGTACAAAGATTTTTTGAAAGTTATAAGCCACTGGTGAATAAAATGTAAACGCATTAACAAGGAAATGATAACCAACTATAATAAACGTTATTTTAATTATGTCCAAATGCACAGCTAAAAATGAAATGCATTTCTACGAAACACAATTTCACGTGAAAACGCATGGTTTTGCGCAAGTGAAAGACGAATGATAAAAGATTTTGGCTAACGTTTCTTACATTTACAGTAGGACTGAATTTATTATTATCACCTTAAACGGTCTCAGCTTGTGCTATTCACATAAAACCGAATTTCACTTGCATTTGTGTTCAAACTTAGACCGCTATATCGTGTCAAGGGATAAAGCTTTCACAAAACAATAGCATAGCCATTAATTACACGATTTTGTATAACTTCTTACAACATTTGAACCGATTCGCGCAATTTGGGAACATAGAAGTGCCGTGGCGTGCTTAGAAAGGCTCACAGAAACGTGTATTTTGCACATAAAATCCAACTGTACCTAAATTTTTGGAAGTGAGATTTCAATTTTACCGTAGTAAGGCGTTTTGTATTTGTTTGATTTACTTGAAACCGTTTACGCGCATTCGATTCAAGTAAGTACTAATTTTATGTACTACAATAACCTCGAATCTAAACCATCTTATCTCGATAACGGATCAACATTATTGAGTAAATCAAAATTGTTTTGACTCTATTTATGTACATTCGAGCAGTGTTTGAGCCGTTTTGTATCAGTATCAAGTATAGAAGTGACGCGGTTCAGAAACCTCACAGGAAAAGGTGTTTCTTGTACGTAAAATCCAAACGAAGCAAGATTGTTTTGAAACTGTTGAAACTTATCATGGACGAAGGTCTGACACACGAGTGGACCAAATTTGAACCATCAGTCTCACTACAGTCAGCAGTTATTCAAGGGCGACTGGTTTTTCTCATGAAATCCGAATGGTTCACATACAAATGGTATCATTAACTGAGCATTAATTTCAGCGCAATTACAGTCTTTTGCGAATTGAATTAATCGATTCATCCATTTGTTCTGAGCGCCAGCTCCGGGTCGTCTATCGAGCGTTGCTTATTATACCGCAAAAAAGCCACAGCAAAACCGATGTCAGAACGTCTATAAAAATGGCCGCAGGTCCGGGCTAAAGAAAAATATTTCTACCTTATGTTCTTAGGTCAAATAGGAACCTAACACCAAGAGCCCGCAAAAAACAATTCCGTGCGTGGCCTTTTCTACGCTGTAACAATTCATCTCTATTGCTTGTTACTTTAAATGTTTTTACTGTCTTTCATACTCCTTCATAACATTTTCGTGATACATTTATTTTCCTTTATTAATCCTCAATTCAATGTCTCTGTTCGTATGTGCGTTCTGTCCCAATTAATATTTTGTAAAGACAAAATTTTGAACTTTTGCTTTCTACACAATGTTTTGCTATTACACATTTTCGCGACTTTGTTGCAGTTACATAGCTTTTGAGGCATCTGTTTGTTATTGCTGTCAGTCTCTAGGCTTTAGTTTAAAAAAAAATTCTTTATTAACAACAATATTAATTATACATATTTAGCCCACCTCCTGATATGATTAGTGGGCCATAATTGTTACATGAATCTGAAGAATATTTTTGCAGCTAATATTACAATTTGTGTTAGTGAGCTACATTTAAGTTCCTAAGCTAGTGTTGAATTCCTACAGTAACTATGGACACTTTAATTTACCTACAATTTGTATTAGTGAACTACTACTTGTTAAGTTCCTAATCTAGTGTTAATTTCCTACGGTAGCAATGGACAGTTAATTTTACCTACTTCTAAACTAAGAATGACTACTAACTGCAGCGTCACAGGTGTGCCAGTAAGTACAAACCTACTTGGAATGGCCAGGCTCCCCGAGCTAACCCCGAGGAGCGTACCCCTGGCACTGGGCCGGCCAAGGTTAGTAATCGCTGCAGTTTCCTATGTTAGTATTCTAATCTAAGTCCTACTCTACTAACTTAACCTACGTCATAGTTGGTGCTTTGTCATAGTCGGTGTGATTGATCCCATCCCCCTAATCCCGTACGTGGCGGTTTCCAACTGATGGAAGTCGGCCATTCCACGCCCAGGCGGTATGGGATTGGGATCAGGTCTTAATCGGTTGGTTGGTTGAGAATTTGGTATTTACTCTTGATCCCTTAGGTACTCTATTAGAACTTTCCGTGATACCTCTTCTGCCAGAGCATTCAAGGTATGAAAAGTGTCTTCCTGTCTTAGAAGGTCGTATGTCTCGTTGTGTGGAAGTCTGTCTCTATATGTTGTCGCCACGTCGTTGAAGAGAGGGCACTCGAAAACCACATGTTCGGGAGTTCCTTCCGCCGCGCCACAGTCACACTCGGGGGTTGCCCTTTTCCCAAACCGACATAAGTATGTCGGATAGGGGCCATGACCAGTGAGAAAGTGGATGAGTCCTCGTGTGGGTTCAAAATAATTCAAGGTCCCGCGTTCTTTAACATTCGGTAGGAACTGGAATGTTCTTCTCCCCGTTTCATCTTCCTCCCAATTCCTCTGCCACAGCTCCTCCCCTCTGTTTCTTATCTCCCTCTTATCCTCTACTCTCACACCCATGATATCTGTTATTTTTCCCCCATCACCTTCTTTCGCCCAATACCATGCGGCTTGTTCTCTTATTTTAATATCTAACGGGCAGAGCCCCATTATAACTAACAGAGCTCCCCCTGGTGATGTCCTGTAGGCCCCTACTGATCTTAATATCATATTTCTCTGGACTCTTCTCACTATCATGGCGGGCACGACCCGCGTGAGCCTGTGCGCCCAGACTCCCGAGCCGTAACCCACTACTGATGTCAGGATGCTATTATGATAAAGTTTGATGAGATGAGGGGGGAGATGAAATCGTTTATGTCCAATGGAAATGAGATTATTTAATAACTGTAAGGCTTTCTGTGTTACGGTTTCTATGTGATTTCCAAAGTTCCATCTCTCGTCAATTATGACTCCCAAATATCGCGCCTCACGTCGCCGAAGAACCGGTGAGCCATCAATTCTCACAGTGGGATTTCTAATAAGCTGACCTTTTAGTAGTAGATAAGTAGACTTAGTCGGGGAGACTTTCATTTTCGTTTTGAGGCACCATTGGTGCAGTCTGTCAATGGCCCTTTCGATTTTCGGTTCTATGTCCTCTCGGCTACGACCACCGACCAGCAGGAGGAGGTCATCTGCGTAGGCTATCACCTCTAGCACTTCTTCACTTTGTTGCAGTTCGTCTAATAAGGGTTCCATGTGCATGCCCCAAAACAGGGGCCCCAATACAGAACCTTGGGGACACCCCTTAGTGATTATTTTTCCAATTCTCCCGCTAGGGGATGATAGCCAAACCTCCCTATCCTTACAATAGCTCCTCAGACACCCATATAGCGGCCCTGGACACTCTTTCTCCCATAAACAGGAGAAGAGCGAAGGCCACCACAGGTTGTCAAAGGCGCCACTGATGTCCACCATGATGCCGACGACATACTTATGCGGGGTCGAGCCGCAGACCTCGGCCGCCAGAGCGATGGCATCAGATGCCGACCGCCCCGGCCTGAAGCCGAACTGCCTGCTGCTCATCCCCCACAGTATCCGGTGAGCTGTCAATCTGTCAGCCAGCAGTTTCTCCAAGAGCTTCCCAAATAGGTCTAATAGACAGATTGGCCTGTAAGATTTGACTTCAGTTGGATCTTTCTCTGGTCCCTTTTTAATTATAATTACGTTTGCGGTTTTCCACTTCTTGGGAAACCTTCTTTGTCGGAGGCATTCATTGAAGAGGTGACTTAGCGGCGCGACCAACTGGGGTGCCAGAAATTGCACCACCTCAGCCACAATGCCGTCTGGTCCTGGAGCTTTCCCTCTTTTGAGGGATTTTATTTGCACACCACCTCCTCTTCCGAGAATGGGTAGACTGCCGTGTTGTTGTTGTAATCCATTAAATATGCATCACGCAGTTGCTTCTGGTTTTCAGTTTCCCCATCCGCATTGTCGTCAGGCAACAGGGACTGGAGAAGGACCTCAGCAGTTTCCTGCCAAGACTCCGTCATCCCATCCCCTCGCCTGACAGTTGATAACTCCAGGGGAGAGCGGATTTTTTCGAGTACCAATTTATAAGGGAGACCCCACGGATCTAAGGCCAACTGGTTCAGCACATAGCTTTCCCAGCTACGTAGTCTCACCTCGCGTAATTCCTTCTGAAAACTTTGCTTTGCCTCCCTGTATCGTAACTGCCATCTTTGTCTCTCCAGCCAGACGACACTGCGCTGGTAGTTTCTTCTTAGCCTTCTAACAGATTGACGTAACTCCTCTAATTCGGGCGACCATGGTGCTGGCGAGGCCGCCACGGCCTCCCTCCTGGTTGGAACGGCAGCTCTCACCACTCTATGTACTGCGGCCACCAGTTCCTCGGCTCTTTTGTCTATGTCTAGGTCTTCGTGTACATCACCTTCTGGTAATGCAGGAATGTCGCACTCCCTCGCTAAAAGTTCCCAGTTTGCTTTGTTATAATTATACTGCACCTCCCAACCCATGGCCCAGTGGCACTCTCTTTCACTTAAGGTATAGGTTATTAAGTTGTGGTCGCTCGTGGTGGCATTGCTTGTAACTGTCCAATTCTTTATTAGATTGGCTGCGTTGTGTGACGTAAGGGTAACGTCTATATTCGTGCCTTGTCCTCCTCCTGCTGTGTAGGTAGGAGGATTGCCCGGCTTGTTGGCCACCACGAGCTGTGAAGCCATTAGAAAGTCCTCTACTTTGTCACCATTCGCGTCTCTGGTGCCGCTGTACCATAGGGGGGATTTTGCATTGATGTCAGCTGTTCTTATTATTTTTCGTCCCCGCAACGCCGTGGTGACTCTTGCCAGATGTTCCAGGTGTTCTTCTATTTCATCTCCGTATTGAAAATACATGTTTATGAGTATAATTACTCCCATTGGTGATTGGAGCTCCACAACGTTGCAGTGACGAGTTGCAACTTGTGCAAGCGTAGTTATCCTCAGGAGTTTATTTGTTATTACTATTGCTGCTCTAGGATCCTCATCTCCGCTGACAATCTGCCAAGTTGTAGCAGCAAAAGCTATTTTTCCAGCTTGGGAGTACGGCTCCTGTAGGCAGAGCACGTCTAGTCTCCTCTCCTCCACCTCTTTACGGAGCTCCTGCATAACAAGTCGACTGTTGTGCGTGTTCAGTTGTCCAATTGTTATTTCTGTCGTCATGGAAAATATGTGTGCATATGGTCGTCTGGCCAGGTCTTACTCCAGTCGAAAGCAATTCGTCCATTTGCCAGTACAGCCTGTACGTAAATGTCCTGAAGGTCAAACTTTTCACCGCGTCGCTCAAAAACTTTTTTCAGTAAGTCCCGCAGGGCTCCGAAATCAGTGGGGAGATTCACTGACTTCAGCTGTATTCTATCTACAGCCTCCATTACCGAGAAGGTTACCTTTCTTCCCTCTTCGTGTCCTACACGGACCACTTGCCGTAAGGCAGTGGCCAGGGTAATCGGCTCTTCCAGTCTGGCCAGTTGCATCGTGTACTCAATGTTGGGATATACCCTTACCGGGTCCACGGGTGGCAATCTGACCACAGGAGTGTTTTGCATTGTGGGCTTCGAGCTTGTGCTTGTGACAGCACTATCTTGGACGGGTTTTTCTCTAGGTTTTATCTGAGATATTTCTGTCCTAGGACGCTCTTGCCACTTTGGATGGATTGTCGGCTTTGTTTCCCATCGTCGAGGGGCGGGATCTATGTTCATTACTGGGAGATATGTTTGTATATTTTTATCTATCATGTAAGGCTCCGTTTGTATGGCCTTGTCTATTATTTCTATCTTAGTGGCACTTGAAAGCGCCACTAGGAAGTTCTTGAACTTAGTTGCCCTCATAGTGTCCCGCCTCCTCTTACTTGGGGATTTATGTTTTGGCATCCTATTTGGTGGGCTGTGATCAGCCATAATCGATTTTCGAGATAAGTCGTTGTTCCAACATTCTGTATGTTGGGCAGCTGCGTCCCGACGCTCCGCATGACTTCTTCCCTCGGTTTTTACAAGGGACACAAACCGCTGCTGCTTTGCAGTCTTTGCGGTTGTGTCCACTTGTGCCACACTTCGTGCAAACCGACTCCCTGGTACACAGCCTTAGGATGTGATCCAGGTCACCACAGTTGTGGCATCGAGGTACCACGATGTAGTCTCTGACGTTGATGGAGTGGAAACCTATGTATAATCTGCCCATTGCCGTGATTTTTCTCCACATCGGTGCCGTGACCTCAGCTACGTGATGCACCACATCACGCCCCCGAGGCCCCGTCTTAAATCTCAATTTAAAACTCTTTCGGAATTCCTCCTCATTTATGTCATCAAAATTCTGCTCTTTTATAGTATTCGTCAGTTCGTCATCTGTCATAATAGTTGGTACGTCATAGAGAATTACAAGGGGATTCCTTTTCTTGGGTGGTTCGCACTTGACTAGTGAGTTTAATTTTTGATTATTCAATATTTTATCTTTGTCCTCTTCTGAGGCTACTTCTACTATTACTGAGTTTCTACTGGGTTTAATTCGTTTTATTTTGATTTTGTCTTTGGCCGGGTTTATAGTTTTAGTGAACAACTCTTGTATTTTCTTAACACTGGTGTCTTGCCCAGGCAGTGTCCTGAGAAAGACCGCAGTGTCTGTTCTTTTGGCTGCTTTGTCTATGCTTTCTTTTGTTGTATGCGGCTTGGTTGGCGCCTGCGCAGCCACCGCCGCCCAAGTCTTGGTTGGTTGGTTTCTCAATCTGCTAT
Source organism: Schistocerca americana (assembly GCF_021461395.2). Lineage (NCBI taxonomy): Eukaryota > Metazoa > Arthropoda > Insecta > Orthoptera > Acrididae > Schistocerca > Schistocerca americana. The sequence continues at coordinate 41,582,155 of NC_060119.1, forward strand.
TTTCTTTTTCTAGTTCTTCCACTCTGCCTTCTAATTTTGCATGGGGGATGGCCCATGCAGTAAGTTCATTTTTAATGCTTGTTAAGGCCGCTTGGCTTATTTTCCCATTTTTCACGTTCTGCTCTAAGAGCAGTGAGATTCTACCATGTCTTTGTGTAACTGATTCACCTTCTACCTGTCCCATCTCGTCCTGGGGAGAGGGATCAGGCGCAATAGAAGAGCGTTTGGTCGCACAAGATTCACTCGCTTCAGTTGTCGCCATAATGAGTAACGAGTGATAAAAGATGGGAGCCCGTCTCTTGCCCCGGACAGGCTCCTCTGGCATGGGGGGGGGACATGAGGCAGCTCTCCCACCGGCCTCGCCCCAAGGCCAAGGGAACTCTTCGAGCTGCAGGGTTCAGCGCGCCGTCGCCAGCGCACTGGTCCCCATCGATGGCCTCGTCGTCGACGATTTCACACGACGCTCCTCGGCAACTGCACCCCGCACTCCGGAGAGGCGGATGCACCCCTCGCCCTTCGCCGCCTACTTGCCCGAGCTTCCACCTGAAGGCCAAGGACCCACTCCTACTCAGGTGGTGGGTCGGTCCCCCAGTCGTTCGGCGGTCTGGGCCCATCTAACCTAGCCCAGGCGATGTCACCACCTCCTGGGTTTGGCAGAACACGCCCCGGTTACCCAGGGGCGCGGCGAAGCACCCTTGCCGACTCGCGCCGTGATCCCACGCCGACAAACGAGGTCGCCGGCATGCAGAGCACCTGCTGGTCTGTGCCCTGCGAACAGAAAGGGACTGGTGTTCGGTCCCTTGACACAGCTCCCCCTGTGCCACGCACCCTTCGCTTTCGCATCGGGTTGGGTCGCAGCTCTCCCTTTTGTCGCAAGGCAGAACGCCAAGCTTAACATCTGGCACCACGGGAAGGCGGAAAGAGCCACTTGGGAAGGAGAGGCTATGAGAGACGCTTCACTTCCCCTGTGAGGACTGCCGCGGCACACCCGACTGGAAAGCGATACGCCCTAGTGCGAGCTTCCGTGCCCTACGGCGCGCCGTCAAGCGACTGACCTCACGCCAGGCATTAGTTAGCGCCTTCCTCTGAAACATCCCGCCTTCCAGGAGTGACATTGCTGGGCAACTGCTGCGAGTTTGGAATGTGGGAGAGAGGTACTGGCGGAAGTAAACCTTGGGAACCGGTAATCGAAATTGGGACCCCGTGATCCAGAGGCAGCAACGCTAGCCACTAGAACAGTAACTGCGGACATCATCAGAAGAGGAAAAATCTGTTTTTCATTGTTGTGAGCCCAGAAATTCCATGAAAAGCAACAAACAATTGGCTTTTACCTGTCAAGAGACTGTTCCAAGATATGTTCAACATGCTGCCCAACGTCTTCTGCACAAGTTGAGATTGAGAAAAAACATGTTCCGCAACAGAACGGAGTATCTCAGGGGTCACGATGAGAATGCGTTGGGCAATTTGTGCCTTCAGTTGAGCTACATTCGTAATGGGAGCCCTGAACACAACATCTTTCACAGGCAGAGATTGCAATGAGACTGTGGGGGATGAATTAGAAGAAGGGTTTAGGAGAGAATACGAGCTAGGTACTAGGAATAACAGAGGAGAAAGACTAACGGAGTTTTGCAATAAATCTTTAGGTGCTAATAGCGAATATTGTCTTCAAAACTCACAAGAGGAGGAGGCATACGTGTAATAGGCCAGAAATAGACGGCGAATCCAGCTGAATTACATTTTTGTAAGGCATAAGTTCCGAAATCAGATACTGAATTGTAGGGCTTACCCAGGAGCAGATATAGATACAAACCGCAATTTGGAATTCATGGAGAGTTGGCTGAAGATCAAGAAACCATTTAGAAAGATTCAGTGCGCAAGATAGTGGGTTACGGAAGTACTAAGGAATGAAAAGATAGGCTTTGAGTTCTCTGAAGCTATAGATACTGCGAAAAATATATTAGTCAGTAGGCAGTTCAGATGAAGAGAAATGGCAGTCATAAACGTTCGAAAGAAAAACGTAAATACACGAAAGGTGACTGCGAAAAAACCATGTCTAACAGGAAATACTTCAGCTGGCCGACGAAAGAAGGAACTACAAAAATGTTCAGGCATGTTCAGGAATATAGAAGTGCAAAACACTTAGGAACTAAATGGGATATCCAGGGAAGCAAAGGCGAAATGACTACATGAAAAATGTGAAGCAATCGGACAATAAATTACTGTCGAAAGGACTGACTCAGCATGTAGAAAAGTAAAACGAAGGCGTTAACATTAAGAGTGCAATGGAAATTCCTCTAGTAAATGAATACGGGAGAAAGGATGCGTGGAAAGAGTACATTGAAGTCCTCTGTGAGGGGGAGGACTTGCCTGATGACATCATGGAAAAAGTAAGTAACGGAAGTCGACAGGGAAGGGCATGGAGAAGCAGCATTAGAGTAAGAATTTAAGAGAGTTTTCGATGAGTTGCGGTCACATAATGGAGAGGGGATGGATAACATTCAGTAATAATTTCTAAAATTATTCGGGGGTGTGGCAACAAAACGACTAGTCACGTTGGTGTGTAGAATAAATGAGACTAGTGACTTGCAGTGTGACTTCCGGTAAAATATCAGTCGGCAGAAATGGATGGGTTTGAGTGACTTACAGCGATGGACTAGTGGGTTTGTTTAGGGGAGCTGGTGGGACTCTGAGGTGAGTTGCATGTTAAGAAAAGCCCGAGTACGTTCGCATGACACAATTTTTGGGAAAGTTTTTTAAAGGCACTGAAAAAGGTAAATTGAGGGAGCTGATAACGTGCTTTTCAGTCAGAGTCCTTTAAATAAACAGGAACTTATTCGAATTTTTTGTACTCCCATAGGAGCATTGTTCCACCGGTTGACAGATCCTTGGAATACTCGTAGAAACGGGGTTAGTCTACAGAATGTTCCATGGTCACTCATTGTACAGTGTCATGCGAGTGAGGAATCCTAGAGCAAACGTTTATCTAACTCCACGCGAGCATGAAGCAAGTCCTGAAAATGAGTAATTTTTCACGGATATGGATACATGATGTTTCGCAGAATTTAATGCACTGGTCTCACAGGCATGTCCAAAGTTCGGGTAATTCCCCGTGCACTCCATATTTACACACCTCTGCTCGAGCCCCCTGGCAATGCAGAATATTTCATCAGGAATATCGTTATCATTTACTCCAGACCATTGGCAGACATCGGACCAACAATCTTTTCCATACCCCTGAGTGTCCAGAACTTCTGCAGAGCTGCTGGCGCACAGTCACCGTTATTGTAAAAGACCTTTACAAGCAGCTTGCGATCCTGTATTGAGATAGTTACTCTGAGTATCTCAGACGCAAACTGAAAAACAGTCGTTTTACCATGTGTCTTGTATTTTGCATATTTTCCCCTTACTGCGACATCTGATGGCAAACCTTTCGTATTTCTTTTCCTGTAGCGTTCCGCCTTTTTCGATAAAAATCCGTTCAAGTTATAAACAGTTCTGAGAAGTGGTTAGCTGTTTTGAAACTGGAACTAAAATTTTTATAACCCTATGACTCGATAACGTTATTTTCCTTTCTAACACCATAATTGTAATGAACACCCGCAATCGAGTTAAACAGATTACGAAAATCAATTTTGAGTTATCATTAGTAGGGTCCTGATTTAAAGGTCTTATCCTTATACACCCCATTATGATCTGAGCAATTGTCGTGTTGTTATCAGGAGGTCGAGCGGAGAGCGAGATTGAGTGATCCTGCAGAACGCCAAGGCGCTAACGAAACGTCATTAAATTAAAATCATTTATCGGCGGGAATTTTGCAGTCACTCAGTCTTCTTCCCTGTGCTGTCTAGCAGCGAACGTGCCGAGTCCGCGCTGCTTGAAAGCGCGAGAGGTAGCGCGTCAGTGCCAGGCAAGGAGGAACTTGCCGAACACAGGTGCCGTGTTCCCCGTTGTTAGCGCTGCGGCTACGTCACAGGAGACTGCGCCCCCGCAGCCCGGCGTGGCCGTGGACGTCCGTCAGAGCCGCAGCGTTCTGGACGAGTGGATCCGCACCGAGGCTCGGTCCCAGGAATCTGCTCGTGCCTGTTGTCGGTTGTCGAGGTGGTGTTTAGGCAGGAGACTCAGCAGCAACACACAGCCGGTAAGGCTGTACTTGTACTGCCCCAGTAACGGTGACACGGGCGCCCAGCCTAAGCTGAACAGCTCGGAGAGAGGTAGATCGGCTCTTCATCGACGAAAGACAGGCTCCCCCCCCCCCCCCCCACCATTCCCAGTCAGCTACTGTTGTGGTCGGCAGGAAAGCGGATCGTGTATCAGAAGCCCCTGTGAGGCAGGACGGCTGTAGATTTGCAGCAGTGGACTCCAAGTTGCCGGAAGCTTGTAGATGGTAGTTGAATTCACCATAGTATCCTGTAAATTGGGGATGAAGTGGAACTATCACCCTCCCCCTCCCCCTCGCGCATACTGGTGACTGAGATGACTGAATATCCTCTCTTTCCAAGCCTGTAAGCGCTCTCGTCTGCTCTAGTGTTTAACTTCAGGGTTTCAGAGAGTTCCTTTATGTGAACTTTGCATCGCTAAAGGTATTCTTATGACAGTCTGATGAAATGCGCTCGTAGATTGTTTGTACTTTTGGCCTCCAACGTTGACATTCAGTTACAACACCGTTACGAAGCCGGTAGCAGTTGCGGCCCAGTTAGCCGTCTCTGTCGGTTCTTAACAAAATATTATCCGTGCACTACTTACTGTTCCACTGTGCAACATACCTAAAAACGCTTAAATCTTTCTTAAAGGTCTCAAAGGAAGCTAAATTGGACTCACACAGAAAAAGTGGAGACTAAAAGGACTTGTTGCTACAAAACATGATTTTTAAATAGAATTTCTGATACAATACTATGGAAAAAATTCGCAAAAGAGCTTCTGTAAAGTTTGGGAGGTAGGATACGAGGTGCTGGCAGAAGTAAAGCTGTGAGGACGGGGCGAGAAACGTGCTTGGGTAGCTCAGTTGGTAGAGCACTTGCCCGCGAAAGGCAAAGGTCCCGAGTTCGAGTCTCGGTCCGACACACAGTTTTAATCTGCCAGGAAGTTTCATACGGAGCTGCTGATTCATGATAACGCACGTCCCCACATCGAAAATGTCGTAATGTACAAGTCACGCCAATGTAAGTGGGAGCCACTTGAACACCCGGCCTGTAGTACTGATCTCATCCCGATGGATTATCACGCCAGCGCTCTCTTAAAATAAGACCTTGGCAAACCAGCTGTACCTGTCGGAGGATGTGTATCAGGTAGTTACGGACTTCGTCAACCAGCAGACTTGTTGTTTTAGCTAACAGTTATCTCCAGCCTGACGCGTCGGTGGAATGATTTCCTGAATGCCCACGGCGATTTTTCCTGATCGGCATACCGATTCTGGGCTGTACGGCTTTTAAGCAGAAACTTTCTAATCGTTCTTTATAAAATTAGATTACTGACAGGCATATGTGATTAAGCTTAAGTTGACATTTTATATGATTACGATCTTATTTTTTGAGTTACTGTCATCTTCTTAGTAATTGTTTGTTTAGGTAATCCGTTCTAAAAAGACATTTACTTCAGTACCAAACTCCACAGCTCAAATTACGCGCTCCACTAGTAAGTAGAGCAAAAACAGACTGAACCATTAAATTCTCCTATGGCAAATCTTAAAGCGGACAGCTTTCGTCTAGACTTTAGTGAGGATTTATTGTCATCTAATCTGCCATGGGTCGTTCTAAGGAACACAACATTTTACGACCTTCCTGCAATATACAAGGAAAGTCGACAATGCAAAAATTATTTGTAACAGATGTATGAAAAGGCTATTGCTGGTAGTAAAACAGACATTTATGACCACTCCCTCCGGTTTCAGTCGACGGGACTACAGACGTCTATAGCAGACCTTTCTCAGCCTCCAGAAATGTACTGAGAGACAGCAGAAAAGTTTCATATTACACAGCTTAGAAGTGTGGTTCATTGTGTACTGAATTTCCGAAATGTTATATGATTGTAGCGTTAGGCCACGTACTGTGGTCATACTCAGGTACGCATAACAAGTCTGTGTTTTGTGTGAGTGACAAATGATAGGATCTTTTCCGTAAAAGGCGTCCCATTACTATATTACCAAAAGAGAAGATAGTTGTAGCACCGGTAAATATCTCAACTGCTTGTGAATTTTTCCGAGTTTCGACATAGGGAATAATTAGTAGCTCATTTGCCACAAAGAACTAGAATGGCCCTGTCAAAAATATAATAACCGGTTCTATGTTAATATTGGAGTCCATTACACTTTCAACTGAAGGATTCAAAAAACACTAAAATCAGTCTTACAAAAACCGCATAATGCGGGCGCTAATCATCACCAATATTCGCTGGTTAGCATCGGTCCCAGGGCAGGATGAGAAAATCGCGCGACGTGACTCTGCCGTTGCTTAGCAACTGTCTGCTTTGAGAGCTCAAGTCATCCGGGCGTGTGTCGGAGTTCTTCGAGAGGAATACAGTGATTACAGAGTTTGCTGCCGTTCTTAGCACTTAGAAGTTAAATAAGGTTTTTAAGAAGGTTAACTGTTGAAGAGAAGCAGACTTGTGACGAAAAACAATGGACGTAAGTGACCAATCCATATTCAGCCATCATAACAAGTCCACGCTGAAATCTGATACTGTAGGCAACAATTTCAAAAGCTGTTACTGCTGAATGCTGTGTGTCCTAATGAGAGTAAGATACAACGTGAATCCGAGCATTGCCAAAACCACTTCCAAAGTTTATACGCGTATTTCCTTAGTATTTTAGCTTGGGAGTCTCCTGTGAATCGAGCATCACTCAGCTTCGATAGATATGCTCCGCAAACCGCTTTACGGTGTGTGGCACAGAGTGTTTCAGCACTCCTGCCTTCCCTTTTGTATTCGCACGTGGTACAGGGAAGGTCTCCTGTAAACAAACCATCGTAACGACTCCAATTGTTCTGATTTCCCAGCAGTTAGCATTTCGTGAAAATATGTTGCCCATCGTTCTTCGACATGTATGCTCTTGAAATTTCTGCAGTACCTTCTTCGTGATGTACAACATCTTGCGGCGTCTGCGACTAGAGTACGTATTTTGAGCATACCGTAACGTTCTCGCACCTACTCGAGAATCCTTCGACGAAACGTACCGACCTTAGTTGAATCTTCTCAGTCACTTATATTAGTCAAACCAGACAAAGGCTCCTGAGTGATCAGCAATTCTTAAAAATCGGTCGAACAAAATTTTTGTAAGCCACTTCTCTCGTGAATGAATTACAGTAATACTAGCCTGCAATTATGTGCATGTACCCGACGACCCCTCTTGAATACGGTAATGCCTTGCACTTCTTTTCCAATCGCTTGATGCGAGTAATCTGTGTAGAATATCGCACTGTCTCATGCATCAACAATGTGCTTCCTCTGATGAACGATTTCTGTTGATTTCCTATTTCGTGGTCGCTTGTTTCAAAACTAGCTCTTCGGAATTTGTGCGATGATTCAAAGGAGCAATAATTGTTAAGCTTCGTGGCGTAATATTTTGGGACAGTCAAATACAGCAATTCGACCTTTATTGTATTCTTTTTTTGGGCCAGTAGGGATAACGCAGCAACTAATTAGAAAACTTCTATCCTTTAAGCGGACTTGCGATGAACACACACACATTCAGTGGATCTACACTTACGATGCTCTCAGCTTGAGCCTCATGAGACTGACAAAACGAGCAGCGGATACCTCTCCGCTAAACCACGTGAAACTAGCGTAGATGCAGTAATCGAGAGTGCACGCTGCTAAATTTTAACTCCAGTTCAGGTGTGTGCATGTTCCTACAAACAGTAAATATACGGTCGAAGGAAACAGGTCTGTTAAACGGTTCATCTGCAACCCTCCGACCCTTCGCCATCTTAGATTAATTCTTCGGGATATATGCTAAGCAAAACAGATCGCCTTATATCCGTTGTCAATCGAATTAAATTTTTTAGAGATTCAAGAGGGATCGATTTCGATTTGTTTTGAGTTCGTAGCGTGAATGTAAAACTGCAGTAGTAAAACAAGCATCCCAATTAAATAACGTGTTTTGTCACTACGTACGAACCTATTTGTCTGATTACCATTAAGTCCTTTATGCTCAGTACACATGAAGGTGGAAGTGAATTAAAATACGTGGTTAGATACATCTGAAAAGAATTTTAGGAATAAATAGTTAAAAAATAATCCCAGATACGGAATTATTTTCGCTGTTGCCTCTCATTATCGCAATTTACTGTTGCACTACTTAGAACCATTCATTATGTGGTACGAAATTGAAGTGTTTCGTAGGACAGCGTTCATACTGAATGTCATTATCATCTTAGCATTAACATTACCATTGCGTTTCTCGAAACATTTTATAGAAGTTTACATGTTCAGTAAAGTATGTTTTACGTAAGTTTTCTTAGGCATTAGAAGGTAAAGACACTGCACCGTGCATGTCGTCATGGGATGTACGTATTAATCTTCCTCCATTCCGCAGGATTTTGCATCTAAGTACGAGATATAAAATGACAATTTAGATTTTAACAACTTGTTTGCATGTTCCTGAAACTACGATCTTCAGTATTCTTATTCGGATACAACGATATATCAATCACAAGAACGGTGTAACATGAATATAATTAGTTAAATGCTCTCAAATCCGATGCGGATGTTCCTCACAAGATGTATTCTACAAAGTCACCGAATTTTCTGATTCTGCTGCGGCTGCACATTGGGCTGTGTTGTAACACTGGTAGCTGTTTACAGTAAACGCAACTAGCAGTTAATTTGAGAATCTCATGTGTCTGATCATGATATATTTACTATCGGACTATTTACTGAAATTTATGACTAATGCAATGAAATAAACTGTTTAGTTTTGTTGGTCGCAGGAATCGTTCCCTACTTAAGAGACAACCCAGAAAGAGGGATGGATGTGGATGCTAACCATGGCCGATTTACTCCATGACGCACTGCTTCACCCCTTACCCTTCATCTCTAAACAAAATAACGAAAGATCTTAGTAAGCTCCAGGAAGGAAGGAAGATAATGAAAAGTTGATTACTAGGATCCAAAAATTTACCACCTGATTTCTAGAGCTGCGTTGGACCTTCGGCCTATGCTGTGAAACTCTATATTCACAGACGTGGAAAGTTGGTTTTGACGTCTCGTCGACTTTCGTATTGGGCAAAGGTGTACTATTAAATGGCTCATAAACTTTTCAGGTGAACCAATCCCGTTTCTTAAGTTGCTAGAGAAAATGAATTAAATTTCACGTGAGGTTGCTGAATGACGGTGTGAGTAATTTTAGACGTATGAAACTCCAGAGAGTTAACCGCTCCGCTAACACTACAGCATGGCTACAACTTTACAAGAGAAATCGTTTTGTGTGTTGGAATTTGCGTGAGTTCAGTCCATTGTTCACGTCCAACGTCATTTCGCCGGCGATACAGCAAGAAGCCGCCTCTGCACTTGTAGATTTATTAGTGGTATACAAAATACTTGAAAGTTGGTTGTATACCCACAGGGAAGGGCATTGGTCGGCTACGCACGTGTGATGATAACGTCGACCATATCCGAGACGCGTTCACACAGAGCCCTCTCAAGTCCACAAGAAGGCAAGGACAGGAATGTAAAGTTCCTCAAACAACTGTGTGGGTGTTCTGAAACGACGTCTGCATATGAATGGGGAGAGGGCAGGCTACAGAAGGCTTCCCGGGGAGGCCACTCCGGTTAGGCTGACAAACAGATTCCAGGTGCTACTTGCGGCTGACAATGTCCCTCAGTCAGATGCAGTCGCTTGCCCTATTTCAAAAGAAATGTCTCGGCCTGCAAGATCCGGGCACTCACAAAGGTTTGGATTATTGGCAGCTAGGAGGTCCAATGTCAGGCGTGTTATGGAGACCCTAAGGGATATGGCTGCCATGGAAGGGAAGAAAGCCCATGTTCATACCCGGTGGGGCCAATCCAGGTGTGGAACGGGTCCTTCCGGATGCCATGAAGAGCACAGGGTGGAGCCTACTGCAGGTGGCTAATAGAAAGTACTGATGTTCTAATCGTTATAGGTACTTAAAGTTATGCTTCGGCGACATTTTTTGCGAAGAACCTAACGGTGTTCAGAAAGGATAGGCTAAATACAGCTGGCAGTCGCGTGTTTGTTGCTGTTAGAAGCAGTTTATCTTGTACCGAAATGGAAGTAGATAGTTCCTGTGAGTTAGTATGGGTACATGTCATTCTTGACAACCGGATAAAATAATAACTGGATCGTTTTACGGACCTCCCAGCTGAAATAATACACTTGCTGAAAGGTTGAAACAAAACTTCAGTCTAATTTCAAACACGTACCCGAGTCATACAGTTATAGTTGGTGGTGACTTTAACTTGCCCTCGATATGTTAGTGAAAATACGTGTTTAAATCCGAAGGTACCCATGAAACATCATGCGAAATTGTGCTAAACGCATTCTCTGAAAATTATTTCAAGTAATTAGTTGACCAACCTATTAGAATCCTAAATGATTGTATAAACACTGTTGATCTCTTAGCAGCCAATTATCCTGAGCGAGTAACGAGCATCAAAACAGATACAGCAATCAGTGAACACAGGGTTGTTGTAGCGAGCCTAAGGACCTTAACTCCAAAAGCCACTAAAAATACTTCTATTCAAACAACCAGATAAAAATTCGCTTCACTGTTTCCTGACAGACAATTTCCTCCTTAATTAACACTGTAACCTGATACAGCTTGAATTCAAACAAATAGTATCGACAGCAATTGAAAGATTTATACCAAACAAATTAAAAAACGACTACACAAACCAGATCATAACACCGCTGCAGAAATAACGAAAAAGCATGCCAAACTTAAACGGACGCAAAACACCCAATATTGACGATCTTTTACAAAAGCTCGAAATTTAGTGCGGATATCAACATGAAATGCTTTTATTAGTTACCATAGAGGACCTTTGTCTTGAAACCTGGTAGAAAATCCAAAGAGATTTTGCTCGTATGTTATATATCTAGCGAGATGGCACAATCAGCGCTTTCTTGCGCGATAACAAAGGAAATAATATCGATGACAGTACTAGCAGTGCAGATTTGCTAAACAAAGCCCTCCGAAATTCCTTCAACAAAGAAGACGTATCAAATATTTCATAATTTGAATCAAGAACAGCTGCCAACAAGAATAATTTTGCATTAAATTCCCTCGGAGTAGTGAAGAAACTCAAATCATTTAATAAAAGCAAGTTTCACGGTCCGGAATGTATGTGAATTAAGTTCCTATGAGAGTACGCTGATGCAATAGCTTCACAATTAACAATATAAACAACAGCTCGCTCGTCGAAAGATCCGTACACAAGGACAGGAAAATTTCACAGGTCGCACTAATACTCATGAAAGGCAATAGGAGTAATCCACTAAATTACAGAACCCTAGCATTAACGTCGATATGCAGTCGGATTTTGGAACATATATTGTGATCGAACTTTTACCTCGAAGATTTAAAAAAACATCGTTCTTATGAAACAGAAGTAGCTGTATACTCAAAGATGTGTTGAGCGGAATCTACAAAGGATTTCATATTGATTCCGTTTTTCTAGATTTCCAGAATGTAACTTGGTGATCTCTTTTGATGCTAGTCAATTGTCAGGATGAGCATTACTGAAAAGGGCATTTGATTCCAAAACATTATGTCAGGGTGAAAAACACGAAATATATTGCTTTTCCCCTCTTAACAACACGTGGGCAGGGTGGGTTCTTCCTTGGCTCGGGTATGAGGTAGAATGAAACAGCATTTTACATAAGACAACTTTTATTGATGATTGTACAATGGTTTCCTTACTGGAGTGTTCTGGCTGGGAGAGTGGCAGCTGTGTCGTTTGCGAAGCCTCTTCTGTGTGAGCGGCGGCGTCTGATTATGCCTGGCAGTGTGTATCTCGTGTCGCTGTTTCCCCCAGTTGACTGGAGACACGCATCGTGAGGTGGCTCGTTTAATTATTGAGAACGAAGTCTTGAATTGGATGGTGATACCTCGGATGTGGCGTCCCAGTGTTTCTCTTCTCTATGCGGCCGCGTGTGTCAGTGTTGTTCGTCGGCCAGCGTCCCGGACTCGAACAACAGACTCCAGCTTGCCAGTCTTCGGCTGTCAGATCTTCATCACCAGCTCACAGGTGACTGCTGATGTGAGGCCGTCTCCTTCCCGTCCTCACGAGTCACCCGGGTACGTAAAAATCAGTCTTCAAATACCTTCTGACTTCTGTCTTCTGGAGGCGAGGCTGCTGCTTGCTATTCCATTACAGTGGCGGACTTGGTGCTTCTGTGTACGATGTAGTCTCTTCCTGCATGACGGTCTTCAGCACCGACTGAACTGTACTGGAACTGAACTCGATCCGAAACTGAGCTGCAAACTACTACTGTCTGGCCCACTGCGTCTCGCGTATTTATTCACTTCAGTTCACTGGAGGTGAACGACTTCACGGTCATTGCCTCTTCTTGAAAAGCTTCTCGAAGAATCTTCTTAACATCGGTCATTGGCTCTTGGAATGTAGGCGAGGGCCTTTGCTCACATGTGACAACTGAGAAACACGTGAGCCGGTCGGGCGATGCCCTGACAGCTGAATCTACAGCTTCCGCTTATGTGGGGAGGGCGATGGCTTCTCCTGAACGTGCCGACTTCACGGTCATTGCCTCTGCTGCACTGCCTGCTATTTGCCAGTGTGTAACTCTTCTAAACTCAACTAAGTTTTTCAATTATTTTCTAATTTCTACTTCACTTCACATTGATTTCACTAATTTATTTACCTATCTTAAGTACCACTCAACAAGAAGGCTTTTGTCACCGTACTTCACAAGTGGCTTGTAATCAAATAGCGTGTTTACTTGATATGGCCTCACTTATGCAAGTGGATACGTGTTTTTCTGTCAGAGAAGTCACAGTTCGTAGTAGACCGAGCGAGACTGTGCAGTGGTTAGCACACTGGACTCACATTCGGGAGGACGGCAGTTCAAACTCGCGTTCGACCATCCGTATTTAGATTTTCTGTAATTTCCCTCAATCGTTTCTGGCAAATGCCAGGATGATTACTTTGAAGGGCACGGACGATTTCCTTACCCAACCTTCCCTATATAGGGGGCAGAGTTTCATGGACATGATGCGGGATTTGGGATGGGCATCATTAAATCACAAGCGTTTCTCGTTGCGGCGGGACCTTATCACGACATTTCAGTCACCAGTTTGCTCCTCCGAGTGCAAAAATATTTTGTTGACGCCGACTTACATCGGGAGAAAAGATCATGTTGATAAAATAAGGAAAATTAGAGTTCACATGGAAAGGTATATTTGTTCGTTTTTTCTGCGATTGCTCCAGAGTGTAATAACAGAGGATTATTGTAAAGGTGGTTCGATGAACCCTCTGCAAGGGATTTAAGTGTAATTTGCAGAGTATTCATGAAGGTGTAGATGCTGTTGTATACAACGAAAGTTTGAAAGTGAGGGTCCTAATTTAGACCCTCACCCCAAACGTTCCACGACGTTAACCCTACAGCAGCAGGTCAACTCAGAAATCATAAGACACTGAAGCACCTATCTTTAACGACTTCATTGGTGCTGGTTTTCTTACCTGGTAAGCGCTTTCAGATGCTCCGACACTGTTCTAAGGAGTTCCGGCCTCGGTTTTTAGAGACTGTGGGTGGCACATCCTGCAGTGTGAGCACACTGAATGAGTGTCGTTGCATTCTGAATATCTCTTCTTGCTCGACAGGATGTGGGTACTTTTCCCTCTATGTCATAATTAGAACGCTGGACAAGTTTTGACAAGGGAAGGTGAAAAAGCTCTGTTCTTTCTGTTTCCGACCTAGACACCGAGAAGAGCACCTGGTTCCAGTGTTTGGTAAAATTAAACATAACGTCAATTCAAGACTGATCAACAGAATTGACCATCGAGCGAGCTCAGCATTGGTCAGGGAGAGAGTACGTGACATATGTGACCGACGTGATGTGACATCCAAAGTGTTGCTGTCTCTACACTATTTTATACCAAACCTTCTAACCCGACAAGTCTTGGGGCGATTTGATGGCATATTTTGGTCACTAGCGGAGTACACAAGGAAGAATTCAGCGTCTTGTCAACTAGCCAAGTTTGAACGTCTTAATAACAAGGCGCAGCCGAACGAGGACGCTCACACGGTCGTCAACCTGAGTGAGAAGGGATTCGACGCAACCACATTGAAAGTGCTCAGCAAGGGTCTTAATTTCTCAGTTACCCCCATAAATGTTCCTGCGGCGTCCTTCGTTAGTGCAATGGAGCAGGTGGCCCAGAAATTTACTGCCAATGATGCTGAAGAAGTGCGAAGGGAGATTCGCAGAGCACTCACGAAACATCTCTGGAGATGGGATGTTTTCCCTTAGACAATTCAGGGAAGTGTCAGTGTCGTCGTAACTGCCGTCTGCTTCACGTATGCTGTGCAGCGAGCTACCTTGATTTAAGTATTAACTGTATTTTTCTTACTTGTCACTTCTTCTTCTTCCGTGTGATTTTGCTTTTAGGAAGCTTTAATTGTTGAGTGCTAGTAATAGTGTTCCATAGATTTCGTGTTTGTTTGAATACAGTGAGAGAGAGTCCCTTTAGTCAGCGATAGTGCCAGTAGTGCTAATGTTTGTTTTTAATACAGTCTAGAGGCAGGTAGTGCTATTTTCATTGTTTTCTACAAGAAGTGGCTAGCAACCACAGTTTAGTCAACAATTAGCCGCCTTTAGTGAATTAGCAGTCTAGTTAAAAGTTGATTAACTCTCTACAGTAAACTGATTTCTTAGGATGGATTGGATGTGTGACTGCTGTGTACGGACGCAGGAGGAGCTGGCCACTGTTCGCGAACACGAACAGCTGAGGGTGTTGATGGCCGCGGTCAGCCGTCTTCAGGCTGCTGCCTCGGAGTGTAGCGGCAGTGGGGAGTCTGGTGCGTCGCATGGTACACCCCAGGTGTTACATGCTTCACCCACTGTCCCTGCTGTCGAGACATCTTCGCGGGTACCGGGCGCGGTTGGGCCACCCTCTCCCCAAGGGGAGCGGCGGGTTCAGCGGCGTTCGCGGCGCACGAAGTGGAGGGTCAATGTGGAGGCTGGCCGTGTGGCATCGCCCGCTCTGCCTGTGAGTGGACATGTGGCCGCTCCTTCAGCAAGATCCGAGCAGGCACACGGGGGGAGGGGTTTATTAGTTATTGGGAGTTCCAACGTTAGGTGGGTGATGGAGCCCCTTAGGGAAATAGCGGAAAGGTCGGGGAAGAAGGTCAGTGTTCACTCTGTCAGCTTGCCGCGGGTTCTCATCCGAGATGTGGAGGAGGCCCTGCCGGCGGCGATAGAGAGCACTGGGTGCACCCGACTGCAAATTGTTGCTCATGTCGGCACCAATGACTCCTGCCGTCTGGGTTCAGAGGTCATCCTCAGTTCGTACAGGCGGTTGGCGGAACTGATGAAGGCGGAAAGCCTCGCTCGCGGGGTGGAATCAGAGCTAACTATTTGTAGTATCGTTCCCAGAACCGATCGCGGTCCTCTGGTTTGGAGCCGAGTGGAAGTCTTAAACCAGAGGCTCAGACGATTCGGTGGAGATCTGGGGTGCTAATTTCTCGACCTCCGCTATCGGGTGGAGAAATGTAGGGTCCCCCTGAATAGGTCAGGCGTGCACTACACGCCGTAAGCGGCTATAAGGGTAGCGGAGTACGTGTGGAGTGCACATGTGGGTTTTTTAGGTTAGAGAATTCCCTCCCTAGACCCGAAAAGACGCCCCCTGAGATGCGGCAAGGTAGGAATAGGCAAAATGCAACAGGGAATAACAATATTAATGTGCTGATAGTAAACTGCAGGAGCGTCTATAGAAAGGTCCCAGAACTGCTCTCATTAATAAACGGTCACAACGCCCATATAGTACTAGGGACAGAAAGTTGGCTGAAACCAGACGTAAACAGTAATGAAATCCTAAACTCAGATAGGAATGTATACCGCAGGGACAGGCTGGACAGTAAAGGGGGAGGCGTGTTTATAGCGATAAGAAGTGCAATAGTATCGAAGGAAACTGACGGAGATCCGAAATGTGAAATAATTTGGGTGAAGGTCACGGTTAAAACAGGCTCAGACATGGTAATTGGATGTCTCTATAGGCCCCCTGGCTCAGCAGGTGTTGTGGCTGAGCACCTGAAGGATAATTTGGAAAATATTTCGAGTAGATTTCCCCACCATGTTATAGTTCTGGGTGGAGATTTTAATTTGCCGGATATAGACTGAGAGACTCAATCGTTCACGACGGGTGGCAGGGACAAAGAATCCAGTAAATTTTTTTAAAGTGCTTTATCTGAAAACTACCTTGAGCAGTTAAACAGAGAACCGACTCGTGGCGATAACGTATTAGACCTTCTGGTGACAAACAGACCGAACTATTTGAAACAGTTGACGCAGAACAGGGAATCAGCGATCATAAAGCGGTTACTGCATGGATGATTTCAGCCGTAAATAGAAATATTAAAAAAGGTAGGAAGATTTTTCTGTTTAGCAAAAGGGACAAAAAGCAGATTACAGTGTACCTGACGGCTCAACACATAAATTTTGTTTCAAGTACAGATAGTGTTGAGGATCAGTGGACAAAGTTCAAAACCATCGTACAATATGCGTTAGATGAGTATGTGCCAAGCAAGATCGTAAGAGATGGAAAAGAGCCACCGTGGCACAACAACCGAGTTAGGAAACTGCTGCGGAAGCAAAGGGAACTCCACATCAAACATAAACATAGCCAAAGCCTTGCAGACAAACAAAAACTACGCGAAGCGAAATGTAGTGTGAGGAGGGCTATGTGAGAGGCGTTCAATGAATTCGAAAGTAAAGTTCTGTGTACTGACTTGGCAGAAAATCCTAAGAAATTTTGGTCTTATGTCAAAGCGGTAGGTGGATCAAAACAAAATGTCCAGACACTCTGTGACCAAAATGGTACTGAAACAGAAGATGACAGACTAAAGGCCGAAATACTAAATGTCTTTTTCCAAAGCTGTTTCACAGAGGAAGATTGCACTTTAGTTCCTTCTCTAGATTGTCGCACAGATGACAAAATGGTAGATATCGAAATAGACGACAGAAGGATAGAGAAACAATTAAAATCGCTCAAAAGAGGAAATGCCGCTGGACCTGATGGGATAGCAGTTCGATTTTACACAGAGTACGCGAAGGAACTTGCCCCCCTTCTTACGGCGGTGCACCGTAGGTCTCTAGAAGAGCGTAGCGTTCCAAAGGATTGGAAGAGGGCACAGGTCATACCCGTTTTCAAGAAGGGACGTCGAACAGATGTGCAGAACTATAGACCTATATCTCTAACGTCGATCAGTTGTAGAATTTTGGAACACGTATTATGTTCGAGTACAATGACTTTTATGGAGACTAGAAATCTACTCTGTAGGAATCAGCATGGGTTTCGAAAAAACGGTCGTGTGAAACCCAGCTCGCGCTATTCGTCCACGAGACTCAGAGGGCCATAGACACGGGTTCACAGGTAGATGCCGTGTTTCTTGACTTCCGCAAGGCGTTCGATACAGTTCCCCACAGTCGTTTAATGAACAAAGTAAGAGCATATGGACTATCAGATCAATTTTGTGATCGGATTGAAGAGTTCCTAGATAACAGAACGCAGCATGTCATTCTCAATGGAGAGAAGTCTCCCGAAGTAAGAGTGATTTCAGGTGTGCCGCAGGGGAGTCTCATAGGACCGTTGCTATTCACAATATAAATAAATGATCTTGTGGATGACATCGGAAGTTCACTGAGGCTTTTTGCAGATGATGCTGTGGTGTATCGAGAGGTTGTAACAATGGAAAATTGTACTGAAATGCAGGAGGATCTGCAGCGAATTGACGCATGGTGCAGGGAATGGCAATTGAATCTCAATGTAGACAAGTGTAATGTGCTGCGAATACAAAGAAAGATAGTTCCCTAATCATTTAGCTACATAATAGCATGTCAGCAACTGGGAGTACGCATTAGGAGCGATTTAAAATGGAATGATCATATAAAGTTGACCGTCGGTAAAGCGGATGCCAGACTGAGATTCATTGGAAGAATCCTAAGGACATTCAATCCGAAAACAAAGGAAGTAGGGGTTACAGTACGCTTGTTCGCCCACTGCTTGAATACTGCTCAGCAGTGTGGGATCCGTACCAGATAGGGTTGATGGAAGAGATAGAGAAGATCCTACGGAGAGCAGCGCGCTTCGTTTAGTAATCGCGAAAGCGTTACGGAGATGATAGAAAAACTCCAGTGGAAGACTCTGCAGGAGAGACGCTCAGTAGCTCGGTACGGGATTTTGTTAAAGTTTAGAGAACATACCTTCACCGAAGAGTCAAGCAGTATATTGCTCCCTCCTACGTATATCTCGTGAAGAGACCATGAGGATAAAATCAGAGAGATTAGAGCCCACACAGAAGCATACCGACAATCCTTCTTTCCACGAACAATACGAGACTGAAATAGAAGGGAGAACCGATAGAGGTTCTCAGGGTACCCTCCGCCACACACCGTCAGGTGGCTTGCGGAGTATGGATGTAGATGTAGATGTAGATTTAGATGTACAAGATGATAGAGTTGCGGTAATACCAGCAGATGAAGGGACATGCTACCGTCGTCCTACAGAAGGCAGATTATGACAGTGAAGTGCGACAACTTTTGGACGACCCGGTATAAAGACCAGTGGACAGCGACTTCACAAGACAAGGTGGATAAGAAGATCTGGGCTCTTCTAAAGGAAATCGGCCTTCCAGAAAAGATCGTTAAGCAACTAAGAGCAAAAGGACCAGTGACGCCAACACCTTATGGTGTGCCTAAGGTTTAAAAAACAGGCGTTCCTCTATGTCCAGTAGTCAGCAACCCGGGCGCAGCCACCTACCTCACTGCTCAACACCTTCAGAAGATGCTCTCCCCATATGTGGGAAAGTGTGCCCGTCACATTCGTAACTCAGAGGATTTCCTATGACGGCTGAGGCAGTTACAGGTCAAGGTATCTGACATCACGGTCAGTTTCGACATGGTGCCCCTGCTCACCCGCGTAGCACTGAATGATTCACTTGATCTGATAGGGAAAAGTTCAACGGTTCTCTACTTGACTTATTGAGACACATATTTACCTCGACGTACCTCCTACAAGGGGCTCAATTGTACATGCAAATGAAAGGGGTGGTAATGGGTAGCCTTCTCTCACCGATGATGGCCAATCTCCTTATGGAGAGATTTGAAGATGAGGCACTTACATCGGCCCCAGATCAACTGCAATGCTTTTTTAGGTACATGGATGACGCCTTTGTTATATGGCATCACGGGAGGGAAAATCTCCACGTTTTCTTGGACCTCTTAGGAGGTCACGCCATCCTAACATTAAATTTATCATGGAAATGGGGATGGATGGGCTATCCCATTCCTAGGTGTACTAGTCAAGAGGAAGGCAGATGGTATCTTCAGTCACAGTACGTAGGCCTACCCGAAACACACTCCGACTTGTAACTGCACGCCAGCGGTTACCACTATCCGACATAGAAAAATAGTTTACTCAGAACTGGTTGAACAGACACGAATGATTTGGCGACGCTGATGGAACACTTGTAATCTGTGTTCTACAAAAACGGATGCTCTTCTAGATATGTTCAACAGGCACCGCGGTCTGTTTATCCATCAGAGGTTCGTTAAGAGGTAAAAGATGAAATGAAGAAAGTTGGATATTTGCCATATGTCGGGCCGATATCTGCAAAAATCAGTAGAATTCTCCTCGAACATCACATCAAGAGCGTATTCCATCCACCCACCAAGCTTAAGGCTCTACCAGGGAGTGTGAAGGTTTACCTGGATCTGCAGAAACCAGGCTTTTACCACATACATTTTGAATGTGGGATGGAATATATCGGCCAGACGACTGTTACCGTTGCCATAGGTGCAAAGAATATCAATGGCACACCATACTGACACAGGCAACCAGGACAGTGATTGTCGTGCACTGTTTAAAATTCAATCATTCTGTGAACTATAATGATGCCAAGATTCTAACACATACATCGAGATATTGGGGCAGCAATCTATTGAGATTAAGGTCACGGAGAGATTAACCGCAAAACCTGTTCTGCCTCGAATTCGGGACTCGGTCTCCTGAAGTCTCAACGGGAACAACACGAATACCCCATGGGACACAAATATGAAGACGGAATTAGAGAAAACTGTTCGGTGCATGTAGCATAGGACGCTCACGGAATGGTACCTCAGACAACAGATCAATACCTGAGGACGCTCTACCAGCTCTCGAGCGACAGTTGGAGCAACAACGGCCTGAAAACAGCACTGCAGCCGCCCCTGGTGGGCACGGACCTCGCGCGGAACGCCTGACACGGCACGCAACGGTTACAGAACGTCGTACCAAGATCACAGGTGACGACAACCGGAAGATAAAATGTCTAGCACGACTTGGACGTCGTTCAGAAATGCAACAGCGAGATTGACAACGGGTATTGACCACAGCGTTCGGAAGTGCCGCAGCCAGAGGAGAGCACTACAGTCGCTGCTATTGGTCGGTGCATGACGCGGGGCGGGCCGCAGACGGAGCGCCTGGCACAACACAGTCATAAATACCGGACTCGTTCCACACTGGAATCAGTATCAGGCAGCACCTGAAGAAGACTGCGAGTTACGCAGTTGAAATATCGGTACAAGAGAGCGGCGAACAACCGGTAGAAACCCGATAGTGTTGATTTCTTTCCTCTGCACATTATTTCCTACTGGAAAATTTTCTTTTGTTATCTATACTGCCTGCTCAGTGTACATACTGAATAACATCGGGGATAAGCTACAAGTCTATCTCACCGCCTTCTCAGCCACTGCTTCCCATTCCCGCCCCTAGACTCTTATAACCGCCGTCTTGGCTTTTGTACAAGTTGTCAATAGCCTTTCACTTCCTTTATTTTACTCCTGTTACATTGAAATTTTCCAAGAGAGTGTTGCAGTCAGCTTTTCTGTAAGTTTTTCATACCTCTACAAATATTATAAACATAGGTTTGTCTTTCCTTAATCTATCTTCTAAGAGTGGTCGTGGGGTCAGTATTGGGTTGCCTGTTATACCTTTCTAGGGAATCCTAACTAATCTTCCCAGAGGATGACCTCTACAAGCATTTCCATTCTTCTGTAAAGAATTCGCGTTAGTATTTTGCAACCATGTGTAATTAAACTGATAGTTCGGTATTGTTCGCATCCATCAGCGCTTGCTTCAGCGCGGATGTACAAACACGTTCGACTTCCTGCTGGAATCTCGAAGTCGCCAGCATGAAGGACATGGGAGGGGACTGCAGTTAGGTGGCGCCAGACAGGAATGTGGTACTGCTGGGGGCTACGTGGGGTTTCCTATCGTGGGGTTTCCTACAAGGGTGCAGCAGGTAGCGAAGCTGTCCAGAGCAACCGGTTCCCTGACGAGGTGTTTGGGATTTGAGCCTCCCCCACTGCTT
Organism: Schistocerca americana; assembly: GCF_021461395.2. Classification (NCBI taxonomy): domain Eukaryota; kingdom Metazoa; phylum Arthropoda; class Insecta; order Orthoptera; family Acrididae; genus Schistocerca; species Schistocerca americana. The sequence goes on from NC_060119.1 coordinate 41,603,690, forward strand.
GTCTACCCCAGTCCTTCACCCTCAGTGCAGGTGTTGTCACCGTTTCTCAGACAGTGTCGTCGTCGATCAGCATCAATAATTTCGCAAAGTAACCTCTAGATGTAAAGTGTTGGTTTTATCATTCGTGTTATGTGGTCTTAAGACTGTATCTTCTTATGTCAGAGGAACGCTTACCAATGGGCATTTAATTTCCCTTTTCTCGTAATACACTTGTCTCGTAATATACGTATACATGTATCAGTATTTCGGCAACATTTCCTCATAGAAAAATTAAAGACTAGGTTAAAACGTCGAGTAGATGACCATATCTTCGGAGAAATATCACAAGCACGAATTGAACAATGTTGGTTAACGGAGTGAACTGTGAACCTCTTCAGCGGGCCCCGCCAGGCATTGACCTCAGTCGTTGTAATGTACCAATCAGAAGAGCATAACGAGGATGGTCGGACGACTGTGTGAACCCTTGTTATCCCGAATGTGACGAAACTGTCCTCTTCGTCCCTTTTCTTGAATAATGCTGACTTACAAGTTCAGCAGAAACACTCCAATTAATAAATTATTCAATCCGCACAAGTAGTAAGGTCTCGATAATTGCTAATCATCTTGCTGTTGCAATTCTAATGGCCAGCGAGGTTACATTACTAGTCGCGACTGTGTCAGATGAGATAGGTACAATGAGTCCGTGTCTCAATTTATGTACAATGCGTTACTGCCGGTTTCTCTTCAGTTTAAAAAACATTAAAGGATCGCACGGAGTAAAGCATTTAATTCCCTGTTTCAAGGAATGCCTGTGAAAGTACGACATTGAGACATTACACGTGTCGACTCATTTTTCTAGCTGCCTACACAAAAGGCACACGAGTTTTGTAAATTAGTGAGCTGTGGGGTGAGTCAAACGATCAGCAGAAGCGATGTGTTCCTGACGTGCAGCATTAGCTACCAACAGGTGTGCTGTTTCGAGGGTCCGCAGTGGCGATTTTCTCTGCGGAACTTCTTAGACCGTGCTATCCACGTCTCACAACGCACTCACCTGAAAATAACTTGTACTCGCTCTCCCTTCAATATTCCAATATCCTTTACATGTTAACCACTTCTACATACCAGATTCCCTATGTTGTTACAGATAAATCTATAAACTGTCAGATCTTCTCATTTTACCCGCGACATTCTACCGGCCCATATTCATTCAAGCAATTCATCCAGCTTTGATCGCTCCTATGCAGTATGAGACAGACATGTAGTGAATGGAGCTTACTTATTTATAAATATAGCCGGCCGCGGTGGTCTAGCGGTTCTAGGCGCTCAGTCCGGAACCGCGCGACTGCTACGGTCGCAGGTTCGAATCCTGCCTCGGGCATGGATATGTGTGATGTCGTTAGGTTAGTTAGGTTTAAGTAGTTCTAAGTTCTAGGGGACTGATGACCACAGATGTTAAGTCCCATAGTGCTCAGAGCCATTTGAACCAACCAATTATAAATATCACTTTTCTTCTAGTACACACAGTGAGATTATTATTCACTTGTATTGAATTGCTAGTTAAAATATCCGGGCATGGTCAGCCAACTGTAAGGCAGCATTAGATATTATGTTACGTGATATGATTAATGTTAGCAGGAAAGGTCAAGTGAAAGGTTACTGACATGGAAAAGAACAACGTTGCATCTGTGAATATTCTTCCTTATAGGAATCACATGTGCAGTGCATATGTGTCTGTAGTCTGTTTAGCATGCAGTCCAATATTAATATACTGAAGATCAAACAAAACAAGATAGCCAATGATAGCGAATTTTAATCATACAAACTGAACGCCTCGCAATGCCTGGCTATGTATTTATTCTAGTGTTCTGTTAGTCCATTCCTCCTCCACTTCTGTGTCCACTTTCTCTGCACCTATCTCCGTCTATCTCAGATTCCTCCCCCCACCCCACAATTTTTTTCTACGCATCTCCTCCTCCCCCCTCTTACTCGTCACATTATTCAACCCCTCACTCTTTCCGTTTCCTCCCGCTTCTATTTTCACCCATCTCCAACGCCCTTAATCTCATCCTCTCCGTTTGTCTGCCCTTCTCGTCCTCTAACTATGTCCTGGTAATCCTTACCCCTCACTGTTTCTCCATCTCCTCTTCCTCCACCCTTTTCTCTCTGTGGGCACTCCTCAAAGTAGTAGGTGATTCCTAGGCCCACAATATTTTTTTCGAGATAATACATAAGTAACATGTGTACCAAGTTTGGTTGACATTGGATTTAGGAGCAGTTTTTACTTGCGGCTTGTGTTTCATACATTTCAAATATATTTAACATATTTGATACAAATTGGTACCCGTATTTGACTTGTACCCCTAGTGAATTTCACCCCGCAGTTTCCTTTTCACGAAGTTCAACGTTTTGACGTCTTATCTTCTGAACAACGAGTCGTACTATGATATAATGTTCCAGATTCATTCAACGGTATTTGTGCGCACTGTCCGCAAAGTGTGTTGGGAGTAGAGTTGGTTCTATAGTAGCAATAAACTAAAACGTCATGCTTTTCACGCACGTCAGAATATATGACGTCATATTTCCAAACTATGTGCCGTACATTGGAATATTTGGCAAGTGCAGTCGGTGGTATGTGAATACTGTACGCGATATGTGTCACGAATAGAGTTTCTATCAAAAAAAGCCATAAATTGAAATGTAATTCTTGATGCAGCTGTTTTACTGCACTACATGAAAATACAGTAAGGGATAAACATTGAAATTACGTATAGAGTTTGTTCCAAGTGATTAAGTGATCTCACTCAGTCAGTCGTGGGCTACGCTACTTTTTCAACTGCACCCCCACCTCTTTGATTGGTGGGTGGTTCTTACACACCAGAGCGCTTCTTTCCAGACAGTGCGACGTTTGGATCAAATCGATCCACTGGTTTAATACCGGATGTGGAATATAGGCAACGATAGAGTTATCCGTTTTCATAAGATATATGGATTAATTCGGCACACAAGGACAGGTTATTTCATTCTGTACCAAGGAAATGTACTGTATGTGGTCACTGGGTGCGCTGCTCGTCTAATTACACTCGGAACTTAAAATTAAATGTGATTCAATTACTTAGCTGCACAGCAACTAATGAGTGACTTCTGGATAGAAATTTTCATTAAATTACTGTCATATGGATAGCACACACACACACACATCTGCATGCCCATAAGTGTGTGTACGTGTTTGTGTGTGTGTCGGTTTCCTTGCACCGAAAAGTGTCTACTCTAAAATGCAAATGTCTAAACTTGACAACCAGCTCAGAACACTCGGAGTCACCTGGTGCCGAGTCATCAGATCGCCATGGAATACCGCAAGTGCTCACTCATGAACTACGATTTCATAATATCCTCCTTTGCTCCGCATTCGGCACCAACAGTTTAGAGGGAACCCAACTTCGTCAAAGCGTAACCACATCTCCATTAACCCGTCCTAATGCCATTCATCTTCGATCAAATTTGGCACGGTAGTTTAAATCATCAACTTTTTTCGTTGGGTCTTGAGGTAACTGAGCGTTGTTGAGTGTATGTACCCTCGTTCCTGTGTTGGCGCCACCCGGATGTCACGTCGAAGGAGCTGATACCTTCTGAGCCAGCCTAGTGTGGTTCAGATCATTTCACAGGGATTGTTGGTGGATCTTGTAGCGCTTCGTACATGGGAGAGCTGGTTTACCTTAGCTGCTTTCCTCCTTAGATATTTCGGAGGAATGTAAGATTGGACAGCGAATACGGAATGGAAGCAATAGGTTTGTGTAAACAAGTGATAACTGGTGAGCGAAGGAAACGGGACTAAAACCGCTGGGAAAGCTATTCACACTGGGTAGAGGGTAGTTTTAGTTTCTCTTTATTTGAACCGTAAAAGTTTACAAACAATGGGAAGACCGCCATTTATATTTAGAAGGGAATACAGTGAATGATTATTTTTAGAGTAATTTAATTATCTGGCACAATCGCATTTATTCCTAATGAAGTAACCGGTATCGGCCGACATCGGCCTCCAGTGATACTAAAATATAGGCTGTGCTTCCGTTCCACGACTGCGGAAACCATGTTGTCAATGGTGGCACGTAACCACTCACTGTATTTTATGACCTGAGCGTTGCAAATATCAGCCGAAACAGGTTATTTTGTTAGATACAAATGTAATTGTGCAGATAATTATATTATTCTAATTCTAAAAACAAGTCCAGCTTGTATGGTAGACTGCATCCTCGTTCATATGAGTCGTCAATAAAGTGACTGAATTCATCGCGTGTGAAAGAAACGTCGGAAACAGACTGAAGTTTATGCTGAAAATTTTAATAGACATGTGTTCCCAACTTGCAAGGGCACAATGCGACCCCATCGATTAAAGCAGCATGTGGACTTGCCTAGACGTTCGTCCGGTCAGCTCCTAAATTTCACCGCAAGAGTTAGAAAGCAGGAACTGCATATTTCAATCACGTTTCTGCCAAGGCTTGGTTTCCCACCACACCAAAAGCCCTGAAAAAGTTTTACGTAGCCCAGCCACAGGTCAGCTCAGAGAGAACTGTGTGAGATCTGCCACTGATCGCCACGTGCACACATCTCTGGTCATTTCATTGCTTATACGAACTCACGGTAAGAAAGGAGTCCCAATACAAGCAACTTTTCAGCAGTATTCAGTTTCTGCTAGATGGGCTTCTACACACTTCCAGCTCATCGTTCCTTCCGTCATTTACAGCATCACTTACCACCTGCCGTCCTTCGGCTAACTTCCACACAGACATGTTTCACCGCCTGGTCGCCATATGATGGCTGTCTAAATGGAAACACACGAAGCACATCTCATAGTTACTTCCATATTCAGATGTCGTACATGAAGCTCACTCGAACATATTAAATTTCACACGCTTCTTTCGTTAGAGACGAGCTGAGGACCATGTTTAGCAAATTAAATTTGCGTTACGCTTTCTTTCTTCTCTCCTGATCTGCATTTTCTTAAATGTCTTTTTCGAACAGTTTTGTCTTGAAAATCTTGCCAACTTTCAGCTTCGCGTGAGTATGGTGTGTATAGACGTTTGGGTGGATTACGTGGAAGAGGTGTATGGTGTACAAGCTGATAACATTAGATTGAATTTGGAAGATGAAGGGGAAGAAAATGAAAAAAAAAAAAACGAAGTCCTAACATATTGAAATGTGTTTTGGAGAAAGTGAAACAGGAGCTCCGGGTAAGGAAACCATGGGGCTCTAGCAAAATACCATCTGAGACACTGAAAATCTTAGGTGTAAATTCGATAGCCACATTGACTGTGGTAGTAAACAGAATTTATGACATCGGAATGTAGTATCAAGATTTACTTAAGACTATTCTACTACATTTACCAAAAAAGTACTATACAAAAGAATACAAAGAATATAAGACAATTTGTTTTATCTGTCCAGTAACAAAGGCTATAACGAGAGTCATCCTACAGAGAATCGAAAGGAAAATTGGGGAAAATAACGGGGACAACCAGGTATGGTTCAACAAGGGTAAAAGAACAAGAGGCGCCATAGGTTGTATGAGGATGATAAGATAAAGAATGACAGAAATGAACAAGGTGATGTACATTTGCATTGTCGACTGGAAGAAGACATGGCTGATATTTTTAAAAGAAGTGGAAGGTGGAAGAATGGAAGGTTAATGTAGGAGACGTGTACAGAGCAAAAGGTGATAGTGTAGGCAATCTGGTGTCGGAACAGATGTGCACTGAAAGAGTTGTAAGGCAAAGATGCTCACTGTCACCGAAGCTATTCAACATATGTGGAGAAAAACTTTTAGGTAGGGCCATAGCGGATACAAGAGGCATAGTAATTAGAAGAGAAAGGAGAATGACTATAAAATAAGAGGATGGACCAGCAGTGCTGGCGGAATGAAAGGAGAAGCTACAGAAAATGTTGAAGAGTATTGCAGGAAGGAGCTAAGGGTATAGGATGAAGATAAGTACTGGAAAGAGGAAGTGCTGAGAACAGGCATGAAGGAAGCTCCAGTAAACGTATTCTCAGAGAGAAAAAAGAGAGAACAAGTAAGAGTCTTTCTACATGTGAAAGTTTTTTATCATGGAACTGAAGTTATATGGACAATGGACAAAATGAGGAGGAAAATATCTATAGGAAAGAGAGCCTTTTGTAAAAGTGACGCAGTTAGTAACATCTAGAGGATGAAGAAAGGATTTGCTCAATTTTGTGTCTGGATTGTAGTGTATACAGCAGTGAATCACGGATGGTTAAAAAGAAAGAAAAAATATTTGAAAGTTTCGAAATGTAGGTATGGAGAGGAATTCTGAAACCGACTTTAGAATGAGGAAGTTTTGAAGAAAATAGGTGATGAAGGAAATTTATTCGAAGGAATCTGAAAAGAATGCATAGCAGTTGCCTGCAACAAAGAATTACATAGGAAAAAGTGGAAGGAATTAGAGGAAGAGGTAGGAAGAGAACAGGAATGACAGATGACATTTGAAGATGACGGATGTAGAAACAGATGATGCTCAGAACAGTACAGATTTGTAATCTGAAACATCACAGGTACTCTAGAGAAATCGAATAAGAAGCAGCACACTAGCTTACTGCACAAGAAGCTGATCAAGACTCTAATCGAACTCGCGCGGCAGAGTAACGACCTTTGGCTGGAACACGGATCAGCCTGACGGTGTGTCTTAGGTGGTTTCCACGCTCGTTTAGGCGAATGATATGCTGGTCCCCAAATTCCGTATCACATGACGTAACACATAAGCTGTTCAAATACGATAACATACAGAACAATGTTTACGCGATTCTCAGACAAATGGCGCACATTGCTTTTCTCCCTTATGTTACTGTGATAACTGTATCATCAGGAAGAGCAGTCGTTCACAGAGTTAAATAATTTAAAAAAAATACTGAGTCGTCGAATAGGGGACTCTGTAGTAGATGGCAATAAATGCTGGGGAAGTACGAGAAAGAAAGAAGCTGTTCAGTTTGAAAGGGTACAGTACCACCCGACACTGAAAATTGAAAATAGGTACAACATAGTTCATTATTTTTGTCAGAACAACACATTTTTTTTTGTAAAATAACTCAATTTCAATTAATACACCGAAGCTGGATACCAGTGTGGGGGCCGGCCTGTGTGGCCGTGCGGTTCTAGGCGCTTCAGTCTGGAACCGCGGGCCGCTACGGTCGCAGGTTCGAATCCTGCCTCGGGCATGGATATGTGTGATGTCCTTAGGTTAGTTAGGTTTAAGCAGTTCTAAGTTCTAGGGGACTGATGACCACAGATGTTAAGTCCCATAGTGCTCAGAACCATTAGAACCAGTGTGGGAAAGAATTACAATTAATTTATTTAATTGATCACATGTGCACTCCCACAAAATAAATCCCTACATCCAGTTTGGTGAGATCTGTGAAATGAATAAATGTATGGTCGTCTGCTAACCGCAGATAGTGATTGTGAATATATGATCATCTTTGAGACGATCCTTTGGCCACCTTTGGTGGGACCGAAGAGATGAAATTTACCTGAGCTTTGAGCGCCTGAAATGTGGCTGACCAATACGGTAGCAAGGTGCTCCCCCACTTCAGCAAAGGTGCGAGAGGACCTGAAGAACAGCCATGTTTCGGCACTCTGCCGCTGGATCTTGTGCAGTTAAGACCTGTTATAGTTGTGCTCCGTAAAGACAAAAGAGTGGAGACATGGTATGCATGTGGAATATTTAAGGGTAGTTTGAAATAATAATTTCTCCATTTCAGGAACTTTTGTGGGGAGAATTAAATGTCAGGCAGGTAATATTAATGGGATTGTAGTAATCTACGGAAGTGACCAACGGTCACAGTGAAACCACATGTAGGAATAAGTTGAAATACTTCCGTGTGCTTAAGTTATGTTGAGTTACTAGCGTGTGTACAATAAGTTGAAATATTTAAGAAACAGAGTGTGTACCATAAGTTGAAATAGTTAAGAAATGGCGTGTGCAGGACTTGAAATTAGAGACGAGTACTTCCACGTAGTGAGTACTGTGTGAGTCTCAATCTGTGTATGAGACAAAGGATAAAGAGAAGTACTCGTCCATGATGTCAGTTGAGGACTCGCGTGTGTGATGAATATGTTCTTAATATTACTTTGCGTGATATGATTCCGTGTGACGCTAGATTCAAACTCTGAGAGAGAAGCAAGGTGAGTCGGCCGTCTATCTAGCAACGCCACTTGGCTGGCATTGCGCAGGAAGACGTGCATATATCTCCAGAGTTCATAGTAGGAAAGTAGAATTACAAAGTGGGGCACTGTCGTGTGAAACTGGGATAAATACTAATTGAAGTGGGAAAGCTGAAAGTGATAGTGTTGTGACTATTTAGTGTATTGTATTCCATGTTGTAGTGTGATGTATGTCATGTAATTTGGGTATGTGTGGTTTGCATGGGAGAGTAGCAAGGTAGCTTCAAAAGATTAGTGGGTTATGCGTGTTCCTTTTGTACTGCTCGGTCTGGAGGAAAGTTTCGTGATGATGATTGTGATAGTCGAAGTGTGAGATATAATAAAAGATCCACCATCCTATCCAGAAAGTGCACTGTAGCGTTAAATAATTACGAGACCATAAGGTAGAGAATCACCAATGTTAAGCCATGCCCACTGGGCGGAATTTCTCATGTGTTATTGTTGTAGGTTATAGAATTTGTGTGTTTAGGTTATAGAATTTATCGGAATAAATAAGTTAGTGAAAAGAAAAAGATTGGTGGGCTTTTCCTTCGAGTTGTATGTTGTCATGATGTCCCGAATTTATAATGTGTGTGCCATTCATATTCAGTGCGGCGGCCACGTGTTGACAAAATCCGTTAAATAAAAGACAAAAAGAAAATGTGGTATTGCCAGTGCGTAGTGAACAGAGTTCTGTAAATTACTGATAGTCAGATATGCGTTTCCGTTGCGTATTATTCATACAGGAGGATAATTTGTAACTTAATTGTACGAAAGTTCATGTTACTTGATAAATAAGAATGAATCCACTCGCTTGGCAGACCACTCACCTTGCAGGCCTGACTGCTTGATGCCACAGTATGAGCAAGGCATGTGGGTGCCTCTCAAGTTGTTCTTATAAGCTTACTCTCTGTACGCACCCACAGAACGTTAGTCTTCTTTTCCTAATTTAGTCCGTAATTATTTCTGCATAATTGTATACTTTTGTATTACATGTTACTTTAAATGTTTTTAGTTTTTGTATCACACTTTCTTTCCATTTCCCTCATTTCTTTATTTTCCTTTATTGATTTTATGCTCAGTGTTTCTGTTGCATATCGGCATTATGGCCAACTCAATCTTTGGTAGTGGGGAGTTTTTGATCATTTGCTTCCTAGACAATTTTTTGTTATGTACGAGTTTTGTTAAGTAGATTGCTAAGTCCATCTCCGTTAATCGTATTCTGGTAGCATTCTTTCTCTTCCATTGGTTCGAATACCTTCTCCTATATATGAAAATTTGCTTGTTCTTCATGTACCCATACTAGGTGCTTAATTTTGATGATGCATTGGTGAATTTTATCATTGTATTTCTCAAAGACATTTGTAACAATCATGCTGCTGAATTAATTACTCTTACTTATTTTAATTTTACCTCTACGATCGTGGAGGTATGTATGGTCTATGCAACTAAATGAAGGCAGTTTGTTTATTGCCATAGGCATTTCGCTCTTATTATCTGGGAAGCATCATCAGTAGCCGGAAATACATTTTTTGCATACATACAATAAACATATTACATGATGGATATAATAAGCTGCTATATTACATTTTGTCGTGCTTTTCTCTTCCTTTTTAGGCTAGAAATAACTTCTGTAGCACAAGTTGCGTATTGTGAATGTATCGTTCGGTGTTACTTACGATTTCCAGCTGTGTTAACACATGTGTGTGGTCCTGGAGATGTATTTGTTGGTTTTCGTACTCCAGTTGGCCGATTTCTGCCGTTCCACATTTGTCACATCGCATGTTTCACTTTCAATTTGCATTTGGTGATCAACATATGTGCGGTTTTTGGTACGTAGCGTTGCCAACTGTTGTTGTGTGTTTGTTGTCTGTCCTTTGTTTGTGTTGTGTTTCATGTTTTCATTTGTTCTCTCTCTCTCTCTCTCTCTCTCTGTGTGTGTGTGTGTGTGTGTGTGTGGGTATGTGTGTGTGTGCGCCCGGGGCATGGGTGTGTGTGTGTGTGTGTGTGTGTGTGTGTGTGTGTATTCTGCTGTGAGTAAATGTAATTTTTTAAAATAAATATGAGGTTACGAGTGTGTATGTATTTCTCTGTGTGTACTGTAATTTTTTATAGTAAATATGTGTGTGTGTGTGGTTTGCTGTGTGTAAACGTATTATTATTATTATTTTTAATAAATATGACTTCATGTTTCTGTATGTGTGTGTGTGTGTGGGGGGGGTTGGGGGGTGGGGGGGAGGTGAGCGTGGGGATATTAATTAATTAATTATCCCGATTACATTTCAGTTTGTTATAGTTTTGGTGGCTGCCATGATCAGAGAGTTATGGTTTATATGGATTTGGTCGTTGAATACCTTGTCTTCCATTGAAATGGCTCATTGTATGTGACAGTTCGCTTGCAATGTCAGGAGCTTTCTGTTGTGATTATTCACTCTGATAACTGTTATGTCACATTCCATGTTGGATGGTTGTTGTCCATGTTTTATAAGGTGTTTAGCGAAGGTAGAATGGCTATCTTCACGTTTTAAATTTCTTATGTGTTCTTTATATCTAGCTTTGCAGTTCCTGCTTGTCATCCCAAGATGTACTGATTTACATTCTTGGCACTATAGCTGGTATATACCTGATCCTTGGTATTTATCTGGTTTGTCTCTTGTTTGTAAATGTTACTGGAGTGTGTTTCTTGTTCTGTAAGCTCTTTGTAATCCCTGTTTTCGTAGTATTTTTGCTATCCTGTGTGTTGCTTTTGTGATTGTATGTAAGAGTGTACCATGATTTTGTTATTAATGTCATAGGTGTCATTGTTTTGTGTTTCCATGTGAAATGTAGTGTACGTGGGTTTCTGTGCTCTCTGCATGTCTTGATTTCTCTTTAGCTGTGTTTTAATTTTTTGATTGCGTTATTGTATTATATGGGTGCTGTAATCATTTTTTGTGGCTATGAATTGTACTGTTTGTAATTCTTTGTCATAGTTCTCTTTGCTGAGTGGGATGTTATTTAGTCTGTATAACATGTGTCGTAGGGCAGCTAATTTTTGATTCAGCGGGTTGCTGGATGAAGCAGGTATAATAATGTCTGTGGCTGTTGACTTTCTGAAGATGTCAAATGTGTGTGTATTATTCTCTCTCTTCATTGTTATATCCAAATACATCCAAAGCAATAACCTTTTGCTACTAAGCGTTGGTTGGCGATTGTTGATTCGGATGGTATTTTTTGGCTGGTTGAACTCTGAAACGGATTCTTCAAAACTGTTGTATAATCACATAATATTAATTTTAGTTTCTATTACTTTATATCATTTGTCTGCTGCTTGAGTTTATGCAGAACGCCACTTACCTCTCTCTTTGCGAACCTCTTCATAGCAGAGGGGTACTTCCACGAAACGTCTTCAATTATCTGTCGTACATATTCCTTGCCCTGTCTACCCCTGCAGTTTTGAACCTCTATAGATCCGTCTAGTGTCAACAAAACTATTTCCTGGTGTCTCAACACACGTTCTATCAATGTGTCTTCTTATGGCCTCTGTTTTCCACATATTCCTGTCCGGACGCCTTCTGCAGACAAACTCTTCATCCCAGAATGAAAATTTCACTTTTCAGCGGAGTGTGCGCTGATATGAAACTTCGTGGCAGATTAACACAGTGTGCCGGACCGAGATTCGAACTCGGGACCTTTGCCTTTCGCGGGAAGTGCTTTCGATCTTTTTTAAATTTCAGATTGACTTGGTATTTTCATGAAAATGAGACAACCATAGTCTAATCATGATTTAACATCAGCTGCAGAAAGAAAATCAACAAATTAGTTCAGGCACAAACAATTATTAAATTCTAGAGGGGAAGACTAACCCATTATCACGCCCTTCTTGTCAGATTTTTATATGCATGTGGAAGAGAAAAAGTGACAAAACAAAGCTACAAGGGAGGGGACTCAAGCTAAGGGGAGAAACAGAGATCACAGGGGAGCTTAACCAACACCCGGACTGTTAAACACAAGAAAAAGCATATTCGCAAAAAGCGTTCGGAATCGCGGCAAATGCTGTTCTCAGATAATGGTGAAAAACGCGGGGATCTGGCTCATTCCCACCTTCAACGACGTAGTGCACATAGTAACCCAAGAGCCAGACAATCGTGTTTGTTTTCGTCTGAGGGAAAGGAAAAAAGGAAATGTCCGGATGTAGGAGAATGTCGTCTGGGAAAGCAGTTTCAGGCCCTCGAATAAGGGAAAGCTAATTGACGGCGGAAACAGAGCCAATGATCCCGTCTGCAAGCAACAAGCCTACGAAGTAAGGTGTCAGTCTGATGACATTCCTCGCACTGATCAGTCGGACGAAGGCCAATACCAAAAAGACGATCACCAGTAGGTGTCAGACTGTGGATTGCCTTATATCACGTTGAAGCCATCTCCATCCGAAATACAGGAAGACTAACATGGGAGCAGACCGTTTTCCGACACGTTAGTGGGGAAGCAAGTAGAACAAAAGAAAGGGAAAATGGTGCACTACAACAAAGTGACAGCATGCTCGTATTAATATGCGTCATAGAAAGTATGTCAGCACCGATAATTAGAAAATATTCGCTAATGTTCCGCAATTTAGTATTTAATCCGTCCAACATCAACAGGAGGGGTCAGACAGACCGGCCGGAGGCGGGAAAGTAAACGAGAGGTAACTGAATGCAGAGCCCCCCGCGTACAGGTTAAAACATTGCGGCAGGCAAATAAGAGGGATGTCTTCATTTTGATATCGGAAAGAGCGAATCCTCCAAGCTTTCGAGGCCTGGCCACTACTTCGTACCGGGCAGGAAAGATAGGGCGGCGCCACAGGAATTTCAGTCTGCGGGCCATCATCGCGGGAAGCGGGAGGACCTGCGTAACTTAATATACTTTACTGAAGACGTAGGTTTGTAAAGCCCGTACCTTGTGAAGGAGGCTAAGCGAACTGCGTTCACGTTCAAGAATCGCTCCATGAACACGACTTGCTACCTCACGCCAATTTAGTGTCGTCATTTTGATCGGATTGCGATCCACTAAGATCCCTAAGGTCTTGGCGATTGACGACTTTCGCCTAAGGAATGACGACATTATTGAAGCCTCTCAACAGTAGGAACGTTCATTTACGATCATTATTGCGAGCACCAGCAAGACGACAAAATGAATCCAAGGTATCCTTAAGCCTCGGTATGTCCTCGACTTGTCGTACTAAATACATGACGTTATCGGCGTATGCACGGACCGAAAATAGTTCCCACAATACAGTCCAGCCACGTAATTGCATGGTGAGGCGGCGAAGTAAGGACTCTAAGAACAAGACAAAAAGGGACATGGATAAGGGCTTCCCTAGGGTAAAGCCCGTCTGATAGATATCCTGGGGGTGGGGGGGTGGGGAGGTAGGGTCACCGTTCACAATCACCGAGACCCTGATACCGGTAAAAAGACGAGTTAAGACCTGTCGAGGTTCATTATTAAATCCGACAGTGGTGAGCGCTCTGGTTAGAAAATCATGGCTGACGCGATCAAGCGCTATTTGGAAATCAAGAAAAAGTAAAGCTCCTGGGCAGCGGCCACCGAAATTAAATCGCGACATTCGAGAACAGAAGTCAGTATCGTGCGTCCAGGCACACAGCTTTGGTGGGTGGCAATAATAGTATCGAGCAGCTTAGCGAGGCAGATATTAATTGCCCGAGCGACGATTTTATAATCGAAGTTAAGGAGAGTAATAGGACGGAGGGAATCAAAACCTGTGGTTTTCGGAGGAGGAACGGTTCAACTTCCTGAAAAGGAGCAGGAAGTGAGACTCACCGCATCACTTCATTTACCATTGACGTTAAAGTGTCACCAATGAGTGGCCAAAATTAAACATAAAACTCCTCAGGAATACCGCCTAATCCAGGCGACTTGTGGGACTGAGATCCTGTAACAACACCATATATATCGTCCTTGTGAAAGGGACGCAGAAAGACGTCATTCAATTGAGGAGTGACGACGCGATGCAGCAAGGATGTAAAGTCGTCGAGAGAGTTTTCAGCCGGGACATGGGTCTGGTACAGATCAGTAAAATAGGTGTAAATAAAGTCGGAAATGTCACGGTGAGAGGTGAACATGCGGACATCAGCGGTCGTGAGGGAGGCAAGGCACACACGGTTCCGGCGCGCCAGTAAACGCACTAGGCGGTATAGTGGCGTCAATTCGTCTTCTAAAAGGGGACGTGGTTGACACCTCATCCGCAGTCCCTCCATTTGAATGCGTTTTAGCTGACGCAGTTTGGCTTTGATGCACTCTATTTCAGTAACCCGTAGGGGAGCATGCGTAGCACTATCGTACAGTTGACGTAAGACTGAGTAGTAAAACTCTTGCGTTCGTCGATCGTCTGCCACCTTCGCAGCTACAAAACGCATGAGAGCCCTACGGATTTGTGGTTTAACATGCAGTCTCCACCATGCCCCAATAGACGAGTACCGGTCCATAGTACGAGAACAGCGAACCCCTACGTCCTCCTGCGCGACACCTAGAGAGGTATCCTGCAAATAGGCTATACTGAGCAGCCAGGGAGGACGAAACAATTTAACCGGTTGCCGCTCGTAATTAAACGTGACGGCTACGGCTCAGTGATCAGTAAAACAGGCTGGTATCACAGTAACATCCAGAAGCTGCCCACACATGGAGTCGAAAAGGTAAAAGCGATCGAGGTGACTGCTAGCCGTGGGAGTAAACCCATCTGAGCTACCCAAACATGACACACGACCCGTCCTCACAGCTTTAATTCCGCCAGTATCTCGTCTCCTACCTTCCAAACTTCGGTCATACTTGGGTAGCTCAGACGGTAGAACACTTACCCGCGAAATGGAAAGGTCCCGAGTAAGAGTCTCGGTCCGGCACACAGGTATGATCCGTCAGGACGTTTCAACTCTTTATTACTTATCTCAACAGTCCAGGTAATTCTCAGCGCCATTTTGTAACAGCATATGACAAACGTTTCGATAATCATCGTATGCAGTTTCCCCACAATCCTTGACTACCTCCATACAATGCTGCATGCCAGACACATACTCAAAGAAATTTCTTCATTAGCTGTTAAGGCCAATGTGCGATACTACTGGGATTCTTTTGACCAGGAAGGCCTTCATGACCCAATTTTTATTTTGAGCTTATCGGTGCTCTCCTTTCTCTTACTGGTAATTGCTTTCTAATCTCTCTGGTTTACTCCGTAACTAGTGTGTGTGCTCTTTAGACTATTGATTCCATTCAACACATCTTGCAATTCTACCTAACTTTCAATGAGGGTAGCAATGTCATCAACAAATTCTCTCATTGATATCTTCCACTTTAAATTCAAATCCAACTCATGAGTTTCTCTTGTACACCCCTCATTGTTTCTAAGACGTACAGGTTGAACCATAGTGTCCTGTCTAATTAGAGCTCTCCGATCTCGGTTCTCATTTTCTCCGTTCCTCTTGCTTCTTGTAAATATTTTATATTTTCCGTATTTTCCTACAGGCTACACATTTCCTGTGAATTTTGAACATGTGGTACCCTTTTACGCTTAGTCTGTTGTCTTTTGTCTTAATTTTCCATACATCTTGCTTCAATTATCAGTCACTATGTCAGGACTGCTTGCTCGTGTCCATCTTCATCGAAGTCAAATCCAGAAGCAGATCCAGATCATTCTCTCTCATTCATCTGTGTATTATTCCTATCATCAATGTGGATGCATGAGATGTTAAGCTGATTGTGCGAAAGTCCTACAACATACTAGAGTAGCATTTGTTTCATATACGTATGTACTTCAGTCGTGCGCAGTAGGTGGAACATTGTGGACCTCTTGGCTACTTCCGTCCGTTGTGCCATAACAAGAGCCAGGTTTGTTGGATAGTTAAACTTTAAAAAGGTCTGAACTTAAGAAGATTGTGACTGATTCCAGAGACGTATAACCAATCTCGTGATCAAAGCACCTCATAACTTTTCATCCATTTAACGGCATTAATTATTTTTATTCTTTGTGATCAGTCTTTGCGACATACGATCATCACCTACACTACCTGTGGATAAATACAGGTGTTCGAAGGCAAGTGTCATATATTCCAAACTGACGCAGTATTGTCCAAATCAGCAGGGTAAGTAGGGCGGCATGTGATTTTATCGGATAATGACGTCCTTCTCTGTTAAGCACACTCTCTTTCAAATACACCTGCCTCTGTCCGGATTGCATTACGGGCGTTGGTCACACGCTCCTGTTACGTTCGCACTTTGTTGATGGACTGGGCATACACCGATGACCTTAAATGCCTCCGCAGCCAGAAATCCGGCACATTCGTCTCCGGTGAATGATGGGGACATGATACCGGACCTACTCGGCAAGAATATCGCTTAAGAAACGGTGCGGTATGGTGCCCCGCTGTACACAGTTCTGCAATAGGACTGGTAATCGGTAATACAAAGCACTTGTTCACCTGTTCGGATAAGTGTCTCGCTCAATGAGTCTGTCACCTGCAACTGCTGTGCATTAACTGATGCTGAAGCAATCATGACCCTACAAAGCCACGTTTGCAGCAGAAATGGCATCAGCCCTCACGACCGTACCGCCGTAATTTACTGTGCCATCACTTGAGAATGCCGCCTTATTTGTAAATATACGGAGACTGTGAACTGGGGATATTTAACGATCTATATCTCAACATGTTCTTGCTTCCGAACACGTCATTATTTTCTTCTTTCAGTTTTGAATAATACTACATCCTGCAAGAATATCTGAAACTTTTTAAAATAGCGTGCATAAGTTAACGCCTACATAGTGAGAAAAATCCCGATGGTATATAATTATAGGTTGAGTCAGCTTCCGATGTATTTGTTAAGTCGGTCAAGATCTCTGTCTGCAGAAGACTCTTTTACAGAATTTCTATCTGTTGAAACGTCCAAATGAGTGTGCATAAAACTTGTTTCACAGATCTACAACAGACGGACGTTGTCAGTAGCGCCAAATTATCATGTGAATCTGCCCGGCGACTTCTTCTGAAAACTGGATTTACCTACGCTTCTTTTCCCATCGCTTGGTACCGTCAGTTGCTCCAGCTACCTATTTACTCCAGCGACCTACAAAAAACTGGTAATCGAAGGGGTGCAACTTCTTTGAGTGACTGTGTAGAATGTCCCAGCTTCTCATAGCAAAACGAGCATCCAAATTAAATAAACAGTTTTCTCTGAATGTACGAACCAACTTGCCTTATTACCGTAAGTGATTGGGTTCATTCCACAAGAAGGTGGAAAGGAATGCAAATACGTTGTCAGATGCATGTGAGAAGAATGCTAAGAATAAGTAAATAAAAAAAAACACAGTTGTTATATCATCATCACTATTCCCTGACAGTATCAGTAGTTTGTTTTCCACTACTTACTACCATACGTAGTGGGAGATAGAAGTGGAATAGTCCGTTGTAAGAACGTTCATACTGGTTGTGATTCTCGGCTTAGCATTATCATTAACGTGAAGTATTTCGGAACGTGTTATAGTGGTTTACAGGTTCAGGAAAATATTTCACATATGTTTTTTTAGGCGTTGGAAGTCAAGATCTTGCAACATGTGTAGCCGAACTACATCGTCGTCGGCTCTATGTGGTGATCCTCCCCCCTTTCATATCATTTTAGCACGAACACCCAAACCTCCAGATGTGAAACAGTTAGATCAATACCAAACGTTGTGTGTCGATAGAGTATCAACCTGCTATTCTCGGTGGTATTAATGAGAGAAAAGGAAAATAAATAAACTATGTTCGTTGCACCCCCTACACTTTCCTTTGTTCCTGGATAACGGTATATGGTGGCTAGCAAAAATAACATTGCTACAAACACCGAAACGTCCTTTTACATGTCAGGAATATGTTATCCCTTATAACAATTTCACGCGTAAACTGTTTTTTTTTTTTTTTTTTTTTTTTTTTTTTTTTAAAATCGCCCTCAGTGGGCTTTGAACTCGGGAAGTTTAAGACGAGAAGCTAACGCCTTACCCACTCACCTACCACAGCTCTCTGTACCGTTTTATCACATATACGCTTCTCCTATACTCGATTGTGCCGGTGATCCTTTTGTTTATCGTTTATGAATGTTATATTGGACGACAGCACCCAGCACGAACTAAATCGGTGTTTTGGTTGGTACTCTATTGACACATAACGTTTGGTGCCGATCTGAGTCTCTGATATCTGGAGGTTTGGCAGTAAGTATGAGCAATAACGACACAATTTAGATTTTCTAACTTCTATTTGCGTGTTGCCGAGTTTACAACCTTCAGTGTACTAATTTGGATGCAGTGATATATCAATAACAAGAAAGGCGTAAATGACATATGATTATGTAAACGTGCTTAAGTGTGATGTGCATATAAATTACAAGATCTATGCCTACACAAAAAGAGCTGAAAGACCACAGATTTTCCTCATTCTGCGACGGGAGCAAATTGAGAACTGGTGTAACACGGATAAGGACATACAGTAAACGCAACTAGAACTTATTTTTTGAGTCTCAAATATTTGATGACGATGGATTCATAATTGAATTATTCAGTGAAAGAAACTGATTAGGGTTACTGCTGCTAGGGTACGTCTAGTACCTCAGGGAGACAACATGAACTCAAGAAATTTGGATGGATATCGATGATAACCAGTTTTCCCCTATGAGGAATTACCTTTATTCTTTGCTTTTCAAGTCTAAATAAAACAGTGAATGTTTTTAGTAGGCTGAACGGAGGAATTAAGATGATGCAAACTTGATTCTATATCCAAGCTATCGATTAAGGATCCAAAAAGTTGCCAACTGATTAAAGGAATTTCTAAAACCGCGCTCAAATTTTATCCTACTTTGTGATGTACTAGATAAGTAGAAACGAAAATTTGCTTTTGACGTCTCGTCGACGTTCGGATCGGACAAAGTTGTACCAATAAACGGATCATAACCTTTTCAGGTGAACCATTCCGGCGCCTGCTCAAAGTGGACTGAGAAAATGAATAAAATTCAGGCGAAAACGTTGAATGAGGATCTCAGCACCTCGAGATGTATCAAACTCCAGCGCGTTAACCACTTCACCAACACGGCCTTCTCTTCTTTCTTGGCCATAACCCAAAGAATACTTTGTATCTCATTAAGACATCAGATGTGGGCTGCTAGACACTGCTAGGCATTAGATACATTTGATGCACCGGTTTCCATTCTCTCTTGGGGTCGTTAATCTAACGACATTCTTGTTAGTCCTCTCATATTAGCTCTCAAGTCGACTTTAATCAACTGGGGAGCAGAGGAAGTAAAGTATGGAGCTATACGAAGAAGGCTTATGTAGGACAGCGAACACACACACACACACACACACACACACACACACACACACACACACAAAGGCACACACAGCCATTACTTTGTTGCATTTTTATTAATTTTATTATTACTACATTATTTCGCTTAGGTTTACTGAGCCATACTGCAAACTGCGTGGTCCAAATGTCAACTCATATATGCAGAGAAAACATAGTGCAAATAACGTATACAATGGTTTTAAATTAATTTGCTGTTTCACATATGTTCAGTACTTAGAGCTAAGGAATCTTCACATATCAAACGTAGTCAGAAAACACGAAGTAGTATTCAAGAGAGAATGAAATGCATACACACAGAGATTAACAAGAGTATTCACTTATAAGTAACAAACCATATTTTATACAACCACACTATTATTTCGTCTAAAGCAAATAAGGGCATTCATGAATTGCAACGAAGGTTGGCTGCCGCATTATAAAATCAATTTCATTCAGCATTTCGGCGATCCAGATGTTCCCCATCCTTATCAGAACCCCTGCTGCTGAGTCCTGTTGAAAACTGATCCCAAGGTTGCAGGTCTTCGTAATATACAGGCCACTGAGAGACTTCCGATTCTGATTACTCCGGGAAAACCTAAAATTTCAAACAGGAGCTTTATTTATTCTCCTCGGTTCTGAGCTTGGGTTTTGCGAACGAAAATTTTGTATTGATTGTCAATTAAATATGCTGGGACTGAATAGGACTGAAATAACAAATTTTACAAAAATTCTTATGAATCATTAAAGTATTAGGGCAAGTAGACTCATATATGCTACATCATTCATCAAACTCGTTTTACATCCTAATAATGACATATTTTCACGGTCTTTAGATATTTTATTTGTAATCTGACAACTGAAATATATAAACACTTTTTACGTAAGTACCGCAAAATGTTAGTTAATTATTATGACATAAAATACTATCATAAAATAGTTCACTCCAGCGCCTTCAAAAAGAACGTTGCACGTTGTTATGCACGCCAAGTATATTATATTAATTGCTGCATTAAACTTCAAACAAACACAGATACATGACAATCTTTTGCCACACAGTCATCAAAGCTCTGTAAGCAAGACAAAAAATGTTTTAACAGTCGATCACTTTCCCGACTATAGAAACCCGCTCCTGTCCACGCAGCCATTGTAGAACAGCTGCGTAAATGTCTTCATCGTCGGAAAATTTGTGACTGGTGTGAATCAGTTCCTCGATACCTCCACATTGCCGTCTATGGTAGACGTACAAGTCGATGGCCTCCATTGGCAATCAGCATGACCCTCATCTGTCCGGCCTTGGTCAAACTATTGGCAGAATTTCACTGTTGATGAACGCGATATTGAATGTAGTCCATACAGCGTCAGAATTCACGGCTAACCTGTGTGTCAGAAATTATGCCCACAATGGTCGTACTGTCCTGCGTAATTCAAACTTTGAGTACGTGTCCAGCTGTCGCGTGATTTCACTCTCACTTAATATCTGTATTACTGGAGAACTGTGTCTGCAAGATACCCAGAGCATGTACTGTCTTCTGACAATGCGTCACACTTGTTGCACAACCATGGGCCGACATGTGTCACTTACTTTTGCAAGACTCTGTGTATATGGTCCTTTATACTGTTTCTTCTACTTGCTATCTCTCTCTCTCTCTCTCTCCATCCGATCACGCTATGAAGGCCCAACGGTACCGACCGGCCGTCGTGTCATCCTAAGACCACAGGCGTTACTGGATGCGGATACGGAGGGGCATGGGGTGAGCACACCGCTCTCCCGCCCGTGTGTCAGTTTACAAGACCGGAGCCGCTACTTCTCAAACAAGTAGCTCTTTAGTTTGCCTCACAAGGGCTGAGTGCACCCCGCTTGCCAACAGCGCACGGCAGACCGCATGGTCGCCCATCAAAGTGCTAGCCCAGCCAGACAGCGCTTGAGCTCGGTGATCTGACTGGAACCGGTGTCTTCACTGCAGCAAGGTCGTTGACTCTATTTATTATGGAACTGAAAAAATAGTTCCTTCTTTCTCTTTCTCTGAAACGACAACGTATTTTACATTTAGTGCACATCACAAATGTGATATGAAGAACATCATTACACCAGAGGTTAACACTCTCCAGTATGCAGATGATTTATGCCTTTTTCTACACTTAAGGCCAAATCTCTATGCCTGACTTCAGACATGTATCCTTAAAACCAGGCAACGCAATCAGAATCAACTTTTACAAGTTTATTCGACATCTCAGGTAGATGTACTATACGAAACATCCTTAATGTTCCGTTGGCATACGCTTTGGTGTTCTGGTGCGTTGCCTCACTGGAAATGCTTAATCTTTGTCATCATATTCCGCCTTCTCTTCTTCGCTCTCTTCTACGTCTAGTATTCTCTGCTGCGAATGTGCCGAATGGAGACATAGCGCTACACCTATAAACAGCATCGCTGTGTTGCTTTGAGGAAATAAATGATCTCTTTCTCTATAGCCCAGGGTGTATTAACATTTTGAAGCATTTTCTATAGTCAATGCAGTCCAAAAGTACAGAAATTACCTCTATTTATTAATAACATGCTAACGCTGCGCTAAACATGTTTCTTCAGTCAACCTACTGAGAGCTTGCAGAAACGAAAGTACGCTATGAATAGAAAGCACGTGGTGTGAAGTACAAGCCATAATCGAGGACAGCTAATTTACTTACTTTTCTGAGCTAGAAGAAAATAAAATTAGTATATAGCGTAAAGGCATCAGAAGGAGTGGGGAGGATATTGGAGGATCCCTATGATATAACAAAACATGAGCACTTGATGGAATGGGAATCTTCAATTTCACAAGGTTTTGCACTAAAGAGTTTAAATGTATTTCCAAGTACTTGTAGGTAAACAGATGGTCACTTGCGTCTCCTTCTTTCTTGTGTGTTCTGACACTCGTAGAAACGGATATCCCTGACACCTACCAAATGTAAGTGGTTAGGATGAACTTATGGTTCATAGAAATAAGTGCCAAGATAGTTTTCAGCTTCCTGCTAGGCTGAAAGTCTCGAAGACAGAAGAACCTTCTAATTACTGGCTGGATCGCAGTGTCGCCCACAGCTGGAAATCTGAGGATAGTAGAACGACGTTCATCGCACATCCAGAATCATTGGAATTCGTCGCCAGCTATGAGACTAAGTCTCCTAAGCCAGTAATACATGATCTGGGGCCCATTAGAATGAAATTCTCATGCCTTTTTGTTTATTTCTCAATGCTTGTAGTAAAATTTCAAATACCTAAATATTCATCTTACTGTTACGCTCTAGTCTGAATAGAATGGAACACGCTTTTTGATTGCTAAACTACAGCAGTTTCTGAAGCCTCACATAAATACCTAATGTCAGAGCCTTTCGAATCGCAGCCGCTTCTGCAGTAAAATATGAACAAGGTGGCGGCAGACGAAGTTCTTAGGAATACTTCAGCTGCGGGAGAAGTAATATGCGTCTTTCTGCTGAAGTCTCATGAAATTAAAAGCAATCAATATAAAAGTGAACAAAGTGCGTCAGTAAAGTTTAAAGTAGGCAATGAAACTGGAACTCATTGTGTCAAAGCAATTTTTCATCGTACTGTAAATAGTGACTACCGTGATGTTACGTCTGATACCGGAATGGATTTCTAAGTTGGTCTATGGATTTATCTGTTTGAACCTAACTGTAGATACTGTGCACTGAACCTAGTGCTTTCACTAGCAGAGGGCAAATACTCCTCATTTCCAACGCTGACCTTGTGTGTGGAAGAAACCCTCATTTGTCGCAGGAGCATGATTAATCTGTATTGGGCTGCTACCCTACTTGGCTATTAAAATATCTCTCCAAGTACTGACTTCGTCATGCAGCAGGGCTTCAACAGCTTCTCCTAGTAAGACATTCGTGTAAGTTGATCGCAGTTCTCCAAGGCCCACAAGTCTGCACCCGAATTCTACAAACAAACTGATGAAGTGCACCTTTCGCAACGGTGTGGTACAACGATCATTCTAATCGATGATGCAGCGGACGAAGGCAGGCTTACAGTGGTCACACCGTCAAGTTCCAGCTGCAGGTCTCATTGCGTTAATGTTGCTTCTTTTCGTGGTTACAAAGTGGGCTGATGACAACTATAGAAACTGTTAGGTCGTTGGCAGTCATACAGTCATTGAAGGTGTAAATGGCTCTGCTTGACATTAGGCATAGAGATTTGGTCTTTAAGTGTAGAAGAAAAGCGATAAATCATTTGCATACTCGAGAGATTTAGCATCTGGTGTAATGACGTTCTTCATATCTCGTGTGTGTATTAAAAACAGAGTAGTGCGCTGATCTGAGTGTTTAGGGAGTCCTCTTGAGTTTGTATGAGTAATTTTTTTTATTCTTACACACACGGTACTGCGCTTTGGAAAGATATGAACACAAAACAAAATAAGTCTTTCAAGAGCTCTTTTAGTAAACGCCGACAAGCCGACAACGGGATAGGTATGTAGGAAGTTGGACTTCCAGG
This sequence comes from Schistocerca americana, assembly GCF_021461395.2. NCBI lineage: Eukaryota > Metazoa > Arthropoda > Insecta > Orthoptera > Acrididae > Schistocerca > Schistocerca americana. The sequence continues at coordinate 41,627,695 of NC_060119.1, forward strand.
CACCGATTTAGATTAGGGAACTGCAACCATTATTTGAACTGTTCAGGGAGGTAGCAGACTCTCATACAGATGTCGATAAGGTTCGTAGAAAAGTCGTGAAGGGACGATTTGTCACGAGAGAGAGCAGAGGGCAGTGAGCATAACACATTCCAAGGACTGAATTCGTAGAGGACTTCCGTATATAATTTATCTCTTTCATCTGAAATGGGGGTCTTAGGAAATGATCATATGCGATGTCTGCTGGGGAGAATTTATCCAGTTGAGAGGTTTTCACAATTTTTAAAACATGTTAGTTCGAGCATTTACATCCCAGTTTCACTGGTAATCTTCCACAGATGAGATGATTTTAACCATCTTATGTTCTAGACGACGTTCGGCAGTCACTGGTGAGTATTCCGTATTCCACCGTACCACGGAGTTCTTAATATGTAATGAAGTTAAATGTCGCTTTTGATACTAGAATTCTTCCGCATTTAATACTCTAATGTGTAGTAAGATACTTACATTGAGCCGGTCTCTGGTAGACTTACTTCAGCAACTGTATTATTACTTTTTGAAACAGTACCAGTTTTTGTTATTTATGCTCCAATGACTTTTGAGAAAGAATTCCACGTCTCTTGTTGTCGCTTCCGTCGTCCAAATAACAGGAAAAGTTACCTTATCAAATACTCACTTTTGGTGGCAAGAAATACGTGAGCCACTATTGTGGCGAGAGAGTCCAGGACAGGAGAGCCGTCGTTGAGGACTATGTGGTGGCTGCCTTCCATTACATTAGGTGAGCTCTGTCCTGGGTCTCCTGTACACAAATTTCCCTAAATAGAGGTGTGAGCGCTGAAATTCCCGCAGAACACCAGCGGTTGCTCAAGTTGGAGTAACAGTACTTTCCACTCTTACTTCACCTATCTCAGTTCTCGGGTATTAAAAACCGGCTAACGGGTTGGATAATACAGAACGTAATTTCATTCATGCTACCGGTATCTGCAGTCCTGCGATAGGGGAACTAATGTGCATATCCGAGAGACTATATCCTGCCGCAGCAGGAGAGCGGCACCCCCTTTAGAGTCGAGTCTGAGTCGAGTCTGCCTGACCTAATAACAAAGTACCTCCTACAGGTGATATGCCTATCTAGTTTGGATCACGTTTCGGAAATCGAAGCAGCACACACATTTTTAGATGGATGTCTTGTAGCAGGCAGTCTCTGTTGTCTACGGCTGACCGAATATGCCACTGAAGGGCCATGAAAATTATTGTTGGAAATTATGCTTAGAGTTAAAATTCATACGTCTCCCGTGTCTATCTCTGCTCGGATTAGGAAATATACCTCACTTGTTAATATGAAACTCCAGATATTATCTCGGAGTTAACTGCAGCTGCCATTCGTCGTGGACGTCCTGAACACTGACACTGTGTTAACGGCTTGGTAATATGGAATTCCAGTTCGCCTGTGATAAATGAAGCAGGACGATACTGAGTGAGCCTCCATTGTATCTCATAACTGCTCACTTGATGTAACTTAAAACTAATTCGAAAACACATGCATGCCCGCACTGTTCGATATTGCACTTCACCACAGTCCCACTGAACGTGAAGCATTGATCGAAGTATGCAGTTCATTTTTTATCAGCGCTTGGAATAAATACGTCTATTAACGCAGATTTTACAGTTTCAAGACATTATTCCAAGAGGCAAGGATCAAATCCTTGTCAGAGCTAGCGCACAAAAAAAACCTCAACTTTCTGATTGCTGTGCAGTCATCGTTGTCTTAATGTATAGGTTTACGCGTATTGTGATTTTGTTTTGGCTTCTTAGGTGCTACGCAGCATGTTGTACTGTTCGTGTCTTCCCTGCAGGAAGAAAACGTAGAAAACGAAGGAAGCTACACCTTATGTGGAGCGCTACACAAGTAGAAAAGAGTGGAAGAAAGACCTTGATGCTGGAATTATGGATCTGAACATGGTGAGCAACTCCAAGACGTATCAAAAACGGCACAGCGATGTTAAAGCATTACTGAATTAGTAACAATGCTTACTCTAGTAGCAAGCTCTGTTCTTTTAACTTCTCAGTTTTTTTCCAATATTCCAACTATTTGTTTTAGTTTCCTGGTTTATATTAAATCTTAAATTAGACCTTACAAACATACACTCATTTTCGGTGTCTACGTCTAATTCTGGAGAACTGTTGTTAGACTTTATTTGATATCTTGACGCATTCAACGTTAATATAAAATCGATGAGAAGGCTGACGTTATCACATTGACTTTCCAGGTGCAGTGTTTCATTTTATGCACTTCACACTCAAGGAGACGCTCTCGTTTATCGATGGTGGTTCACTGTACAAATCTCATTGCCCTCATCCATCCACGATCACTTCCCATGAAGAGTTTCAGATCTCACCTCAAGATAATTTTACGTCTTTATGAAGCAACTATATTTTCAAAGCTAATGAACATATATTTAAATGAGGAGCGTAGTATTATGTAGTCGAAATATTTGTCTTATAACAGGACAAATACTAACAATTAAATAAATCCGTATAAATCAAATATTGGGTGTATTATAATTGCAAATCATACAATGTCTGTTCGCTTTCATTATTATTTTCTACAGCAGTATTGTCATAAAGAAATGTTTTAAAAGGATTTTGTTTGGAATATATTTGGCTTCAGTTCCCATGAACTTTGCTGCATACGGGCTTTACACATACACTGATCAGACAGAATATATGACGACCCACCTAATAGCCGATATGTCTACCTTTGGCACGGATAACAGCGCTGTCACGTCGTGGCAAGGAAGCAGTGACACCCTGATAGGTCGCTGGAGTAACTTGGCACCACATCTGCACACACGAGTCACCCAATTCCCGTAAATTCCGGGAAGGGGAGCGATAAGCTCTGAAGCCACGTTCGGTCACATCCCACGTGTGTTCGGTAGGATACAGATCTGGCGGGGTTGGGGTATTGTCAAACCACTCCACCACACTCCTGGTCTCGTGACATGGTGCATTATCTTGGTGAAAATCCCACAGCTGTCAGGAAACGTAATCGTCACAATGGGATGTACTTGGTCTCCAAACAGTGTATCCCCTGCCGTTAAGGTGCCTTTCACAAGCTAGACTGGACCCACGGATGCTCACGTGAATGTCCTCCAGAGCATAATGGAGCCGCCGCCATCTTGTCTCCATCCCGCAGTACAGGTGTCAAGGCGCTGTTAACCTGGAAGACAATGGACTGGCGCCCTCCCATCGGCATTATGAAGAAGGTATTGGAATTCATCAGACCGTGAAATGCTCTGCCACTGTGCCGACTCCTGTGTCGATCGTCACGTGCCCATTTCAGTCGTAGTTGCCGACGTCAGGTGCTAACATTGGCACACGGATGCGTCGACGGTTGTGCAGGCGATTCGTTAGGAGTGTTCGGTGCTCTGTGTACTCAGATACACTTGTACTGTGCGCAGCCTTAAAGTCTGATCTTAGTTTCGTCACAGTTCTCCACTTGTCCCGGTTTTGCAGTCTGACTTCTGTAATGAGGTGTTGCCGCCCAACCTCACGACGTGAGGACATGGTTTTACCTTGGTTTCGCTGCATCTTGAAGTCATTCATCACAGCACTTCTCGAAAACTCGGTAAGTCGTGCAGTTCCCGGCACGGTCATGCCGAGCCTCTGGGCCATCGCAATCTGACCTCAGCCCAATGTAGATAGATCGCGCGCCTTCCCCATTCTACAAAAGAACAACCTTGTCACTGGTAGTACACGCCCAAGCGTGTGTCAGACTAGCAGTCATTTCTTGCCATGTGACGTCGCTATTGACTGGACGTGTTTATATGTATAGTAGGTCTGTGGTCATAATGTTCTGTCTGATCAGTGTATGTGACTTCTGCTGTGGTAAGAACTAAATATAAAACCGTCACATCCGCAATACCATAACTCCATGATATTTTTAGGTCATCAGACTCTCTACTTTTTCATATTGCTTCCTTCGGTAATATTCTAATGACTGTGAACCTGTTATACCCATCACAGGTTATTGTCCGCTTATTTTATTGTATTCTTTACATACACCCACACTTGTCCACTTCATATGCCTTTTAAAGATTGAAGTACACAATTTTCTTTTGGCAAGAATGGAGTTATATTAACTCATCAAAATTTCTGGTCACACTGCGCCACGTAAATTTATTACAATCTTTTCGTTCTATATCCACCCGTTTATCTACTTTCATTGATCTCTTAAAATTAACTTTTAAAGATCAACATATTTGACCTGTGCGAATTATTATTTGCTTACTTTAGTACGATATTAGTTTAGAGAGCCAGCTGCCGTTTCTTATATATTTATTGGCTGAGTACACGGAGGCGCCCGAGTATTTATTTCTCCCAGTTTACTATTAGAAAGGAAGAAATACACACGTTTTCTGTTTCCTGTCTTCCATCTGCTAACTCACACACTCTCCCTCTCCAATTGACCACTGCGTCACCATCTCCCTCATGCACACTTCCCAAACGCCCCTTCACTCTGTCTGTCTACGTCTACCACTTCTCTCTGCCCATATCCTCTTCCCACCTCTCTCTGGCCATCTACTAGCCCGGTCTTGCTCCGTTCACTTCCTCCTCCGACACTATGTTCATGTACTCCTCCCCGTTTCTCTCTCTTCATCTTTTTCTCACAATATCTCCTGTCCAGTGCGCCTGTCTCTCTTTCTCACTTCCATCTGTTCTTCCCTTTACTCTGTCCGTCTTCTCTGCCATGTCTCGATGTCCACCTCATCCTTTCCCTCTCCGACTGTCTCTCTCCTCGTCACTCCTCTCTCATATACCGCCTGGGACACATTCTGGCACACACAGAAAAACAGCAGTGTAACCCATAACACGCGAATAACCGTACTCCATGCTTTCAGTATTTGACCTGAGAATGAGAGCACTCAGTGTCTTTCAAATTTCTCTCGTTGACAACTCCAGGAAATGAAGAAAGGAAATTAGTCTGCCGTTTCTACATTTTCGCTGTTCGCACAGCATCAAGTTTTAATTTATTACCTCTGTACTACTGTATACGAGACACCTCTTTGCAGGCTGTATTCACAATACCACAGAGTCTACCATCGTTGTACCACATATAACTGAGGAGAAATGATATGAAAGACAAAGAAGCGTGAAATACGGACACATCATGCATGACTTATTAATCTATTGGTTCTTTACTATGAACTGCATTCGCAACACTTGTCACAGACATATCCACAAATCCCGTAGAGCGTACTTAGAAAACTATTTATTTGTACGTCATATATAATTCAGGAGATCTGATGTCATAAATAGTGAGCTGTGTGGAAATGAATCTGCAGGACGAACTTCGTTAGAGATATACGTAAGGTATATCTACAAATACACGTTAAATACGGAGTCCGCAAGAAAAATTTATACACGCTTTAAGGAACAAAAAGTATTATTTATGTGTTATTTTATACACTCCTGGAAATGGAAAAAAGAACACATTGACACCGGTGTGTCAGACCCACCATACTTGTTCCGGACACTGCGAGAGGGCTGTACAAGCAATGATCACACGCACGGCACAGCGGACACACCAGGAACCGCGGTGTTGGCCGTCGAATGGCGCTAGCTGCGCAGCATTTGTGCACCGCCGCCGTCGGTGTCAGCCAGTTTGCCGTGGCATACGGAGCTCCATCGCAGTCTTTAACACTGGTAGCATGCCGCGACAGCGTGGACGTGAACCGTATGTGCAGTTGACGGACTTTGAGCGAGGGCGTATAGTGGGCATGCGGGAGGCCGGGTGGACGTACCGCCGAATTGCTCAACACGTGGGGCGTGAGGTCTCCACAGTACATCGATGTTGTCGCCAGTGGTCGGCGGAAGGTGCACGTGCCCGTCGACCTGGGACCGGACCGCAGCGACGCACGGATGCACGCCAAGACCGTAGGATCCTACGCAGTGCCGTAGGGGACCGCACCGCCACTTCCCAGCAAATTAGGGACACTGTTGCTCCTGGGGTATCGGCGAGGACCATTCGCAACCGTCTCCATGAAGCTGGGCTACGGTCCCGCACACCGTTAGGCCGTCTTCCGCTCACGCCCCAACATCGTGCAGCCCGCCTCCAGTGGTGTCGCGACAAGCGTGAATGGAGGGACGAATGGAGACGTGTCGTCTTCAGCGATGAGAGTCGCTTCTGCCTTGGTGCCAATGATGGCCGTATGCGTGTTTGGCGCCGTGCAGGTGAGCGCCACAATCAGGACTGCATACGACCGAGGCACACAGGGCCAACACCCGGCATCATGGTGTGGGGAGCGATCTCCTACACTGGCCGTACACCACTGGTGATCGTCGAGGGGACACCGAATAGTGCACGGTACATCCAAACCGTCATCGAACCCATCGTTCTACCATTCCTAGACCGGCAAGGGAACTTGCTGTTCCAACAGGACAATGCACGTCCGCATGTATCCTGTGCCACCCAACGTGCTCTAGAAGGTGTAAGTCAACTACCCTGGCCAGCAAGATCTCCAGATCTGTCCCCCATTGAGCATGTTTGGGACTGGATGAAGCGTCGTCTCACGCGGTCTGCACGTCCAGCACGAACGCTGGTCCAACTGAGGCGCCAGGTGGAAATGGCATGGCAAGCCGTTCCACAGGACTACATCCAGCATCTCTACGATCGTCTCCATGGGAGAATAGCAGCCTGCATTGCTGCGAAAGGTGGATATACACTGTAGTAGTGCCGACATTGTGCATGCTCTGTTGCCTGTGTCTATGTGCCTGTGGTTCTGTCAGTGTGATCATGTGATGTATCTGGCCCCAGGAATGTGTCAATAAAGTTTCCCCTTCCTGGGACAATGAATTCACGGTGTTCTTATTTCAATTTCCAGGAGTGTATTTAATAGTTATCACACATGTTTTACAACCTACAGTTTCACACATTTTTACTTTAATTGTCTAAAATGTTACCGTTGGCGGCTATACACATAACAGAACGACGAGCGGTCGCCGCAACTACGTCGCTGCACATGTCGCTGTAATGTCCTGGCGAAGTTCCTCCAGCGAGCGTGGCTTACGTCGATAGACGTTATCTTTCATAGTTCGCCACAAGTAAAAGCCCATAGGTGTTAGACCTGGCGACCGTGTAGGGAACTCAATGGGCCCTCCTCGTCTAATCCAATGCCCCGGGAAATTATCATCCAGGAAAACTCCTGTGCCTAGGTGGTAGTGTTGTGGCACCCCGTCCTGTTGGTAGAAGACTTCTTCATCAGCACCATATAGAGCACATATACCTGCCAAAATTCATGCGTGTAAAATTTCCAGGTGCATTTCTCCAGTGACAGTAGCATCAAAGAAAGAGAGTTCTGCTAAGCCCCTGGTTGATAGTCCACACAACAAATGGACCCCTGGTAGATTGAGCGCTTTTTCCACATAAAACATGCGGATTTTCCGCTGTCCATCACACACTGTCATGCAGATTCTCAGTTCCATTAAGTTTAAATTGCGTCTCCTCACTCCACACTACCTTCGTCACAAATTGTTCGTCATCCGTTACCATTTGCTGATACAAATCGCAAAATTGCATTCGGCGATCAGGATCGTCATCGTAAATCGCGTTCAGTAATCGTGGAACGTAAACTTTCAACTTTGCAGCTTTCAGGATTCTGTGTACGCTTGTACTGCTAACCCTCACTTCACGTGCACATTGCGTAGCAGACTTCTGAGTAGAATTCACAAAATAATTTCCAACACGAATGTCGACGATGCAGGACTTGTAGCTGTACGCTTTCTTCCTGATCTTCCTTTATGAATATCACAAATCGTTCGATGCATTTCAAAATTATCAATGATGCATTTAATTGTTGTGCGGGTTGGCGGTTCCCTTTTCGAACTCCCGCCTGCACTGATGTTGCACTTCAACGGCATCATCAAACCTGAAAAATCACTTCACTATACATTTTCGTTGCTAGAATGTCAAGCGTGCTCCGGCCATCTTGTTTTCTCAATTCCAAGACAAAAGTACTAACAGCTGTTTAGCCAAAGATCCTACTACAACACACTCGTAACTCAAATCGAACGATATTATCGATATCTCGATAGGGCCTGACAAAGAGTGTATACATTTTTCTGGCGGACTCTGTATTGTAAGTATATGTGAAACATAGTTGTCATGTCCATACACTGTCAAAGACACTGCAAAAATCTCATCCCATATGTTTAAGATATTTGGTACACATATTCGTTACGATCTGGGAAAAACATATTGTGAGATGAGAATCACAAGCCTCCTATACTTGTGGGAGTGATAACACGGACAGACAAGGGGACAGGAGGATGTGGATATACAGTGAGGGAAAAGGAGGAGATCGAAACAGATAGTGAGAGGAGGTGACAGACAAGTGGTGGAGGAGGAAATGGACAGATAGAGAGGAGAGGAGAGGAGGAGATGGACAGCGAAAGGAAAGAGGAAGATAACGACTTTGACAGGGAGAGAAGAGAAGGGCGGAGAAAGGGGAGAAGAGGATGGACAGAGAGAGGGGGAGCCAGAAATGGATTGACAGGGGAAGAGGAGGAGACGGTCAAACAAAAGGGGGGAGGGAAGGATGGGATGAAGTAATAAGAGGGTGGGGGTACGAGGAAGTGGCAGTAGAGGGGGGAGCAGGAGAGCGACATAAGGGAAAGGAGTGCATAGATAGAGGGGGAGCACAGAGAAAGGATGAGCAGATGGAAGGAGAGAATGGTTCAAATGGCTCTGAGCACTATGGGACTTCACATCTGAGGTCATCAGTCCCCTAGAACTTAGAACAACTTAAACCTAACTAACCTAAGGACAAAACACATATCCATGCCCGAGGCAGGATTCGAACACTGCGACCGCAGCAGTCGCGCGGTTCCAGACTGAAGCGCCTAGAACCTCTCGGCAACAGCGGGCGGCGGAAGGAGAGACTACTGAGAAGTAGAAACATGGAGAGAGTGGTGGGAGGAGACGGAGTGAAGAGCACGAGAAGATGGACATAGACTTGTGAGTACACAACGCCCAACGAATAATGCGTCCAAGAAAGTGACAGCTAGACGAACGTTGATCGTAAAAGGAAGGAGAATGCTTCTGCGATTCCATATGCTTGGTTACAAGTCCCCTATATTCTTTCTCTCGAAACCGTTATGGAGGATAATTCCGATTACCGTAATAATAATAGCCCAAGTGACCCGTTGAGACAAGTGTGATCCTGTAAGCAGATTGTTTATTTGCACAGATTGTATGAAAACGTAGCGAACTGTAAAGGAAAAATCGTGAAAAAAATTGCTGCGCTTCATTAGAGAGGACCAGAGGTGGCGAATGTTTCACAGTACATTTTCTTGTCAAGATATTGTGGGGACCAAACGGCATCCTACACCTATTACACGTAATCAGAAACTGAATCTAAGTAAAGGCACCATAATATGATCGCGTTAGTGTCGGATGGCAAACTGCAACCAGAATTGTGGACTTTTGTTTTTCGGCTCATGACAGCAGTAAGCTCATTCGAGGGTGAATTCTTTAGTGAACGAATGGGACATTGGGTGAATTACTTTCAGTCTCAGGTTAAGCCAGACCTCATTGACGACCCTGAAATCTGCTGAAGGCGTTGCTTGCAGTAGTAGTTATTTTATCACTGTTTGAGCTGGTCTTAACGATTGAAGTGTGATTCAAGAATGGAGACAGACAGGAAATGTTTTAGACCATATGCTCTTTCCTAGCTACACGTATCACATAGTGTGTTGGAAATCTCGACCCACGACGTCTGAAGATAGCGAACCAGTACAATAAAACGTTTGTCGGCTTATTCCCCTGATGAAAGCCTTACCTATGTCTCTGACAAGCATTCTGAGTTACCAGTTTCAACATCAAAAGCGTAAACCGTGCAAAAGAGTCACTGTTTCGGAATTGTCATGCTCTACTGAAAGGCAATAGACATGATATTTTGTCACAAAAAGAACACTGACTTTGTCAGTCAATACGTATCCCCAAATAGTCTTGTGCTATAACCATAATATCATCGTCAATGCGTCAGCGTAAGTGCTGTTAAGGAGCCGTAGCACAAGTGACAGTTAAGATTGCTCCCTTAAAGAATACCATTGGTGCATGGTAGAACACTGATTATTGAAAACCCTGTGGAAATCGAAAGTATTACCGAATGATGGCCCCTGGGTCCGATCTGATGGCTAAATGTTGGTCTGGTTTGCATTAGATCGCTCCTTGCATTTATTAGTAGGGAAAATTTAATTTAAAGCATTGGCGCTTACGAACGCTTGCTTGGTTTTCCATTTGATAACACTACTACATTATTCATTGGAGAAATACGGCCTTTGCTGCATCAAGGCGGAGGTTCTGGATCTATAAACATACAAGAACAATTGTCAATGAAACTTAGATGTTACCTAAAAACTGGAAACCATTTAAGCCCTAGAAAGATATTCTGCAACGGTAGGTCAAGTATGTTTACTTAGGCATATACCTAAACGATACAATTGTACTATAATAAAACAATAATTAAAAAGAATAACGATGTACATAGGGAGTGATATTATTGGTGTGAATCATTAAAGAAAAAAGATATAATAACTTTAGAGCAACTAACAATTTCAGAAACTATTACACCGTGCGATGAATCTGAGTTATTATATGTGGCTAAATTTATTCCATCTAATAATTTATCAGGACACCTAATTTATATGATATTGACAAGGTATTACATTAATTAATTTAATTCAGCAGATGATTTAGGGTAGTATTATTATCATAACTTTATATTTTCGTTTCCAAGTTTCATGTTTATATTTGCATGCAAAATTTACTATGTACTTAGAGTTCGAAACCATGCATACACATGAACTACTGTAATTGGTAACCAAACATCATTGTAGAAGTTATACCCACCCTGGGCCTAAGTTAATCAATTACGTTTAAGGAACATGAGTCTCTTGACTGGTTTCATTCTTCTTAATGGGCTAACCTTTTTATACCAGTATGTTTACCACACTGCAATGGCAAAATCTACTTAATATCTTGTACAGTTAGCACCTACACAAAAGTTTTGGTGTCAATTGGCCGTTAACTAGTTCAGGATTTCTTAGCAGCAGTCCCATTAACCTGCGTCCAATCCTGTTGAGCATGTTCCATTAAAGGTTTGCCTCACCTTTTCAGCCTTGTACCTCTCATTTCCTAGTTTATTTAATTTCTTAATATATAACCACTCCCTATAACACAAGCGGCAAGACGCAGTCAATACCTTCGCTGCGCAGTCCCGATGGTACTGTTACCGACGACTGTGCCGCTAAAGCGGAGTTATTGAACGCAGTTTTCCGAAATTCCTTCACCAGGGAAGATGAATGGAATATTCCACAATTTGAAACACGAACAGCTGCTAGCATGTGTTTCTTAGAAGTAGATACCTTAGGGGTTGCGATGCAACTCAAATCGCTTGATACGGGCAAGTCTTCAGGTCCAGATTGTATACCGATTAGGTTCTTTTCAGATTACGCTGATACAATAGCTCCCTACTTAGCACTCATATAAAACCGCTCGCTCACCGATAGATCTGTACCTACAGACTGGAAAATTGCGCAGGTCGCACCAGTGTTTAAGAAGGGTAGTAGGAGTAATCCATCTAACTACAGACCTATATCATTGACGTCGGTTTGCAGTAGGGTTTTGGAGAATATACTGTATTGAAACATTATGAATCACCTCGAAGGGAACGATATATTGATACGTAATCAGCATGGTTTCTGAAAACATCGTTCTTGTGCAACGCAGCTAGCTCTATATTCGCACGAAGTAATAGCCGCTCTCGACAGGCGATCTCAAGTTGATTCCATATTTCTAGATTTCCGGAAAGCTTTTGACACCGTTCCTCACAAGCGACTTCTAATCAAGCTGCGGGCCTATGGGATATCGTCTCAGTTGTTCGACTGGACTCGTGATTTCCTGTCAGGAAAGTCGCAGTTCGTAGTAATAGACGGCAAATCATCGAGTAAAACTGAAGTGATATCAGGTGTTCCCCAGGGAAGCGTCCTGGGACCTCTGCTGTTCCTGATCTATATAAATGACCTAGGTGACTATCTGAGCAGTTCTCTTAGGTTGTTCGCAGATGATGCTGTAATTTACCGTCTAGTAAGGTCATCCGAAGACCAGTATCAGTTGCAAAGTGATTTAGAAAAGATTGCTGTATGGTGTGGCAGGTGGCAGTTGACGCTAAATAACGAAAAGTGTGAGGTGATCCACATGAGTTCCAAAAGAAATCCGTTGGAAATCGATTACTCAATAAATAGTACAATTCTCACGGCTGTCAATTCAACTAAGTACCTGGGTGTTAAAATTACGAACAACTTCAGTTGGAAAGACTACATAGATAATATTGTGGGGAAGGCGAGCCGAAGGTTGCGTTTCATTGGCAGGACACTTAGAAGATGCAACAAGTCCACTAAAGAGACAGCTTACACTACACTCGTTCGTCCTCTGTTAGAATATTGCTGCGCGGTGTGGGATCCCTACCAGGTGGGATTGACGGAGGACATCGAAAGGGTGCAAAAAAGGGCAGCTCGTTTTGTATTATCACGTAGTAGGGGAGAGAGTGTGGCAGATATGATACGCGAATTGGGATGGAAGTCACTACAGCAAAGACGTTTTTCGTCGCGGCGAGATCTATTTACGAAATTTCAGTCACCAACTTTCTCTTCCGAATGCGAAAATATTTTGTTGAGCCCAACCTACATAGGTAGGAATGATCATCTAAATAAAATAAGAGAAATCAGAGCTCGAACAGAAAGGTTTAGGTATTCGTTTTTCCCTCGCGCTGTTTGGGAGTGGAATGGTAGAGAGATAGTATGATTGTGGTTCGATGAACCCTCTGCCAAGCACTTAAATGTGAATTGCAGAGTAGTTATGTAGATGTAGATGTAACACATTCTCCAGACTTTACAATTACGAACTGCCTCTGTGATACAAAATCCATTCAAATGTGGTAAGTCGAATGTCTAGAGTATTCCTATGTGTTAGATATATGCAATACTACATGAGTCACTAATTGCAAAAACAAAAAACCCACAGTTTATGGAGTACGGACGCTTCAGAGAGAGAAGGGAGCCAGAATATCCTCCATCTTCGAGATCTTTCCCTGTCAACCGACTCCAGGACCTGCCCCTCGCATCAAGAAAGAAGAGAATAGTAAGGACGATACTCGGAAGGACTGCCGTGCAGAGGTGAGCAAACATCAGTACTACTGGTTATACATCGCAGAAACAGTCACTCTCCCAGACAGCTCTCTCATTTTTACACGTGGGACTAGGTAAGGAATTCACTTTGTTATAATCCATTAATACAAAATAGCAGTAGTTACAATATCCTAAAATAAATGTGACATACAACGGAATGATACTGCTGTGGAAAGTAAACTTCCGTTGTAAATTTACAAGGACACGGAATATACCACTCGTCGGAAACACAAGCTAAAAACATATGTTAACAGTCGATTCAGTCTTACATGGTTTCCCATGTGCATTCGACATGCTACCTCAAGTGTCCAGTACACGATGTACGATCATACAGAGTGTTAGCTTCAATACTTGTTCATGAAACTATGTGCTGGTATGAACTGCAGTGGTCATATGTTGTCGGTAATAGGAGGCAAAAATCTGACTTCAACTTCTGTTCAGTAGTTGCAGGAGAAACAGACACGATACCAATGCGACGTATATGGTTTACAGTTCCAGTGCTTGTGGCCCCCATCAGTGTGACATACAGAATAAGGTTTTGAAGCATGAAGAGTAGTTAATAAGAATATAAGTAACCAGACCAAACCACACGAAGATATAACAGAGAGTTGTATAGTGTGAGGGGCTCTTAAACAAAAGGTAACGATGTTGTCGTAATCTCTTTGTGTAGTCTTCCAGAATGTGAATTGGGGGTAGACTAGGCTGCCTCGTAGAGCTTTATACGTATATTCAAATGACGATCAGAGGATCAAGTGAGAGAAATTAAGGTGTTAATAGAGAGTGTTATAAAAATAAATATAGGTTCTCGCTATCAAATTTTCTTGTTTACAATTGCCTGCGTATTTCATTATGTTCTTGTCCGCCCCAGTAGCTGAGTGGTCAGCGTGACAGACTGTCAATCCTAAGGGCCCGGGTTCGATTCCCGGCTGGGTCGGAGATTTTCTCCGCTCAGGGACTGGGTGTTATGTTGTCCTAATCATCATCATTTCATCCCCATCGACGCGCAGGTCACCGAAGTGGCGTCAAATCGAAAGTCCTGCACCAGGGGAACGGTCTACCCGACGGGCGGCCCTAGCCACACGACATTTCCATTTCCACTATGTTCTAGCTGTACGTATACTTCTGCTCTATTGTCGCCATTAGTGAACAAAGATGCATTACAAACGTTATACACAAAACTGAACAGACAATGTCTATGTTTTTCGAGTCATATATCTATTGACATGTTTCAGTTTTCTTCATATGTTGCGCACTACACAGTGGGCGGACAACAATCTGGTGTTTATACACTTTGCACACCTTCACATTCTTCCCCCTTCAGGTGCGCGGGTTCATTGCTCCTAGATGCCAAATCATTATTAATGTCAACCAACCTTTATTTTGTTAAATGTGCCCCATTAAAACATTCTGTACCCTTTTCATTCGCGTGCCTCTCACTTCTCTATCTCTGTTTGATATATTATTTTTTGACAAACGCTTATAACATCACATTTCACATTCGTTATTAGACACAATTATGGTCTGCTAACTTAATATACCATGTGTTTAACAAAGCTAAGTCAGTTGTCTAAAGTTTCATTCTGTTAGACATATGGCATCCCAGCTGAATAAGCGATAGTAAAACCAAATCATCTACAGGGCCATGCTGTTGGGCGCGTCAAGAAGAGAAAGGCAGCCGAAGAAACACCACCGTCTGATGACCGCGAGCGCAAACACACTGAACAGCGTCGCCGTCATCGCAAGAGACGTGAGAATAAACTGGTCGCCGCGCCGCCGGAGGGCCCTGCTGGGGTAAGTCAGTGTCATTACTGCCATGGATAGCAGGCAGGGAGAGTCGAACAGACAAGTTGAGAGCTGAGAAACAACAGGTACTTCTTAAACTGCACTCATTGCAGAATCAGCCACTCTGCCAGATCATGTCTATCGAGATTTTCTGATGCTCCAGACATGCCTCCTCGACTACAAATTACGGAAGGATAGTTTAAGGGATTCACTTTATTATGGTCAAATGATAGATTCGTTACAAGATGATGATTTAAATATTGGGTCGTACGGATAGTTACTATTGTGGGACAGTAAGGCCCAGTGTAAAATATCCACGGGTTACGATTATAACACATGTGTGAAACACAGCAGCTTCAAACAGCTTCATGAGCACAAATTATAGATCTGCAGCCGTGCAAGTCACAACTGGCGAATGACTACTGCCAGTCGGAGACACATCCGTCCATCTGTATCGCAGATTTGAGGTAATGGTGTAAGACTAGCGAACGGCATCCAGTGTCGACGAATTCATTATATATGTAGTTCGGAGTGTGGAATGACGGGGAATAAACCGTTTGACTCATTTTAAACGCAGGTATGCTGAAGTGGACTGACAAGGCAGCCAGTCCACAGTGACGGGTAGCCGATAGAAAGGCACGCGTACACACTCACGCCGACGGGCGTGAAGTCTGGAACATGAGAACTTATAAATGAATACGAAGAAAAGTATGTAGATGCTTTTTACTTATCTTTTATTGATTCCTTGGAATACATCTCTCTTGATTACTCGTAAGCTATAGGCACTGATACAATTGGCTCCTTGCTAGTTCGTAGCCATTAACTTAGATGGCTATTCTGTCTCTCGGCTAATGAGAGAGAAAGGCTTCGTACAACTGGGCGATAGCTAGGTTCGCGTACAACTGGGCGGTAGCTTGGTTCTCGTACAACTGGGGTCGAGTCCACTCTCGTATCACGAGACCTGCCTTGGTGGTGGCGCTAGGTCTGCGATCACAGTGGCGACACGCGGGTCCGACATGTACTACATGGACCGCGGCCGATTTAAACTACCACCTAGCAAGTGTGGTGTCTGGCGGTGACACCACATTCCTCCCCCGCAAATCGGCGAACGGTCGTGGAATAAGGCTTCCGCCCGCCGTGGGGAGGACCACATGTTGACGTATGCGATGAGGTGGGGAGCCTAACAACAGGCGAGGCTGTGCCACCCGCACCCGGCCATCCGGTCCGAGGGGAGCTAGGAAACGCCTGCAAAACTAGTCCAGGGTGCACGTCAACATGCGGTGTATGCGCCCGTAAAGAAACATGAGGGGCCGAAGTGTCGACCTCCATTGCGTCGGGGTAGCCGACGCGCGATGACGTCATGTGGTCCGGAGCGGGCTGGAGTTCCATGGCGGAGGACAGCTGGTCACGGGAAGCGATCGGCGGCGCGTGACCCTGGGAGGCGCCTGGCGGCTGCAACGAAGCGTCGAATGCGGTCGGCGGCGGCGGCGGCTGCTGCTGCTGCTGCTGCTGCTGCGGCGGCGGCGCGTCGCCATGGGGCAAAATGGAAGGCATCGTCGGTAACACCTGGGGATGAGGCGAGCCAGTAGATGGGTCCCCAGGGCGCTGACCGGACGGCACCGTCGCTGAAAGCAGACGGGGAGCGGCAGAACCCGAGCGACGACAGAGGCGCAGCTGATTGAGATGCCGACGCACCTCACCAGAGGCCCCCAAAACCAAATACATCGCGCGGCCGAGGCAGCGAAGAATGCGCCCTGCGAGCCAACGCCGTGAACCTCGATAGTTGCGATAAAATACACCGTCGCCTGGAGCAAAAGCAGGAGTCTGCCGCTGCACAGGAAACTGATGCGGCGGATGCAGCAAAGACATCAAGGTGCGATGAGGACGACCGTGGAGCAACTCAGCCGGCGAGCGACCATCTCGGGGCTGAGAGCGATACGAAGACAAAAACAGCAACAATGCGTCCTCCCGAGAATGCGACTCTTTCAATTTCAACATCTGTGACTTGAAAGTCCGGACCAATCGTTCAGCGGCACCGTTGGACTGAGGCGAAAACGGCGCGGATGTCAGATGTTGAATACCATTGGCCTGGCAGAAAGACCGGAATTCTGCGGACATGAATTGTGGGCCATTGTCGGAAACAATAGTCTGCGGAAGACCTTCAATGCAAAAGATAGCAGACAACGCTTGGATGGTGGCGGAGGACGTCGTGGAAGACATCCGGACAACAAAAGGAAAATTACTGAAGGCGTCGACCAGAACCAACCATCGAGCATTCCAGAATGGACCAGCAAAATCAATGTGCAAGCGTTGCCAAGGGGAAGTGGCTTTTGGCCACGCAAAGACTTTCCGCGGCGGTGCGGATTGTTGTTCGGCACACGCCGGGCACGAAGAACACATATTCGTAATCGCAGCATCGATTCCGAACCAAGTACAGTGCTGACGAGCAAGTTGTTTCGTTCGCACTATACCCCAATGTCCTTGGTGAAGAAGCCGTAAAACAGAGGACTGTAACGAACGTGGGACCACGACTCTGGACTGATCATTATCAGAACGCAACAACAAAACACCACGTCGAACAAAAAGTCTCTCCTTGTGAGCAAAAAAATCGGCGAACCAACGGATCCTCGATCCGAGACTTTGACAAAGGCCATTGCGTAGCAACAAAACGTAAAACAGTAGCAAGGACAGGGTCAGCAGCTGTGGCTGTAGCTACACGACGAAAATCAATCGGAAACGATTCGACCACTTCATCGGTTTCCGAATCAATGAACATGCAAGCAAGTTCGGAAGAATCGAATGCTTGATCCTCAGCAACAGGCAAACGGGACAACGCATCGGCGTTGCCGTGCTTAGCAGTGGACCGATACAAGATATCGTAGCGGTATTGCGAGAGGAAAATAGACCAGCGAATGAATTTCTGCGCTGTACGTGGAGGTACAGGCTTGGACGGATGAAAAAGCGATGTCAAAGGTTTGTGGTCTGTGATGATGGTAAAGTGACGACCATACAAGAAATCATGGAACTTAGTAACACCAAACACGAGAGCCAAAGCTTCTTTCTCTATCTGTGAATAATTTCTTTGCGCAGACGAGAGCAATTTGGACGCAAAGGCAATAGGGCGATCATGGGAGCCAACTTTGTGCGCAAGCACAGCACCGATCCCGAAATCCGATGCATCTACCATCAACAAAAGGGGTTTCTGGGGATCGAATGGCGTAAGGCAAGTATTAGAAAGCAACGCCGATTTCAACTGGCGAAAGGCGCGTTCGCATTCCGTCGTCCAGACGAACGGAACACCTTTACGGCGTAAGCGATGAAGCGGAGCTGAAATGGAAGAGGCATTGCGCACATATTTATGGTAATAATTAATTTTACCCAACACACTCTGTAGCTGTTTCAGAGTTTTAGGGGACGGCAAGTCTTGTATGGCACGGAGGTGCTCTGGACTCGGATGTATGCCTTGGGCATTAATGACATGTCCCAGGTATGGTAAGTCACGAGCAAAAAACACACATTTGTCCTTCCTCAAGCGAAGACCATTTTGCCGCAAGACCTGAAATAATGTTCGTAAGTTCGCAAGATGATCTTCTTCTGTCTGTCCGGAGATCACTATATCGTCCAGATAGTTGGCTGCAGTAGGGACCGACGCACAAATAGTTTGTAAATATTGCTGAAACAAGGCAGGGGCGGATGCACACCCGAATGGCAGTCTTTTGAAGCGGTACAATCCAAGATGCGTGTTAACCACCAATACGCGCTGGGATTCGTCGTCCACCGGTATTTGCAAGTACGCATCGGCTAGGTCCAATTTTGAAAAATATTTTCCCGGGCACAGTTTAGCAAAAAGATCTTCCGGGCGGGGCAAAGGAAAAGTAGCAGTCACTAGCTGTGGATTCACTGTGGCCTTGAAGTCCACGCAAAGTCTCAATTTTCCGGAAGGTTTTGGCAAAATGACTAAGGGTGAGGCCCAGAGAGAAGCTTGCACACGTTCAATTACACCCTGTGATTCGAGATCGTGTAACGTTCTTGCGACCTCATCACGCAATGCGTGGGGAACATTGCGCGCCCTGAAAAATTTCGGTTGCGCGTTGACCTTCAGTTCTAAATGGGCTTCATAGTTTTTAGCGCAACCTAAGCCCGGTGCAAAAATGTCTGCAAATTCGTCACACAGCCGAGAAACACTGTCTGTAGGCACAGTCTGATTCACTGAGAGGACCTGATTTACAATAGACATGTTAAACAACTTAAATAAATCTAGACCAAACAAGTTCACTGGCGTAGAAGAACGAAGAACGTAAAATGACACAAGTTTTGTTTGTCCCTTGTATGTTGCAAGAAGGCTGCACTGTCCTAACACAGGAAGTTTCTGTCCGGAATATGTAGTGAGCTTAACATTTGCGGCACGCAACGGAGGTGCGCCCAGTTGTTTGTATGTGTCGTGATTGAGCAATGAAACTGCAGCTCCGGTATCGAGCTGGAATGGTATCACTTTGCCTTCAAAGTCTAAGTCCACAAAAAGTTTATTGTTCTGCTGACGACAAGAGCGACTGTTTTGTGCAATTGGAACAGACACTGGTACAGAATCACTTGCTAATGGACGTGATTTCCGGCGACGTCGACGCACAGTTTTTGTGGGACGAACACAGTCACTGTTAGAGAAAGTGTCACTGGACGAAGTGGAATTAACGACATGAATGGCCATAGGCGAAGGTCCACGAGCCTGAGTGTCCTTGGTTCGATTCCGGCGCGAAGCAAAGGGCCTGGAACGATTGTGATTGTCTGATCTGAGCTTTTTCTGGCAAACACTTTGAACATGTCCTTTCTTATTGCAGAAAAAGCAAATAGCTTGGCGTGACGGGCAATGTTCACGCGAATGTCTAGTAGCACACCGCGGGCATGATTTCACTGCATTTGTGGGCTGGCGCGGCACACCTGGCTTAGCACGCGGCGGTCGCTGGGCGGCCGGGCGCGAGGCCCGGTTACCGGGCCGCGCTGCGCGTCCAGCGGGCCGGTTAACGTTACACACGGCTGGCGAAGTTGCAAAAGATTCCTGAGCACAGTCCAGTGTGTCCTGTCTATCCAATATGTCTATCACTTGTTGAAGGGAGGGATTAACTAGTTTCAAAATTTGCTCCCGTATGCGAACATCAGAAACGTTCTGTGCAATTGCATCACGCACCATTGTATCTGAATAAGAAAGACCACAGTCACATTCAAAGGCACAGTCCCTAGTAAGTCCTTGCAATGTTGCTACCCACTCCCTATTAGTTTGACCGGCCGTACGTTTTGTACGAAAAAACGTATACCGTTTTGCAACCACATTAACTGTTTCTTTGAAATAGGCATCTAATGCAGACAAAATTTCCTCGTATGACAAAGTTGCTACGTCGCGGCGGGGAAACAATTTCACTATCACACGGTATGTGGACACACCGACACAAGAAAGCAAAAACGGCTGCCGCTCATTACCTTGAATTCTGTAGGCAGCCATGTGAAAGGCGAACTGACGAGACCACTCTTGCCAGGTCTCGTCGGCTGCCACGTATGGTCGAAAGGGAGGTGCAACAGCGTTCAGTGGCAGCGGTAGCGAAGAAGCGGCGGCGGCCGCATCGGTTTGAATGGTACGTTGACCCTGGACGAGCTGTCCAAGGGCATCCAGTAACGCCTGCGTCTGCTGAGTCTGCAAGCGATAAAATTCGGACAGTACATCTGGAGAATGTGGCGAAGCCATGACACAATGAAATGTAAGCAAGTAGAACAGTTTAAAACGTCGTCAATGAAGCAAACAATTAATACAAACTCTTTTCCCTCGTCGCCATATGTAGTATCGGTAGCTGGACCGACACTGTGAAGTGGATTGCTGAAAAAGAAAGCTTGACTACGCGGTAGCCGACAGTGCACGGCATACAGCAATACAGCAGGCGGGCGTGAAGTCTGGAACATGAGAACTTATAAATGAATACGAAGAAAAGTATGTAGATGCTTTTTACTTATCTTTTATTGATTCCTTGGAATACATCTCTCTTGATTACTCGTAAGCTATAGGCACTGATACA
This sequence comes from Schistocerca americana, assembly GCF_021461395.2. Taxonomy (NCBI): domain Eukaryota; kingdom Metazoa; phylum Arthropoda; class Insecta; order Orthoptera; family Acrididae; genus Schistocerca; species Schistocerca americana. Next base: position 41,648,778 of record NC_060119.1, read on the forward strand.
ATTGGCTCCTTGCTAGTTCGTAGCCATTAACTTAGATGGCTATTCTGTCTCTCGGCTAATGAGAGAGAAAGGCTTCGTACAACTGGGCGATAGCTAGGTTCGCGTACAACTGGGCGGTAGCTTGGTTCTCGTACAACTGGGGTCGAGTCCACTCTCGTATCACGAGACCTGCCTTGGTGGTGGCGCTAGGTCTGCGATCACAGTGGCGACACGCGGGTCCGACATGTACTACATGGACCGCGGCCGATTTAAACTACCACCTAGCAAGTGTGGTGTCTGGCGGTGACACCACATATGCCGATAACCGTTTTATGTAGTTTATCTAAACACGGAGAACCGCAATCCGATTGGCCGACGTGAATTTAACTGGGCACAAATACTGGCGCCAGGACCTATCACATCAAAGAGATATCTGCCATGTACGTAAAGATACAGGTATGAGTGATATTGGCCCAGACTGTTAACGGAACTGAACACTTCAGTAGGATACCCTGGTACGAAACCACAAGCTGAATACCAGTACCATCAGTGGCACTTGTGAGACAGTAGGGAACCAATAAAGCACTCGGAATCAGTTACAACAGTTCGGCGATTTATACCTGCAAGAAAGTGATGACTCATCTAACGTACATGGTAGAAGCGAAGTGACTACGTTAACATAGGAGAAAACTTGGTAAGAATTAGTCGAAGTTAATCAGACTTCGAATACATTCCAACTGTATTAATGAAATACTCTGCGACTGACACAAATGGCATACGGAGAACAACTTAAATTTCTTAAAACAGCCCTGACACATGGAGAGCATCAGTGCAGTCTTTTCTGGTTTATTATAATTACATCAACAACTGTTCACGTGATGAGGTAAGCGTGAGTTACAACCACTTAACTTAGCCAGACTATTTGTGTGAAATAGTAGTAATAACAGCACACACGACGTCAATGGCACAACTCGCAAAAATGTGTTACTGCCTCTCACTGGAGCGAATCAGAGATGGCCCAGGAGCCTTGGTGCAGGTTCTGATAGGATTACTCCGAAGACGAAACCAGATGTCATCCCATCTGTATCTACACTTCGTCTGCGATCAGCTTAATAACTGAAGTTTTAGCACGTAAAGAGAGTAATTAAGAGCAAGGACAATGTACACAATTATAAAGGGTTCTAATATGACAGGTGCTGATAAAATTGTGCTGCGTTAATAATCTTACAGGAGATATAGGGGCTCTGATACTATACAGGAACAGCGCGAAAATCCACTACGTGTCACTAAATACTGTCAGTACAACGAGTAATGTTTTATCAGAGCAACTGACATATAGGTAATTAATAACTCCACGTGATTCACTTTTAATTGAAAGAAACACTTTTCTTTGGCACAAGATTGTACATAATAATGTAAAAATTAATTACGTTTCCGTTAGGAAGCTCCCTTTGTGAGGTTACGACGAAGCCATCGACATACCTCTCTGGAAGTCAGAAGTATCCGTACCGGGTGACCTTACCGATTAACAAATTGCTTCCTATAGGATAATAGGCGTTTAGTTAAAGGTATTGGGCAAGGCCAAAATTAATAAATTGAATTTATTTAACAAATTTTGGTCCCAGCGGCGTTATAAGGATGTAAATAGGGGGTTTATGACACTACTGAATGGAACAGTGGTCACTATAGGGCTGTATGTATTACACTTCGCTACAGACGTCATGTTAAACATAAGCGCACACGAACAGAAAACTATTATGTTCATTAAGTATACTACTGGCCATTAAAATTGCAACACCACGAAGATGACGTGCTACAGACGCGAGATTTAACCGACAGGAAGAAGATGCTGTGATATGCAAATGATTAGCTTTTCAGAGCATTCACACAAGGTTGACGCCGGTGGCGACACCTACAACGTGCTGAAATTAGGAAAGTTTCCAACCGATTTCTCATACACAAACAGCAGTTGACCGGCGTTGCCTGGTGAAACGTTGTTGTGATGCCTCGTGTAAGGAGGAGAAATGCGTACCATCACGTTTCGGATTTTGATAAAGATCGGATTGTAGTCTATCGCGATTGCGGTTAATCGTATCACGATATTGCTACTCGCGTTAGTCGAGTTCTAATGACTGTGAGCAGAATATGAAATCGGTGGGTTCAGGAGGGTAATACGGAACGGCGTGCTGGATCCCAACGGCCTCGTATCACTAGCAGTCGAGATGACAGGCATCTTATCCGCATGGCTGTAACGGATCGTGCAGCCACGTCTCGATCCCTGAGTCAACAGATGGGGACGTTTGGAAGACAACAACCGTCTGCACGAACAGTTCGACGACGTTTGCAGCAGCATGGACTATCAGCTCGGAGCCCATGGCTGCGGTTACCCTTGACGGTGCATCACAGACAGGAGCGCCTGCGATGCACGAATGGCATAACGCCATTTTTTTCGGATGAATCCAGGTTCTGTTTACAGCATCATGATGGTCACATAAATGTGTGGCGACACTGCGGTGAACGCACATTGGAAGCGAGTATTCGTCATCGCCATACTGGCGTATCACCAGGAGTGGTGGTATGGGGTGCCATTGGTTACACGTCTCGGTCACCTCTTGTTCGCATTGACGGCACTTTGAACAGTGGACATTACATTTCAGATGTGTTACGACCCGTGGCTCTACCCTTCATTCGATCCCTGCGATACCCTACATTTCAGCAGGATAATGCACGACCGCATGTTGTAGGTCCTGTACGGGCCTTTCTGGATACAGAAAATGTCGACTGCTGCCCTGGCCAGCACATTCTCCAGATCTCTCACCAATTGAAATGTCTGGTCAATCGTGGCCGAGCAACTGGCTCGTCACAATATGCCAGTCACTACTCTTGATGAACTGTGGTATCGTGTTGAAGCTGCATGGTCATCTGTACCTGTACTCGCCAGTCAAGCTCTGTTTGACTCAATGCCCAGGCGTATCAAGGCCGTTATTAAGACCAGAGGTGGTTGATCTGGGCACTGATTTCTCAGGATCCATGCACCCAAACTGCGTGAAAATATCATCACATGTCAGTTCTAGTATAATATATTTGTCCAGTGAATACCCGTTTATCATCTGCATTTCTTTTTGGTGTGGCAATTTTAATGGCCAGTAGTGTATTAACTTACTTTATACTGTAACTAAAATACCCATACCTTGGCAAAGATTGGTTAATTAGTTTGGGAAAACAACCACGTTCGCAATAGTTCCACAGTGCTTCCCGAATATTAGTCACATATGAAAGAAGTACAGAAATACTCGTGCCTGCACCCATTGTCTTGACTCAGTACAAGTTGTGTTCGAGATTACCATGAAACTCAACTGAACGGTGGAAGTCGTAATGTCAGTCGGAAATCGTTACATACACCCTGCAGCTTAGTTAGCGAACGCCGCTGTCGCTCACCATACTTATCGTTACCCGTGGCCGCGGGAGGCTGCCGTAGTGGCTGCAGCACTCTCAGTCATCTGACCTGTACTGAAGACTGCTCTCCCTGAGAGCCGAGACTCTATGTGCCTTTCTCAACTGATGTGTCCGCTGGTGAGTCAACGATGAAAGTTTGTTCCACAGAGCGCTCCCAATAAGTACCATAAATTTTATTTACTTTTCGGGGTGTGCGTGGTGTCGGATAATCAATGACTTACTCTCCTGAGCACCAGCCAATCAGATCCCTTGTAACAGTGCAAAAATCTCCCCTATTTAACATAATATACCAGTCATAGGTTCATTGTGCTGGAGCTGAGAAACAGGCAACTTCTGACTCCCACCATCTGTCCTATGTCACGTTCAGCCAATCAGGCGTTCTCCATGTAGACACATGTGAGTTCTGTTCTTCCACTCCAGAATTTATTCGCATTATCCTATGTCAGTGCTCGCTCGTTTCTTAGCAGAGTCAACAAAATTTCAGTTAGCTTCGCAGCAGCCTGTCACCTCAGGGAGCCGTGCTGTTAACCACATAAGATCCAGGTGGTCCTTCGTCCCACTCCAGCCTTACCTTTTCACCGTTGTGGACCTAGCAGTTCCCATAATATGGGGACACAACCTGTGGCTCCTAACTCACAATATGCCCCTTTGCACCAGTGGACACCCCAAGTTAAAACCTACACATCAGCTTTCCATCGTTTAGGATGCAGACACGGACAGTGCCTCTGCCGTGGAGTTCACGCCACGTGCTCTGTACTGTGGCCTGACACCGACTCACGCTCCGTTCTTGTGGTGGCCTGAGTTCAACATTCAGTCTGTACGATTCCCCGCTACTCATTTAAACAATCGCCCAGATCCAGGAAATAATCGGGAAATCTAGTGTCAGATACGAGAATCGCTGACGTCAGTTTCACCAAAAACTCTTATTTCTTGCTGGGAATTGATTTAGATTCGTTGGGTTAGTGAAGTTAACGGAGTTTGACTATGGCACCAGACAGGGTCTACGAAAACGTTTGCACAACACTCTGGTTTGAGATACATGCTTACTTTACTGTGTATTTGGCATTCATAAGTTTGTGCTGTACTGTGGTAAGTAGTAAAGAAAAAACCGTCTCGAACGTTACCTACAAAACAGGCCATGAAAAATGACTCATGTGGTTACATCTTTTGGTTAAGAGGTTGGTTTCATTTTTCTGTGAGAGCTAAACTCATTATGTGAAATGGTTCTAATGGCTCTGAGCACTATGAGACTTATCATCTGAGGTCATCAGTCCCCTAGAACTTAGAACTACTTAAACCTAACTAACCTAAGGACGTCACGTCATCCATGCCCGAGGAAGGATTCGAACCTGCGACCGTAGCGGTCGCGTGGCTCCAGACTGAAGCGCCTACAACCGCTCGACCACGGCGGCGGCCTCTTTATGTCTTTTCGCACATTATGCACTGCTTCGGTAATAAATTGTTTCTTATATTCCAATCTAGGCCCATCGTCTCAGCTTTTTCTATCAAGTGCCTGCGTAACTATTCATGGATGAGATAGAAATAGTCGTGTCAACCTACCACTAACCATCGACCTTTCATTCTTGTATCACACAGTTCTCTAACTTATTTGATAACTTAGTTTCTAACTGACGTCTTCTTATAGCCTACATTTAAGGGCTGCTAATTTAACATATAATCTGTTTAAGAATGCTAAGTGCAGTATCCAAAGCTTTATCTATGATTGATATATGACATCCTAGCTGAATAAATAACTATAAGTTCAAACGACCCACAGGTCAACGTTATTGGGCGCTTCAAAGTGATTAAGATCGTAGAAGATAATCCACCGTTTAAGGATCAAGACAGCGACCTGACTACTCAAACAGAGATTTGCCCCAAGGAACGAGATGTAATACTGGTCGATGCGCCGCTGGAGGGCCCCCCTAGTGTAAGTCGACATTGTTACTAACATTAAGAGTAAGTGTGTGAGAGCGATGAGGAAACAGCTGTGTCTCTGATTGTGCATACTGCAGAATTAGCCACTTAGACAGGTGATATCAGTCGAGATAATCTCATGGTTTGCACACATCTCCATGACTGTAAAATGCAGTTGTCCCTCAGTATTAACAGACTGATTCACGATATTAGAATCCAATAATATAGCAACCGTTGGTTCGAAGACCCAAATGTAAATGTAAAGTACTACTCATGGAATGTAAGGTTCCGTTGTAAAACTGTCACGGGTTCGGCAAATGTTACTTGTGTTACAGACGCTAGCCTACAGCGATTGTGAGTCCGCCAACTGTAGAACTCCGTCGTGACGGGTCTCAACGGTCCTATGGCTGCTACCAGTCGGAGAAACATCCGTTTACTGCACGTACCAGGCAATGCTGTAAGGTCAGCAGCTGAATTTCAGTTTGCGACAAAGTCGAAATCGAGTTAGTGCAACTTATGGAATTTTCTGTGGAATACCATTAACGATTGACTTGTCTCTTACAGAGATGTAAGACTTCGGAAAATATCCTACTGAATCATAGCTGAAAAATTATACGGTTGCTAGTGAGGGTACGAACGTCTGGCTACAGTGCGACTGCTGCCGTTGTCATTTGCTATCAAGGCTAGCGGAAGTTCTTTAGATGCTGCTGTGTAATGCAATGCTGTGTAAAGCAAATCTCGACCACAGTAGCATACACTCGTCTGGTCAGTCACACCTTCAACAGTTACATTAACGCCAAGAAATATCACAATAAAAAGCAAAACTTCCTATGTACTTATATACAAATAAGTAGAAGTAGGCAATCCTCTTAGTGAAGCAGAGCACTCCTGCGTGCTACGCAAGAGTCAGTGGACGTGAAACCAGCAGCTGGGAATAATTGACGCCAGGAATACCACCAAAGAACACGTGAAACGGTAGAGGACGGATAATTCAGTCACAACAGTTACAACACTTCAACGATTGTTGCCTTCAAGCAGGTTATTATATCCCATCTAACATGCATGTTTGAAATGGTATAATTACTACATCTAGTACGTTCGCTTCATAACGGTACTTTCGTATGATCTCTTGAAACAATTGAGTAGGATATATTAGGCCTCATAAACATTCCATCTGTGTAAATGAATGATCGTCTCACCTAAAGAACATAGTCATCTCTCTTCCAGCACTGCTCACACAATGAGAGCACAGTTCGATGCAATTTCGTGGGGTTTGCTCTGTTACGACACTTCTTCGAACACTGAAACGTACGTGATCTTTCAAAAGGGTTGTCAGTCCGTACTATCAATTTTACTTGATAAGAAGTGCAGTGGCCCAGGTTATGAGGAAGTATTATTGTCTCTCATTGAGGCGAATAATAGGTTTCTCACGTGTATCCATGCAGGTTCTGCTAGAGATACAATGCCCACATTACTTTTCAACACCATAATACTTAGGTTTTGGAACCAAAAAGATAATTAATAGGGTATTACCACATCCTTAATGGATGTTAGTCTATAAAGTGGAATTACTTTGTTTTCTACAGATATAGGCTGTTTTAGAATTAAGCTGATTGAGTTACAGCTAGAACTATAGTTAGGATTATACTCTGTTCCAGACTGAGCAACAGGTTTGAGGTAAAGCGTAAAAATTACGATTCGATGTATTAAAAAAATTACTTTCACACAGCTGTCGCGGAGTGACAAAAAGTTTAATCATAGAACGAGGCTAACAGAGCAGCGTGTGCGAGATACACAATGTATCCCAACATCTGGCTGACATTGATGGCGCCCTCCATCGGTAATGCTGCGATTCAATGTGGTGGCTTGATGACAGCTTCCACTCTCGCAGGCATATGTTCAGTCAGGTGCTGGTAGGTTTCTTGGGGAATGGCAGCCCAATCTTAACGGAGTGTTGCACTGAGGAGAGGTGTCGATGTCGTTGGGTGAGGGCTGACACGAAGTCGGCGTTGCAAAACATCCCAAAGGTGTCCTATGGGATTCAGATCAGGAGTCTGTGCAGGCTAGTCCATTACAGGGATGTTATTGTCGTGCAACCACACGGCGATAGGCTGTGCATTATGAACTGGTGCTTGATCGTGTTGAAAGATGCAATCGCCATCCTCGAATTGCTCTTCAACAGTGGGAAGCAAGAAGGTGCTTAAAACATCAATGTAGGCCTGTGCTTTGATAGTGCCACGCAAAACAACAAGGAGTGCGAGCCGTCTCCATGAGAAAACCGACCATACCCTAACACCTCCACCTACGAATTTTACGCTGGCAGACGACATTCACCGGGCATTCGCAATACCCACACCCTGCCATCGGATGGCCACATTGTCTACCGAGATTCTTCTCTCCACACAGAGCTTTTCCACTGTTAAATCGTCCATTGTTTACTATCCTTACACCAAGCGAGGCGTCGTTTGGCATTTACCGGCGTGATGTGTGGCTTATGAGCAGCCGCTCGACCATGAAATCCATCCATACTCTCTCACCTCCCGCCTGTCATAGTAATGGATCCTGATGCAGTATGGAATTCCTGTGTGAGGGTGTGGATAGTGTCAGCATATTACACATTACGACCCTCTTCAAGTGTCGGCGGTCTCTGTCAAACAGACGAGGCCAGCCTGTACCATTTTGTGCTGTAAGTGTCCCTTCACGTTTTCACTTCCCTGTGGCACCGGAAACAGTGGACCTAGGAATGTTTAGGAGCGTTTACAGACGTATATGTACCCATGGTCTAGGGGTAGCGTCTTTGATTCATAATCAAAACGTCTTCGGTCCCAGATTCGATCCCCGCCACTGCCTAAATTTGGATAAATAATCAGCATTGGCGGCCGAAGACTTCCGGCATAAGAAGTCAGCCTCATTCTGCCGACGGCCTTGTCAAAGAGGGCGGAGGAGCGGATAGAGGTTCAGGGCACTCTCTTGTCCTAGGGGTGGGAAATTGCCCCTAAAGGCAGAAGAATCAGCAATGATCAACGACATGAGGATGCAGAAGGCAATGGACACCACTGCATTAAAGACACGTAACGTGTATCCACAGGACATGTGGCCTGTAATTGAAGAAGTGTCATTATGATCTCTCCATTAGCAAAAGATTCCGGAATAGTCCCCCATTCGGATCTCCGGGAGGGGACTGCCAAGGGGGAGGTTACCATGAGAAAAAGATTGAATAATCAACGAAAGGATAACGTTCTACGAGTCGGAGCGTGGAATGTCAGAAGCTTGAACGTGGTAGGGAAACTAGAAAATCTGAAAAGGGAAATGCAAAGGCTCAATATAGATATAGTGGGGGTCAGTGAAGTGAAGTGGAAGGAAGACAAGGATTTCTGGTCAGATGAGTATCGGGTAATATCAACAGCAGCAGAAAATGGTATAACAAAATGGCTCTGAGCACTATGGGACTCAACTGCTGAGGTAATTAGTCCTCTAGAACTTAGAACTAGTTAAACCTAACTAACCTAAGGACATCACACACATCCATGCCCGAGGCAGGATTCGAACCTGCGACCGTAGCGGTCTCGCGGTTCCAGACTGCAGCACCAGAACCGCGCGGCCACTTCGGCCGGCAAATGGTATAACAGGTGTAGGATTCGTTATGAATAGGAAGGTAGGGCAGAGGGTGTGTTACTGTGAACAGTTCAGTGACCGGGTTGTTCTTATCAGAATCGACAGCAGACCAACACCGACAACGATAGTTCAGGTATACATGCCGACGTCGCAAGCTGAAGATGAACAGATAGAGAAAGTGTATGAGGATATTGAAAGGGTAATGCAGTTTGTAAAGGGTGACGAAAATCTAATAGTCATGATCGACTGGAATGCAGTTGTAGGGGAAGGAGTAGAAGAAAAGGATACAGGAGAATATGGGCTTGGGAAAAGGAATGAAAGAGGAGAAAGACTAATTGATTTCTACAACAAGTTTCAGCTAGTAATAGCGAATACCCTTTTCCAGAATCAGCAGAGGAGGAGGTACACTTGGAAAATGCCGGGAGATACGGGAAGATTTCAATTAGATTACATCATGGTCAGACAGAGATTCCGAAATCAGATACTGGACTGTAAGGCGTACCCAGGAGCAGATATAGACTCAGATCACAATATAGTAGTGATGAAGAGTAGGCTGATGTTCAAGACACTAGTCAAGAAGAATCAATACGCAAAGAAGTGGGATACGGAAGTACTAAGGAATGACGAGATACGTTTGAAGTTCTCTAACGCTATAGATACAGCAATAAGGAATAGCGCAGTAGGCAGTACAGTCGAAGAGGAATGGACATCTCTAAAAAGGGCCATCACAGAAGTTGGGAAGGAAAACATAGGTACAAAGAAGGTAGCTGCGAAGAAACCATGGGTAACAGAAGAAATACTTCAGTTGATTGATGAGAGGAGGAAGTACAAACATGTTCCGGGAAAATCAGGAATACACAAATACAAGTCGCTGAGGAATGAAATAAATAGGATGTGCAGGGAAGCTGAGACGAAATGGTTGCAGGAAAAATGTGAAGACATCGAAAAATATATCATTGTCGGAAGGACAGACTCAGCACACAGGAAAGTCAAAACAATCTTTGGTGACATTAAAAGCAACGGTGGTGACATTAGGAGTGCAACGGGAATTCCACTGTTAAATGCAGAGGAGAGAGCAGATAGGTGGAAAGAATACATTGAAAGCCTCTATGAGCGTGAAGATTTGTCTGATGTGATAGAAGAAGAAACAGGAGTCGATTTAGTAGAGATAGGGGATCCAGTATTAGAATCGGAATTTAAAAGAGCTTAGGAGGACTTACGGTCAAATAAGGCGGAAGGGATAGATAACAATCCATCAGAATTTCTAAAATCATTGGGAGAAGTGGCAACAAAACGATTATTCACGTTGGTGTGTAGAATATATGAGTCTGGCGACATACCATCTGGCTTTCGGAAAAGCATCATCCACACAATTCCGAAGACGGCAAGAGCTGACAAGAGCGAGAATTATCGCACAATCAGTTTAACAGCTCATGCATCGAAGCTGCTTACAAGAATAATATACAGAAGAATGGAAAGGAAAATCGAGAATGCGCTAGGTGACGATCAGTTTGGCTTTAGGAAAAGTAAAGGGACGAGAGAGGCAATTCTGACGTTACGTCTAATAATGGAAGAAAGGCTAAAGAAAAATCAAGACACGTTCATAGGATTTGTCGACCTGGAAAAGGCGTTCGACAATATAAAATGGTGCAAGCTGTTCGAGGTTCTGAAAAAAGTAGGGGTAAGCTATAGGGAGAGACGGGTCATATACAATATGTACAACAACAAAGAGGGAATAATAAGAGTGGACGATCAAGAACGAAGTGCTCGTATTAAGAAGGGTTCAAGACAAGGCTGTAGCCTTTCGCCCCTACTCTTCAATCTGTACATGGAGGAAGCAATGATGGAAATAAAGAAAGGTTCAGGAGTGGAACTAAAATACAAGGTGAAAGGATATCAATGATACGATTCGCTGATGACATTGCTATCCTGAGTGAAAGTGAAGAAGAATTAAATCATCTGCTGAACGGAATGAACAGTTTAATGAGTACACAGTGTGGTTTGAGAGTAAATCGGAGAAAGACGAAAGTAATCAGAAGTAGTGGAAATGAGAACAGCGAGAAACTTAACATCAGGATTGATGGTCACGAAGTCAATGAAGTTAAGGAATTCTGCTACCTAGGCAGTAAAATAACCAATGACGGACGGAGCAAGGAGGACATCAAAAGCAGACTCGCTATGGCAAAAAAGGCATTTCTGGCCAAGAGAAGTCTACTAATATCAAATACCGGCCTTAATTTGAGGAAGAAATTTCTGAGGATGTACGTCTGGAGTACAGCATTGCATGGTAGTGAAACATGGACTGTGGGAAAACCGGAACAGAAGAGAATCGAACATTTGAGATGTGGTGCTATAGACGAATGTTGAAAATTAGGTGGACTGATAAGGTAAGAAATGAGGAGGTTCTATGCAGAATCGGAGAGGGAAGGAATATGTGGAAAACACTGATAAGGAGAAGGGACAGGATGATAGGGCATCTGCTAAGACATGTGGGAATGACTTCCATGGTACCAGAGGGAGCTGTAGAGGGCAAAAACTGTAGAGGAAGACAGAGATTGGAATACATCAAGCAAATAATTGAGGACGTAGGTTGCAAGTGCTACTCTGAGGTGAGGAGGTTAGCACAGGAAAGGAATTCGTGACGGGCCGCATCAAACCAGTCAGTAGACTGATGACCAAAAAAAAAAAAAAAAAAAAAAACAGACGTATGACACAAGTGATACCCAATCACCTGATCATGTTCGAAAACCTCGAGTTCTGCGGATCGCCCCATTCTACTCTCTCACGATCTCTAATGACTGCTGAAGTCGCTGACATGGAGTACCTGTCAGTAGGTGGCAGCACAGTGCACCTAATATGGAAAACGTATGTTTCTGGGGGTGTCCGGATGCTTCTGACCACACAGTCTAGGTGCATTTCCCTCCTCACATTTAGCACAGGCTAATTACTCAAACATGTACGCATTTACGAACATTTAAAGCGTCTTGCTATTAATTGTTCGACTTTCAAAACTTATCATGATCTCCTTCTTGCCGGCCGAAGTGGCCGTGCGGTTCTGGGCGCTGCAGTCCGGAACCGCGAGACCCCTATGGTCGCAGGTTCGAATCCTGCCTCGGGCATGGATGTGTGTGATGTCCTTAGGTTAGTTAGGTTTAACTAGTTCTAAGCTCTAGGGGACTAATGACCTAAGCAGTTGAGTCCCATAGTGCTCAGAGCCATTTGAACCATTTGATCTCCTTCTTCTTCTTTGGTCTTTAACTATCAAGTTGACTATCAGCAGCTTACCAAGCATTTCCGTCTCCGGCCTTTGTCTTAAGTGCAGTATAGGTAGTGGAACTTGTGTCGTCCATGATACCGTTGATGTATACTAGACTAGCTTTGTCTCTTGTGTTATTCCTTTCTGCTGTCCTTTCAGCAGCAACTTTAATGACACCATAATATCTCAGCATATGGCTGACACATGTGGCGTTCTATAAGCTTTAGGAGACATAGCTGCACGTTATCTGCTTCAGTTCACTTAATAAGTTCTTTTCACAGAAAATCTTGAGACTGCTACGATAGAACCACATCTCGAAGGCTATCAGTTTTTTTTTCTTTTTCCGCCTCCTCGATTGTCCGTATTTCACATCTGTACAGCGGCACACTCCATACAAAATCTTCATGAGGTCTTTCCTCAGGTATTGGTCTATGAGGTTCCTGATCTTGTTAAAAGCAGCTGTTGCCTGATTTATTTGGCTTGCAATATAATTCCTTGATCTGTCTGAGGGTTGTTTTACTCCATAGGAAGCAAAAGAATTCCACGGTCTCCAGTCCCTCATTGTTAAGTGAGCACTGGGCAACGGTATTTTGTCTACTTATCAAGATTTTTGTCTTAACTTTATTAATTTGCATCTTAGGAAGAAATGGGGCTTTCACCTGCATCTCGCTTCTGTAGTTCCGCACATTCACTTAACACTGTAGTATCATCAGAAAATCTCAACATGTCTGTTATCTTACTTTCAATTTTAATTCCTACTACATCTCCTAGTATGTCCCTAAATTCATCTAGAGTCCTCCGAATGTATACGTTGAATAAGATAGCAGAAAGTGAACAGCCCGGTCGTACACCTTATTTAACAGTGGCTTGCCCTTGATGTTATCCGCTTCTTATCACAGCCATCTTTTCTTTGTAAAGTTACTGCAGTACTCCTCTGTTCTGATGCATTACGGCATTCCCTCTCTCAGCATCTCAAAAATCTGTCGCTAGACTACACCGTGTAATACTTTCTATTTGTCGACGTAGGCAATACACAGTGTCCTGTGAGGTATGATCAGTATTCAGAGATGCGACAGGAACGGTCATTCGAAGCAAAAGAGACTAGTAAACATGAACTCTACTCGTAGCTTAAGATCTGTAAGCACATGTTTTGTGGAAGAGATGTGTTTCACAACAGTGAAGCTGCACAAGTGCCCAAAGTCTGAAGGTGAGCACTTTACAACCCATATTTACAGGAAAGTTTTTTCGTGATTAGGGCCATACTTACGCCCCTCAAAATATAGAAGGCCAAGACGAGTTTTTGTTACACTATCGAAGAAGAAGTGCTCATTGCTGCATTTTATAACCCATGTTTAGTAGACGGTTAAGCTTCGAATGATCGTTCCCGTCATACACCTGAATACTGACCATTCCTCCTACGACACTCTGCTGCATTCTTGGCTCTTGCTTAGTCTTGTCTCAGGTATTAGCCGTAACACGAGTACTGCTTCTCGTGTGCCTACAGCTCCTCTAAAGCCAAATTGATCTTCCGTATCCTTTCTTTAGTCCGCGTTACAATGATAGAGGTCAAGATCTGGGTGCCGTGTGTTATTAAATTGAGGGTGCAAAATTGTTCACATTTGTTTGCAGATACTTTCTTCTGTGTTGGCGCTGTAACTATTCTTCAAAGTGTGTTCGGTGTTCCCTGGCTTCGTATGTATGAAATGGAGCAGTTCTTCATGTAGCTGTTGTCTAGCAGCCTTGACGAGTTCTGCTGGTTTATCACCATCTTCAGCAGCTTTCCCATGTTTTAGCTGCTTGGCCACGAGATAAAATTGATCACGTGGGGAAAAAACTCCCTCCTCTTCCGAATTGCTTGCCTCAGCGTTCTCCAGTTCCCAATCTTCACTATTTCTTGCATACGGCTTTTCAAGGCACTAGTTCCACGATTCTAGTACATCTTTATGATCATAGAAGAAGAGCCAGATGAGGGCGTAGCAGGTAGCTTGAAATATATTAAAGGGTTACGAAAATATAATCCACTTATTGAAACAGATATAACACGTTCACGTAGTGGCAGAGTGAAAATATCCCGATGTTACACCAAACATCGTGCGCAACATAAAACAAAAAATTACAATAGACCTATTATCAAATGCCATGACAATAACAGCCTAGAATAATCAGTTACAGAAGATTAGAAAGAGAAAGTGTGCTGAATGTTAGAAGGGTAATGAAGCTATTGAATGTGGAGTTATAGGAACTGCTGTTTTATTACTTACAGTGAGTTAATCACTGGTACCAGAATGCACCACGACAGAATTTTTTTCGCGTGAGGGTATATCCATGGAGTCTAGGCCCCTCTTCATCAATGAATAACATCAATACGACCGTTATCCCTTGGTTAGTAAGGTCCAGGCAACTGTTAGAAAATCTTCACGTGGTGGTGTTGTTGATAATGCGGTCTCCCGTTTGAAGTATGATGAGATGCAGGTTCCCACGGTAGTCTATCCTGTGAGAGGCTCTTTGCTTCTCCATAAGTGCAGCAGCCGACATTCATTTCGATCTGCTTACTGTGTTCAAGTCTTCCTCTACCTGTACAAATATTACAACCCTTTCACCTCCTCTCCCCACTCACCCTCTCGCATCACCCTGTTAACAACATAAGATCCTATGTATCCGCACGATGCATACTAGAAACTGATCCCAGCTATCAGCGAATTGTGTGATAAAAGACTTTTTCCTCGATTTCGATTCATTTCGTCCTCGCAAGTTACTCGCTGTATTTTACTCGCTGTATTTTATCCCTGTGACCCTCTGAAATGGAATTCCTACCGATTTACTTTTGCCTTGCAGCAATCTGTCTTCAGAGTCCTAAGGTGGGAAATGACTTACTCGTCCCCATACTTCCGCGGAACCTCCGCTACCAATGTCTTCATTAATTCGTATTACATTTTTCGTGACTATTCCGTTAACTTTGAAACTTGTGGGCATTTGGTCTGTCTGGGTATGGGATTACTGAATTTTTTTAAAAGTCTGAGTGTATTTCGCCAGCATAGGATGTTTTACATATCACGTGGAACACCTTTTTCAGGTTCCCTACCAGTGATCTGAACAATTTTGAAACGCTGTAGTGTACGGCAAGAGTCTTTCTTCGAATTGGTTCTTTACTGCTTGAGAAACTCTTTTTAATGTACCATATTTCACTTCGAATCTTCATCCACTTCTCTTTTTAAGTTGGTTTACTATGTAGGACCAACTCATACGTTAAATCCAGCTTCTATCCTAAGTCCGCTTGCCACCTAGGCGTTTGATATTTATGCATCTGAATCTCTCTCCTCTAACGGTATCCATAATTTTCCCATATATGATGTCTTATTTTCCAATTGTTTCACACGCTTCTATTGCTTCACATTTCTTCTGCATCCAGCCTTGTTTTCCCATTTTCAGATTACTGCAAAACTTCTTTGTACGTGTACGTATTCACGTTTGAGGCTTCATTTCCTGTTTTTCTTTTTTAATTTTCTTCTTTAAACAGTTAAAAGCAGCAGCTGGTGAATTAGGTAAGAATTACAATGGGAATAATATTTTTGCCCATTTGTTTCTCTACTGCCCTCTCTATTTCATGTGCTCAAGTTTTGCATTTGTCTTGCAATGCAATGCTTCCCATTTCTCTGTGGGTTTTGGACTTACCTCGGACCATTTTTACAGATTTCTATCTTTCTGCAGCTTCTTCAATTTCAATTAGCCGTTTATGTCCGACAAAGTATGGATATAGGCCATAACTGCTCCTGGAAAGAAAAACGAGTTTAAATTCTGTTTTTCAAATCTCTATATTGTTAATGCACAATCTGAGAGGCTTTGAAAAGATAGGGAATAAGAGAAAATGGGGAATTTTGCTTCATTTGCGAATCCCCAAACCACATAACGCTTGTAACTGAGACAGTTCTTCGTCGGGTGGTAGTATCATTTTCTGAGTCTATACTAGCACTACTGAAGGCGAAACGACCGACATACGTGACATTTGTATCCCGTACTTCAGTTAACGTATACAGGTCAACTGAAGTACCGGATACTGGTGCTAGCTAGACGGAAACAGCGACATGTGTAACATTGATGTGATTTACCCATACTGGTCAGTTGAAATACAGAATACACATGTTATAATTGTCGTTATTTCCCATTCGCTAATACTAATTAGTATCATATTCTTCAGTTGACCTATATAGGTCAACTGAAGAATGGGATGCAAGTATCATGTATGCTTCGATAGTAATACTATCTACGTAAGAACATAATGTTAGTAGTAGCGGAGACGAAAGAAACAACACCTTTAAAATTTGTATCCCATACTTCACTTGACCTATACAGTTCAACTGAAGAATAGGATACCAATGCTAACGAAAACAAGAAATCGACTTACGTTAAATTCGTATCCCATACTGCAATTAACCTATAAAGACCGACTGAATTTCGAGATACAACTCATATATATGTCAGCTGGGGTATTCTATGCTACCACTACTTCTATCCTTTTTTTCCCTTACTTTTCACGGAAGTACCAGGACTCAAACAAGCGATATCCTTAATATTATGGTCGAAATATTACTGGACGTTATATATGTCTACCACCTGTTTCTCTCTCCTGCACTCCTTAGTTTGTGAACACTTGTCTCAGCTGTTAAATCTGTGTAGTATATCATCTCTGGAAATTTCTGACGTCATTGGTCAGAGTGGAAGGGTTGTATCCCGTTCTCCAGTTGGCCTGAGACTTTTTAGTTACAGACATGCTGCCAGTATGAGAATCATAGCGCTACATTATTGGGAAGTCGGTGATAATGGAAGACCCTCTTTCCCATACCATACATAAGTCATCAGCTTCTAATGCCTGTGCAGTAATAATATTCCAATATCTTACTTACTACCTGTTAAACATTCTCACTACTATTAAAATTCTGAATTTATTTTCACTCTGAAGTAAAACACTGATGCTCCATATAAACCTCTTGCTCACCGCAATTTCTGAAAACTCTTACCAATTACTATTATTTCATAATGTAAGTGCTAGTGTATAATGTTGTTTCTAGTTTAACCAAGCACCTAACACTATCTTGATTGCCTAGGTGGATGGTGCCAAGATGGATCAAGAGGAGGAGAGAGTACCTGATTGTCTTGTGGATGCTGTCAAGATGGAACAAACCTGTCAAGACTTAGAGGAGGAGGAACACGAGTGTCTCATGGGCGCTGCCAAGATGAGTGAAGCATGTAGAGGGATTGAGGAAGGGGCAGATGATGGTCTCGTGGATACTACTGAGACTGACCCAGTTTGTGGAGATGCGGAGGAAGGGGCAGCTGAGAGTCTCGTGAATGATGCCAGGATAGAAGAAGCCCATCAAGATTTACAGGAGGAGGCAGCTGAGAGTGTCATGGGTGCTGCCAAGATGTGTGAAGCATGTAGTGACACTGAGGAAGGGGCAAATGAGGGTGTCATGGACGTTTCTGATATTGACCCAGCATGTGGAGATGAGGAGGAAGGGGCAGCTGAGAGTGTAGTGAATGCTGCTAGGATGAAAGAAGCCCATCAGGATTTAGAGGAGGATGCAGCTGAAAGTCTCATGGGTGCTTCCAAGATGTGTGAAGCGTTAGGGGAGACTGAGGAAGGCGCAGATGAGGGTCTTGTGGATGCTGCTGAGATTGACCCAGCATGTAGAGATGAGGAGGAAGGGGCAGCTAAGGGCTTCGTGAATGCTGCCATGATGGAAAAGGCCTGTAAAGATTTAGAGGAGGAGGCAGCCGATAGTCTCATGGGTGCTGCCAAGATGTGTGAAGCGTTTGAAGAGGCTGAGGAAGGCGCACATGAGCGTGCCGTGGACATTTCTGATATTGACACAGGATGTGGAGATGAGGAGGAAGGGTCTCGTGAATGCTGCCGAGGTGGAACAAGCCCATCAAGATTTAGAGGAAGAGTCAGCTGAAAGTATCATGGGTGGTGCCAAGATGTGTGAAGCATGTAGTGACACTGAGGAAGGGCAAATGAGGGTGTCGTGGACGTTTCTGATATTGACCCAGCATGTGGAGGAAGGGGCAGCTGAGAGTATAGTGAATGCTGCTAGGATGGAAGAAGCCCATCAAGACTTAGAGGAGGAGGCAGCTGAGAGTCTCATGGGTGCTGCCCAGATGGATGCAAACTGTGAAGTTGAGGAGGAGGGGTCAGCTGAGACTCTCGTGAATGTTGCTAAGACGGAACAAGCCCCTAGAGATGTAGAGGAGGATGCAGCCGAGAGTGTCATGGGTGATGCCAAGATGGAGGAAGTCCATGTAGTGGTGTAGGGGGCAGCTGAGAGACCCTGTAACCAACCCTCGGGTGCCGCTTGCACCCACTGAAAAAATGTTCGTTTGATCCTGTGAGTTCTTGTTTGTGTTCAGATTTTGTTCTGTTTGTTTTCGGTTTCGTTTGTCGTTCTGAGTTTAGTTTTTTTCTGTGTTTATTTAATGTTGTTTGTGTTTATTCATTTTTCAATTTTCATTAAAAATCCTTTGTTTATTTAAAACAAAAAAATAAATTTTACGTATTTCACCAACTGTTCTCTTGTTTTTTAGTGTACATCTGCAACAATAATAGTTGCCGAATTGAAAGTACGTTTCATTTTCAGTTTATTCTGTAGGTCACTCTCTCTCTGTCGTTTCAATGAAATCAACAGTAGACTAAACCCAGGGTTCAGGCTAAGGCATTTATGAAGCTCATTTCAGTGACACTGAAAGGTCTGTGATATATACATGATAATAGTCATCAGTAAGTTCTGCATTGACTTCTGTATTGTAAACACCACATAATGCCGATTTACGTAGTATGATTTTATAGTTGATAGAGAGGGTTAGGTAACCAGCCGTAATATCGTTGGTCCAATGTCTCTAATGACTGTGGGTAGGATCATGGCCTGGACAATTGTCCGCACTTGTGACCAATCTCTGTGAGTGTATTTCATGGCTGCAACACGTGTGGGAGAATACTGCACAGATATCTGTAATCTGTTCTCCCCTATGTAGCTAAATTCTTTTTCGTAGAAGCGTATATCCTTCAATCTGAGAGTTGACAGATTTGCAACATTTTGTTTTTGATCCTCCCTGCTTCTGAGTTTCTTTGTAGCTTGTTTAAAAATACTGTCATGACATGCCGGAATATACAAACTGTAGTCGAGCTGCCATAGTCTCATTATTTTCTTGTATGATTATGCGCTAATGATACATGCGCAATAAATTGGGTTGTTTCAGTTTTCCTCTCGTTTTAACTCGGGAAAATCCCTGGAGAGGAGAAATAGAGTAGGAGTGGTGCTGTGGGGACAAGTCCAAATTAGAGCACGTGTCCTTCTCTGACCAGCTTCTCATCTGCGTAGCACTGTAATATGATACGCTATAACGTGAGAGAAATGTATCGTATGCCACTCAGCTTAATTATGCCACTCATTCCTATCCTCAATGACTATTATTGCACTATGTGCTAATCAGTAGTATGTCAAAGGACCCAATTATTTACGGCTAATGGGCTACGAAAGTACGTGTGTGAGCAACAGAAATTTTTTCCGTATGCTGCACCAACGTGTATTATTTGACAGCAAGTGTGTGGTGGGAAAACAAAGCATACAACTTTGTAAGTACATACAGTAGGTGCAGGCCGTGGTGTACCATCTCAGTATGCTAAACAGTCTCATTAATATTTAATTTAGTGCAATGGATATGGAAGGGAAGTGTCCTCAGTAACTAATTGGTCGAGTTTATAGCTGGGCCGTAGTACAATCACTTTAAAAGTCTTAAGAAATCAATTGGGGCACCATACGCCTACCAGAAATTGTTGGCAATCAGAACGGAGACTGAATATTTAAAAACGGTACACAGAGAGAGTACACTTACCCACTGATTGTAGAAGTTAAGCAAGTAAGCGTAATAACAGAAAGAAGGTGAGCTCATCGATATATCAGCGTAACAGAATGCACAACATCGCTGAGGCCAAGAAAGAAGAAACCTCATCGTCTATGTAGTTGTCATCACGTGCGAGCGTAGTAGAGATATTTCATATACCTTATTCACATCGTTCACGCATTGACTATAACGCACACAAAAGATTAATATCAAATTCACGTTAACACACGCACACTGCCTGATGTGAAAGCTATGCAAAAGGAGCGGTTGCCCATTGTCTGTACAGTCGTGCGCGCATGGCTTTTTGAGACGATGGTATACACATTACGCACCATTTAATAGATCTTGATTCCGATAAAATTCACACAGTAATATTCTTCCTCAATGTATGTTTTCACACGCATGCTGCCTTTAATGAGAGCCATTTATGAACGATGACAGCTCATTTTATGTGTAGCCATGGCCACGTCGTACATGGAGAACAGTGGCATACTTTACTGACTGTGTGATCTTTCTTCATTGGAAGAACGTTCACACGATAATACTTATATACAGTACACACGAAAACGCGCTACTTATTCGGTATGAAATGTCTGAGTTACAGTGAAAGCTAATTGTCTGTGCGGCCATCAACGACAGCCCATGGAGGCAGTGACTGATACGTTTCACACAAAGAAATCATTAGTTGATCCTATACAAATTGCTGGTAAAATAAGAAAGGAGCACCTCTAATTAAATAATGATAACATCAGCAGTCCTAAAGCTAAAGGCTAAAGGCCGATGATTCAATGATTGCACGATCGAAATTGCATCACTCTCCTTATTGAATTTACCAGAAGTGTAAAAATTAATGTGCATTATAACACTTCGCTACTATTAACAGACTTACAAGAAAACTGATTAATCAGTTACTTTTGTAAATAACTCATTCTCGTAACTTAGACAGCAACCTGAAGGTGACGCTCTGACGGAGCGACCTTTCACTTAAAAGACGAAGATACGATGCCCATCCTGGCATACAGATGACGCACCATCGACTTCTAATCCACGGTAGAATAAATTGAATCATTTCCGTGACCAAACATGGCACAACACATTTCAGACTACTGTACATCTCTGTCATACCTATTTTGTTTGCATCCTTTCCCAGAAACATAAGTAGTTAACAGCTTGACATTACACATCCATTTATGGATGCATCAGCAAACATTCATGCTCTTGACTCACGCCACGCTATCTACACGGTAATAAAATGCGGACACATAATGGAAAAAGGGGGTATGTGCACTAATTAATAACTAAACCTGTTGTCCACTATCTTCCTCAAGAGTCTACTGGTACGCTGGATAGGTAAAGTTATTAAAAATATAGTAGTACTGATACAATTAAGAATGAAGAAGCACTTGTATAATGCCAGTAATACCAAAAGCCGCAGTAATGTAACGGTACATATGGTTGCCTGTCAGCATTAATGTAATATTGCAACTATCATCTTATACAGATCTAAAATGAGTGGGTTAATGAATGTTTTCATAAAATGAACCTCCTCCTTCCATGATCATGGCCAAATGGTGATTTTTATACACTGTATACAAACTCACTATTACCGAGATACAGAATTGAGTCGTAGTTCGATACAGACTGATGTATCGAGATATTATGGTTTTGCTACATCTTATTTATTCCTTGAGTATACCAACTGTGCTGATCTCACCTTGCCAATCGTTTAAAATTAGAGTGAGGTTGCCTGCGTACGCCTCACCTGCACTCTTCATCAGTAGGAATGTAAGGGGTTTAAGGGTCAAGTGTCCACGCCATTCCTTCCTCCGTAGATGGTAGGTAGAGACTCCGACTGTGGCAGGTGGAGGTCATGTCCCTGCCTAAGCCATATCTATTTCTGTCATTTCATAATGTCTCAGCGCTCCAGTCTCACGCAAGTATTTTAGCAGCCATGAAAACTTAAACAGCCAGTCAGGATACAGTATTAAACTTGCCTTTAAAACGAAACTGCCTATCGCTCTCCTTGTTCTCTGTACCTTCTAATAGCCAACAATTTTCCAAATTAAGTTT
Organism: Schistocerca americana; assembly: GCF_021461395.2. Taxonomy (NCBI): domain Eukaryota; kingdom Metazoa; phylum Arthropoda; class Insecta; order Orthoptera; family Acrididae; genus Schistocerca; species Schistocerca americana. Next base: position 41,670,967 of record NC_060119.1, read on the forward strand.
TACCTGTATTTTTAATGGACTGTGTTAAGATATTGATAATATTGGTGTACCTTACAGTACTTAGCCACTCTTCGGGGGCAAGTGGAGGCTTTGTCTGTTAGGCTCATCGAGCTCGAGGTGCAGGCGTCGGCTCGTAGTGGCGTTGGGGCAACTGTGGTGAGACCTATGCCTACTTCGGTGGCCTTGGAATCACATGGAACCCTTGATGTCGCTGCGTCTTCCGGCAGTGAGCATCTTACCGGTCAGCCATCACTCCAGGGTGAATGGCGGACAGTGGTGGGCTCGCGCATGCCTGGCCGAAAGGCGAAGGTGGGATCTGGCCGCGTGGCAGCTGCCTTACCCCTTTCCAACAGGTACGGGGTGCTTGCTAGTGGTGATGACATCGTTTCCGAGCCACCACAGGATGCCTCGCCTGTTGGGCCAGTGGCCGATTCTCCGGCAAGGTCCCGACAGTCATAGAGGGCGGGCCTATTAGTTATAGGGAGCTCCAACGTTAGGCGGGTTATGGAGCCCCTCAGGAAAATAGCGGGTAGGTCGGGGAAGAATGCCAGTGTGCACTCGGTGTGCTTGCCGAGGGGTCTCGTCCGTAATGTGGAGGAGGCCCTTCCGGCAGCTATTGAACGCACTGGGTGTGACCGGCTGCAGATAGTAGCACATGTCGGAACGAATGACGCCTGCCGCTTGGGTTCTGAGGCCATCCTTGGTTCCTTCCGGCGGCTGGCTGATTTGGTGAAGACAACCAGCATCGCACGCGGAGTGCAAGCTGAGCTTAATATCTGCAGCATAGTGCCCAGAGTCGATCGCGGTCCTCTGGTTTGGAGCCGTGTGGAGGGTCTAAACCAGAGGCTCAGACGACTCTGCGACTATAATGGTTGCAAATTCATCGACCTCCGTTATTGGGTGGAGAACTGTAGGGCCCCCCTAGACAGGTCAGGCGTGCACTACACACCGGAAGCAGCTACTAGGGTAGCAGAGTACGTGTGGCGTGCACACGGGGGTTTTTTAGGTTAGAGGGACCCCCCCTTGGGCGAAACGATAAAATACCTGACGGCTTACCAGAGAGGACATTATCATCGTTGATAAAGAACGTCCGTCCTCAGAGACCAAAAACAGGAAAAGTTAACGTAATATTGGTAAACTGCAGGAGTATCCAGGGCAAGGTTCCTGAATTAGTATCTCTTATTGAAGGAAATAGTGCGCATATAGTATTAGGAACGGAAAGTTGGTTGAAACCGGAAGTGAACAGTAACGAAATCCTAGACACAGAATGGAATATATACCGCAAGGATAGGATAAACGCCAATGGTGGAGGAGTATTGATAGCAGTAAAGAATTCAATAATATCCAGTGAAGTTATTAGCGAATGCGAATGTGAAATAATCTGGGTTAAGTTAAGTATCAAAGGTGGGTCAGATATGATAGTCGGATGCTTCTATAGACCACCTGCATCAGCAACCGTAGTAGTTGAGCGCCTCAGAGAGAACCTGCAGAACGTCGTGAAGAAGTTTCGTGATCATACTATTGTAATAGGGGGAGACTTCAATCTACCAGGTATAGAATGGGATAGTCACACAATCAGAACTGGAGCCAGGGACAGAGACTCTTGTGACATTATCCTGACTGCCTTGTCCGAGAATTACTTCGAGCAGATAGTTAGAGAACCAACTCGTGAAGCTAACGTTTTAGACCTCATAGCAACAAATAGACCGGAACTTTTCGACTCCGTGAATGTAGAAGAGGGTATCAGTGATCATAAGTCAGTGGTTGCATCAATGACTACAAGTGTAATAAGAAGTGCCAAGAAAGGAAGGAAAATATATTTGCTTAACAAGAGTGATAGGGCACAAATCGCAGAATATCTGAGTGACCACCATCAAACGTTCATTTCTGAGGAAGAGGATGTGGAACAAAAATGGAAAAAATTCAGAAACATCGTCCTGTACGCCTTAGATAAGTTCGTACCGACTAAGGTCCAAAGCGAGGGGAAAGATCCACCGTGGTATAACAATCATGTACGAAAGGTACTACGGAAACAAAGAAAGCTTCATCATAGGTTTAAGAGTAGTCGAATCATAGCTGATAAGGAAAAGCTGAACGAAGCGAAAAAGAGCGTAAAGAGAGCAATGAGAGAAGCATTCAACGAATTCGAACATAAAACATTGGCAAACAATCTAAACAAGAACCCTAAAAAGTTTTGGTCATATGTAAAATCGGTAAGCGGATCTAAATCCCCTATTCAGTCACTCGTTGACCACGATGGCACCGAAACAGAGGACGACCGAAGAAAGGCAGAAATACTGAATTCAGTGTTCCGAAACTATTTCACTGCGGAAAATCGTAACACGGTCCCTGACTTCAGCCGTCGCACGGACGCCAAAATGGAAAATATTGAAATAAACGATATCGGAATTGAAAAACAACTGCTATCACTTAGTAGCGGAAAAGCATCCGGACCAGACGAGATACCCTTAAGATTGTACAGTGATTATGCTAAAGAACTTGCCCCCTTTCTATCAGCAATTTATCGTAGATCGCTGGAAGAACGTTAAGTACCTAGCGACTGGAAGAAAGCGCAGGTCGTTCCCATTTTCAAGAAGGGTCATAAATCAGATGCGAATAATTATAGGCCTATTTCGCTTACGTCAATCTGTTGTAGAATAATGGAACATGTTTTGTGTTCTCGTATTATGACGTTCTTAGATAATACAAATCTCCTTCATCATAACCAACATGGATTCCGCAAACAGAGATCATGTGAAACTCAGCTCGCCCTATTTGCCCAAGAAATTCACAGTGCCGTAGACACTGGCGAGCAGATTGATGCCGTATTCCTGTACTTCAGGAAGTCATTTGATACGGTTCCGCACTTACGTTTAGTGAAAAAAATACGAGCTTACGGAATATCGGACCAGGTTTGTGATTGGATTCAGGATTTCCTAGAAGAAAGAACACAACATGTCATTCTTAACGGTTCAAAATCTGCAGATGTAGAGGTAATTTCGGGAGTACCGCAGGGAAGCGTGATAGGACCTTTATTGTTTACAATATACATAAATGACTTAGTTGACAACATCGGTAGCTCCGTGAGGCTATTTGCAGATGACACGGTTGTCTACAAGAAAGTAGCAACATCAGAAGAGTCGTACGTACTCCAGGAGGGCCTGCAGGGGATTAATGCATGGTGCGACAGCTGGCAGCTTTCCCTAAACGTAGATAAATGTAATATAATGCGCATACATAGGGGCAGAAATCCATTCCAGTACGATTATGCCATAGGTGGTAAATCATTGGAAGCGGTAACGACCGTAAAATACTTAGGAGTTACTATCCGGAGCGATCTGAAGTGGAATGATCACATAAAACAAATAGTGGGAAAAGCAGGCGCCAGGTTGAGATTCATAGGAAGAATTCTAAGAAAATGTGACTCATTGACGAAAGAAGTAGCTTACAAAACGCTTGTTCTTCCGATTCTTGAGTATTGCTCATCAGTATGGGACCCTTACCAGGTTGGATTAATAGAAGAGATAGACATGATCCAGCGAAAAGCAGCGCGATTCGTCATGGGGACATTTAGTCAGCGCGAGAGCGTTACGGAGATGCTGAAGAAGCTCCAGTGGCGGACACTTCAAGAAAGGCGTTACGCAATACGGAGAGGTTTATTATCGAAATTACGAGAGAGCACATTCCGGGAAGAGATGGGCAACATATTACTACCGCCCACATATATCTCGCGTAATGATCACAACGAAATGATCCGAGAAATTAGAGCAAATACGGAGACTTACAAGCAGTCGTTCTTCCCACGCACAATTCGTGAATGGAACAGGGAAGGGGGGATCAGATAGTGGTACAATAAGTACCCTCCGCCACACACCGTAAGGTGGCTCGCGGAGTATAGATGTAGATGTAGATGTACTTCAGTGTATAAAATATATTTATTATCTATGGAAATGCACATTTCACTATAGCTGATTAAATAGCAAAATTGGTTATTGTACACATCTCCTAATTATCTGTGGTAATTAATAAATTACGAAAGGATATTGGCATTGATATTTTAGATCTACCTAAGGCAATGAACTCTCTGTACAAAGATCGAATGTTCATCCCCTGACAAATAGTTAAGCACTTTTATAGAGGGGTAGGGGATGGAAGTTTTACGCTTAAATGTAATCGATGTTACTGAACGCTAATACTGTTTGTATTACTTTAGAAGTTTAACATACATGCGGTAACGTGTCTAACCGTCACCATTATATTTTTGTGGTACTTAAGTACAGACGCTACCACAGGAATGATACTTTGTGACGTGATATCTATTGCCTTGTATCAACTGCACTACATATCATCTTAATATACAAAGGAAGTTTTATCATGTTCCCAATACAATATGCAAAAATCCAACATGTCCAAAGGATACAATCGTGTAACTCCCACCTGAGGCCTAAAACGCGTATTCTCAAAGTAACTGAACAGTAATAATACATCTACATCTATAACTGTGATATAACACGTGATGTACTAAAATAAATTGCTAAGCTCGCAGCTCATAGCTTTTGTTAGCTATACAAAGACTGTGGGCAAAAATAAAGCTGATGAAGCATCATTTTAGGGGAGAAGATTACCGTCTCATGACAAGACTTTTAATGCACTTTATCGGTAAAACTACGTATTTGCGTAGTACCGAAGTGTAACTTTGCACTGCAGTATTATGGCGTGCAAAGAAATGAAATTATGAAAGGAAATGCTGATGTGCTTGACGGATAAATAAAATTTTTAACGTGAACATTTTGATCACTGAAGCACTTTTACCAGGCACAATGGATCCTAAAATTCGATATTTCCACGTGTATTTGTCTGTATTATTCTTCACAGTACTTTTGGCTGATATGTTGGCATCAGTGATATACCATGCATGTTTATCAACGATTTCATGCCGACTTTTGTACCACAGATTAAATAAAGCCAGAGTTGTATATATTATGTATCAAAACACGTAGAACTGTTTCCTAGAAGAATACAAAACACACATGGCACATGATCCGACTCAGGGGTTAAAGTGCATTGTGAGTGGGAATATGTTGATGTTTCTTTGCAAGTAAACATTATATTCCCACAGCTAAATCGTGTGCAATACTTGCCAAAACTTATCAACTAAAACCAATATCAAAGTCACTTAAATGTGTTAGTAAGCCCCAAACAAAGGAATCAACTGTATCTCCCAATGGACAATTATAACAAATTGCCTCATGTATTACTACGTTTCAACAAATTTGTAATAGATTACCCCATGTCACAGCAAAACTGTAAGAAATTGCCCCTTACATCGCCTTATTTACAGCAAAGTTGTTACAAAGTGCTCCAAAAATTATGTCATTACAGCAAAATTGTAGGATGTTACCTCAAAATGCGCTCTGCCACAGCAAAATTGTAAGAAAATTATGCAATATTACAACAAAATTGTAACAAATTGCCCAATGTACTGAAAGTTTATCGTCATACCTCCTTTCCTAGGGACGCCAGATGAAAGTTGTGTCGACAAGCCCTGAATCAAAATTGCGCAATGGATAACTGGGGGAAGAGCTTGAGAGCGCTACCTAGAGAGCGTGCCCTATTCTGTACGATACTAGGCAAGGGGCTGGAGGGCTCACACGCTGATGTGTGGGTCCCTGCAATGTATAGCTTTTGTTTTAAATAAATTCCTTTAACTTGACTTCTTCGTGATTTTTAAGGTATGTTAAAGATTGATGACAGTTGATTTCATGTTTATTTTAAACATTATCACTCGACTTTACAGCGATAGCAGCAATTGTTTCAGTTTACAGATATTACTATTTTTCAACTTATAGCCCGGATATTTTATATACTAATCTGCACGCACATTTCTACGGGTAAGACGGAATTGCGTTGGCCAAATGTATAGCACCAAAGTCTCCCAATATTCTACATAGGACATTCACTATGTGAGGAGGATAACGGGCAAACTGGGGACCAGACACTTTTACACAGGGGGTCAATTTTGCTAAATTAACGAGATCATTCATTTACTTACACAATCCGAAGCTGGAAATAAAAGAATTAGCACAAATATTCAAATACCTCTCTTCCGTGCGTGAACATTGAGACAAACGCACTGAGGGCACGTCTGCTCAGTTACCCATCTTCTGCAACACTCCAGAATATGGCGGGCACCCGGAGGTCTTCCTGGGCCCCGGTGGAGGGGGTGGTCGAACCACTTGGCCGTGACCAACCTCTCCACCCCAAATATTGCGACACTGAAAAGTCTTTGACTTTTACCTGCCTGTGCTGTCTCTCTGATCCCCTAGCCAGGAGTAAGGTTGGCACTACTATACTACAGAACTACTTCCCAACAAAGATTTGGCCACGCTTTACGGAAAGGTGGGAGGGTGATTAGGAAAGTTCATGTGCAGATTCACATCCACGTACAAGAAATGCATAATACACGACACATATAAATACGTATTATGAAGCCTGACACATTTCTTTCCACCCGTCCACATGGGTTCTGTTGCACCCGCGCCCGGCCGCGTCGTGTAATAAAATTGCCTGCGGAGCAGCCTCTGTTTCTATATCCCGGTGCGAGCGAGCAGCGAAACCTGCTGTTTATAGAGCGGAAACTACTGTACCGTTTCAATATAGTAAAATACCTTATACGTCAACGTGTTATAATAAATCGTAACAAGCTACGCCAAAATGTAACTAACTGCTCTACAAATACACATACTCCACCTAAATAATAATAACTTGTGGCATACTTCAATGTGCTACTCGAAAACCATCGTAAAATACCCTGCACATCGCCATGTTGCATTTTACTATTTATTGTGCCATGAAGTCAACACGACTTACGATAGGTTTATGTAAAATGACGAAGTATCATGTGAGAAATGTCTTGTAGTCTCCACTGTGCGATGACATGTCAGCTTTATCAGCAAAGGATGGCAAATGTTTTATACTGCAAGATAATGTTGACTCCCCATCTTGGTGGTCACTATAACGCTTGGATGACCATCATATTGAGATGAGACAAAGACCAGTTTTGACAAATAAAGAGTTTTGAAGTGGGGATAACGTTGTTTAGTTTAGTGCAAAAATCAAGAAAAGTCTAATACATACAACGTCCCCAGTGCTATATTAAGAAAAGACTTAAAAAACGGTATTTATAAAGAAGAGACATTTAAAAATTGAATTATATATATATATATATATATATATATATATATATATATATATATATATTATAATGTACCCGTAAAATAATAATTTCTCTGTGTAAGTTTCGAGTGCAAAGAAATGTAACAAAATTATCTAAAGAGACGACAAGATACGCTCTTTTGTTAATTTTTTTAGTCGTTTTCACTTCTTCTCTTGTCTTGGTTGTGTGTAGACGGACATCTTGCGTGTGCTGGCTAATGTAAGCATATTTGTAATAATTAAGCATATAATATATTCATTTAATATTATTGTGCACTTTTAATTTGTAAGAGGTGATCCCGATTTCATGTCCGCCTTCCTTGAATTAACCTGCATTCAAGTAATTCACAGTTGAACAATCGCAGCGGCCGATGCAGCTAACGGCGCCATTACGTGGCGATATTAACTTATAAAAAATTAGCGGAAGCGAAAAACTCGCCAGCTATTAACATAATATTCATTTTTCTCCACAGCCGCACGAAGTTGCAGAAAATACGTAGCTTTAAGATTCTTATTTTCAGTACCATAGCCGAGAGCCAGAGCCAGGAACCTGGCTACAATACAATGGTTAACGGAGGTAAGAAAAAATACTCTCGCGCGTGTGTGGGCCGTAATTGTAATTAATAACTAAAGATCTTTTGTTTTAAAGTGAGCTGACTAGCCGAGGAAATTAATATGAAAAGTTTATTACATTGTTCAGCTTATATTCCCATGTTTTAAGATTCAGCGATTCTAACGTTCATTAACGTAACAAATAATTTAAGTTTAATATTGTTAAAAAGGAGAACTCCACATAAGCATTTAATCGTAAATCAAAATTGAATGAAATATAATTTTTATTAAGGCCCACCACGTAAGTCGGCAACAATAAGAAAATAATAATTATATATTAAATTACGACGGCCGACGGACGCGAGATTGGCGCCCAACGTTGGGCCCGATCAAAGAAAAGGCGAAATTTATTAAGTCTGATTCTATTGTAATGAATGTAAATATCTATGCGCCTAATTGTTGTAAAATATTAATGCCGATATGAATTGTTTTACATGTACGACAACAAAACCACTCCCTGAGGAGATCTGGAGAAGAAAAAGTGTAGATAGAAAAAGGATTTCGATAAAGAAAAATAACTAAGGTAAGGCCTATTGTGCAAGCATCCTGTGTAGCTCTGTGCGGAATATCGAACCCATGTGCACAAGAGATACCTTCGGTGCAAAAATAGTAAGTAAAGTGCAATTTTAAATTGTATTTGTGTATTCATATGTTTATTTTTCGAGGGGATAATTATTCGTGTGTGTATCAGTGTTAAAGATTTGTCAATGGCTTAGACTGAATTTATTATGGGGAAGATAGGACAAGCTAAAGCATCCGTACCAGACGAACAAAATTTTGTTAATTGAGGATCATTTGCAAAGCTTAAACGAATCCCAAACCACCGCCTCAGATAACATAACTTCCGAGCGGGGCGCGAGGATCTGTGGACGGTGAATGACGCTCCACAGCAGAATGGGAATGGGAATAGAATAACATCAACTCCACTGCCTGGGCAGGGGGGGGGGGGGGGGGCAGTCGAGTGCCACATTAAACGGTGCACTAGTATGCTCAGCGAATGCAGATCAATTTGCAGAATTTCTGCGCAGGTTAGAAGAAAGAGATAGGGAGAGACATCAGAAATTTGCTCAGATGCTCTTTGAGCAAGAGTAACTGAGAGAACAGAAAGAAAGGGAAAAAGAAAGGATGTTAGAACAGAGGGAAAAAAAAGAAAGAAAGAGACGAAAAACTTGCTCAGATGCTACGTGAGCAAGAGCAGCGCAGTGAAACGAAACTAGACAGTAGCCGAAGCGAACTTGCCGAGATGCGGGACGCTTGCAAAGACATACCCGATCTTGTGTAAAGCTTAGCCGGCGAGATGCCAAAGTTACAGATATTGCAAGCTAGGCTTGAAGACACTGTCCAAACTTTAACCACCCGCGTGGATAATGTGGAGATAAATGCACGGAAAGGTGCATATTTGGATGTGCAAGCTCAAAAAGTCGAAAAAGAATTTAATGAATAGCTAGAAGTAAAGGATCGCGAGATATCTGTGAAGATTGAAAGTGACGTAAAAACAGCTGTAGAACAAGCGACTGCGGCCGCGATTGTAAATACTGACGCTAGCGCTGCCGCACTACACGCCGAATTAACACAGATCAAAGTCCGTGTGACAGCGGAGTTACCGAATTGGCAACAGGAGGTCGCGTGGAGACTATCTGCGTTTTAAAGCAATGTAAACAGTGGCGGACAGATAATGAATCCGACTCCGCCTACTGATTATTATAATAACGCTGACGGTATGCAGTGTGCGAGTGCGCAACCGCAACCTAATGTGAATTACGGGCACGAGCAATATGCGATACCGTGCGGTGCACATCACGAAGTAATGAATGCCACAGAATGTAGCAATCAGATGTGCAAAAAGGAGGACAATGTGATAAAACACAGGACATTCCAATCCTTCAATAGCGAAAAACGAAATGTCCTCCCTGTGGTATTTATTAAGAGCTTCAGGAATGTATTTCCCAGGACAAGGACGGAAATACAAAGAATACAGTTCGTGGTCTCCTTTATTCAAGGTGACGCGCCACTGTGGGCCACTGACGTGTCCGAAAAATGTCTAACGATGCAACAGTTTGAAAGTTCTTTCTTCCAAAAATTCTGGTCCGATAGCGTCCAAGAAAGACTACGCACGGAATTGTACAGTCCATAAATGTACAATCCTAAGTTGGGAACGTTATGCAAATATTTTGAAAAGTATATAAACAAAACCAGGTACTCGGACGAGCCAATGTCCGATCGTGACATAATCAGATTAATAAAAATGAAGTTTCCCAGCGAAATTAAAAGATATTTTATCAATGTGCCAGAATATGATATAGAACAATTCATGGAAATAGTGGATTCTGTTGACTTATTGATCGAAGACATGAAAACCGAAAACAAGTGGAACCATGCAGGCTGTAATCAACAAAAAACCGATTACAATGGCAGCCACAGTAACGGTAGTAACTTATTACCAAGTGGTAACGGGAATAGGCAAGAGCACCGGCAACAGAATCGAGGCACAAACAATGGCAATGGTTATAACGGCAACGGTTATAATCGTCAAAATCGGAAGAGACATCATGATGGACGCATGACTAATGGATATAGTGGTAACCGCAATCCGCAATGGCGGAACAACCGAAACCAGTGGCGTGGTTGTAATGAACCGACACCACAGTGGCAACAAAACACAGCGCCACAATGGAACGCCAACCCAGGTCCATCACAGGAAGTTACAACCGACCACCGCCAAACCAGAGCCATACACAATATCAAGATACGCCATCGGGGAGGCAGGGCGGCCAACCCAACAGTAGCAACAACAACAACGAGAACCACAATGTGAGGTTAGTAGAAGTGACAGACAACTGTCAACCCACTAATGCTCATCCATTAAACTCAAAAAAAAAAAAGAAAAGTCCACAATACGCTCTTCGTTGTTGGCTCCAGGATGGTGTAGTGACGGCACATTCACGGATGACAGCCATAAACTTTGTATGCTGAGATACAATGAGGGAATAACAACAGAATAGGAACTTGTAGGCATACTGCAGAAGTGTAACCGAACCGACAAAAGTGTTGTACAGGTTATATTGCAAGCAGATACGTACAAAGCACCAGTTCAGATAATAGTCGATACCGGTGCGTCAACCAATGTCATGAGTGCAAATTTTTACAAGTACTTGAGTCACAATAATAGAATACCAGTATTGCCAGTGGAGAATTGTTGTGCAACAGGTGCAATAGGTGCGCAATCTCATATCATAAAGCACCAGGTGCAAGTCGAGTTTACGGTAGGAAATGAAGCAATGAAAAGCTTGTTCTTAGTAGTTAAGGGATTAGGTGTTGCTTGCATCTTGGGGATGGAATTTTTACGCCAGAAGGACGCAAAAATCGACCTCTTGTGCGGGGAAGTAAGCCTTATGAATGAGGGTAGACGTGTAATTTTGCCATTGTTGAGGACACGGGAAGTGCACGGTAAATATTGCCGGAGCTTTCAGTCTAGATTCGAAGGAAGACAGGTAATGAATTTATATTCTGACTTAAGTACAAGACACTACTACTACTACTACTACTACTACTACGTGATCAGGCCCAGTGGACCACACGCATCTACAAGTTTCGTCCTCCATTGTATTCTGTCCATTGCAGCTATCCGCCATTCGTCCACATCTATTGGCATTTGTTTTAAATCTTCGCGGGTCCATCCCTCCAACGCTTCTTGGGTCTCACTGGCGGTCTCTTTCCTGTAGGTGTGAAATCCAGGAGCTTCCGAGGCCATCTGTGATCCTCCATCCGGGCCACATGGCCGGCCCACTGCATACGTTTGGCTTTGACAGTTCCTGCTATGTTGGGCTGCTGGTACAGTTCCTCAAGCTCTTGGTTGTATCTGATCCTCCATTCCCCTGTATCTGCATCCAGAACCGGACCGAAGATCTTCCGAAGCACTTTTCTCTCAAGGAGCTTATGGAAGTCCTGTTTCCGGATACTCCATGTCTCACAGCCATATAGAACAACAGGCTGGATCAGAGTTTTTTACAGTCGAATCTTGAACTGTCTGGAGAGAGATTTGGACCGAAGCAGTTGTGATAGGCTGTGGTAAGATCGGTTTACTGCTTGTCTTCTGGCATGGATCTCTGCTTCACATGACGATTTCTCAGTGAAAAGTGCCCCTAGGTATTTGAATTCTTGCACTCTCTTGTAGGAATGATCCCCAACCTGCAGTGATTGTAGACGATCAGCAGTCTGACAATGACCACGCGTCATAACGATATACTCTGTCTTAGCTTCGTTTATGCTTAGCCCAAATTTGCTGGCAGCCTCCTGTAGTGCTTTGGTCATTTGCTCCAACTCTTCTTCCGACCTAGAGAGTAAACTGATGTCGTCTGCATAGGCTAAGTATGCCAGTCTCTTTCCTTCGATTTCAATCCCTTCGTTCTCTTGGAAGGTCTCGCGTACGATCTTCTCGAGGGCAAAGTTGAACAGGATAGGGGACAACCCATCTCCTGGCCTGAGTCCTGTCACAGTTTCAAATTCCTCAGTTACGCGATTTCCCATCTTCACCTTTGCATGTGTTTCGTTCAGACAGATCTTTATCAGACTGATGAGTTTCTCTGCTATGCCAAACTCCCTTAAACAGTTGAGCAGGCTCTTGCGATGTGTGCAATCATAGGCCTTCTTACAATCAACGAATAAAATATGCAAATCCTTACCATATTCACCCAGTTTCTCAGTGAGCTGCCGGAGACTGAAGATCTGATCTACTGTTGACCGTCCTGGCCGGAAACCTCCCTGGTACTCCCCAATCACCGATTCTGCCACTGGCTGAATTCTATGTATGAGGCAATTGGACAGAATCTTATAGCAGATGTTAAGCAGGGCGATTCCTCGATAGTTGTCACATTTCAGTTTGTCGCCCTTCTTATGTATCGGACAAATCAGAGCTATTTACCATTCTCCTGGTAGTTCTTCTTTGGTTCATACTGCCTGTAACAGTCGGTTTTTTTTTCTGCAAGTATCTCTCCTCCTGCCAGGATCATTTCAGCCTGTATTCCATCTTCACCTGGACTCTTATTCTGTTTAACGTGTTTGATTCTGGTTTTTATCTCATCCAGGGTAGGTGGGGGATAGTCTGCATCGTCTGCAATTGGGTACTGGAAATCACACTGCAGTTCGGGTTCATCACAATTTAGCAGCTGTCGAAAGTAGTCTTTCCATCTCTCTGCTATGTCCCTATCGTTCGTCAGGATCTTATCACGGGAATCTTAACAAAATATGCTATAGAATTGAGCTTTGAAGCTACAGCACTGGAAACTAAAATTGCTGGGAATTTATGTTGTGTATTAGGTTTGTATCGATCACCAAATGGTATAATTAAAACCTTCTTTGAACAGCTGGAAGATATAATCCAACACCTCTCAAAAACATATGCTTATTTGATCATTATAGGAGATCTGAACATAGACACGAGTAAAAATACAGACAATACTAAGACCCTACTGGACTTATTGTGCATATACAATCTAAAAATAAAAATAGATAAACCAACCAGAGTAACAAAGCATAGTGAAACTATTATTGATCATGTAATAACAAATATTCCTACATGCTATTGTGACACACAGGTAATAAACTCCACATTAGCAGACCATTTTGCAATCATGATAGACATAAATATAAAGACTAGTGATTCAGTGCAGAAGATATGGGAGATGAGAAGACAGAACTACCCACATAACATAAATCTACTAAAAAAGATGTTAGAGGCAGAAAACTGGGAAACAATATATGCAGCTAAAGATGCAAACACCAAATGGAACCAGTTTTATTCTTTATTCAATTATTATTATGATGTTACATGTCCTGTTAGTAAAAGGCTTGTCAAACAGCAACAAAAAAAGAAAAGCTGGGTGACTGGAGAAGTAATCCATGCCAGAAATAATCTGAGAGTGTATTATGACCTCTCCAAACAAAAAAATAATGAGGCCTACAACACACTGTATAAAATAAAAAAGAAAGAGTACTGTAGTTTTATCAGAGAAACTAAAGCATCATTCATCAGGATGTCTATAGATAAGGGAAAGAACTACTCAAAAGGTTTATGGTCGTTCATTAATGGAGAGAGAGGAAAAGTAACAAATCGGGTAGAGGACATCTGCCCACTGATGAGTGGGAAAAGCAACGCAAACCCTCTAGAAGTAGCCAATACTTTTAACAGATATTATATTACTGTAGCAGACGAATTAATAAGTCAAAATAAAACAAATGCAGTAAGTAAATTGTTAAACCCCCCACATACAAATCATACTATGGTTTTCATACCTACAACAGGTGCAGAAGTGTCAAACCTAATAAAACAACTTAAAATTAAACATTCTTCTGGCTTGGATGGTGTCACATCACATCTCATAAAGGAATGCAGAGAATTTATATTAAAACCATTGACACACATGCTGAATGCTGCGATAGAAGAAGGTATATTTCCAGATTCACTGAAAGTAAGTAAAGTGAAGCCAATATTTAAGAAAGGGAACAGGGATGAATTAGGAAATTACAGGCCAATATCATTGATCTCAACATTTGCTAAAATCTATGAAATGATAATAAAGAATAGAATTGTAAGTTTTATAACAAAGTACAGTATACTGCATTCATCACAACATGGTTTCAGAGAAGGGAAGTCAACAAAAACAGCATCAACAGATATAATTGGGCACATTCTTAATTTACTTGACAGGCAACAAAAGACTTGCGGGATTTTTATGGACCTATCTAAGGCATTTGATTGTGTGAACCACTCAAAATTAATGATGAAATTATATCAGTATGGAATTAGAGGAAAATGCTATGACATACTTAAATCATACATTACAAATACGAAGCAATGTACAGAAATCAGACATACTAGTGGGGGAAACATAACAAACTACATATCAGAATTACAAACAGTTAAACACGGTGTGCCGCAAGGGTCTGTGCTTGGGCCAATACTATTTATACTCTACGTAAATGACTTCCCTAACTATATAAATCAGAAACTTATAATGTATGCTGATGACACAACAATCATTTGCACAGCTGACACAAAGGAGGAGCTTGAGAAGGAAGCACTCCTGACTATTGAAAATGCAAATAAATATTTAACACAAAACAACCTGTTTATGAATCAGTCTAAAACAATGGATGTAGTATTTCAGACCAAGCATAGTGAAAATTATAATATAAATGTTAATATAAATGGAAACACTATTAAAGAAGTAACCAGCACAAATTTTCTAGGAACTATAATAGACAAACATTTGGCATGGGAGGAGCACATAGATGCACTGTGTAAAAAGATAAACAAACAGATCTTCATCATGCATAAAACAGCTAAGACTGTGGATGATAAAGTCCTCAGATCAATGTATTATGGACTTGTCTTCCCACATTTGTCTTATTCGGTTCATATATGGGGAAATGCACAAGCTGGCTACCTAAAAAGAATATCAACAATTCAGAAAAGGGCAGTGAGATGCATTGCAAAAATACCACCAAGACAGACCTGTAGGCAAGCTTTTGTACACTATAATATTATGACAGTATATTCACTGTATATATACCAAAGCATAATGGTGGTAAGGTCAAGTGATAAACACCTCCTAAATAAAGATGTACACAAACACGGTACAAGAGGAAATGAAAATTACTACATGATAAACAGAAATCTAAAACTGTCTATGACTGCCCCAGAAGAAGCAGGCAAAAGGTTTTTTAATAAACTCCCCAAAATCATTAAAAAAGAAACAGATCCAAAATGTTTTAAAAATTATTTGAAACTATATCTCACAGAGAAATGTATATACAGTTTGAGTGAATACTAAGATGTGTTTAAATATATCATTACTGAAATGTACCTGTAAAAATTATCATTTCTGTATGTTTTTTTGATTTGTGTGTACATATAATGTGAAACATGTAAAACCTTTGTATGATTATGGACTATTTCTGTTTAATCATTTGTTTCATTTATATATATATTGAAATCAAGTTTGATGTTAATAGGCTATTGTATGACACACCCAATACTCTCAGCTGGATTTTCAGCTGGAGTCCATGGGCAAAGAATAAATAAATAAATAAATAAATCTTTGACAAATTTCTGCTTGGCCTGGTGACCTTTGCAGAGGTACTTCACCCTCAGAAACATTTCCCTCCTCTTTTGTCCTCTGAAGTCTGTTTCTGCTTCAGTGATTATATTCCTTATGTATTTCCACTTTGATCTTCTTAGAATTGCTTGTGTAGTCTTTCGGACCTCCTCAAATTGTGCTTAGGTCTGTGCCAGATTTGTGCCCTTCAGCCATTTGTTCCTGGCTTCCTTTCTCCTTTCCAGGGCATCTGCACATTCCTTTCCAAACCACATCTTCTTGCCCACTGGGTTTCCCATGAGTGTTTCCTTTGCTGTAACCCTACCTGAGCTCTGGATGTTTCCCCACATTAGTTCGAGGTCCTGATTCGCGTCCACTAAGTACAAGACAAGCATATTATAAAGAGTTTATTACTGAAGACAGAGCGGAAAATGTGGTGTCAGCGCCAGACACCACACTTGCTAGGTGGTAGCCTTTAAATCGGCCGCGGTCCGTTAGTATACGTCGGACCCGCGTGTCGCCACTATCAGTGATTTCAGACCGAGCGCCGCCACACGGCAGGTCTAGAGAGACTTCCTAGCACTCGCCCCAGTTGTACAACCGACTTTGCTAACGATGGTTCACTGACAAAATACGTTCTCATTTGCCGAGACGATAGTTAGCATAGCCTTCAGCTACGTCATTTGCTACGACCTAGCAAGGCGCCATTATCAGTTGCTATTGATACTGTAAAGAATGTACAGACAAGAGCTACGTTAAAGTTAAGTATTCCAGAAGCTACGTACTATTTTTGCTACTATAAAGACCTTGTCCTCTTCCAGACCTCACGCCATCCTGCGTGAGCATAAACGCGTGACTTTCGGCTTCCTCCAAACCCCGTGGGTTGGCTCCTGCCAATCCACAACAGAAAAAAGGAAACTGATAGCCATGAATGTCATGGAGTCAGAACATTTGTCTGAATCACAACAAAACGAATTCACTCAGCTACTTACAGATTATGAGAATGCGTTTACGGAAAAACCAAGTGTTATCGAGGGCTACACCTATAACATCGAAGTGGTACCTCACGATACTTTCTGTCACGCAAACTACACTATCCCGTGGTCAAAGAAGGAGGCAGTTAGGAAGGAAATAAGAAAAATGCTTGATTGGGGGATAATTGGACCATCTCTGTCCCCGTACAGCAGTCCGCTCGTGGCAGGAGCGACAGCGGACGGCAGTATGCGTCTTGTGCTTGATGCGCGCGATATTAACAAAATAATTGTACCTGTCAGAACACGACCAGAAAGCCTGGATGAACAGATACAGAAGTTTTACGGAGTTAAGTATCTTACCTCTGTCGATATGCGTTCGTCGTATTGGCAAATCCCACTAACTCAGTCATCAAGAAAGTACATTGCCTTTGTGTTTGCTGGCAGAAGTTACAATTTAAAGTTCTACCATTTGGATTAAATGTTAGTGCAGGTGTCTTCATTGCAGCGCTCGATACAGTATTAGGACCAGATTTGTTGGACCGAGTAACGTTGTATGTCGATGACTTATTAATAGCTACTCCCGATTGGGAAAGCCACATGGACACGCTGAGATGCGTACTAAAAAGATTTTCTGAGATGGGCGTAACCGCAAACCTCGCAAAATCCAAATTTGGCAGGGAGAGAATCAAATTTCTTGGTCATGTAATATCACCTACAGGTATTGTGCCGAATCCGAAGAAACTGGCAGCAACTGAGAACTTCCCCCCTCCTAGAACCAAGAAACAGTTAAAAGCATTTCTGGGTTTAGTGTCATTTTTCAGACGATACGTACCTGATCAGCTTTTAAATGATAATACCCTGTGAAACTTGTTGAGAAAGAATACTTCCTGGATATGGAATGAACTGTGCCAGCAGTCATTTGAGCAAATACGACAAGCCCTTCTAAATGCTAATCTACTGTCACATCCTGACATGTCAAAGGAATTTTGCCTTGCTACAGACGCTTCCACTGTTGGACTAGACGCTTGTTCATTCAAAATTGATGAGGAAGGTGGAAACAAGAACGTAAGAATAATCGGTTTCGCAATTCGAGTGTTGTCAAATTGTGAACGATCATATACAGTCACAGAACTCGAAACATTAGCAGTAATATGGGCCATGAAGAAGTTCAGATATTATGTGTACGGAAAAAATGTAAAAATTTTCTGTGATCATCAGGCCTTAAGTTTTTTGCTGACATACAAGTTAATGCACGACAGGTTGACTTGGTGGGTGCTGGCTCTGCAGGAATATCAATTTCAAATAATATATATAAAAGGTTGTGACAACGTAGTACCTGATGCTTTGTCACGGTTGCCGCAAGGTCTGCCTGAGCTAACAACAATACTAGAACAGGCAACAGAGCAAAAAATTTTAGTCATGAAAGACACTACTTCTCGCAAAAAGTTCCTGCAGGCGTGCAAGCAACTGCCTAGGTTACAGGACGAAGATCCCGCCTTGGGAAAAGTCAAACAAGGACTCCTAGCTTCGGGTGGAAATCAGATAGGTAGCCGTTATTCTGTGCAAAATGGGGTATTATATTACCGGAAGGATGTTAACAAGGACTTGTGGTGTATCTGTGTACCGGAAGTATGTATCAGTGATTTAATGTGGCACGTGCACCTTTCGTGGGGACACGTGGGCACTGAAAAATGTGGAGCACTTCTCGCAAGACAATGTCATTTTAAGATTATGAAAAGAATAATTCAGAATGTTGTAAGGACTTGTGTATTTTGTCAAAGGACGAAACCTACAAATCTGCCCACTGTAAGTGAATTGTTCCTAGGTATTAAACACATTTTTGTAGCTCGGTTTCACCCTGAGAGCAGTCTTGTAGAGCGTACCTTTAAAGACTTGAACAGCTTCATGAGAACTTACATTCCGGATCGCCACACCAAGTTGGCAAAATGCGTTTCGACTTTTGAGGAACTCCACAATAGATTGCCACACTCAGCCACCGGTTATACTCCACTAGAAGTCATGTTGGGAAAGAACGAAACCGACAGCTGGCTGTCACCATTACCGACTGTACCACGACAAGTTTTACCTCACTAACAGATTGTAGCTGAGACTTTAAATAATTTAACGAGGTGCGCGGAGCGCCGAAAGGAGAAGCATGTCAAGAAGATAAAGTAGTTAACAGCGTATCAACCAAGTGACTTGGTGCTAATAAGGACTCGTCCCAAGTCGTCTCTGTTAGTGAAAAAGAATAAGAAATGGCAACCGGTGTATGCCTGGCCCTACAAAATCATAGACATACCACATGGATATAGCTATTTGTTGGGTGACGTAGAATCGGAAGAGATCAGAGGACTCTATCCATACAAAGACTTAATATGTGAGTAGCAGGTTAAGTTTAGAGTGTATTTTTTTCTGTGTGTAAATGTTCAGATTTTAGCGTAAAATTTAAAGACAATGAGGCACCGAAGATTAGTGTGATTCAATTTTGTAGATGTTAAGGAATAACAGTATTTTTAAGTAATTGCATTTTGAAAGAAGAATGAACATAGAATACTTTACAAATTTCATTTTTAAAAATGCTTTAAAAATATAAATAAAAAGAAATTCAACAGCGTGTAATGATGAAAGAATTTTTCATTGGTGTGTCATGAATATTTTTGAACTGTAGTAGTAATTCAATATTATAGTGTATATGTTGTTTCATGTATTTATGTCTATACCGATCCTGAAGTATGCTCAAGCATAATTTACTTAACAGTATGACTGCAGGGTGTACATCACCGAAGGTACCTCATGTGTTGTGGGCAAGGTAAAAAGCAAATCAGTAAACGCGACTACCGCTAAGCACTGTTAAAATAAATTGCCATCTGCTGAGGCAGAGATTTGCACGAATTTATCGTGTAAACAAAAGTCTCAAATCTAATACTAATTTAGGAACTGGCACGCTAGGCCTAGATTACAAAATGTGTAAAATAATGCGAGAGGCAAAGTTTTGTAAAGTCGAGCCTGGCTCTGGAGAGCAAGTACGCAATGAGTAGGCAGACATGACATGGGGACTTACCTCAGATGAGACGGAAATACAATTGTATAGTCAAAAGTCTGAAGGCAAGTACGACTCTGTAAGTGGAAAATGGAAAGCGGTAATTAGTGCCAGAGACTGGCAAAATCCAGCACGACCCAAAACCCAGTTCAGACTGAATTAAATACATTAGTGTTTGTGAACTAATCGAAACAGTTACTTTAAGCAGTGTGAAAAACTGTGAAGGTGAAACTGTGATAAGGACAGTGAAGTGCTAGTATTGAGCGTTCAACAGCGGTGAAGACGCCAAACGCCAATATTACGCACGAAAACTGTGTATTTACTCATAAATGTGAACTGATAACGTGCAGTGAACCCACAGTGAATATTTTTGGGACAGACTGTAATTTCAGTGAGTACAATAACGGGAGATTGGAATACGATGCGTGGACTGTTATAAACAGCGACCACATAAACGGCGAATGTTTGTGCTAAGCTCGTATTGGGACACTTCCCAGTGCCTGCGAATGTGGCGAAAACATAAATAATTTTATCAAGACTAAAACTGACGTGTAATGGGTACAGTATCGCATCAAAGCTGCATTCACGGTAGAAGATCCATGTCATGTATTCTGCAGGACAATGCTGGCTTGACACTAGGAAACTGGCGAAAACTTAACAACAACTGCCGCACTAATAAATGCTTCTTTCCCACTAGCGTAACCATCTGCAGCGGGAGGGGAATATTACGTTTGTTGCGTGTGTTTCGTGTACTACGTTGGAGATGCGTAGCGGAGCTGACTCCTGCCAACAAGCGCGGGGGGCGGATATCATCCCACTCCGCCAGGTCCGGCCGAGATAACCGTGCAGCCGATCAGCTGATTCTGACTTTCCGCGACGGCGAGAGACACGCTGGCGTCGAGCGGGCGTTGACCTCTCCGGAGTCGCCGCGAACGCCGAGCACCGAGCACACCAACCGGCGCCGTCGCGAGCTAAATGTCGCGGCGTAGATCATCAACGACACCGCAATCAATAACGACCATATATAAATTGTTATAATGACCTAATTTTTTTCCATAGTGCTACGAAAAATTGTTCGTAACGTATGCACATCCTGTACTCCAACGACATTCCAGAAACAATTAAGTGAAAGTAACCAAAGCAGTTAGTCTGTCGCTCCGCCGAGGTTTTCCCCAGGGTTTCCCTACGGCCGCGTCAAATGGGGTGCGAACAGTTGACACCCCTGGGACTGCTAAAATTACAGACTAACTCGTGATTGTATACCTTTGAACACTGCAGACGCTGCAACCACAAAAAGAATCAGCCAAAATGAATGTACATAACTGTCAAACTAATTGTATTCTATGTCCTTCTCTTTTGTACATGACTGTATGCGTAACCAATTGTGTATTATATTGTTATGTAAATAACTTCATCTGTATTACTTTGTGTGCAAGAAACATCATTAAGCACCATGACTAAAATATACGATGTGCCACATGTAGACTGTGAAAGAAAAATCTGCGTGTGGACACTGTGGACATGAAACAGGAAATATTTATGTCATTTTTTATGACATAAACATTTCGGGGGACAGTACAGCGTCCCCAGTGCTATATTACGAAAAGACTTAAAAAACGGTATTTATAAAGAAGAGATATTTAAGAATTGAATAATATATATATATTTTATAATGTACCCATAAAATAATAATTTCTCTGTGTAAGTTTCGAGTGCAAAGAAATGTAACAAAATGAACTAAAGAGACGACAAGATACGCTCTTTTGTTAATTTTTTTAGTCGTTTTCAGTTCTTCTCTTGTCTTGGTTGTGTGTAGACGGACATCTTGCGTGTGCTGGCAAATGTAAGCATATTTGTAATAATTAAGCATATAATATACTCATTTAATATCATTGTGCACTTTTAATTTGTAAGAGGTGATCCCGATTTCATGTCCGCCTTCCTTGAATTAACCTGCATTCAAGCAATTCACAGTTCAACAATCGCAGCGGCCGATGCAGCAAACGGCGCCATTACGTGGCGATATTAACTTATAAAAAATTAGCGGAAGCGAAAAACTCGCCCGCTATGAACATCATATTCATTTTTCTCCACAGCCGCACGAAGTTGCAGAAAATACGTAGCTTTAAGATTCTTATTTTCAGTACCATAGCCGAGAGCCAGAGCCAGAACCTGGCTACAATACAATGGTTAACGGAGGTAAGAAAAAATACTCTCGCGCGTGTGTGGGCCGTAATTGTAATTAATAACTAAAGATCTTTTGTTTTAAAGTGAGCTGACTAGCCGAGGAAATTAATATGAAAAGTTTATTACATTGTTCGGCTTATATTCTCATGTTTTAAGATTCAGCGATTCTAACGTTCATTAACGTAACAAATAATTTAAGTTTAATATTGTTAAAAAGGAGAACTCCACAAAAGCATTTAATCGTAAATCAAAATTGAATGAAATATAATTTTTATTAAGGCCCACCACGTAAGTCGGCAACAATCAATAATAATAATAATAATATATTAAATTACGACGGCCGACGCGATACACTAGTGCACTCTAACAGTAACTTGGATCAGTAATTGTGTCATGTGTGTTTATGATGCTATAGAACAATTTTCTACACACTTTGACAAATAATACAAACACTCCTTGACTTCTTCAATACATGGTACGAAGATCGAACTAAGATCATTCGTTAACAAGTAACTCATATCAGCAGTGCCAAATTCAAGTCATGTATACGCCACAGCTGCCAGAAGAGGCCCGACTTGGTTGCCTCCTTCTCAGTACGGCTTCAGACATTGCTGTCCCACCTACACACGCGCAGTACCCTGCCAGCCCAGCAGTCAGTGGGTTTACTTCTGGGGACTGTGACGGAGGATGGCGTGGTTACTCGTGATGCCAGCCTGTCGCATCTGGTGCGCCGCATTCTGCCTCTGTCTTTGTATCGTGCACTTGTTCACGTTTATTATTTCTAAGAACTGCGAAGTGGCAGATTCATTGGTTTCAATCACGTCTGAAAGTATACCATTTATGAAATATCCAATATGATTAGTGATGACTAAAGCTTGGGAGTTCGTTTTGCAGTGGAGGACCGGCCAGAGTGGCCGAGTGGTTCTAGGCGCTACAGTCTGGAGCCGCGCGACCACTACCGTCGCAGGTTCGAATCCTGCCTCGGGCATGGATGTGTGTGATGTCCTTAGGTTACTTAGGTTTAAGTAGTTCTACGTTCTAGGGGACTGATGACCACAGAAGTTAAGTACCATAGCGCTCAGAGCCATTGGAACCATTTTTGAACCAAAGACAAGTTTCGATCTTTCCTTACACTGAAACCCAAAACAAGAAACATAATTAATAATGGTCGGCATCTACCTCCTTAAAGTGTCAAAAACTGTTTGAATATAGCAAACGGTAAACGGACACGGGTCCCCGAAAGGTGATAGAGGAACTTTACATGAGGATGTCAGGTACTAGTCCCTTCAAATATTAAACTAATTTCAATTAAAGGAGATAAAACTGGCGCTATCCCCTTTTAATTAACAATTAATACAGAAAAATCAGAAAATAGATGCAGGGGTCTAGCCCCTTCAAATATTAATGTAATTTCAATATGCGGAATGTAAAGTGGCAACTAGACTTTTCAGTGACAAAAAGAGTCTAATGAAGAAAAACCGGCAAGCTTGTGTCGGGAGCTAGACCTGTCAAATGTTAAACAGATTACACTGTAGGAGAGATAAATTGGTCGCTAGCCGTCATTTGATCTGACGTGATTTTAAAACAATTAACGGGTCTAAAAGTATCACTCGTAATAAAACAGCCACAGAGCCATCAGAAACTTATATCAGCTCACCTTACCAACACAGTGCCACAAGTGCCGGAATTACTCAGCCAGTTAACAGCCGTCCAAAACACAAGGGTGGTGTCTGGCATTGGAACGTCGCTACTGCCCACAGCAAAATAGCACAGTGATGAACAGCCCAAAGGAAAACAGGCTAAGTCACATTAGGATAATTTTTTCAGGATAGCAATTTTAAACATTCAAGATTAGTAAAAATTCACAATTAAAATGTCAAATTTAATAATGGTAGGGGATGTACAGTTGTGCTCAAAAGTATCCGAACAACCGGAATTGCATATCGCCTGATTAGCATGCAACCCGCATATCGCAGCTGTCTAGCAGGTGCTCTAATCGCTCCTCGGTATAGTCGTTGGACTATTGAAAATGGTTCCAACAAGTCACCACTAGAAAACACTGCTCTGTATCGCAGTAACTCAAGATGTAAAGTAATACCACGATACTACAAATATCAGGCAATACCTTATCGCAGATAAGACTGTCCTTAAGGATTGTAAGGTCAGATGCATTACAATAAATGACATACCTGAAATGTTACCACTCTTATTATTACGTCAGATAGGTAATGCACATAGTAAGTTCGTCGTAGTCATGATTTCTTCTTCATAGTAACATACCGTACTTATTACTTAACACAAAATGACATTAAAAATTTAAGTTATTCACGAGCAGCTAGTTGGGAATATGTATGAACTTCAAATGACACGACGAAGCGTCTCGTTCTGCATATGGATTCAAACTCAGGTCATGCAGACTAAGCAAAGATTTCGTGACTGACGGAAACTAACAGTCATTCCTGACTGGGCACACAGAGAGTGATATACCTGGATTTTAGATAGTATCAGTTAGGAAATATCTACTTTAAATTACAAAACGAAATCATTTTTAACGTACTCGAATTCCACCCATCAACCGTTGTTCGTGTTAACGAATTACGAGAGATGTTAAATATTGCTTCATCACAAGTGACTTACTTAAAATGCCGTGAGCCAAAGCTATGTGTTGGACAGGGATTCGAACACAGAACCTATTCGGATTGTTATCAAAGCATAATCAACTGTGACATATTGTTGTTGATTACACACAAAGAAACGTCAGCTACCGAATTTTTCTCCACCAGCAGCTCGGAATCACATCCTTGAACTTACAGTGATCTCGCAAATAGTTCTGGGAGTCAAAAACGTCAGATATCGTTAGAGTTGACAACGAATAAAAATACACTAAAAGTCAAAAGTATTATCCAACAGCAGATAGGTGTTCTCATTTTAGAGCTTGATTATACATAATGAAAACTTTAGTGCTGGGCCGGGATTCAAACCCATTCATGCGCAATATGTGGAGATGCTGAAGAATTTACAGTTTTGAATAAACAACAAATTGTTGTTGAGCTGTATTGTCACGAAGGAGTCAAATTCCGCGTTGAGGGCGGTCTGAATTGCAGTCCCAGTTCAGAACCAATTTTATCGACGTACAGAATCTAAAATAAATGATGGAATAAGCGTCCTTTGACCCTACATAGCGTTTGTTTCGTAATTAGAAACAAATAACTATTATAGGAATGGTTACCGGTGATAAGAGTTTCTACATGTTGCCACTCCTGGCTCTACTGTGGTTCAACCTAACGTCTACTTGGTAAAGAAGGAATATCATGTTTAATGTGTATTTCAGACCACAATGCCATTACACCTTCTTCACTTGGCGTTGGCAGAAGAGAACAGAATCCCTCACTCCCTGTCAAAAATAATTGGCAGTAGTTGGAAACAAACCCAGAGCCAAGTATATGAACCTATCATCAATCCAACAGACCGCCAAATCCTCTTCTCAGTGACTCATTTTTCAATCGTAACGCCGTTGCGCCACACTGGATTAGAATTCTGGCACACAGACTCCCTGTAGTGGTTTGCAGCATGTTCAGTACATTCATTTACTCGGTTGACCAAATCGCCATGAACCAGCTGCCTCGGCTACCCAGTGTATACATTCGACTCTATCTTATAATCGCCGAAATAAAATCATGTAACTGCCACCTGCACAGAACTGCCATCACTGTAGAATGGCCGGCCGCGGTGGTCTAGCGGTTAAGGCGCTCAGTCCGGAACCGCGCGACTGCTACGGTCGCAGGTTCCAATCCTGCCTCGGGCATGGATGTGTGTGATGGCCTTAGGTTGGTTAGGTGTAAGTGGTTCTAAGTTCTAGGGGACTGATGACCACAGATGTTAAGTCTCATAGTGCTCAGAGCCATTTGAACCGTTTGAACTATAGAATGCAGACATTTAAATGGGAAGTGTTCCGTTCCACTTGAGCTACTCTATTACGCTATCTGTTTGTCGAAAACGTCGTGCAGTGCAAGAGAAAAGGTGTAACTGCTGTCTCTCAGGAGTCTAGATCCGTCCATATGCATTATCTCACAGCACCGAGGAATGCAGAAGTTCTGGAGGAATTGTTGTTGAATTCTGTAACTGCTGTAGCTATGTGTCAGCTGGTAGCGTCATGGTAAGTGTCGCGAGTTTGAATACATTCACGGCTGCATTTCTTAAAACGCAATTCTGCTGTCTGCTGAGGTTATCAATCTAATGGAACTTTGAACTTAATTCCCTTCACTTGTCTGGCGTGAGGTCAGTCGCTTGACGGCGCGCTTCGGCGCGGGCCCGCCCGTTGCCGGCGCGCCGTAAGGCACGGAAGCTCGCACTGGGACGTATCGCTTCTAGTCGGGTGTGCCGCGGCAGTCCTCACACGGGGAAGTGATGCGTCTCTTATAGCCTCTCCTTCACAAGTGGCTCTTTCCGCCTTCCCGTGGTGCCAGACGTTAAGCTCGGCATTCTGCCTTGCGACAAAAGGGAGAGCTGCGACCCATCCCGATGCGAAAGCGAAGGGTGCGTGGCACAGGGGGAGCTGTGTCGAGGGACCGAACACCAGTCCCTTTCTGTTCGCAGGGTACAGACCAGCAGGTGCTCTGCATGCCGGCGACCTTGTTTGTCGGCGTGGGATCGCGGTGGGAGTCGGCAAGGGTGCTTCGCCGCGCCCCTGGGTAACCAGGGCGTGTTCTGCCAAACCCAGGAGGTGGTGACATCGCCTGGGCCAGGTTAGATGGGCCCAGACCGCCGAACGACTGGGTGACCGACCCACCACCTGAGTAGGAGTGGGTCCTCGGCCGAGAGGTGGAAGCTCTGGCTAGTAGGCGGCGAATGACGAGAGGTGCATCCGCCTCTTGGGAGTGCGGGGTGCTCTTGCCGGGGAGCGTCGCGTGAAATCGTCGATGACTGAGCCACCGACGGGGACCAGTGCGCTGGCAACGGCGCGCTGAACCCAGCAGTTCGAGGATGCCCTTGGCCTTGGGGCGAGGCCGGTTGGCGAGCTGCATTAGTCCCCCCCCCCCCCCCCCCCCCATGCCAGAGGAGCCAGTCCGGGGCAAGAGACGGGCTCCCAACCTTTTTCGTCAAATCAATCATGGCTGACCAAGAGACGAGTGATTCGAGTGTTCTCTCGAGGTGTTCGACACTTACTGTTCAAATGGTTCAAATGGCTCTGAGCACTATAGGACTCAACTGCTGTGGTCATAAGTCCCCTAGAACTTAGAACTACTTAAACCTAACTAACCTAAGGACAGCACACAACACCCAGCCATCACGAGGCAGAGAAAATCCCTGACCCCGCCGGGAATCGAACCCGGGAACCCGGGCGTGGGAAGCGAGAACGCTACCGCACGACCACGAGATGCGGGCACTTACTGTTCCCACCCATGAATAGGGCCTTGGACAGAATGCAGAAAACGTTACTGAATGGCATACTAGAATTAACCAACTGCTAGATTCTAGTATTAAGAATGGAAAAATAAGCAATACAGCAGTACTCTCTATCAAAACGGAACTCGCCGCCTGGGCTATCACTAGTGCGAAGCTCGAGGGGCGACTAGAGGAATTAGAGAAAGAAAATGAACGACTGCGAAAACAGCCCACCAAAACGTGGGCAGGAGTGGTCGCACAAGCGGCCACTAAAACAAAAACAACAAAAGAGACCATTGAAAAGGTGTCCAAATGGCCTGACACGGCAGTCTTCCTAAGACCCCTGCCAGGGCAGGACATTAAAAAAGTACAAGAACTCTTCACAACCACTGTAAACCCGGCAGCAGACAAAATAAAAATAAATAAGGTAAAGGCAACAAAAAATGTCGTAATAGTAGATGTCGCCACTGAAGAAGACCGGGATAAGATACTCAACCATGACAAACTCAAAAAGGTCGTTAAGTGTGAACCGCCCAAAAAGCGGAATCCCTTGGTGATCCTGTATGACGTGCCCACCACAATAAATGAGAATGATATCTATGAAACAATAAGTCAACAAAATTTTGAGGAAATGAGTCTGGATATTTTCAAAAAAGAATTCAAACTGCGGTTCAGAACTGGACCCAGAGAGCGCGATGTAGTACATCATGTAGCTGAAGTCTCTGGAAGTATGTGGCGTAAGCTCACCACTATGGGCAGAATATACATGGGGTTCCACTCGATAAACGTAAGGGACTACCTCGTAGTCCCCCGTTGTCACAACTGTGGAGACCTTGACCATATACACAAACACTGTGAGCGGAAGCCGGCTTGCTCCATGTGCGGCGCTGAAGATCACACTAGGAAAACTTGTGGCAAAACAGGGATATGTATCCCTTCTGCAAGAAGAGGGAAAAGAAATTGTAATACCACAGGAAGAAACTGCCCCACATACAGGGCTCTAGGACAAAGGCTTATCTCGAGGAATGATTATGGCTGAGTCCATATCAGGCAACAGAAAGCCTAAAAGAAAGTCTCCGAGTAAAAGGGTAAGGGATGCACTTAGGGCCAGCAGATTTAGGGAGTTCCTACAAGGAGCCACTAAAACCCAGACCAGAAAGGTAGAAACAAAAGATGCTGGTGTACAAACGGACCCATGCGGTCAGATTACTGCTCCCTTTTCCCGAAACCGGGGACTAAGGTCGCTTGAAGAACTAGAACGACCGAAAGGGCGACCTGTGGCAAAACAAATGGTAACATCAGAGAAACAAAAAGTACAAGATAACGCAATAAACAGTACATCATCCTACACAAACCCTCTCACACAAAAAGGTTCGGGCGTAGATCCCAATAGGGTATACCCCAACCTAGAACACGCATTACAACTTGCGTGACTGGAGGAGCCGGCGGTCCTCATCACAGCATTGAGGCATGTGGTATGTGTCGGGCATGAATATGGCCGAGACGTCACCTTCTCGGTAATGGAGGCTGTTTACAGAATACAGCTGAAGACAATGAACCTCCCCACTGACTTCGGAGCCCTGCGTGACCTAGTCAAAAAAGTCTTCGAAAGAAGATACGAGAAATTCGATCTTAATGAAATTTACAGTCAATCTGTCATCACAAATGGAAGACTAGCTCACGATTGGAGCAAGAACTGGCCGGATTCGCACATCAGAACATATTACGCACGTGACCCATTTAAACGTAGGGCAGATTAACTCACACAATAGCAAATTAGTCATGCAGGAACTCCGCAGGGTCGTGGAGGAGAGGAGTCTGGATGTGCTCTGTCTGCAGGAACCATACTCC
This sequence comes from Schistocerca americana, assembly GCF_021461395.2. Lineage (NCBI taxonomy): Eukaryota > Metazoa > Arthropoda > Insecta > Orthoptera > Acrididae > Schistocerca > Schistocerca americana. The sequence continues at coordinate 41,700,327 of NC_060119.1, forward strand.
CTGGCTGGGCGAATCCCTTTTGCAGCAGCTAACTGGCAAGTCGTTCACAGTGAAGCGGAACCCAAAGCAGCTCTAATGATAATAAATAAAGCGATAAGAGCCACAGTCCTCTCTCAGTTCAGCGACGATCACTGCAACGTCGTGGAACTACAAACACCAGCCGGAGTACTATACATCCTTAATATGTACTTCCAGTACGGCCAGGGAATAGACGAATTCCTAGACAAACTTACGCAAATAGCCATGGCGTTGCGGGGACGTCGATGTGTCATTACTGCAGACATAAATGCCAAATCCCCCCTGTGGTTCAGCGGCACACGAGACGATAGAGGAGAAAAGGCTGAGGAGACCATCATGGCGTTACAATTGATTGTCGCCAACAAGCTAGGAAATCCACCCACCTACGTAGGAGGTGGGGGCGAGGGCACAAACATTGACGTCACATTGGTCACGCCAAATCTCGCCACCAGAGTAACCAATTGGATGGTCTGGGATCAGGTGACAACCAGTGACCACAACCTTATTACGTTTTCATTAGGGAACGAGGAGTGCCGCTGGGACATGGGGTGGGACACACAACTGAATTACAACAGAGCTGACTGGGACCGCCTGTCACGGGAGTGTGAAATACCGATATTGCCAGATGGTGACGAAAATGTCGAAGGATATGCTGAAGAACTGGTGCAAGCGGTTGTCAGGGCGGTAAAAGCTGCCGTACCAACCAACCGTAGTGCCCCCCCCCCCCCCCCCGTCGCCATGGTCTACCGAACTTGGACAGATGCGCCAGTCTGTACGGAGGGCGAGGAGGTACTACCAGCGGAGTGTCGTCTGGGAGGAGAAGCAACGCAGGTTGAAAAGATATAGAGAAGAAAAGGAACACTTCCAACAGGAGCTTAAGGCAGTTAGGCTACAGAGCTGGGAGAAATATGTACGAACACAGCTAGCCACGGACCTATGGGGTGTACCGTACAAGTTAGTACGGGAAAAGATCAGGTCACCCATGGTGCTGTCCACCGTCAGGGATCAGGGCAGGATGACGGAAACCTGGCAGGAAACTGCTGAGGTCCTACTCCGTGTCCTGCTGCCTGACGATGACGAGAACGATGACTCTGAGGCACAGCAACAAGTTCGGAGAGAAGACCTAGAAGAATATCAGAACAACAATGTGGTATATCCCTTCTCTGAAGAAGAAGTAGCCGCTCAGACAAATGCCCTCAAAAGAGGCAAGGCTCCTGGCCTGGACGGCATCACCGCGGAGGTGGTGCAATTCCTGGCCCCCCGGCTGGTAGCTCCTCTCACAAAGTTATATAATGAGTGCTTGAGGCTCGGGAAATACCCCCAAATCTGGAAAAGAGCCACAGTAGTGATAATCAAGAAAAGCCCGGATAAAGATCCACAAGAAGCAAAGACTTATAGACCTATCTGTTTATAAGACACACTGGGGAAACTTTTTGAGAGGTTGCTGGCAGGCAGACTGGCAGCACACAGAGTTTTGTGCGGGATGAGTGACAGACAGTTCGGCTTCAGGGCTGGGAGATCAGCGTCTGACGCCATCGCCCTGGCTGCGGAGGTCTGTGCCGCTATCCCGCACAAATACGTGGTCGGCATCATGGTAGACATCAGTGGCGCCTTTGACAACCTGTGGTGGCCCTCCCTCTTCTCTCGCCTGCGTGAGAAGGAGTGCCTGAGGTCGCTATATGGCTGTCTGAGGAGCTATTGTGAGAATAGGGAGGTCTGGCTATCGTCCCCTAGCGGGAGAATAAGTAAGAAGATCACCAAGGGGTGTCCACAGGGTTCTGTCCTGGGGCCACTCTTTTGGGATATTAATATGGAACCCCTCTTGGACAATCTACAGAACAGTGACGATGTGCTAGAGGGCATAGCCTACGCGGACAACCTCCTCCTGCTGGTTGGCGGCCGCAGCCGTGAAGACTTAGAGCCGAAAATTGAGAGGGCTATTTCAATCTTCGGTACATGGTGCCATACGACCAAAATGAAAATCTCACCAACAAAGTCCACGTACCTACTCTTGAAAGGGCGACTAGTTAGGAATCCAACAGTAAGAATAGATGGCTCACCAGTTCTTCGACGCCATGAAACGTGATACTTGGGAGTAATCGTCAATGAGAGGTGGACTTATGCATCACATATTGACACCGTCACACATAGATCATTCGAAACACTAAACAACTTAATATCAATTGGTCACAAGCGATTCCACCTGCCACCAGAATTGATCAAATTATATCACAATAGTATACTGACATCTATTGTAGGATATGGGTCAGGAGTCTGGGCCCACAGACTCACGAGGGTTATGCCTGCCATGGCTGTGAGAAGAGTGCAGCGGAACATGCTTCTCAGATCAGTAGGGGCATATAGAACAACACCGGGCGGAGCACTAACGGTGTTAATGGGGCTTTGTCCGCTTGACATAAAAATCAGAGAACAAGCGATATGGTACTGGGTTAAGTAGGGAAACAGGGAGAAAATAGTCGACCTAATGGGGACACATGTGGGAAATAAATTGGAAATTAAACGCAGGGGGGAAGAACTTTGGCAACAACAATGGGATAACGAAGAAACCGGTTGCAGAACATATGAACTGCTGCCCAACATCAGGGAAAGATTGCAATTAAAATACTTCACACCATCACGAGGACTGCTGCACTTCCTCACAGGTCATGGACCCTACCCGGCATATTTATGCCGGTTCGGGAAACGGGCTACACCAGCGTGTGAGTGTGGGGCCACACCAGGCACCCCAGAACACGTGGTGTATGAGTGCCACCTCTTTGACGACGTAGCAGCGCAATTACGTCACCAGCTACCCAATTTTGACACGTATCACCTGCTCAGGCATGAGGACCATTTTTCAACTCTAAATAAATTGGCGAATGAGATATCACTTAAAGTAATAAAGGAATATCTAAGGAACAAAGACTAAGATATCATACACCAAATCTGACTCCGCGCACCTGTCCTGTTCCGCCGGGGCGTGGATTGGCCAGCCGCCTCACGGCTGGAATACGCCACGTCTGGGATTAGGGGGAGGGTGCGCCCAACCACCGATCTAGACACTGACCAATTTTGACTCTAGGCTAAGTTAGGTTAGATGTAGGATAAGCTAGGATAACAAAACAGTATAGTACTGCAGCGATCAACAATTCCGGCCAGCCCGGTGCCAGGGGCACGTTCACCGGGATAGCTCGGTGAACAGGGCCACTAAGTAGGTTTATACAACGCTGGCACAACTCTAACGCTGCAGGTAGATGTACATTAGCATAAGAAGAATAAAATAACATAGAAAGACATAATCGTAGTGCCCATAGTGAGAACAAAGGAAAACTAACATAGAGTAAGCTGTAGTAGTAATGCCAAATTGTATCAATTAGGACCCACTAATTATATAAGGTGGTGGGTTGTTATGTATCACATATATAGATGAATAAAGATTTAAAAAAAAAATCCCTTCACTTCTAAACCCAAAATAGCAACATTTGGATAAAGGGCTCACTTCTGCGACATTTTGTTCTTTTCAGGCTTAATAGACGGCCAGGCAGCAGATGCAACTCCAAACTTTTGTATTAAGTATGAGGAGAGCGCATCGTGCCAAAATACGCCAGAAAAGTATTTCCTGCATTAGCTGTCGTGTGGTAGTAGAATTTTATTCTTCTTCAAACCTTGTTTGACAGCCTTAACTCAGAACAAGTTTTCTATATGCATGTAATCAATAAACTGCATGTGTATTGTCAGACAGTTATAGGTAACATCAGTGAATTCGCATATATCGTTGATGATTAATTTGCCTCTCAGGTTTACTATTGTTTTAACAACACTAAAAGAAACCTTACGAATACTGCGCACTGTGGCATTTCATAAACAAAGATATGTAATCCTGGAAGCCCAAAATTTGCTTCGCAGTAGTGGAATGAGGCGTTACCTGTTGTGCAGCATTGTATGTTTTTCACCATTGCACTATGAGCCGAAAGTATTTTCTTACGATTTCCTTATCGATGTTTGATCTGACTGCTTGTAGATCTTTCACAGGAGGGATAAAAACATCACAGTCAGTGTGACTAGAACCGGGAAGCATAACAGATGGGTTTTCACAGGTCAGTACATTACTACAGAGCTAGCGAAGAAATATGTGCCTTCGCTTCCTCTTACGAGGCGAATAGTGGCTAGCACTCGTAAACCGCTGTTTAAAGGACTAGATTAGTTGCGATTTCAGAGTACTATGACTTTCGTGGACTGAAAACCGTAAATTTACAATGTTTTGTTACACCTCAAATAATAATGACTCAGATTATTCAATGGAAATGACTGAAAAACTCAAGTGAAGTTTGAGGCTTAATTCCGTGAACACCAGTAAGTAACTTGTCGAGCACAGAGTTGCCAAACGTACCTTGCCCTGTTGCCAAATCTCAGTTACAGTACCAACAAGAAGATGACGAACAGACGTGTGCCTACAGCGGGCTGGGAAGTGACCATAGCTGGCGTCTCAAAGATGCAGCTGCCACGGGCTGTAATACGTAATGCGTCGGATTGACATTTCTGTAACTAGTTTTATCGACTGGAGTAGAGTTACTAATAATACTCAGAACTGACTGCAAACTAAGCATCATAATACAGTAACTCTCATACTTGTTTTTATATTCTTTTCGTAAGTGTACTCAGAACTAAGAAATTCATTCATGGTCATTTTCTTGCCAGGTCGATAGTCGAGCACAACAAACAAATAAAATTAAAAAAAAATTTGTGTATGTGTGTGCGTCTGTGTGACAAGAGAGAGAGAGAGAGAGAGACATAAACAGAAAAAAGAATGAGAGAGAGAGGGTAAATAATAGTTGTAAAGAAATTGAAACATTGTATGTAAAGAAACCTTTCATAAAAATGATACGTTCCACATCATTACGAGATGTCGTATTCATGATCTGTGGAACAAGTATTAATGTAATCAGATCTATTCTAATTTAATCATATCATATTGCTGACTGGCCATGAAGAGTCAGGAATTACCGAAATTTTTGCCAATATCAGTAACCAAATCTAAGCTTGAAAATAAAAGACAACAGTTTTTGTAATAAACTGGGACTCCAATCAAGACTCTTTCGTCCCTGTTAACTAACCACGAAAGATGTCGAATATACTTCCATGCACAAGTAACAAAGTGTGCATGCTTTTTAAGATGAAGTGCATGATGAGAAGTTCTGTGATGGAGATACGAACCCAACTCGTAATCGGATTGTTAATTAAGTAAAATGAAATGTTACGTATCGGTTTTTCTTACCTCCTGCTAGGTGTTTGAATCTAAAATAAGGATACAAATTTTTGTGCCTGAGCGACAATCGAACCGCACACCTACCGTCCTTCTTTATCATCCACGAATGTAGCTTAAGTATCAATTGTTTAGTGATCAACAGTAAGAGGTGTACGTATTTGACCAGAAATAACGACGCCTATAGCGATTGTTGACAACACGCGAACAGACATTAAAAATGCACATTAATTTTCACTAGCAGGCTGGTTTGCACGTGAAAATGAAATTATGAATATTTTTGTACTGGATCAGGATTCGGAGCCACTTATTTACCTTTGGAGGAGACCTAGGGAAGAGTGCAGTCTTGGAAAAAGGAACGAAATTATTGAACTATGCTGTTCCGAGAGATTCAGATCCTCCAAAGAGGAGATGCGAATTCGAATCACAGTCCAGCACCAAATTTTTCAACGTCTCTAGTTCATTCATGTACAAATAAAATAAAAGCCCTGTTCCTTTAAATGACTATCGGTTCATGAAACAAAATAAATTTTTCTAATGTAAGTAAGTTTACTGGCGACAGTATTTCTGTTTATCATGACATCCGCCTATGTCATTTCCCAACGTAAACTGCCTCTGCCCAGTTGGTAATGAGGGAACGTGATGTTTAATGCGGATTCTGGATTATAACGTCTTTCTCTTGAAGTTACCAGAGGTAAAGTAAATCTGTCTGTGCGTCTCAAAAGTAAAAGTATGAACCCACGCGTTGCACCTGTGATAGTTCGTTCCACCAGACCATTGTGGCCACATATCCCAGCTCAAGGAGTGTGCTGCAACTGAATATGTGCTTAGCTTTCAAAGTGCGAGTCTATAAAATGGTTAAGTAGAAGCAAGCTTCTGACGTGGAGATTATGCTATTCTCATGTCAGCAGGATGTAAAGACTCTTTTAGGCATCATAGCCTCAATGGGAAGCCATTTTGAAATTTTCACTAATTTAAGAAATGTCTTACTTCGTGAAAATCCAGTGTGAAGTGTGAAGTTACCGGATTATTCGATTATTACCGTCAGTGTTAGTATCATTTTCTTCATAGTGCTGTTGGAACACATTTGCTTGAAGATCTTTTAATGCCTTTTGGTGATTATAGAAGCAGTTGCCCAAGAACAGGTTCTTTCCCTGTCTACGGAATCCTTTTCATGTTAATATCAAACATCAGCAATTACTCGTAGATTACATTAAAACTAAAGTAACTGATGAAGACGTTACTTGATAACAAAGCGCGCTGTATTTCTTCTTTTACTTACGCCTAGAAATGGCTGTCGTATACTGCCAAACCAAAAGCGAAAGGATCTTACTGCCTTCCGATATACGTCGCTGTCAGTTCTTCCATATGATTTGGTCGACGTGACCTGTTTCAAGTTGTGTATGACAGAGAATGTTTTAGATAGTCAATTGTTTTCCTTTGCAATAAACAGAAAGATTTACATTCTAAGCTATGCAAGTTCAAACTTTTCGCAATATTAGTTCAAATTTAATATTCGCTTCTATAATGTAGGAAAGTATTCCACAGTTTCGAAACCCGCATCCGACTCATTGACCTCACACTTGGTCGCTGACCGTTAATTCTAGGTCAAAGTGACGCCAGTTTTAGTAACTTAATGTAGCGACGACTGTTCGCCATTGCTCTTTCTCACCGGAAAATAGGCAGTTCACTCCTTGGGCTCCATAAGTACACTGTAACAGTATTCGTTTTACCTGATTTTGTAACCATTTAAATAAAACAACATGACCTTCCAGTGGGAGACGTTTCGTCCCCCTTCTCCCTCTGTGAAATTTGTCAGTAAGCTTTTTGAATTCCAACCAGCGAAATGCGGCAGAGGATGGTCGGTGAACGATTCACAGACCACGATTTAGTGCCGTTAAGACGATTTCTTTAAAGATTGTGGTAGCTGAAGGAATTTAGTTTCTTCTTAAGGATGCTGCATAAGGATGCAGCAACGTTCACAAATATCTCAAATAGGAAAATGCCTTTATGCAAATTCGAAGGTTGTAAAATAAACTTCCCACAGTTTGTGTCAGATAGATCTTTTCGTCTGATAGCACTGCGTAAGTATTTTGTCCAAGAGGTATCACAAGTAGTTTTCGTATAGCTGTGGGAATCATTGGTTGAAAACGGTTTTAACACCAATGGGTACAGTACTGCTAATTATTCAAAATGATGATCAACCTAAGTCTGAGTTCGTCCACAAACTGAGGCGTATTTATAATATTGAAGCTAGACTGTGTACCCTTGTCTTCCTTGAGTGGGCATTGGAAGGCGTTTACACACACGTATACAACACTATGAATACTTCGAACGCTATAATTAATATTGATCTCATAAACTGATTTTTTGTAAATTATTCTGGGTCTTGAGCATACAATACGTGTTGTAGATACAGTCTTAGACAAAAACATTGACCTCCGAGTCGTTCACGTAAGGTGGACAATACAGTCGTGCTCCTCTCAGAATTCTATGACCGGCAATATACTCGATCTGGCAACATTGTAGACTGAGGCACTTCCCGGAGGAATTTTTGACTGCAGTCTGAGTACATCACCCTTGACTACGACCATACTCTTGAGGAAAAACGCGGGACTTGCTAATACGACGTCTGGCAACCGAAAGCACACGTCGACAAAGTTTTTATCGCATCTTTCCTCTCTATGCTGAAGCTATGAGTGTAATTCAAGCGAATGTACAACATATTCCGCCTTCTGTCACATCGGTAATAGCAGTTATGTTCAACAATATTTTAGCGAGAGATTTCTTGGCTGACCATCTGCCTCTGTACACTGCATGTGTCTCAGTTCTCTGGGACCGGTTTGCTGCCTACCGGCGGGGGCTCAGGCCCTGCGCTGTCTCGCCTTCTCCAACAACGTCTGCTCCACTCCTCACTTTCGACGGTGTAACATGCACTAATGTTGTTGAGTGGTGACCCATAAAGTCTGTCTACGATTTGTGTGTCACACTCGATAGCAACGGAAGCACAAAACCGTTTTTATTTGATGAGTATTTTAGTACACTAGTATGCAATACATCAATGTGGCACAGAATTAATTTCATTGTTCTGGATCCAGTGTGATATAATTAAAGCGTCACATCCTTTTCTTTTTCCTTTCACAGGAGATTCTTAAAATAATTTATTTTTGTCTTGGATTCATATGTGTTAGTCAATGCACAGAGAGTAAATGCAGTGTAACGTGTTTGGTTTCTTTCTTTGATTCCCTATGGTAAATGGATGCGAAACATTGTCAATACGTTTCAGAACCTGTTCTATAACTACTCAGGCAAATTGCTTGTTTTCAGGTTCATACATTAATAAATGGAGAAGTGAACGTTGTTCAAAAGTGTTATTTAAAATATTCAATTGGATTTAAGGCGACAAAATTGCACATATTTGAAGCTACTCAGTGAAAAAGTAAGTTGCTAGAGCCTCTGTTAGCAAATGTCTGCAGGGAGTTCCTAATTGCTACTGTGGAAATTCAGTATAGAGGCCCTATAGTAATCAAGAGGTTCATTTCCTTCATACTTATCATCGTGGCATGTGAGTCCTAAGTGAAGAACAACAATGAAATTCGTATCGTTGATGGTCGATCCGAATTTCTACAGAGACGCTTGTACTGTGAAGCAGCTTCGCAGTCATAAAGCCGAGATCTATGACCATTAACACAACTTACTGAGTCGAGCTACCAAGAGGACTTGATGTGTAAAGGTTTTCTTCCGATTTCGTTAAGGAATTTTTCTGGGAATTCACGGCTCCATTAAATAAATCAGAAATGAAAGCTCGCACATGATGGCCCCTACCACGGTTAGAATTGACGACTAATTGAACCGATGTGACACGAGAAACGGGCGGTACCATGCGGCTACGGACACACTGCTGCCAGCACGCCACTCTCGTAATTATAATGGTCGCTCAGCCTAATAACGCATCGTGAAAGATAATAAAATTTGTCACTTACGTAAAGAATAGCATTTCTTTATCCAAAAAATTGAATTTTCAATCTCAGCGTCTTAGTTTACGTGAGGATTATATAGCACGAATCATTCAAATGGAAAGGGGATATCAAGTGAATTTAGCAAGTCAGTTCAGTACCATACACGGAAGTTATCGCACTGTCACAGTGTAGCCAAATGTTTGTGACGATGTTGCCAATTCTCAGCTGTGCTAGGACCAGCACATAGAGGCATTCGACTGAAACATAGCCATGACAAAGATTGTAACTGGGGTCGACAGTATCGTCGTCTACCACCTTGAAAACTCGAACGGTGACAGTGCTCGGACAGTTACTTACGTTTACTGGTATCAAAGCTACAGCGTTAAAACACAGAAATGTTAATAACCCAGAGATTATTAACTTTGGAACCCATAGTAAAGTAAAGCAGTCATCAGTCGGAAGATTGGTTTGAACACCATAGTGCTTTAATAGGCACGGTCTTTTTGGAGACCATATGCCATTGCTTTCCTCCGACGTTTGAGTTGTCTTGCCTAGCCAGTTAATAGGGAAACCTACTGTTTAACGAGGCTTTCAGACCACAGTGCAGCTCGGCATTTTTCACATCAACAAACACTTCCCGAGGGGAAATATGTGTAAAATGGTAAATAAAAATTTTGGGGGTTTGACCAGGGATCGAACCTGAGAACTTCATATTCCTAGTCTTGCTCTTTACCACTTTTTTTGGTTTTTTTCTTTTTTATTTATATATTTTTTTCAATGTCTACTTTATTTATCTATTTACTTTTAAGAAAAGGAATAAGGATTTTGGAAGGTTTGTTTTTCTGCTTGATTTTTATTTTTATTTCATTTTATTTTTATACAAATGGATAAAAAGAAAGCCGTTCCTCTTCGGCTACATAAACAGAATAATAGGAAGTCGTCCCGTTACGATAAAGGATGCTCCAAACTTTAGCCCGCTGCGAATTTTTCGATGACCGTCGTCTCGTTGCTGTGTTGTTTCCGTTGTTTGTTCAATCTCATAAAAAAAGGAACTGGGAAGAGGTGCAATGGTTATCTTCTCATATCATCAATAATCCAGCTGTGAGGCGGATTATGGAATGCGCTCCAAAGAAAATTAGAAAAATATTGCCTAAATTTAGGGTTTTTGACGTTCGCAAAATGTCGTTCGTTAAGGTAATACCAAAAATCGGGTACTGTCTTTTCGCCATTACCGAACAGGTAGTGAACAGCGTGGCCGCTAATCCACGTCATAGAGTTCGTTTTTGCTCTCTGGAAATACATCTCATCGGGCAATAGAAGTGATCTGGTAGTTATCCAGTCGAGAGTATTGCGTGTGCGAAAAGCCAATATCTGACGCACCAAATAACAAACGTACTTTGCCGACCCGCATTCCAAACGATGTTCATCCGTGTCAGTCACTTGGCATGTGGCGCACAAGGGTGTATCAGTGAGGTGGATGTGATGTAGGCGGGACTGGCACAACTGTTTCCCATTAACAGTTACGTACCATGCAGACTGAACGTCACTATCAAGGGTGGAAGCATTTACTGCGTGCCACACAGCACGCCACTTTGTAGTGGGGTGTTTGCTTTCAATCACATTCGGCGTCCTGTTCATTTACATGGCAGCATATATCGCCCTCGTCATCATCAAGCGTGTGGGTGGTAGTGCGGTGCGGATGCAGCTTAATTCAAGGAAGAATTGGCTAATGTGGAAGAAAGGTGCTGGGATGTCCGATGTCATCACAGGGGGTGCCAGTGAGATTGGTCGCAATGCCTCCAGTAAGAGACTTGTTAGGCGCGTCGGACTTCGTCGCCACAGTTGCAGGTGACACCTGACGAACAGGGCCTTCGCTCTGTCCTGAACATGACAATGGCCTAAACCCCCTCTGCTCCTCGGGAAGGTTAGGGACTCGTAACGAATCTTAAACAACATGCCCGTATTAACAAAGGATCCCAAAACCGCCAACATGCGCTGAGCCAGGGTAGGTGGTATCAGGAGTACCTGTGCAAAATGGGGGATACGTGACGCCAAATAGATGTTAGCATTTCGTGTTCACTGCAGGAGGCCTAGATGTCTCAGACGGTGGTCACTTATTCCTGCTCTCATCTGATTCAATAAACGGCTGTAGTTAAGGACTGTTGAACGCTTCATGTCAGATGTAAATTCGTGCCAAGACAGCGGATTGAGTCACTGATTCGTAGCGGTGCGACGCTCTCGTCGGGTAGACCTCTGCCTATAGACAGGGCGTGCGATTTGTGAAGATTGAGATTGCTCCCCTATGTCGTGCCGTAGGTCGCCACCCACGCCAGTGCTGCACGAACATCGTCATTACTGCGAAGAAGGAGTACCAGATCATCCGCATAGGCAGTGCAGCAAAAGGTGTGTCCACCAAGGGACATCCCAGTCAGGCGTTGCCGGAGGCCGCAGAGGAATGGTTCCAAGACGAGGGCGTACAATATCGCCGAAAGAGGGCAGCCTTGTCGCACCGATCGCTGGATCTGTATCGGCGGCGTGAGACGGCCATTACATAACACCTTGGAGGTCGCGCCGCGTAGGAGACGCATCAGTACCTTAACTATGACGTCCGGATACCCAATGTGTCGCAGTACTTCCATCAAAAATGTGTGGTCGACTCTGTCAAAGCCCTGGCAAAAGTCGAGTGAGGCCAAAACTTCTGGCAGTTGGCGAGCTTTGGCTAGCGTGATCATATCTCGATATCGGCAAAGTGCAGTGCGAATATTATGGTCACCACCTAACGATGCCTGGTCCTGCGACACAACACACTGTACCGATCGCTTTAGGCGTGCTGACAGAAGCCGGGTGAAAATCTTCAAGTCACTGTTGAATAAAGCCAAGGGGCGATAATCACCGACCCTGGATCCGCCTCGTGGTTTGTGTATGGGCAAAATCAGTCCTTGTAGGAAAGCCCCAGGAATCTGCGACGTGGGAGACATAAGATCGCGGCAAATATCAGTCCATGCTCGTGCCAGCAATTGTTGATATGTCCGGTATAATTCCAGAGGAAGGCCATCAGGTCCCGGGGACTTATGAGCAGCCCCGCCTGTATTGCTTCAATGATTTCCTCTTCCGATACATCTGCAGTCAAATCCGCTGCCGCTATCGGAGAGATCGTGGCCTAAGTGAGTTGAGAAAATTCGGCGATCACCTCTGGGGGATGTCGATGTTCCGAGTACAGCCTAGTGTAGTGAGCATGAAGGGCGTTTCCTATATCGCGCTGGGTATGAAGGCGTCGTCCGTCTTCCGTCGTGATAGCTTGGATCAGGGTCCTACGTCGGCGCCGTCGTTCTGCAATGTCGTGATACATGGACTGTTCCTCCTGGCCCACTCTGTCTTGAGTGCACGCACTGACGTTCGCACCCTCAAGATGGCAACGTGTTAATCAGATGATCCGTGCCTTGGCACGGTTCACTGTCACCTGCCGTGCACGTCAGTACCGCAATGTTGTACATTTCATTAAGATGCTGTAGTAAAAGTCCATGGTATGTCTCTTCCATGCTGCAACATCTCGGCCGTAGCCTATCAAGATCTTCTGGAGGGCTGGTTTGGCGCAGAGTAACCACCACGACAGTGTAGACAGGTATATTCCACGCCGGCGGCTACAGGAATCTCACATGTTCTCTGTAAGGCTGCGACATTCTTGAGAGGCTAGGTGAGTGACGTTCAACTTCCAAGGCCCACAGCTGTGCCATACCTTCTGACGGCCGAGGGTAATGGCGCAGATGTAGGCCTCGTGGTCAGAAAACACTATGGGCCAAACTTCGGCAGCTCTCGTCCCCACAGCTATGGAGCGCGAGATGTAAATTCGGTCGATACGGCTGGAGGAATGGCTGGTGTAGTGAGTAAATCCGGACCGATCGCCACAAACATGTTCTCACGAGTCCACCAACTGAAGATTATTTATAATTGTCGCAAGTTCTGTGCAGGGATAATAATGTGGTAACTGATCTTGGCTACTGCTGAAGTCCCATCCGAATAGCCATAAAGAGGGGCGTGATTGTATGAGCGAAAAAGGTGGATCGTTCGCGACGCCGACCAGATCCTGACGGTGCATAGATGTTAATAAGTTTGACTCCTTGGATAGTAAGAGCCATGCCTCTGGCGTCAGGGAAATACTCGACATCTTCTGCGGATATACCTTCACGGAGGAGGATCGCCGTACCACTGCCATTGTCCGACGCATGTGAGACTTGTAGCTATAGGGTTCCTTGAAGTCTGCGACATACACCTATACACCTCTTGAAGGAGCGCAATGTCGATGTCTGCTGCGTTGAGCCGAACCTGTAGCATCGCTGTTTATGTCGGGCACGTATGTTGTTGATGTTAATCGTTGCTAGACGATATGTCTGGTCAGCCAGGTCAGCAACTGGGTTATTTAGGAGGCCAAGTGTGGGCGGCAGGGGCGGCCCCACAGAGGCTGACGATACAGCCGTAGTCACTGTGGTTGGTCGGTGCTGGGTACAGCCGAGGGAGCATCTCTGCCCTCGGCATCCTCCTGGTGCTGTGGCTCATCCTCGACTTCATCCGCCCAAGAATCAGATGCAGCAATTGGTAACTGTTGACTAGTGCTGTCAGTAGAGCGCTCACGCGCATGTTCAGTAGCAGAAGTGGTGTTGTCAGACCGAGACTCAGAAACAGTATTCGCCGTAGAATCGTGACGGGAAGGGTGAGCTGTGGTGGTAGAGTCCTGAGTGTCGCCCGACGCCGGATATTCGTCCGGGTCACACATCCGAAGCAGGCAATCATCGGATGGCGTATGGCGCCGTTTCTTGCGTTATCGAGGGGTCCGTTGTTTTCGGACATGTTGTTCTGTGTCAGAGTGCGGGTGACAATCATCTGATGCGGTCTCCATTGGAAGGAAGGCAGGGGTCGGGTCAATTTCCGTTTCTGCTTCCACCTTCTCTTTAGGCTCGTCTCGGTGGCACAATTGATCACCGTCTTGAGGCAGGTCTTCCGATGACGTCGTAGAGGGGGATATGCTGTCCGCCACACTGTCATCGACCACTGACTGCAATACGGTGTTACGATCCTGGGCAGAAACAGCTGTTGCGGTTGCAGCCGCTGCGTGCGTGTTGGGGAGTGAAGTAGGCGTCGCCGGGGATGGAACTTCAGCAACCGGTGTCTGGGTCAGTCGGCGTTGAATGCAGACCGATCGGACATGTCCTTCCTGGCCACAGCCGGCGCAAGTACGCGATTGTCCGTCGCACATGACAATGGGTCTGCAGCCGCCAATTACTGCTTCGACAGTTCAATCTTAATTTGTCGCACTCCCTTTAAGACGGGGTACGTCTCAGACGTTTGCCATTTTTCAGCCAAGTGACTTAGCACGTTGCCGTAGGGTTTGAAAGCTGTCATCACAACATCTGGCGGTACTTCCAATGGCAGCTCGAAGACCCTTAGAATGCGAAGGCCTAATCCAGCGTGGTCGATCGTGACAGTTCCTATGTGGTCATGAGTGTGTCGGCGCACAACATCAGTGGACGCCTTTTCATTGATAACTTTGTGTTATGGAATAGTGGATCCCAATGATGTCTTGAGGTGCAATTGAAGTTCTTCCCGGATGAAACGTTCAATGTCAAGTGCTCGATGTCTTGCGTAGTCCGCTTGAAATGTGATCTTAATTGTGGTCTTGCGGAACGAGTGCGCCATGGCACTACCGAGACACGGACGCGTGACATTCGCCGCAGCGGAAGGTAAACAAGTAAACACGCGCTCACGCGGTAGGCTAACAGGGGGACACAGGCACGACGACCTTGCCCCACAGCTGACTGCTCTTTACCACTTTGCCACGACGTAGCCACCACTGTGGCTTTTGCTTGGCCTTAACATTAAGAATCTCTCGTTTGTGCCAGCGTTGGCACTTGCGTGTCCCTGCACCTGAGTAAATGGAACTGAATTGAATGTAGTGCCTCCAAGTTGGCTTAAACAGAAATGGAGAAAAGTTAAACAACATAAATGGTCTCTCTTTGATGCCTTAATCTTCATTGCCATTATACGTCTTATGAGAGAAAACGTACTCTTCGCCAAAATTAACATCTTCGTCTTGTTATGCTAATATTTGCGATTTATTTTACATTAAAATTTTACTAACAAAATTAAGATAGGAGACGTTTCCCTTTTGTTCACAGCATCTTAATCTCTGAAGAGAAGTTAAGCTGAAATTAAACAATATGTGCTTTAAACAAAGTCGTCTTCCTATTAACACAGTAGGATCAGTACCGCGTCCAGTTCCCGTACGCTTCTACAACTGCATTTAATCGCCAGGGAACGGAGGAAACAAGCTTTTCTGATGCATCTGTCACTCTGTGACATCTCTTTGCACGCAGCGTGAACTGCTTCCGACAACGCTGCCTTGGATGTTGGTGCAGGTCTTTTCCTCCTAGTAATTTTTTCCATCTCTGCCCACACGTGCTCTATGGGATTGAGGTCAGCAGCATTTGGAGGCCAGTCTAACAGCTCAACGTCTCCTTTCATCTGAAAACAGTGTCATACACGATTGGCTGTATGAAGTGGGGAATGGTCATGTTGGAAAATGATTCTGCCTCCTGGAAATCGCTGGCGAACAGAAGGAAATATGATATCTTCCAGTATTTCGCAGTAATAAGCACTACAAAGCGGACGCTCAAGTTCCCACAGCACGCCGCAACCATTTGCTGATATCCAGCCCCAAACTGTGACAGACGTCCGGTCACGCCTTTGCCTCTGTTGGACATATTTACGGTCGTATCTCGTTAAACTTGGTCGATACACATGGACAGAGCTATTTGGAGCAGTTGAAAATACCTTCTCGTCGGTAAACATAACTCTGTCCCAGTACGAAACCGGCTTCCTTCTACAGGCCTGCGCGAAATTTAACCTGGCAGCCCTATGTTGCTCTTTCAGCATTTCCTTAACCGCCGATTTACATCCATTCTTTGCTTCCTCGTTGAGCCGACGACGTATGGTCGACCTGCTCACTGTTAGCTGCAGGATGTTTTTACTTTCTCTGCCACTCCTGAAAGGGTCCTCAACACTGCAGCGGAGTATACTCCTGTCTTCATTCCATGTGATAGTCCGTGGGCGTCCAGAGCGACGACGACGGTTTACGTGGCCTTCATCTTCCATCCTCTTCACCCAGAGATGAATAGTGGATTTGCTGTATCCCAGAACACGGGAAATGGCACTGATACAGTACCCGTCTTGCCGGACCGAGTGGCCGAGCGGTTCTAGGCGCTTCAGTCGGGAACCGCGCGACTGCTACGGTCGCAGGTTCGAATCCTGCCTCGGGTATGCACGTCTGTGATATCCTTAGGTTAGTTAGGTTTAAGTAGTCCTAAGTTCTAAGGGACTGATGACCTCAGAAGTTAAGTCTCATAGTGCTCAGAGCCATTTGAACCATTTGAACCAGTACCCGTCTTCATAAAGCGCAACGATACGACCTTTATCAAACTCAATGAGCTGTGACATGTCGCCTTGACAGAAGTAAGAACCTACTCACAAGGCATCAGGAAACGAAGTGCCACACAGGAAGCAGAGCACTCGCACCAGCACCGACGTCAAATTCATTCCCGATTTCAAGCTTTCAATACTGTGACACGCGGATTATATTCACGATTTCACTGGAACGTTTAGAGCAATATCATTAAATCAATGCTGTTGCAGACGATCCAGTTACAACAGATAGGTGTGTTTATTGGTATATCAGCCAAAATCACTAGTCTGAAATTGTTATGAGCTGTGTTAGATAACGATATATATCTGTCCAACAAAATTCAGGGTATACAGAAATATGTTTTAGTCGTAACTATTATTTCGATGGAACGAACATGTTTTAGTACGGAAGACTAAAGTAAACTGTGGCGTTCAGTATATTCGAGATATTGCATACATTGCTGTATGTCACTTGGAACGCTCGTTGTGGGGAGCAGGGGGAAACAGTCTCCAAAAACTTCCGATTTGCAAATAAGTTTCACAGGGAGAGGGTCTGACAAGTGCGCTACCGATTTTTGTCAAATATTGCATGGATGTTCTAGCTTTGTGCTATACACTCCCTAGCATCTGAAAAAATCGAGGACAAAGTTGAGGACGGACAATCGTATTTTCATTGTTGTACACCGAAATAGCGTCTACAAATAAAACATTTCATTAGTACGTTAGAGCTTCCAGCCGTTACATGGTGGCGAAGTGGTAAAGAGCAACACTAAGACTACAATGGTCTCGGGTGCAACCTTGATCAGTACCACGATTTTCAAGTGCCACTGTACACTTATTTCACCTCGGGCAGTGTTTGATGATGTGAAAAATGCCGAGTAGCACTGTGGTCCGAAAGCCTCGTTAAACTGTAGGTTCCATTATTAACTGGTTAGGTACGTCAACTCAAAGGTCGGAGGATAACAACGGCATACCACCTCCAACAAGAAAGCACTGTGGCGTCCAAACCAATCTTCCGACTGATGACTGCTTTACTTTACTATGGGTTTCAAAGTTAATAATCTCTGGGTTATTAACATTTTTGTGTTTTCATGTTGTACTTTTGATACCAGTAAACGTAAGTAACCGGCCGAGCACTGTCACCGTTCGAGTTGTCAAGGTGGTAGACGACGATGCTGTCGACCCCAGTTACAATTTTGGTCATGGCTATGTTTCAGTCGAATGCCTCTATGTGCTGGTCCTAGCACAGCTGAGAATTGGCAACATCGTCACAAACATTTGGCAACACTGAGACAGTGCAATCACTTTCGTGTATGGTACTGAACTGACTTGCTACATTCACTTGATATTCCCTTTCAATTTGAATGATTCGTGCTATACAATCCTCACGTAAACTTAGACGCTGAGAATGAAAATTCAATTTTTTGGCTAAAGAAATGCTATTCTTCACGTAAGTGACAAATTTTATTATCTTTCACGATGCGTTATTAGGCTGAGCGACCAATATAATTACGAGAGTGGCATGCTGGCAGCAGTGTGTCCGTAGCCCCATGGTACCGCCCGTGTCTCGTGTCGCAACGGCTCACTTAGTCGTCAGTTATAACCGTGATTGGGGTCAGCATGTGCAAGCTCTTTTTCTGATTTATGTAATGGAGCTGCTAATTTACAGAAAAAATTCTGTTAGATTGATTTAGCGGTACTGTACCCATCGGTGTTAAAACTAGTTTTCAACCTATGATTCCTACAGTTACAGGAACACTACTTGTGATACCTCTTAGACAAAATACTAATGCAGTGCTGTCAGACGAAAAGATCAACCTGACACAAACTGTGAGAGGTTTATTTTACAACCTTCGTACCTAGATAAAGAGCTTTTCCTGTTTGAGATGTCTGTGAACGTTGCTGCATAAGGCGAGTTAAGAAGAAATTAAATTCCTTCAGCTACGACAAAGTTTAAAGAAATCGTCTCAACGGCACTAAATCGTGGTTTGTGAATCGTTCAGCAACCGTCCTCTGCCGCATTTCGCTGGTTGGAAGGCAAAAAGCTTACTGACAAATTTCACAGAAGGAAAATGGGGAGGAAACGTCTCCCACTGGAAGGTCATGTTGTTTTATTTAAATGATTACAAAATCAGGTAAAACGAACTGTGAGGTTGTCAGTATAAGCACGTTACTGTTGTCAGTATGATGTTGTACTGCCCGGGGCCTGTAATGAGAAATGGCCCATTTACGTCAGGCATATTGTATACAGAAGTAGAAGACAGAGCACCACCAAATTCTACAATCCGTACGAATTCCATACACACAGAAATTACTATTACAGTGTACTTATTAAGCCCAAGGAGTGAACTGCCTATTTTCCGGTGAGAAAGAGCAATGGCAAACAGTCGTCGCTACATTAGGTTACTTAAACTGGCGTCACTCAGAGCTAGAATTTATGGTCAGCGACTAAGTGTAAGGTCAACGAGTCGGATGCGGGTTTTGCAACTGTGAACTACTTTACTACATTATAGAAGCGAATATTAAATTTGAACTAATATTGCGAAAAGTTTGAACTTGCATTGCTTAGAATGTAAATCTTTCTGTTTATTGCTAAGGAAAACAATTGATTTTCTAAAACAATCTCTGCCATACACAACTTGAAACAGGTCAGGTCGAGCAAATCAAATGGAAAAACTGACAGCGACGTATATCGGAAGGCAGTAAGATCCCTTGGCTTTCTGTTTGGCAGTATACGACAGCCATTTCTAGGCATAAGTAAAAGAAGAAATACAGCGCGCTTTGTTATCAAGTAACGTCTTCATCAGTTACTTTAGTTTTAATGTAATCTACGAGTAATTGCTGATGTTTGATATTAACATGAAAAGGATTCCGCAGACAGGGAAAGAACCTGTTCTTGGGCAACTGCTGCTATAATCACCAAAAGGGATTAAATGATCTTCAAGCAAATGTGTTCCAACAGCGCTATGAAGAAAATGATACTAACAGTGACGGTAATAATCGAATAATCCGGTAACTTCACACTTCACACTGGATTTTCACGAACTAAGACATTTCCTAAATTAGTGAAAATTTCAAAATGGCTTCATATTGAGGCTATGATGCCTAAAAGAGTCTTTACATCCTGCTGACATGAGACTAGCATAATCTCCACGTCAGAAGCTTCCTTCTACTTAACCATTTTATAGACTCGCATTTTTTCTACCATGACTAATTTTGTAAGCTACGCACATATTCCTTTACAGCACACTCCTTCAGCTGGGATATGTGGCCACAATGGTCTGGTGGAACGAACTAACACAGGTACAACGCGTGGGTTCAGGCTTTTACTTTTGAGACGGACAGACAGATTTACTTTACCTCTGGTAACTTCAAGAGAAAGACGATATAATCCAGAATCCGTACTAAACATCACGTTCCTTCATTTCCAACTGGGCAGATGCTGTTTACGTTGGGAAATGACATAGGCGGATGTCATGATAAACAGAAATACTGTCGCCAGTAAACTTACTTACATTAGAAAAATTTATTTTGTTTCATGTACCGATAGCCATTTAAAGGAACACAGCTCTTATTTTATTTGTACTTGATTGAACTACAGACGTTGAAAAATTTGGTACTGGACTGTGATTCGAATTCGTATCTCCTCATTTGAGGATCTGAATCTCTCGGAACAGCATAGTTCAATAATTTCGTTCCTTTTCCCAAGACTGCACTCTTCCCTAGGTCTCTTCCAAAGGTACATAAGTGGCTCCGAATCCTGATCCAGTACAAAAATATTCATAATTTCATTTTCACGTGCAAACCAGCCTGCTAGTGAAAATTAATGTGCATTTTTAATGTCTGTTCACGTGTTGTCAACAATCGCTATAGGCGTCGTTATTTCTGGTCAAACACGCACACCTCTTACTGTTGATGACTAAGCAATTGATTCTTAAGCTATATTCGTGGATGATGAAGAAGGACGGTAAGGTGTGCGGTTCGATTGTCCCTCAGGCACAAAAATTTTTTTTCTTATTTTAGATTTAAAAACCTAGCAGCTGGTAAGAAAAACCGATACATAACATTTCATTTTACTTAATTTACAAAAAGATTATGAGTTGGGTTCGTATCTGCATCACAGAACTTCTCATCATGCGTTTCATCTTAAAAAGCATGCACACTTTGTTAATTCTGAATGGAAGTATATTAGACATCTTTCGTGGTTAGTTAACAGGGACGAAAGAGTCTTGATTGTAGCCCCGGTTTATTACAAAAACAGTTGTCTTATACTTTCAGGCTTAGATTTGGTTACTGATATTGGCGAAAATTTCGGTAATTCCTGACTGTTCATGGCTAGTCAGCAATCGATATGATTAAATTAGATTAGATCTGATTACATTAGTACTTGTTCCACAGATCATGAATACGACATTTCGTAATGATGTGGAACGTGTCGTTTTTATGAGAGGTTTCTTTACATTCCATGTTTCAGTTTCTTTAGAAGTACTTTTTACTCTCTCTCTCATTCTTTTTTATATTT